>NC_080668.1:12871896-13506061 GCF_027579445.1 Ammospiza nelsoni | reverse complement strand
AGAAGGAAAAAAACCCTCTTTGTTTCTTTCTCTCCACAGAAGCCAAGAAACTTGGAGACCACTACCGCCAGCTCAGAGAGAGCTGCATTGCTTATCTCTATGTTTTGAAGACAGCACCTCAGACATTCCACCGTTTCTCCTTCTCCCCCTCTTCGCTCTCGGATCTAGCTTTAAAGGCGCAGAACCTATTTCTGGGCTAAACAGATGGATGGGGATACAAATACAATACAGCATCATAAAGTCACCCTAGGACAGCTAGCAAAAAAATAACCTATCTAAGCAGCAAAGTAACTACGGTCTGCGCCATGCCCAGCATGCTCTGGAGTGAGTAATTGAACAAATCCCATGAAGAAGCTCCAAGGCTCCCGCCCCTCCCCTGGACCCAGCTTAAAGCTACAGCAGCCATTTCTGGACATGAGTGAGACGGTCAGGAATATAGTATCATCATAAAATCACCCCAAGACAGTAGTGTTTTCATCAAATCTTTTCCTCAGCTTTTACAGAATGCACTGATGTCTTAATGTGACAGATCCTATTTTTAATGCTAACAGCTCCCTTCTGGAATCACAGAATGATTAAGGTTTGACAGGACCTCTGGAGATCACCTAGTCCAACCCCCTTGCTAAAGCAGGTTCATCCTACTGTTGTCTGGAAAATGAGCAAGAGAAGGAGCTTTTAGAACTTGATATTCAGATTGGATAAATTAAGCTGCTTTACAAGGTCCAGTTAACAGGAGTATTGACTGTCTCATGGTGGTTTTGTTGCAGACTTGCCATCTGGCTAATTATGTTACCAGATGTCCAAAATATCAGAATGAGTGTCTCCAACTCTAAAATTGTGTTAAAAAGGGCATAATTTATTCAGGCCTGAAGGTGCATGTAGGAGATTCTAACCTAACATGGACCTGTGATTTTAGAAATGTGTTGCTTATATACAGTTGCTACATGAATATTACAATTTATCCATTACCATAAATTCCACCCCAAGTTCCCAGACATTCAATCCTTTGTTTTGTCTATCACTGCATTCTTGGGCCAGATGTCTTCTTCTTATCTCCCAGCCATCCTTGCTGAAAGCAGCTTTCACATGCCTTGTTTCTCTGCTAAAAGTTTCACAGGCACAGTAAAAATTGAATTAACCCTTTTGGGTTCTATTATCCAGTGGACGGAGGGAGGCATTTGTGGTGGTTTCTTTGCTGCCTGTAGGCCTCTGACAAATTTGGGTAAGCTGGAATATTTCAGGGCTTGCAAGGTAGTCTTCCTGTTAACTGCTGGTTTGGCATAGCTGTACAAAGGAATCAAAAATTGTGTTTTGGGCCACTCCAAAAACATGCGTAGGACTTGGTGTGTAGGCAGTGTGTGTCTGATCTGTGGCCACCGACTAAGCTTATGATACCTGCTCATGTCATCTGCTATAACCGCTTTGCCTGCATTGCTGTTTGCCGTCAAATTGCTTCTACCCATTTGGCCTTGCCCTAAGTAAAGGTTCTTCCCTGGTTAAGGAAAAATTGCATCCAAGATCCATCCACTGTGGTCTGCTGGAGGGGAAGAATTTTAAAAAGAAAAAATATTTCTTCTGCAATTTGTTTGAATTTATCCTATCTGTGACCTTTTCTCTACAAGAGATCTCTTGAAAAAGGGACAAACCTGGACAACTGGTGGTGAAAAGATTTAGTTCTGTTCCAAAATGTCTAGGAATTTGTTAAGAGTCACAAAAGTCTCCTTCTTGAAGTGAGGGGAGAACAACCATCCTTTGATGCATCGAACCCAAGTTTATTGATCGATCAGCCAGTTTAAATAATAGTGTTAACGAACTTCATGCATATTCCAAAATCCAGGTTTATGATAGGCTAACAGAGAAAACTCTAACCACTCCTTTTGTTTTACAATACCGTTAATTGTTTACACAAAACAAAACCAGTGTTCCCACTGTGATATGAAAGGTTCCCAAAACTTCCATATCTGTTCCCAGGGTGCCATCTTTTCCCAGAGAGGGTGTTTCGCTTGTTATGGGAAGACTGCCTGAGAACCTTATTGTTTATAAAGTGATGCCTGAGAGAGCCTAATTGTGTATAGAAATCAGGCTGGGAACTGCTTTTGGAACTGCTTCACAACTACCTTTTACTTTTCTCTCAATTGCATGGCTTCATGGCCTTTTTCTTTAAGCCATGATTGAACTAAACTCTCCACATCTCCTGATGAGCCAAAAGCAGTAAAATTTTATGTTCAGTGGAAGAGACTTTGCCCAGACTTCCAGGAAAGAGGTTTATGGCCCACTTAAGGTTATATGCCTCTTCCTGCCACCTGCTGGACTCCCTTTCAGCTCGGCTGGACTCAGATGGTGTTGGTGCCACTGTCTCAGGTCTCTGCCCCATGATGGGCGGCGGGGGGGGGGAGCAGGAATGGTCCTGCCAGGCACCAAAATCTGTGGTCCTGGCCCCACCTGTCCCAGCTGCAGTTTCGGAGCTGTCACTTCAGCACTGTTGACTTGGGAGCTGCCCTGCTTCCTCTTCTCAGACCCCTTGTCCTGCAGAAGTGTCCTGGAGGGCTCATAAATGGGAAGACACCCATGGGCCGTACAGTGCCAGATTCTGCTGATTGCTTCAGTGAGCCAGACAAAATGGACCACCTTCTGATTATGGCCATGGTCTTTTACTTGCTGAAACCATGCCCATGGCTATGATGTGAATGGTATTTAAATAAACAGCGCTGAAAACCCCACCCCCTTCTCTCCGTACCCAGGACATGCTCCCATATTTTGAAACCTGTTACCATGTTGATGTATTGGGAAAGCCCTGCTGTAGCCCTCCACAGTGGCATGCTGGGCTTTTGTGGTCCCTGCTCTCTCTTGAAAGAGTTCTATGTAAAAAGCTAGGTAATGACTTCTGGGTAGTGACTTCTGTTTTCCAGAGGAAGATGTGGAAAACCATAGAAAACACAAATTTAAACTCTCTTCTCTAGAATATATTATCGTGCTTTGTAAGATTCAAATTTTTTATATTCAGTGTTGATCGCAGAATCACATAACATGATTAAGAACATGATAATTTTGTGGTGCTATACTGTATCTTTAAGTATGCTCATCTAAATAACCAACTCTTGTTGTTATAAAAATAGCTCCTCAACCAGATAATTGTACTTAAATGCCAGCTCTGTGTCAGTGCAAAACCTCTAATTGAATGTGCACTTGGTTAATATTGATTAAAAATCCAGTCTCAGTTGAGTCTGGTGATAGTGCCTTTGTGTTGCTATAGGCAGCCATGTTGTAAGCTTACTGAATATTAGACTTTATTTAATATAGGGAACCTTGCAGCTTGTGGTAGGCTGACCCTGGCTGGATGCCAGGTACCCACCAAAGCCTCTCTGTCACCCCTCTCTGCAACTGGACAGGGGAGAAAAGAAATTTTGAAAGGCTTAGGAGTTAAGGACCAAGAGAGATCACTTGTGGATTACCATCACAGTCAAAACAGACTCAATTTGGGGAAATTAATTGAGTTAATTACCAAACAAAATAAGAGCAGAATAATGAGAAGTAGAACAAATCTTAAAAACACCTTCCCCTCACCCATCTTTCCTGGGCCTTACTTCCTCCCCCCAGCAGCACAGAGAGACAGGAAATGTGGGTTATGATCAGTTCATCACATGTTGTTCCTGCCACTGCTCAGGGACAGGAGTCATAGAATCATGAAATATGCTGTGTTTCAAAGGACCAATCAGGATCATCGAGTCCAACTCCTGGCCCTGCATACAACACTCCAAAAATCCCATCATGTGCCTGAAAATGTTGTCCAAATGCTTCTTGAACTCAGTCGGGCTTGGTGCTTTGACCACTTCCCTGGGGAGCCTGTTCCAGTGCTCATCCACCCTCTGGGTAAAAAACCTTTTCCTTATATCCACCTGTCCTGGTTTTGACTAGGAGAGAGTAAATTATTTTTGCAGTAGCTCTGAGGGGGTGTAGCTTGCAGCCACGTGAGTGTGTATAGGTTGTTATTCTATACCACCTCATGTCATCGCTCAGGGATGGAAGTAAGGGAGACGCTTCTGGGAGAGGGGGGCATTCCTTTCCAGTGGGAGAAAGCATAGTGGGAGAAACAGTTTGGTATTATTTTATGTGTAAATAGTTCCTTTGTCTTATATGGTTTTTAATTAATATTGTTGCTGTTGTTGTAATTTTTCTTATCTCATGGCTGCTTGCAGTAAATTGCTCTTATCTCAGCCTGTGATTTTTGCCATTTGTGCCTCTAACTCTCCTCTTCAGTCACCCTCGAGTGGACAAGGAGGGGATGGGAAGTGAGTGAGCGGCATGTGGTTTTGGAGTCTCGGGGGGGGGGGGGGTTACAGAACCATGACACCAACAAAAATCTCCCCTGTCACAATTTCATGCCATTTCCTCGAATCCTGTTAGTGGCCACGAGAGTGAAGAGATCAGTACCTGCCTCTCTGCTTCCCCTCATGAGGAAGTTGAAGACTGTAATGAGGTCTCCCCTCCGTCACCTCTTTTCCATGCTGCAGAAACCAAGTGCCCTCAGCCATTCCTCATAAAGCTTCCCCTCCAGACCCTTCACCATCCTCATGACCTTCCTTTGGATGATCTCCAATAGATTAATGTCTTTTTTATATTGCCATGCCCAGAACTGTACACAGTACTCAAGATGAGGACACACCAGTGCAGAGTAGAGCTGGACAATCACCTCCTTTGACAGGGTGATGAAACTGTGCTTGATGCACCCAAGGACACAGTTGGCCCTCCTGGCTACTGGGACACTACTGACTCATATTCAACTTGCCATTAACCAGGACCTCCAGGTTCCTTTCCCCAGTGCTCCTTTCCAGCCTCTTGTTGCTCAGTCTGTACACACATCCAGGGTTGCTTCATCCCAGGTGCAGAATCCGGAACTTGCCCTTGCTAAACTTCATATGGTTGGTGATTTGTTGGGGTCTTTCTACAGGGCCTCTTTGCCTCAAGGGAGTAGACAGCAAACTTACTTAGTATTACTTTGAGTTCTGCGTCCAAGTTGTTAATGAAGATGTCCTTCCCCTGCTCCAGTATGGGATCCCACCTTCTAGAGACAGTTCTCCACAGATTTCTTCATCCTGAGTCTTTCCCGTGGGCTACAGTTCTAAATGAACTGCTCCAGCATTAGTCCCTTCCACAGGGTGCAATCCTTCAAGAATAGCCTGCTCCAACATGGCTCCCCCACAGGATTGCAAGTCCTACCAAGAAACCTGCTCTAGCCTGGGCTACTCTCTCCATGGGTTCATGGGTCCCTGCCAGAAGCCTGCTCCAGCAAGGGCTTCCCATGGGGTCACAGCCTTCTTTTGGGCATCCACCTGTTCTGGTGTGGGGCTTCTCCACATCTAGGTAATAACAGTTTTTCCCTTCTTAAATATGTTATAGCAGAGGTGCTACTACCATTGCTGATTGGTTCAGTCTTGGCCAGCTGTGGGTCCGTCTTGCCAAGCAAATCAAATCACAACTCCAGAGTGCTAGACACATGTCCCACAGACAATCTCTAATAGGATATTACAGCATTAATTTTTTTCTTCATACCATCTGGTTGTGCTCACTTAAGTCAGTTGGTAGTCAGCAGCCATCTTAGGCAAGAAAGAACCTTTTGGTATATCAGTGTCATGTCTGTTCTCCCTGAATAATCACCACTCTTCCTGGTCATACAGACAGATGTTGCAAGCTGCATTAATGTAGGACCTACAATTTTGGAATGGTTTTCTATTGTAAAATCAGGCAATCCCCTGACAAAGGGAAATGATTGGCATCTGACTCCATGGCCTTGGAATGCTGAATGCTCGCTTTATTAAAACTATATTATATTACATTATACTATATTAAAGAGATACATACAATACTACATCATACTTACTTCTAACTTCTTCTAACTACTACTTACTACTACTGAAAACTTGTGACTGTCAGCTGACAGTCTTGACACACCCATGTGGATGCCATTGGTCACCTCGGGTAAGCAATCTCCAGAATACATTACACTTGCGCACAAACACAGGAGCAGCAAGAGATAAGAATTGTTTTGATCATTCTTTTCTCTGCTTCTCCAGGAAAAATCCTGAGAGAGAATAGTCTCTCTCTGTTCAGAGAATGTGAATGCCACAGTTTTCCTTTTATATAGACCAGAAATATATGAATGTGCCTGTACCAGAAATAGAAAATATTTCTATAGCAATGTTTTACAATTAAATGACTTGGCTGCATTTTTCAGCTAGCTGGCATGGGATGTAACTCTCTGCTTATGAGCAACATACCCTTATCTTTTAATGGATTTCTTAAGTCGCTTTCACAGAAGGTACTTCCTGTCCAGTATGGAACAGGGCATTACATAGGTAGTCCCTGGCTTCACAGTGGTAATGGCTGTTACAACTGTGTGGGAAAATGAGTGTGCAGTACTGTTCTCCATTCTCAGGAACATCCGAAGGTGCATTTGTGCTGTAACCACATCAATAACTCCATCATAGTGTAGAGATGCCTGAATTTATTGTTAAAATAACAATGTCTGTTCTTACATCTTATCATGGAGCCCAACAGGATGGTGAGATCTGTCCCAGAAGGCAGGTAAATTAGCCTTCAGTAAGCTTCATGCTTTTCTGATGAAAATATACCTCAGGTAACTTCTTTAAAGCAAAGTGAAGTTATCTTTCAGCTGTGCTACAGTAACTCAGATAGCAGTGAGTGCCTCAGAGCACTGAACATTTTCAGCCACATAGAAGAGATGTGCCTCTAAGCTATGCAAGGGTGCGTGCAAGTCATGCAGAGGTTGTATTGCCTCATGGTTATATGTCTTCACCTACTAATGTATTCAAGTTGCTTCCAGTGAGGTTACTTATGAAAATTAATCCGGAGGGGAGATTCTTTTGATGCTCACTTATTTGACTTGAGTTTTATGTGACTCCTAAAGGATGTGTTTTGTAGCTAACTCTACAGGGGGGGCAGCATGGAAAGAAAGGCACAAGTGTCTGCTTAAAAAACAGGGCCAAAAATTTGATTTATCTTAAAACTGCTGAACTTGTCACCTAATCTCTGAAATATTGGAATAAGACTCCTTAACACTAATTTGGTGTTAAAAAAGGCATCATTTATTTAGGCCTGAGATCCAATGGGAGATACTCCTAACCTTATGCAGACACATGATTCTAAAAGTGTGTTACTTATATACAGTCGCTACATGCACATTACAATTTACCCATTACCACAAATCCCACACCAAGTTCCCAGATTCAGTCCTTTGTTTTGTCTATTACTGTATTGTTGAGACACATGTCTTCTTATCTCCCAACAGTCCTTGTTGGAAAGCAGTTTTTGCATGCCTTATTTTTCTGCTAAAAACTCACAAGTGCAGTAAAAATTAAATTAACTCTTTTGGTACCAATTACCCCCTTTGAAACTTTTCAAATTCCTCAAGGCCATTTGATAATTTTCAATTTGATTTCTATCTATAGTCATATACATTCTCCTGACATCCTCATCAGTTATTTTACAAACACAACTAACAACCAGTAATTACTACAATAATTACTACAATTGCAGTTATGATGGTTCTCAGTATTCCAGCCAGCCATCCTCTCAGGGGCCATCTCCCTATTCCTTGAAGAATTTTATTGAGCCAAATTATTTCAGAGGCCTTTTAGATAGCATTTCTATCTTCAACAACTTGCCACGTTTTGTTAAGTTGTTTTTGGGGATCTTCTTTTACATTTGGGATGTGTACACAACAGTTCTTGATATAGTAGCCTCCTCGAGCCAGGTTTAATAAGCTCTCGGAGGCCAAAACGCACCCAAGATAGCTCAGCTACCCTTGGAGGCATAAAAATCAGCAGGATGGCTTCTGTTGCAGTGTTGGAAACAAAAAGGTTTAATAAAAGGCAAAATAACAAACTCTTTACAGAGAAGAACCGTTCCAGGTGCAAGAGGCCCTCCTGCCCCTGGTAAAGCACCTCACAAAAGCAATTAGTTTCTTTGTTCACTTCTTTTTCTACTAGATTGCCCAGGCGGGACTTTTTGGCTTCTGTCCAATTAGCTATCCTTAAGTTTAAGGTGAAGTCCCCTAGGCCTATGAGGTGTCTTTTCCACCTAATCGAGGAGAGAAACTTCTGGGCTTCTTTCCTTTTTGAGGGGACAAAGGATAGTTTTGTCACTCTGCCAACAGGGGGCACACGCCTATATGTTCTCTATCTAATTTTAAATTCCCACAAAACCCTTGTTCTTTGGTCAGCAATAGGTCTAAGGCCAGTCTATTTTGTAATGTGAGTCTAGTATTTTCTCATATTTGCTTATTCATAATTTGAAATCCCTTTATTGTGGCTTCAGATAGTTTCCTTACTCACCTAGTTATATCATCTAACAAAATTCTGTTTTCTAGAGCCATGGCTCCTTGTCTTAGGTTACAATGTAAGATGTAACCAAAACTATGTATTCTATTACCATCTTCATAAGCTGTTAAAACAGGTGAGACAGTGTTCTTTCTCTCCATGACTCATCCCTGATAACTCCCTCTGGGGGGGCTATCTCCATTAATGGGCCATCAAGATCTCACTGCATGACTCATTAAATTACATAATCCCATTGTGAGATGCTCCACCCAGGGGGAGGAACCAAGCATTCCCACCTGAATATAATATGAGGTTTGGAACAGCACAAGCAGCACTACCTACCAGATTCCCAGAGAACAAGAGCTATCACTGGACCTGCAGTTGAAGACCAGACAGGATCACTGCTTCAACAAAACCACTCCATCAGGACTGCAGCCACCATTTAATCGAACTGCTACCACAACCCTGACAAACAGGATGTCAGGTTGTATCCTGACTCTGTTGGTTTAAGCCAGTGTTTTCTGCCTGTATTTTAATTTTCCTATTGAACTGTAGTTCTGACTTGGAATTTCTCACTGTTTTGCTTTCCAACTAGTACATTCCTGGTAAGAGAAAACTCTGTAGAGCCCATTCAAACTGTGTAGAAGCTGAAGGCCCTGTCCATCAATTTCTGTCTCATTTTACCTTATTCCAGTATTGGGCTTTTATGGGGCTTCTTTTCCAAGTTGGACATAAGGTTAATAAACCTAAGGCAACTTGCATGGTGGTTGGGTCAAGCATGAGGTGAGTGGTCCGGTATCCATTCGAAGTACCCCAAACAGTGTAACCTGGGGAAGGAATTCCCAAAGATTTAACACAATCTAAAGGTTTATTATTACAATTTTGAACTAATTTGGCCATCCAGCTTATGGTGCTGGAACAACTTTCATGGTTTTGTTTTTCTCCTCCATTGATTTTCACTTAATTATACATAGGTGTGATTCCCCAATTCAGACATCATTTTACCTTTCATAAGTATTTCCATCATCCTTCTAAGGGCTTTCTCCAAGTACGAGGCTTGCTTTGGAGGGTTTGACATTCTGGCCAGTGAAACATTTTGGGTGTAATTCTTAGTAACACATAAATCTAAAAGCCTGGCTGCTTGGCTTCCTGAGGCTGCTAAGGTGGAATCCACAAAATGTCGATCAAGACTATGAGACCCTGTTGGGCCGTCCTTACCTTTTTCCTTTCCAAAAATAATTCTATTATCTCCTGGCCTCCAAGCTATTGGATCCTCAAGAAGGCCATCTCCCCATCACCTACAACTCTGTCATCCAAATAGTGTGCATTGCTTGCTTTTGCTTTTGCCTTAGTTAGATTGTCTTATTGAATTACTATTGACAGATCTATAGGGATAATTCCCCAAGGAATAGGTTCTGCTGCTGAACCATGGATAGGGAGGCAGACTGTAATGCTGGACAGATAGTGCATTTTACCAAACCCTTGGATTAAAGACAATATTAAATTTTCTTCCATACCCCCACCTAAAGATAAAAAATATTCCCATAAACATTAGCCTATATATTTCACTAGTCGTCTACAGGTATCTTTTAAATTTTCAGCCACAGAGGTCCAGTGTTTTCCACTGTCCACTCTGAGTCGAGAGCCATCTTAATTCAGGTGCAGTGAATCCAAGAGCTAAGTCCTTTTACTTTCAATGCTGTTCTTGTAGTTAACAGAACTACATAAAGTTCTTTCTACCGCTCCTGAAGTGGTTCCAAATTCCACGTCTCGATGTATACTTGATCCTCAGGCTGAAATGAACGAACTAGGGTATCTGGGGTAAGAAGTTCTGAGAGAATGACAAACTTTTTTATTCATTCTAGAATTTCCCTAACAAAACTAAATATTGCTCTGTTTCTTGATTCCAAATTTGTTCTTCAGATACAGGGTTGGATTCAGGGAAAATTGTAACAGAATATGGTCTCCCAAACATCAACTCATATGGGCTCACCTTCAGATTAGTTTGAGGTTGCATTCTAATTCATAACAAAGCTAGTGGTAACACCTGTGGCCATTTCAAACAAGTTTCCTTACACATTTTACTAATTTGTCTCTTTAAATTTTGACTAATTCACTCAACCCTTCTGCCAGATTGCAGTCTCCATGGAGTATGCAAATCCCAACTAATACCTAACTACTCCCTAAGCTGCTGTGACACTTCAGATACAAAATGAGGTCCTCTATCAGATGACATACCTATAGGCACTCCAAACCTGGGTATGATTTTTTTGAAGAGTACCTTGGTGACTTTTCTAGTCTTGTTGGTGCAGCAGGCGAAAGCTTCTGGCCACCCAGAAAAGCCACTAACGCTAGGAGATACCTCTATCCTTGTTGGTGCAGTAACTCAGAAAAATCAATTTACCAGTAATCTCTGGGAATGTTTCCTCTTTTAAGACATATTGGACATTTTTCTGTAACAGACTTGACAATTTTTGTCATATAGACACTGAGTATCTGAGTCCATAGACCAGTTGCCATACCATTGATTCCCCAGTGAGTTTGCTGGTGTCTCTTCCTTACAATTTGTAATATCAACTGTGGGACTATAACCTGATTGTTGGGAATCACTAGTCATCCACCCTCTTTTTTCTGGATTTTTAGATAAGTAGCTAATTTTAAATCTGCTTGACTATATCCAGGGCTAACTTCTGGGAGTGAAATAGCCTTCTCAGGTAATAATTCCAGGATGCCTTGTTGCACAACCTTTCATGCAGCTTTATTTGCAAGTCTATTTCCTACATGAATTCCGGAAACCCCATGTTGGTGTACTTTTCAGTGTAGTACAGCCACTTCTCTAGGCAGTTGGATAGCATTGAGAAGAGAAATATTCCTTGTTTATATTTAATTGGAGATCCCTGTGCTGTTAATAAACCTCTTTCCATATAGCTCCATGGGCATGAACAATGCTAAAATCGTATTTTGAGTCAGTCCATATGTTTACTCTTTTTCCTGTTGCCAATTCCAAGGATCTTTGCGGAGCTATGAGCTCTGCCCTTAGTGCTGAGGTGTCTGTGGGCAGGGGTGCAGTTCCTATTATCTTGGTTGCCATGACTACTGCATAGCCAGGTCTTTATTTTTCATCTTGCACCAAGCTACTTCCATCTATCTCTGGATCTTCAATGGTTGCATCTTGTAGGTCTAGTCAACTTACATCTGTAAGCAATCATAGGTTAGCCACTCTTCTTGCATCGGGGTGTTTAGGAATTGGGTTGGATTTACCACTGGGGTTACTTTCAACTCCACATCTTCTTGCTCCATTAAAACAGATATTTCAGCATACAGCTCAGGGAAAGCCAGTGCCTCCCCTTTTTGGCCTAATACAGTGGTTACTGTGTGCAAAGCATATACTATTATCTTTTGTCCCAAAGTACATTTCCTGGCCTCTTAGATGAGGAGAACAGTTGCTGCTACAGCTTGCAGCATCCAGGCCCTTGCTGGCTAATGTTGTTGAGTTGTTTTGAAAAGTACTCTGCTGGCCTCTTGAAGTCTTCTACCTTCTGAGCCAGAACTCCAAGGGCTGGGTGCTGTCATTCATACACAAAAAGCTCAAAAGGCTTTGTTGGACATCAGGGCCATCTTTAAGTTACAGATTGAGTGTTCCCCTTCCAGGGCCTCTTTAGTTTGAGACCCACAATCTACACCATCCCACCCAAGAATGCTCTGAAATCTAGGGCAGTTGCAGGTTGGGGTACCTGACAGATTACTTCTTTTCTGTCTGTTTCCCATTTCTGTTGTTCGGGAATAATTTCAAACCCTAGGTAGGTAACTTGCTTCCTCGTGATTTAAGCTTTTTTCTGAGATACTTTGTAGCCTCCTTGGCCTAGGATATTTAAAGAGTGATAGTCAATTCCATACAGTTTTCATTAGTTTCAGTTGCTAGTAAGATGTCATCCATATACTGCAGGACCAACCCTTCTGCCAGGTCTCTAATTTTTTTTCCAATTGATTCCCAAAAATTGTTGGTCTATTTTTAAATCCTTGTGGTAATACAGTCCGGGTAAGCTGAGTCTTTCAGCTGGTTTGGGGATTTTCCCATTCAAAGGCAAAAATGCTCTAACTTTGCTCATCAAGAGGTATGCAAAAGAAGGCATCCTTCAAATCTATTGCTTTAAACCATTGATGATATTCCATAAGGGTTGTTACCAAGGTATAAAGATTGGCTACAACAGAGTGGATATCCTGAACTATTTATTAATTGCTTGTAGGTCTTGTACTAATCTGTATTTGTCTCTCTCAGGCTTTTTAACTGGCAAAATGGGAGTGTTATATTCTGATTCACATTCTATCACTAATCCAAATTCCTTGAAGTTCTCTATTAAACTCTCTATTCCCCTTCTAGCTTCTAATTTTAAAATATATTGTTTCTGCCTTACCAGTTTTGATCCAGATTTTAGGGTAATGCTTACAGGCTGAGCTCATCGGGAACGTCCTGGAGTTCCTCTGACCCAAACCAAGGGTGTTACTGCATTTTCTATGGCTTTCAGTTTTCTTCCAGAATTGTCTAGTTCTGGTATTCCCTGCAACATAAAAATTCTTGCCTCAATAGTTTTTTAGTCTTATATACAAATAAATGTACTTCTCCATCTTTAAATATAATCTGAGACCAGGTCTCTTCCCAAAAGAGGAATCAAACACTCCAGCATATATAAAAATTGATGTGCTATTGATCTTTTGCCATATTTAAAAATAATGGGGTTTGTTTTTCGGCTTTCCCTGTTGCACCAACATTTACAGTTTCTTCACCTACTTTTCCTTGGTTTGTATTTAATACTGAGTAAGAAGCTTCAGTGTCTATTAAAAGTCAGTTTTCTCTTTCCCTAGCTCTATGGTAACTAGGGGATGCCCCCCTTCAATTTACGGGGATATTTGTGTTTTCAATGCCCAAAACCTTTGCAATATGCATGCTGATTTGGCTTCAATCCTCCCAGGGCAGGACCTCTCCCTGCTCTGCAATTAGATGCCGCCCTCTGCAGGGCGACTATTAGCATTGCATCACTTCATCTTTCCAGCTACTTTTCTTTCCTCCCTTTCTTTTTCCATCTCCTTGATAGCTATCACCTTGTTTACCCCTCTCCTGTTCATCTTCTTTCTGCTTTTTACTTTCTGCTTACCCTCTTCCTACTCTCTCATTCTTATCTCCTGCTCATTCTCTTTCTGTTTACCCTTTCTTCTATAAAACAGCATCAATTGTAAAATGGTGTTGTGATTTAGGGTACATTTTCTGGTAATTTAGCTTGGTGGTCTAGTTTATATACTGGCCACCACTGATTACAATACTGGATTAGTTTAGGTTTAGGTTTACTTAGTGGGTCTCCTCCTATCATTTTTCAGTGGTTCAATATACATTCAATGGAGAATTTGGAATATCATGCTTCACCTTAGTTTTAGAAGAAACCTCCCCCATATTCAATAATTACAAGTACACAAGCTAATACCTCAAAATGGCGTAATGGTGTTCACGGATTTGTAACAGGGAAGGGGGGAGAGAAGGGGGACCACCAAACCTGCAATCACTAAGACCAACACAAGCGGATGCTCCCAAGTCCACAAACATTACTTCACCCACAAACGCGATTTTGACTGCACACACAAAAATAAAGTAACATCCAATAATACTCCAAAACCCTAGAAAACATTCAATCAACACTCTCTCAGTAAACAAATATTTATATCACAAGCATGCCCACAGTCATATGCCCCTCAGACTCAAATTAACACACCACTCTCACACAAACACCCTCACAGTTCAAGAATGCAAAGAATGCAAAGGAATTGAACACATTTAATGACAAAAGAGACTCCTGCCTAGGCTGGGAACAGGCTCCAGTTGTATACTGAGCCTGGTGTTTTTTCTCTCTGCCCAAGTCAAGATTGCAGCAGCACACTGTGGGACAGCAAAACTACAAGATCAGTTTTATGTTACCTCCTGGGGGCAACTTCTGATATTACCAGGGAACTTGAATCTCAATTTTTTTTTGTCTTCTCCAGGGGTCTTGAACCCCTAATACTTTTTCAGTACTCCCTAAGGGGAGGGAATTTCCCCCCCCCCCTCCCCATTGATAAGCTTACCCTGAGTCTCAAACCCTTTTCTGGGGGAATTGAACCCCCTTACCAGTAACTCCATGTGGGGATTCATACCCCTTGTCAATAACCCCAAGATAAATAATTTAAATTATGCCTTTACTTACCCAGAGATCCTGCCCCAAGGTCCAGATGGTCAGAAGTTACAGTCTCCCCAAGAATCCCTTGGAGCCAGCTGGACTATTCACCATGGATATGCCAAGGCCCAAGGGTGAGGTCCCATCTGGGGTGCCAATTACTGTCACCAAATCTCCGAAATATCGGAATAAGACTCCTTAACACTAATGTTGTGTTCAAGAGGGCATAATTTATTCAAGCTTGAGGTCCAATGGGGGATACTCCTAATCTTACACAGGTACATGATTTTACAAGCGTGCTGCCTATATACAGTGGTTACATGCATATTACAATTTACGCATTACCATAAAATCTACTCCGAGTTCCCAGATTCAGTCCTTGTTTTGACTATCACTATATTCTTGAGCCAGATGCGTTCTTCTTATCTTCCTACTGTCCTTTCTGGGAAAGCAGTTTTTGCATGCCTTGTTTTTCTGCTAAAAGTTCACAGGCACAGTAAAATTTCAATTAACCCTTTTGGTATCAGAATGGCTTAGTTATCCTTGCATCCCCATCATCTGGAGTCTGCTACCACAACTGTGCTATTTGCAAGCATTTTACTCTGACTTTAAAAAAGTCTTCTCTTTTATCCCTTGGACTCAGAGATAAGCTCAGGAAGAACCTGAATAGTGGCCTCAGAAAACCCTCAGTTTCTTCTGGCTGATGAGCTGAAAGCCTCTGCCATGATGATGCAGCACCATGGCCAGTCTGGAGGTAGGAAGATTGTTGGAGCCTTGAACAGAAAGGAGGACAAGAGCACCTCAGGCATAAAATTGCCCCAGTGTTAGCTGACATGCCAGGCAATGCTAACTCCTGAAGAACATAACTCCAGAGACAATCTGCTCCTGCTTCAGGGTATCTTGCAGAAAGTTTTTAACTTGACAGGTGTATAAAATAAACTACTTCAGAGCAAAGACATCCATCTTGGGACATGTAGCTGATCCTGCAGAGGTGATTTGTATGGCAGAGAGGTGCTGAACCTTAAAAAGACCATGGCCAGCTGATAATGCAGGAGGAACTTCTCATAACTGAGTTTGAACACTGAGACCAAATTGTGCTGCATGGATATAATAAACAAAATCCTCCTCTCTGCAGAATATTACTGGGAGGATGCTAGTTAGTCAGTTGCTGTTCTAAATGTAACAGTATTGTGCACTGTGAAAAACATGTTCACTCTTCCATGAAAATTAAAAAAGTTTAATAAAGGACAATAGGAGATAAGGACCATAGAGCAAAGGTTATTAAGGCTGGGTGCATCTTGGCACTGAGCCAAGACCACACTCTTACCTTTGGGGATGCCCCTTAAATACCTTTTCCATTACATCAGCCTGTTGCATATTCATAGACCCGTATGCATATCCATAAACTGCTTTACATTTTCCAGGAACTATTTTACATGGCCCCTCCTCGGGTCTGTCTTTTTAGAGTATACATGTTTCTTGGCTGTGGTTTTGGCTCCTTCTCCTTATCACTTCCAGTTTGGGCCTTGGTCCATGCTTTCTTCAGATAGTGAGTGCTGATAGTTGGCATATCTGTAGCAGGTGTCCTCATTCTGTGTTCATTGGATGTTATCCCATCGAAGCAGGCATTTTAACACAAGCATAGCTATTTCACTACTATATCTGAGCTTGATTAACAGTAGAAATACAAACTATATTGTTGCCGGGCTTGAAAGGGTTGCAGGAGTGAAGAGATAGACGAGAATCTTGACTTCATGATCAGAAGGCTGGATTTATTAATTTATGATATATGTTACATTATGAATACGCTAATAGGAATAGAGAGAAAAGTTCAGAAGCTTGCTATGCTAAGAATAGAATAGGAATGAATCAACAAGGGAGCTCTCTCTGATTCTGTCCCAGAGAGCTTGGCCCCTGACTGGCCCTTAATTGTAAACATGCAACATGGGCCAATCACAGGTGCACCTGTTGCATTCCACAGCAGCAGATAACCATTGTTTACATTCTCTTTCTGGGGCCTCAGCCTTCCAGAAGAGGGAAAAATCCTAAAGAAAGGATTTTTCACAAAAGATGTCTGTGACACTATATCTTCATAACAAAGTTACTTTAACATCACACATATAAAATCCATTTTAATATTTGAGAAAAGCCAATCTTATAATATGTATCTATAACATGTATCTAAGCTTAAGGTTTGATCTAAGCACTATTACAGCGACCTGATGAGGGTCTTCTGGGGTGAGAGAAGTGGACGAGAATCTTGTTTGATGATCAGAAGGCTGGATTTATTGATATATGATATATAATACATTATAACTATACTAAAAAGAATAAGGAGAGAAGTTGCAGAGGCTGCTAAGCTAAGAATAGCATAGAAAAGAATGAATAACAAAGTTCTGTGTCCAGCAGAAAGCAAGGACAAACTCTCCTTGTGAGTGGTTAGCAAATCCAAACACTCACAGAAGCCCAATCACCACTGCACCTGTTACATTCCACACCAGCCGATAACAATTGTTTACATTCTTCTTCTGGGGCCTCAGCTTCCCAGAAGATGAACAAATCCCAAAGAAAGGATTTCTATGAAAAAATGTCTGTGACAAAGCACCTCCATTCTGTAGGTGGATCTTACTGTACATGCTACCAGTACCTGCTGAGGGTAGAGCTGTGTTAAAGCAGATAGGAATACAGCAAGTTATATGGAACACAGTTTTCAACACATAGCTATAGCGTATTGTTACAAATAGAGACAAGAGCTTAGACAAGTCCTTCCTTTGACTCAGTTTTCTGGCAGTAGCTCTGTTTGAGGTGGCCTACACTCCAAATGGTTCTTGCTCACAAGTTCTTAAGAATGGCCAATTAGGTCTATTTCAAAATGAATTATTTATTGAATAGACACAAGATTACCAGACATAAGACTTTAAACAGACTACTTACTCCACAGGATAAAACAAAAAGAACTACTAGTAGATAAAAAATACAGTGCACAATAAAAGGTACCTATTGAAATAAACAGGGCAGGAGACTTTTTCTCCTTTTAAGGCCTTTATTAAAAGTGATCAGCTCAGGATTGGGAAGCTCGACGGGTCTGCAGTCTCCGTCGTTTCTCCCAGGGCGACGAGGAGGAGGAGGATATGCGCAGCTTTGTCCACTAGGGGCAGAGCTGGGGGTCCGGTCCTCATGGGAGTTTTTAGGGCGTGGTAACCCCTTGCCTTCACCTCCGCAGCCTCGCCCCCCCTTCCCGGTCCTGACGTCTCCGGCGCTCAGGGTGAGAGGTCACAAAGGTGTTCAGCATCTCTGCAGGCTCAGTACTCCGTTCCTCACATCCAGACATCACTCCAATCTCTCAACTCTATGTTGGCTCGTTGTTTTGGGGGTCTTTTTTAACAAGCTAGAAGCAGTAGCTTCTCATGGCATGCTGGTCTTGGGGTTATTTTGCATGTCTCCCCCCCTCCTAAGTTTCTTCTCCTCACTGTTTGGGGAGGTCCCCACCCTTCACTGTCCCAGAGAAGAGCCATTAACTCGGCCCCAGCTAGGCTTTTACTGATACAAAAACAACTATTAACGACAAGGACCCGTAATTGCCATAACACACAAGCAGCACCCCAGCAGCAACAGTGGTAACCCTTTTCTCACAAAAAAATGACAGATTTTTGTTTATCACACCTATATTACAACTAGAACAGAAAAAGTATAGATTAGGGCTCAATGTAACTTACTACCAAACTGATGATGGAGTACACATAGAGTCCTTTCCCTTAGTTCCTGGAAAAGTAACCACAAAATTCACATCCAAACTTCAGGGAAAAGCCCCACAGGTTTCCAGGGTGTGTGTAGGACTTCTGCTGTCCTGAACGTTTGTGTAGCTTTTTGTTGAAAGTTTGGATTTTTTTCTTTTTTTTCCTTTCTCTAAGGAAATTTTGTCTCATTTGTTGCTAAGAGACAATAAGGACTGGTACTTGGCATCGCCAATGTATGGGGAAGGGTGCAGCTGTACTCTTGTAGCTGAGGGACTTTATTTTGTAAGAGCAGAGATTTTATCTGGCGCTAGAGGGGCTGGGCCTCTGCTCTCTCTTCTCTCTCTCTCTCTCTCACTCTCAGGATCCAAGGGGAACAGACCATTGCTGCCCAGAGGATTCACTGCCCCTCTGGAGCTTTTGTCTTTCCACTGTTTCTATCATGGGTGAGCCTTTGCTCATAAAAGCAGCTGTTGAACTGGGACCTTATTAACACCCTACCTTAGTGAAAAGGACCCTCACCATCTGCTTGGGTACCTCAGGGGAAAACCCGGGACCCCAACCTCCTTTCCCCTCTGAGGGAGCCTCTCTGGGATTCATTCAAGAGCCCGGCTGCTCCTGCCCAGCCCTGCTGGTTTTCTGCCACTGCTCCAGGTTTTTTGCTACACTGTAACTCAACACCCCGTTCCTGCCAGGACACCCTGAGGCTTCTGCTACAGGAGTTTCTGCTACTCTTTTTTTGCTACCCTGGGTGTGTGGCTGTGCCCACCTCTGCCATTCCAACTGCCTCTCTGAGGTTCCTGCTACAGCCCGTTTCGCCATACGGAGGGGCACCAAGATCGGCTACCCCTTTGAGATTGCAAAGGAAGCCCCTTGTCTATCTCTCCTGCCATTTAACCGCATGGGCAAGGCAGCAGAGCTTTTGCCACAGCGCCCCCTGCAGCTGCGAGGGAATCATCGCACCTACTCAGCTGGGAGCCAACAGCATCCCTGCTGGCTGCGACTGACTACACTAAGGGGGAAAGTGCCTGACAGCTGAGAAAAGGCTGATGCTGGGTTTCTGGTTTTGTTTGTTTTTGCTGCCATTGTTGTGGTTTGTTTGTCTTGTTGTACATATACATGCTAATAAACAACTTTTATTCCTTTTCCCTATATCTTTGCCTGAAAGCCCCTTGATTTCAGTTATAATAATTTGGAGAGAAGTGGGTAAAATTTTCCATTCCAAGGGATGTTCCTGTCTCCCTCGGCAGACACCTCTCTTTCAAACCACGACACTTTTATACTTTGTGAAGTGTCTATCAGTGAGAAATTCAGCTCATCTATCTCCCTACATCTTGTTCTCAAGACAAGCTGTTCCTTGTCAGCAGGGATTTCACCCCTCTGGAGTCAGAGATAACTCCTTTAGCAGATGCCTATCTGGCCTGGGTTATCTCAACCATTCATGTGAGGGGAAGAATGCCTGGAACTATCACACCACCTGATGAACATAACAGATAAACTTTTTTGTGGTAGGGAGAAGTCCTGCCACACATGAGACTATTTTATAATACATAAAGTCTCATTAGTTTTAAAGCCCTTGCTGTTGGGAGAATGTGATCTGAAATGCCCTGCATCCAGGGAGCACTGGGCATAGACACTGCAGGAGGGAGAGCTGACAACAGCATTCTGTGGAAAAGCCCCAGATATCTTACTTTTTTCACCAGCATGTACATCTGCTGTGACTCATTTAGTGGGACAGGCAGAAATATGTTTAGCTTGTTGGATCCTTTTGGTTATTTTAAAATTTGTGAAATTGTAAAATTTGTGTGTTCTTGGAGAATCACATGGATGCATCGAAAATGGAAATCTGCTGTATCGATTCCTACGTGTTGAGTTGCAGAAGCTATTGAGGGACAAGGTGGATAGAGTCAAGGTGCAGAGCTGAAAGCTTTCCATCTGGCTTTAGATATGGTTGAACAAGAGAAATGGCCAGTGCTTTCCCTCTACACTGACTCATGGATGGTAGCAAATGCTCTGTGAGCATGGCTAGACTGATGGAAAAAGAACAATTGGCAGTGCAGAAGGAAACCCATCTGGGCTGCCAAAGTGGGGCAAGACATAGCTGCCTGGGTAGAGAAGTTGGCTGTAAAAGTGTGTCACCTTAATGCACATATGTCTAAGAGTCAGGTTACTGAATAATATCACAACAGTGGACAAGTGGATCCATCTGCCAAGTGTAAAGTGTCTCAGGTGGATCTGGACTGGCAACACAAGGGTGAATTATTACTGTCTTGGTGGGCATATGATGCCTGAAGTCATCAGGGAAGAGATGCAACATACTAATGGGCTCATGATAGAGGGGTGGACTTAACCATGAACATATGTCCCAGGTTATCCATAACTGTGAAACATGCTGCAATCAAGCAGGAAAAGTGGGTAAAGTCCCTGTGGTATGAGAGATGATGGTCAAAATATAAATATGGGGAGGCCTGGCTGATGGATCACATCACACTGCTGCAAACCCACCAAGGCAAGTGATACGTACTTTCAATGGTCGAAAATGGATGGCTTGAGTTGTACCCTGTGCCTCACGCCACTGCCTGGAACGCCATCTTGGACCTTGAAAAGGAAGTCTGTTACCACGGTGGTCAAGCATCGGAGACAGACACACAACTAAACACCAGTTGTTCATCAGCAAACAGTGTGTTTTATTGTTTGGAGCTTACTTTTATAGGCAGTTCAAAACTCCCAGGTCTAGACAGCTCATTGGTCTGATATTTATGCCCCCCAGGTCCTGGACTGGTGATATGCTTGAACCTTGGGAAAGATGTTATTGGGTGAGGCCCCTGTCAGTCAACCCAGGGTCTGGTTTATGGAGCCAGCAGGGTAACTGAATTAATTTGCTCAGTACAAGGCAGCTTGTACTGTGATATAATGTGGCAAGACAAGTCCTGTTGTGACATGGAGTTGGACAACAGGACTCATCTCCATGATAGCCTATTATGGATCGAGTGAAAGCTTTAGACCAGCCCTGCCTTAGGTTCAGATTTTTAGCAGCAGCTTTATTCAGGTGATCTGCACCTAAATCGCTCTGGCTCGCAAGTTCTCAAGAATGGCAGATCAGATCTATTATAAAATGAGTTATTTATTGAATAGGCAGGAGATTAACAGACAAAAGGCCTTAAACAGAGTTACTTACTATGCAAGATAAACCAAAGAACTACAAGTAGATTACATAAAACAGTGCACGACATAAAAGGTACCTATATTATAGCCAGCAAAGAGATATTGTAGGTTAGGAGCCCATGTAACTTACCACCAATTGATAATAGGGTACACATAGAGTCCTTTCACTCAGCCCCCGGGAGAGTAACCACAAAGTAGGCATCCTGACTTTGAGGAAAAGACTCCACACATTCTGAGGAATGTGCAGAAGACTTCTGCTTTGTGAAAGTATAGTGTAGCTTTTATAGTTTGTGAAGTGTCTGTTGGTTGGAAATTACAGCTTATCTCCCCACATCTGCTTCCACAGCAAGATGTTTACCGTCAGCTGAAAGCATCAATCCCATGGTACCAAGATCTTTAAAAAAACCCACCTTCCCCCCCACCCCTCCCTCCTTCCCAGCTCTACCTCCTTCCCCAGTGGCACAGGGAGACAGGGAATGAGGGTTATGGTCAGTTCATCACACACTGTTTCTCCCACTACTCAGGAACAGGAGTTCTTCCCCTGCTCCAGTGTGGTGTCCCTCCCACAGGAGACAATTCTCCATTAAGTTTTCCAGTGTGAGTCCATCTCATGAACAACACTTCTCTGCAAACTGCTGCAACACGAGTACATCCCATGGGCAACAGTCCTCCCCAAACTGCTGCAGCATGGGTCATTCTTCCACAGGGTGCAATCCTTCAAGGACAGGCTGCTCCAGCATGAGCTTCTCTCTCAATGGGCCTCCCACTGGATTACAGCCTCCTTTCAGGCATCTATCTGCTCTGACGTGGGACTCATCCACAGGTTACAGGTGTATCTCTGCATCCCTGTGGATCTCAACGTGCTGCAGGGGGACAGCCTGCTTCATCGTGGTCTTCACTTACAAGCTAGAGAAGAATTTCAGCTCTGGTGCCTGGAGCACTTTCTCCCTCTCCTTCTCCACTGACCTTGGTGTCTGCAGAATTATTCTTCTCACATATTCTCACCCTGCTCTTCTTTAGCTGCAATTGCAACTGCGCAATAACTTTTTTTTTCTTATTAATTATCAGAGAATCACAGAATTAACTAGGTTGGAAAAGACCTTTGAGGTCATCAAGCCCAACCTATGACCGACCACCACCTTGTCAACTAAACAGATGCCTTAAAGAACCTAGAAATAAAACTACACACTTTTAAGATAATATTAGTATAGGAGGCAATATAAATGCTGGTCTTTATTGGAGGCCTCCAGGAGCAGATATGGAAAATGTGCACAAACTGTGCCCCTCCTGCCGCACAGGGTGAATACAGTTTTATAAGTTTAGCAAATTAGCATAATTGACAAAAAGCACCAATTAGGAGCACAAGTGGTGATGCAATTTCCCCTGGTGCAAGCTCCTTCTAAATTGTCTCCCCTCAGATGGAAACTAAACTTTTTATACAAATATATGTGTAAAGAATATAGAGACTATGAAAAACACATTCAGTCTCCTGTGAAAATGTAAAAAGTTTAATAAAGGAAAATAGGAGACAAAGACCATAGAGCAAAAGATGTTACAGCTGGGTGCGTCTTGGCACTGTCAAGACCGCACCTGCTATTTTGGAAACACCCTTTATGTACCATTTCTATTGCATCAGCCTGTTACATATTCATAAACAATTATGCATAGCAAACTTTTCCCCAAACTAGTTTACATGTTCCAAGAATTGTTTAGCATGGCCCCTCCTCGGGTCCACCTCTTTAGAGCATGCATATTCCTTGGTTGTGGTTTTAGTCCATTTTTTATCATCACCTTCAGTTTTGGCCTTGACCCGCACTGTCTTCAGATCATGAGTGCTGATAGTTGGCATATCTGCAGCAGGTGTCCTTTTTATATGTTCATTGGATGTTATCCCATCCGAGCAGGCATTTTAACACAAGCATACTTATATCGGCTATTTCATTACTATGTCTAAGCTTAATTTACAACAGAAATAAAAACTATATCTTTATAACAAAGTTACTTTAACATCACACATATAAAATTCATTTTAATATTTGCAAACAATCTTATAATATGTGTCTATAACAAGACTATATAAAAGAACAAGGCAAAAATCATTTGGCATCAAGACCATGGCACTAAGTGCCGCATCCAGTCTTTTTTTTAACACCTCCAGGGATGGTGACTCCAGCATCTGCCTGGGCAGTCCATTCCATTGCCCAATTTTTCTGTGAAGAACTTTTTCCTAATTGTTGGAGGTTAGGATTTTTCCTTTATTTTTTCTTTACCTCAGGGAATTTTCTCAGATTTGTTGCCTAAGAGATGATAATGACGATACTTAAGAGACAAAAGATGTGGCTGGAAGGAGGAGAAGGCGGAAGGGTGCAGTTTGCTACCATTTATTGATGGGGGACTTTTGTGAAGTGCAGATTCCTCGAGATTTTGGCTGGAGGTGAAGGGATGGGCTCAGCCCTCCCTCACACACTTGGTCTTGGGATCAGAGAAGAGAAAGTTGTGGTTTTGGTGCCAGACTTGCTGCCCAGGGGATTTGCTGCCAACTGCGGAGTCTTTGTCCTGCACTGCTTGTCCTTAACCTGAGTGAGCTTTTGCTTGTGAGAGCAGCTGTTTAACTGGGACCTTTTCAACACCCAACCTCACTGGGAAGGGAACGCTGACCCCCTCCCTCCCCCAGAGGGAGCGTCACCCAGCTGCTTGCAGAAGCCTGTCTACTACTGTCCAGCCCTGCTGTTTTTCTGCCACTGCTTCAGGCTTTTTCTACACTTTAACTTGACACCCCATGTCCGCCCAGACCCCCATGGCTCCTGCCATGGCTTTGAAGGTTTTGCTACACTTTGTTTGACACCCTGGGTGTGCTCACCTTTGCTGTTCCAGCCTGCTGCTCTGAGGTTCCTGCTACAGTCCATTCAGCTTCCTGAGTGGCACTGAGACTAGCTGCTCCCCGTGAGTTTGCAAAGGAAACCCCTTTTTTTCTCCCTCTCCTGGTGGCTGAGCTGCTATTACCACATGGAGAGGCAGCTGAGCTTGTGCCACAGGGCCCCCTGCAGCCATGGGGGAATCATTGCAACCTGCCCTACCTGGCCAGGAGCCAACAGTGCCCCTGCCAGCTGTGACCATAACTACACCAAAGGGGAAACTGCTTGACAGTCAAGAGAAGGCTGTTATTGGGTTTCTGGTTTGGTTTGTTGTTGTTGCTGTTGTTGTTATTGGCTTGCCTTGTTATACATATATATACAAGTAAAGAACTTTTATTCATTTTCCCATATCTTTGCTTGAAAACCCTGTAATTTCAAAGTTATAATAATAATAATTTGGAGAGAAGGGTTTAATATTTTCTATCCCAGGAAGGTTCCTACCTTCCTTGGCAGGCACCTGTCCTTTTAAACCAGGATACTAATGTCCAGTCTAAACTTCCCCTGGTGTAGCTTAAGTCTTTGTCCTCTATGTCCTGTCACTGGTTGCCTGGGAGAATAGAATGACTCCCACCTGGCTACTCCCTCCTTTCAGCGAGTTTTAGAGTGATAGGGTCTCCCCTAAGCCTCCTCTTCTCCAGACTAAACAGCCCCAGTTCCCTCAGCTGTTCCTTGTAGTGATGATAAACACATGGACTCCCTTGTTTCTTACCAAGAAAATAATTTATTAGCATCATTCAAGGCCTTATATACCGTACGACTATGCTAGGCTTTTATACTATGCTAAAAATACTCTGGCTAAAATTATACTTGCTAGCATTCTTGTTAACGAAAACAAACACAAATTTGCCACATGCTACCTCCTCTGTTGCTGTCCACATGTTCCTCTGACCAGTTAGAACTCTGATCAGGTGTTGTCCACGCAAAGCTTACATAACTTGTTCTTGTCTTCATGACGGCTGTACTTTTCCCAAAGTGCTTTTCGTGAATAATGAACAAAAGTGAGCAAAGGCCTTTTACTTATTCTATAAGACTTTTCTTGTCTCCCACAGCTCCTCATAGGGCTTGTGTTCTAGACCCTTCATCAACCTTGTTGCCCTTCTCTGGGCATATTCGAGCATCTCAACATCCTTCCTAATTTAGGGGGCTCGGAACTGGACACAGTACTCACTGTGTGGCTGAACCTATGCTGAGTACATGGGAAAAATATGTTATCACAGAAGAATTACTACAATTTCTAATTCACCCAGCCTTTACCAGAGGCACATTCATCTTTGAAGCTGCCATGGATTGGCTCTGCCAGAAATTGAGGAAGCTTCCAGCAGCTTTTCACAGAAGCCATCCCTTTAGCCCTCCAGCTACCAAAGCTTGGCTATGTAAACCCAATAAACATATGTATTGTTATAGATGAATAATGAGATGATTGGCTCTCGCAATTAAAAGATAACTATTGTGTGAATATTAAGAAAAACTTTAGTGATGTATAGTTATGTTATTGTAGTTTAGATGTCCTCAGTTCTCCCCATAGTTCCCTTTTCCCCCCCTATATTGTTACCATCAGACAGCTGGGGTGGTCAAGGACAGGTAAAAAGAAGGCGTGCATGTGTCCCTTACCTGGGGCAGTTGGGAATGGAAAAGCTTGTTGCTTAGAGGGTGCAGCATAGCAACACCTGACCTCCAATCAAGTTACAATAAAGCAGTTTCCACTGATAAATGGCAAAGAAGAGCTGACTGAGACTTTGGGAGGGGCCAGGGCTGGCTGATGCAACCCCCAGGGGTATAAAAGACCAAGCATTCATCTTGAAGACAAACTGGCCATGTGGTATGCACGCGGGGCAGTTCCCAAGTGCTGCAGCTTTTTCCTTATTTAGTCTTTTGTTGTATTTTTGTTAAGGTTTAGTAAAGCTTTTTAAATTTTCAAAGTGATCAGTTGTTTCTCACAATGGGGGCTTGTAGAACCGGGATATAAAGCCTCTTTGCCTGTGGCCAAGGAGATTTCGGACGAATGGCACCGCTGCTGATTTTAGCAGATTGAACGACTTCTCTTGGGACCATCTGTGATTGCAGGTAAACCTGGGGACTACAAAGGACTATAAAATGAAAAAGAAGAAGGAGAAGGATCTAGAAGATTGTGAGTATAAGTGTGAGTGAAGTAGTTTTGGGACTGTGCTTACAGAAAAAAATCCTCATAATTATTTTAGCCAGAATATAGTTCTGTAATTCCAGTATATGAACGTGAGCTTCACATTAGTAATATACGGATCCATCCTGGTCTGTTGAAGCTTCAGGATACTGGATGGTTGGAAGCAGGGTGGGACGGGTATGAAAAGAAGGGGGGTGTTATAAATGATCAGCCAGAAATCCGAATTAATAAATGCGAAAGATTTTATTTTCACAACCAAAATACGGTCCTCAAAAACCACAGTCAAAGAAACAACACTGAGCCTGGGATCGGCGCTGAGTGAACCTAGATCCAACCTCTATCGCATCAGATTCCCCTCTGTTCACAAATGCCATTTCCAGCGGGGCAGTTTTATACAGTTTTTTATGCCTGAGGCAGAGGTGCCCGATTTCTTTTGTAACCCCGCATATGTATGAAGGCTTCTTTCACTGTGCAGGGCTGGACAATTGCTGTTTCCAAAGTAGTGGCAGGTGATGATCATGTCAGGGGAAGTCGCGTATTCAAATGTATGTTCCTTGGTGACTTTGGTTATCTTGATTGATGGTATCTACCAAGCGATGATCACCCTTGGGTGTTCCCTGATGGCCCCGATGATCACCCTTGGGTGTTCCCTGATGGCCCCGGAGGAAGCCCGTAATCGCGCTGGTCGCATCTATTCATGGGCTAATGGAGCATTTTTCTCCTGCTGCTTTCAGGAGTTTCAAAACTCCAGAGTAGTTATCTGTCTCTGGGCTGCTTGTGGTCAGAGACTCATTGGATTTTACAATTTTTAATAGTATATATTCTCCCCTTAAGCATGAATTATTTTATAACATATATCACAATCCCTCCCCTTCTATATAAACACATTAATTCATGCTCCCACTACAACCCTTATATCTATTATCTACATTTTGGCTAAATCTACCTTTCACCTCTTAGGGCTTCCTACAAGGAGAGGGGGAACTTTTCAGATTTTTTCTGTGTTCTGTTCTCCTTGTGGGACCCCTTGGTATAATTTGTGTTTCCATCACCTTTGATTTGTTTTTCAAATTTTGATAGGACTTCAGTGGCCTTATTTTCCTGTTCTCCTTCCCCCAAGTTCACGATTTTAGATATTTTGTTATTTTTGGAAGCCAACTCTGGGTCCATTGTCATGGCTGCTATTTGCATGCCCCGTACCATGGAGTGTATCAGCCTAATAAAGCAAGGTATTAGGTGAAATAAACAAGGGCCAGGAGACTTCTTCTCCTTTTTAATGCCTTTATTAAAAGTGTTCAGCTCAGGATTGGGTAGCTCGGCAGGTCTGCAGCTTCCCGTCGTCTCCCAGGGCGACTCAGAGGAGGAGGATATGCACAGCTCTGTCTGCAAGGGGCAGAGCTGGGGGAATCCAGTCCTCGCTGGGAGCCTTTGGGGCGTGGTATTCCCGTCAGATGGTGCCCCTCCCACTCCGTCAGCTTGGTCTCACTGCCGGGGTCAACTCTCATGGTCAGGGCGAGAGGGTCCGAAGGTGTTCCGCGTCTCTGCAGGCTCAGCACTCAGCTCCTCACGTCCAGACATCACTCCAGTCTCTCAACTCTTAGGTGGCTCGTTGTTTTGGGGGTTTCTCCATGAGTTTGGAGATGGGGGTCCCACAAAGCATTCTGGTCTTGGGAGTCACTTTGCATAACCCCCCCCACCTTCTCAGGTGTCTTCCCTATTCTGAGAAAGGTAAAACTTAGCCTCGGGCAAGGTCCTCACCCAGGAGAAGGGCCATTACCTTGCCCCAGCCAGGGCTTTTACTAATACAAAAACAACCATTAACGACAACGACCTGTGATTACAATAACAAAGGCAGCAGCCCAGCAGTAGTGGTAACTTTTTCTCACAGAAAAAAATATTAACTGAATTTTTGTTCATAACATTAGGCATGGTAGGAATATGACCCCTGCTACTGAACACATCACAAAGAATATTATCTTTTTCCACCAGGCTCCATCGAATAGTCAGTCCCACCAAGTTGCCTGCAAAATGGAATTCCATTTTTGGACTGGGACATGAGCCACCTTTTTGATCTCTGCTGCTAAACCTCTGATGGTTTCTCCATAATCGTCAATCTCAAAGCAGCACTGGTACTCATTGAATTTTCCACACACTCCCCCTTCCTCGGCCAACAAATATTCTAATGCTATTCTGTTTTGGTACACGAAAGCCCGCACTTGAGAGTGCTGCCAGCTTAACAACTCAAGGGCCTCTGAGTTGTGGTTCGAGACTATTTCTACCACTGCCTGTAGCCTAATCAGTCTGTTCAGTAGGTAAATTGGGATCCTATATCCCCAGCTCCCGTCTTGTGCCCATGTGGCCAGCCCATAATATTCAATTATCCTCTCGGATGGCCATTTTTCTTCTCCCCATGTCTGACTGCCTCCCATGGTAGGTAACTTCTTTCTCAAACTTCTCTTCCCCCTGTTCAGAGTCTCATACAAGGGAGCCCCTAACAGGTCGCTTTTCGATCAGGGGAGAGTGAAGAACACAGGTCATATTATGCCTAAAGTGCATGACCCTTTCCACTTTGGGGGCAACTCACCATATGCTTTCTTCCCACAGATCTAGTAAATTCCATCAGGGGCTTTCCACCTGATGTTTATTTTGCCTGGTTCTTTCCAATATTCTCTTAATTCCTCCAAGGATTGGTAAGGGTTAACTCTGGAGCCTTTGACCCAACAAAGTCCAATCTTATCATTCCATTCATAATTTGTCTCTCTGACTCAAATATCCTGTAGGAGGCTCTGGTTGCCAGACTTTGCTCCTACTACTTAAATTTACTGACAATGTGGATATACATGGGGTATACCCAACCACCTTGGTGTATTCTTTGCCTTCCCTGCTGATACAAATATTTCCAATCACACTTTGGTCCAACACCCAACCCTCAGGTCTCTGTGTCATCCTGGAGACCCGGGTGTTATCCCATTTCAACAACTGCTCCGGGGTTAAACTCTCACCTTTCCAAGGCCACTTCTCAGCAGATTTCAGCCCCCCACAAATCCAACAATTTGACAATCCCAGTTCCATGGCAATTTCCTGAACAAGGTCAATGAATAAATTCCAATCTGGGGCAGGTAGTCCCCAGTCAGTATCTTGTCTCTTGAGTTGCTCATATTGCTCACTCAGAGTTTTCAGCCTTTCTTGCTCCACCCTTCTTTTCCTCAACTCTGACTCCTGTCTCTTCAACTCCTGAGCCATTTGTTTCATTTTATTTTCAGGATCTATCCCTTCTTTTTTTTCGAGAAGCAGAAAGCCCTGTCATATTGCAGACAGGCCCTGTCATCATTTGCCTCAAGGAGGTCCAAGATGACAGGCTGGCTGTTCAGGGGGAGCTTATTCTATTATTTAAAATTTTTCCCAATCCAGTACGTTTTCCTGTTCATTATACACATTTCAAATCAGGTATTATCATAACACAATGGGTTAACTTGATAATACACTACAAAAACCGATTCAGTTTTTCCCCCGACCCACAGAGTTCGATTGTGTCGCAGACATTTTTTCATAGAAATCCTTTCTTTGGGATTTGTTCATCTTCTGGGAAGCTGAGGCCCCAGAAGAAGAATGTAAACAATTGTTATCGGCTGGTGTGGAATGCAATGCAACAGGTGCAGCGGTGATTGGGCTTCTGTGAGTGTTTGGATTTGCTTACCACTCACAAGGAGAGTTTGTCCTTGCTTTCTGCTGGACACAGAACTTTGTTATTCATTCTTTCCTATGCTATTCTTAGCTTAGCAGCCTCTGCAACTTCTCTCTTTATTCCTTTTAGTATAGTAATAATGTATTATATATCATATATCAATAAATCCAGCCTTCTGATCATGAAACAAGATTCTCGTCCACTTCTCTCACCCTGAAGACCTCATCAGGTCGCTGTAATACTATTGCATTGGTTACAAACAGGGACCGAGGTCTTTCCCACATCCCTCTTTTGTCTTTTGTGATTGAACCCTTCTGACGGTCTGCCCTTACACTCTCACCTTTTGATGAAACAAAATGTTTCCTTACCCAATCTGCATAATTTCAATTGAGTGCCATTCGTGATGCAGTACTTGTCTTGCTGCATGGTGCAATCTTTCAGGGCTTGGTATGCCGAGACTCCCTCTCCCTCTTGTCCCTCTTGGACAATACGAGTGCATTGCCTGCACTCTTCAACAGGACTCTGTCTTCCTGTCTGAGACGGGATCTCAGTGTGCAAACCCTTTGTTCTGCACACGACTAGGCTCAGACCCATCAGGATTTCCCATAGGTGTACTCCTCTGCCTTTGCCTCTGCCCCCTGGGGTGCCACCAGCGGCGAGGAAGACCGTCTTCTCGGCAGCAAGAGTATTCTTCCAGGATCTCACTCTCAGACTGAGCTGCATACCTCCTCTTAAAGGTGCCCCACCTGGATACCTTGATGGCATTTGAGCTGCAAGGTACTCTGATCAACTTCTGACACTCGACCTCCAAGATTTCAGTGTTGGAATCTAGCTTCCCTCTTACACTGTTCTGGAATATGTGATACCACTCTCTAAAGTCCAATTCTATTATTCCTAAATCTGTGGCAAGAGTTAAAACGTGGTCAGTCAGTTCAAGTTCCTCCTCCAAACACTTAGTACACAACCCCTTTGGCCACTGTCCCCTTCGACAATGTACAACAAAGACTTTCAGACAGTACTCGCACTTGAAGTGCACGAACGGATAACATACACAATTTGACAGTATACAACTTATCTGCCCAGCATTGGTCATTTACTTGGATGGCATAGCTTTATCTTTAGATTTCCAGGAGAAGAGATGATCTTCCACTCGGGAGCCTCCTCCTCATGCTCGACCTTTTACACCCGCCATGCATGTGTCCAGCCTTTTTCTGCCGTCTGAATGGCTGTGTCTGTCATCAGAAGGACAAGAAAGGGACCTTCCCAGTGAGAGGAGAACTTCTTTCCACACTTTCACAAGCACTTTGTCTCCTGGTCCTATTTTGTGGGTAGCAAACCCCAGAGGAGCACTCTGGGATACTATCCCGTTTCCTGAGTTCCTGTAAATTCCTATTTATCGCTATTAAGTAAGGTTGAATCTGACTATCCTCTAACCGGCATTCTATGTTCATATGGCATTCCATATAACATTTCAAACAGTGAGAGCCCCATCTCTGAGTGAGGCATAGCCCTGATATTAAGCAAGGCAAGGGGGTGGCACTTCATGCGTACCTCTGGGAGCTCCAGATTTCCTTTTATCTCTCTCTCAAATACATATGCATGCAATTTCACAATAGGTTCATACATATTCATTCTACTGATTTCGCATGACACTTGCTACTAATTCTTCAGAAAGAACTCCTGGGTCAGGTTGCCCTGCTCTGTCTGCCTCCCCCCTTATCTCTTGTCCTTTGGCTGAAGCAGTCCTTCCAAGCACAGGCCTTTCGAGAGAAAAGGCAGTCAGACTAAACAGCAAGCTACAGACTTAACTCAAAGATGTACATTTCACCTAAATCAAAATGGATTTCTACCCTGGAAAATTCTTACTCTGCCTCAGCCAGGACATCCAGGTTTCTAATATTAATTTTGATAATTGCACCTTTAAAGTCTGATTCATTCTTTCGACCTGTCCCAAACTCTGGGGATGCCATGGAGTGTGGTATTCCCACTGGATGCCTAGAGCCTCAGCCAATTGCTTAATAATCTTTGAAGTGAAGTGAGTTCCCTGGTCCGAATCTATGTAGTTCACTACCCCATATCGGGGTACAGTTTCCTCCAAAAGTATCTTAGATACTGTTTGAGCTGTCACCCTCGAGCTCAGAAAGGCTTCCACACAATGGGTCAGTTTATCTACTATTACTAACAAGAATTTGTACCTCCCCGCCTTGGGCAGTTTGGTAAAATCAACTTGAATTCTTTCAAATAGTCGGTACGCTATGGGTCAGCTCCCCAGGATTGCCTGTCCTGCCTTAGCTCGGTTAACTTTCTGGCAGATTAAGCATCCTTGTACCTCCTGTTTTGCCAATTCATAGATTCCTCTGCACCTGAAAAAATTTCAAAAACTGTTCTGCAAGGGCCTGTGCCCCCCAGTGAGTTTGTTGGTGCAACCTCCTTAAAATTCTCCGGGTATAACCTTTTGACACTAATTCTTTCCCTTCTGGTAATTTCCACTTACCTTCCCCCAATCTTCCCCCAATTTTCTCGTACCCTTCAATCTTCTTTTGGGAGGGCTATGGAGGATATTCTGGAGCCTCAGTTCCTTTGACCTCCGGGGTACTTACCATCAGTAACGCTGCATTTTTGGCCTCTTTGTCTGCCAGGTTGTTTCCCCGGATTCAAAATCGCATTCCCGTCTGATACCCTTTTACATGTACTCTTGAAATTTCCTCTGGCTCCCTTATCGCCTCCAAAATTTGCCTTATTAACTCTCCATGCACCAGTCCCTGTCCTCAAGTGTTGATCAGCCCTCTCTCTTCTCACATCTTCCTGAATGTGTGGACCACCCCAAAAGCATATTTGGAGTCCGTAAAAATTGTCCCCTTTTTCCTTTCAGTCTTTTCAAAGCCCTCAAGACTGCGTACAGTTCGCATGCCTGAGCCGACCAACCCGCATTCAGAGGACCCGCTTCTATCACTTCTCCTGTCCTGCCATCCACAACTGCATATCCTGATTTCCTTTTGCCTTCTATCACTCTTGCTGATCCATCCACAAACCATTTTTCCCGTTCTTCTAATTCTTCCTCCTCCAAATCTGGTCTTATCTTGGTCTGGAGCTCCACCACTTTTGCCCAGTTATGTACAAACTTCTCTGAGACCTCCCCAAACAAAAATTGGGCTGGATTTTGTGCAGTCGTTGTTCATATCTACAAGTCGGGCGAGTGAATCAAAATGGCTTCATACTTCAGCATCCTAGCATCAGTGAGCCATTTGTCTGCCTTTTCCTGTAGTAAACTCCACACATTATGCGGCACATATACCACCAACGGAGCCCCAAAGGTTACTTTCTTGGCTTCTTCCACCAACGATGCCACAGCTACAATTGCCTGCAAACATGTGAGCCAGCCCCTGCTTACAGGGTCCAGAAGCTTAGACAAGTAACCTACCGGTTTCCTGTCTCCCGCCCAGTCCTGCATCAACACGCCATGGGCAGTGTGACTGCTGAAATCTACAAACAACTGGAACTGCTGTTTCACGTCAGGGAGGCTCAGCACTGGTGCTGCCACAAGTGCTTCCTTTAATCCCTTAAATTTATCCTCGTCATTTTCTGTCCATTTCAATTTGTCAGCAGTGAGCTTTTCATATAAAAACTTTACCTTCTCACTGTACCCTTCAATCCATTGCCGGCAATATCCCAAAAGCCCCAATAATTGTCTCACTTCTCTCTGTCCATGGAGGAGGCAGGGCAATGATCTCTGCCACCCTCACGGGGTCTAATTTCTTCGTACCTTTTGTTAACCAATGTCCCAAATATCTGACTTCGGGCTCTGTAAACTGCAGTTCTGACTTAGACACTTTCAATCCTTTGTCCCTGTCAAGGTTTGACGCTGGCACAATGCCAGTGCCCCCATGAAAATACCTTCTCCCTGATGTCTACTGTGAGATGGGACCAGGAATAGAGCAAGGCGGGCTCCAGCTTAGGAATAGAAGGAAAAAAAACTTTATTACCTCACAATATATAAAAGAAACACACAGAACTCAGGATGAAAACCTTCCAAACATTCCTCCTCCCCCCAACCAAGTTCCCAATGCATCACAATAAGACAAAACTTGGATTGTCAATTCAGTTGCCATCCCTCAGATCACCAACTCTCAGTCCATCACCACTCTTCAGATAATCAATTCTCAGTTTATCAAGAGAAGAGGAGTCCCTCTTGTGCCATAGGCTTCCCCAGGAAATACAGTTGAAACCTCATGTGTTTCCATGTCACTCGTGGCACCGCCCGGAGAAGATTTGCCATCGTGGCATCTTCCTTCCATGTCCAGTGTTCTCACCACTGCACATGGACCAGATCTGCTTCTAGGGTTTTCCTTTTAAGGGTGTTTTGTCCAGTTCCAAAAAGAACACAGTCTCTCACTTTGGGGACAACTGTCCCCCCCCAAATTTCACCCCCTGGGGCTGAGGGGTACCAACACTGAACTGTCTTGGCTCCGAGCCATTGCTTCCTCCTAGATGCAGTCTCTGTGTCACAGGAAAAAATGGTTCTGTCTATGGCTATACAAGAAAGGTCCAGCCAAAGGCCTCTCCATCATCTCCTGCCACCTAGAATTCTTCTAAACTTCCCTCGGACGTCTTTCACTTGCATAAACTTGCATCACACTTGACCATTTCCTGCTATTCATCCCTATCTCTCTTCTCATTCAGGAGGAGGATCAGCATTTGTCAGGTTTCCATCATCCAAGAAAAGGGTTAAAAACCTCAGGCTCTGCCTGTCCAGAACTCCCAGGCTGCCTTGCCAGGAACCTTCTCGCCACACCCCCCCTTCTCCTTCTCAGCTGGTGTGCTATCAAATTTCAAGGTGACACAGGCACCATCTCTCTCTCTCTCTCTCTCTCTGTCTCTGTCTCCTGGGGGATGGGGGGGGGAGGTGGCTGCCTGATGTCCATTGGTGCTCCTCCACCCTTCCATCCTCAGGGCCCAGGCCTACCTCACCCGGCTTCCCCTGCCCCGCCTAGCCCACAGCAGCTGGGCAGGGGAGAGGTCTGAACTCTTTCCCCAACAGAACCCAAGAGAGGTTTTCCTGGGAGTCCTCTGCTTTTAACCCCCCTGTGTTCTCAGAGGCGTATCCATGTGCCCAGTGGCCACACCAGGTACCAATATCCAAATGTGAGCACCTATTGGTTTGACCACAGCATCCCAAAAACTGACTTCCTCTCAAACCACAACAGTCCCCAAGAAATTCAAGAGCACTATAGTGCTCATCCTTACATCCTCTTCCCTTGGACCAGCAATCAGTAAATTGTCCACATACTGTAATAATTTTGCTCCTTCCATTGGTACAAAGTGACTCAGCACTTGCTTGAGTGCTTGCCCAAATAAATTTGGTGAGTCCAGAAACCCCTGAGGCAAAGATGTCCATCTGAATTGCTGCTTTTGGTTGGTTTCTGGGTTTTCCCATTTAAATGCAAAATAGTCTCTGCTGTCCTTAGCTAAAGGACAGGTCCAGAAGGCATCTTTTAGATCAATCACGCTGTACCACGTGTCCTCAGGAGAGACATTATTTAACAAAGTGTAAGGATTTGAAACTGTGGGGAACAGTGTCTTAGTCCTTTGATTCACAGCCCTTAAATCTTGCACTAACCTATAACTACCATCTGTTTTTTGCACTGCCAATATCAGGGGTATGTGACGGTGGTCACAGGGGTCTTAGGATGAGGGAAGAGATGTAGATCTGACTCCATGTTACAGAAGGCTTTATTTATTATTTTAAGATATATATTACATTAAAACTATACTAAAAGAATAGAAGAAAAGGTTTCCTCTCAGAAGGCTAGCTAAGCTAAGAATAGAAAAGAATGAATAACAAAGGTTTGTGGCTCGGGCTGAGAGTCTGAGCCAGCTGGGCTGTGATTGACCATTAATTATAAACATCCAAGATGGGTCCATCAAAAATCCACCTGTTGCATTCCACAGCAGCAGATAACCATTGTTTACATTTTGTTCCTGAGGCCTCTCAGCTTCTCAGAAGGAAAAAATCCTAAGGAAAGGATTTTTTATAAAAGTTGTCTGTGACAGGGGTATTATGTCTGGACAGGCACAGCTCCAAAGTTCCTTTCTTCACTAATTCTTCAATCAGTGGTTTCAGCCCCTTCTTCCCTTCCATGGGAATGGGGTATTGTTTGACCCTAATAGGGTCTTCTGGTCTCTCAATTTCAATGTGAATTGGTTCGATGTCCAACCTCCCAGCCTCCCCTTGGTTGTACCAAACCTTAGGGTATATTTTCTCCTCATCCTTGGCAGTGAGTTGGTATAACTTCACCATGAGCTGGGAATTTTGCACCACTAGGATAATTTCTAGTGTCACCATCAAATTCCTTCCCAGCAGATTATATTCTGCTTCCTCGACCAACAACATATTTCCAATACAACGCTTATATTCTGATTCTATTTCAACATATTTTATAATTGGGACCTTAAAAGGTTCCCCTTTTGCCCCAATTACCATCATAGTATTGTCACTTATAGAACATCCTCGTGGTAATTGCTGCACTGTGGTTCGTTCGGCTCCAGAGTCCACTAAAAACAATACCTCCTGCCTGTGGGGTCCTAGTCTCAATTTTGTCAAGGGATCCTTAGATGTCCCGGACCCCAAACTGAAAACCCCCTGACACCTCTAATTTTGCTGAAACATTTTCTCGTCCTTGTTTTTCTTCAGGCAATTCCTCTGAATGCGTCCCTTTTGCTTGCAGTAATAACACTCAATGTCCTTTTTCTGATTGTTTGAGCCCTTACCTTGGGAAGGGTTCTGTTTCTTCGTTGGCCCTGGTTTTGCCGAGTCTCAGACCTGCTCCTGCTTCTGAGCCTCCCTTACTGAAGCTACTAACACTTTCACCTGAATTTTCTGCCTATCTTCATCTCTCCTCATGTAGGCTTTCTGAGCTTCCCGAAGCACGTCCTGTAACTCTCTGTCTTGCCATCCGTCTTTTCCAATTTCTTTCTTGAAAGCCCTGACGTCCCCGGTATTGATCGGGACATTACAAAGCCGATAATTTCCAGATCTGTCGGCACTTCCCGTAAAGGGAAGAGGTTGGGCTTTTCCTCCTTGTCCTCGCTATCGTCCGTGGTCGTTCTCCTCATCCTTCGCCTCGTTCGATGGGCTGGGGGAGAGTCGACTCCACTCATGGGGAGGATTCGCTTCTCTTCTGATTTGGGTGGTGGTGAGGGCTGGGGCTGCTCACATGTGAGTGGAGGTGCCAAAGCCTGCTCACATGGGAGCTGAGGCACCGAATCCTGCTCCTGTGGGAGCAGAGGTGCCAAAGCCTGTCCCTGTGGGAGTGAAAGTGCTGAAACCTGTCCCTGTGGGAGCAACGCTTCTGGAAGTGGCGTGGGCACTGGAGGCACTTGCGCTTGTGCAGGCTGGGGCAGAGGGACCAAATAGGGAGGTGGAAAGTTCTCTAGTGGCTCCCATTCCCTGCCCAAGTTGCAGAACATCTGTGGGCTCTTATTGGGTAAAATCCTGAACAAGCATTTTTCCACATTCCAGTGTACTTTATTTCTTCTAAGTCTTGTGGGTACTGGTAGACCACATGGTCGTACAATGTTTGACACGTCCACATCTCAAAGGTGCCAAAAACTGGCCAGACAACGTACCTCCTGATCTCCTTTCCTCCCCATTTTTCAATGCAAAAATGGACCATCTTTTCCTTAGATCTTCCCACCCTCCTGGGGTTGGCCTCCCAATGTTCTAGCATCCATCCCAATGGGCTTTGCCTTGGGATTTCAGGCAAAACCTTTTTGGGAACCTGTGAGGATTTTTCCTGGGATTTTCTCTGACACTTGCTCTTTTCTGTCCCATCCTTTGGAAACCCCTTTCCTCGATCTTTCTTACCTTAAGTTCTTTTTGGCTGGGATTCTCAGCATGAACCCTGAATCTCTGTTCGGTACCGGTTTTTGTCTATGAAACAAACTACCAGCCTATTTAGCCTCATGGAGAACCATTCTGCGGGCTTTTTGACTGGTAACGAGGTCTTGAGACAGAGTAAAAATCCATTTTGAATTAGGTAAAATGCCTAGGAGAGGTGAAAAGTCTGTGAGGCCAAAGCTGAAGGGAAAAACTGCAGGACAGAGATAGTGAGGAGACAGAAAAAAAAAACAGAAACGACCACAAAGACCACAAGGTCAATCTGCCCTGATCTAGGAATTCTTTTGATAAAGAAGAACTGGCGATAAATGTCACGCGGAATGAATATGTATGAACCTATTGTGAAACTGTATGCATATGTATTTGGAAGAGGAGATAAAAGGAGACCTGAAATCCTCAGAGGTATGCATGCCTTTTGAAGAGCGTTTTCTCCGCATGTGTCCGGTGCCATAATAAACATACCGAGCTTTACAACTTTTATAAAGTTGTGAGGTTTCTTCTTTTCTCCGCAAAACATTATGGCAAGCCAAGCCGGGAGTTCTCTGTCCCCGCAGGGGCAGGGGGGATAGATGGACCTCCAAGGTGCTCCCCAGGATTTTTTTCCTGGTGGGGGCTCTGCTCATCTCCACTTGCCTCCTGCGAGGACAGACAAGGACCTGCTGGCTGCGGAGGAAGATACAGTATGTACTGAGGGGCCCCTGAGGGGGGGAAAGAGAGCTAGGGAGTAAGTCACTCAGAGACGTCTGGGTGTAGCTGATGGAGCAGCTACAGTAGAGACAGGGTTCATCGTTCTGATAGGGCAGACTGCTAACAACTCTAGGGGTGGGTCAGGTGAACCTGTGTATGTGTGTATTGGGGGTTCATCGTTCTAATGGGGCAGACCGCTCGCGACTCTAGGGGTGGGTCTGGTGAGCCCATGTATGTGTGTATTGGGGGTTCATTGTTCTGATGGGGCAGAACTGCTGAACCCGTGTGTGTTTTGTTTGTGTGTGTGTGTGGTGTCCGGACACTGTGTCACTGTAAGGGTAATGTATTGTGTGGTCAGTGCACTGTGTATGTAATCATGCAAGTGTATAAGTGCATGGTGTATAAAAGAGAGCAGATCTACAGTGCTCTACAGTGCGGGGGGGTGAGTACTACCCATGTTTGAAGCAGCAGAGTGAGGCCTGAGGCACCGGCTGCAGCAGGCTGTGGGGGCAGGAAGAGAAGTGCCCCGCGGAGAAGCGAGTGGAGGAACATCAGTGATGGTATTTATTGTGTTTAAATGTAGTGATTTGTGTAGATTTGGTACATTTTAACAGTGAGTATGAGCTCAGAGAGTTCCTTTGCCCTGGATGTTTGGACTTGATCTCTAGACTGTGTGCTGTTATTTTGATTGTGTCCAGGAAAAACTGATGTGAGTAAATGCTGAATTATGGTATGCTTTGTTGTGTTGAGAAAAGTGAGCACTTTGAGAGATATGCCCTTTCCCAGTGATTTTGTGTGGTGATTTTGTTCCACTGCATTGTGGTAATTTGATTCTCAGATTGTATAGTAGTGTTTGTGGAGATTTTAAGATTTTGTTTGCAACAAGACTAGCATTTTACACAGGAGAACTATAGTATGGTGATTTATGCTTAACTACGAATAAAGCGAATTAAACAAATTCCAAGAATTCTCCCCCTCACAGTAATTCAAGTCTTGGCTCTAGTGTCCTGGTTTAGGGAAAATTTGTTAAAGAATCTGCAAAGGGGGCCCCTCCAGAAAGCAAAACCCACACGTCCCCTCCCCCCAACCGGTTCGGGAAAAAATTCCTTGGAGAGAGGTGGAAAGAACCTGTTTATTTCAGGCACAGCACACAAAATGAACAATACCCGATGACACCGCTCTGAGAAAGATGACAAAATCAGAAAGTCTCTTTTGGGGATGGTTGCTCTGTTCTCAGTCCCTCCAGCGCTGGGGCAGCTGCTGCAGCCAAATGGTGCAAACCTTCAGTGTTCCCAGTCCCAGTCTGGAGCAGGTTCGAGATGGTCACAGAAACAGGAGAGGAGAAACAGTCCAGGAAGGAATTTGGACTGTTTAGCTAAACTAGCTAATAAGCAGAAGCAAAAGCGAGAGCAGAAGCAAGAGCAGAAAAGCAAGCAAGCAAAGCAGCAAGCTGAAAATCAAGAAGCCAAAACAGCCCTATGTACTGCCCATCTCTGTGTCCCTGATAACAGAAACCCAAACAAAAGTTCCACTCTTCAGAGCCGGTCTTAAAGGCACAGAACAGATGAATGGGGATACAAGCATCATAACGTCACCCCAGAACATCTAGTGAATTTGAGATTAAGGGGGGGGGGGGGACGGTGCATGTGTGTCTGTGTCTGTGGGCATATCAGAGTTTCGGCTGTGACAAGCACAGCCTTTTTGCAAGGCAGTAAAACAAGTGTAAGTAGACACAGTGCTTAATTAGATTGTGCAAGAATAGAACTAGAAAAGACTGAAATTTTGGAAAACAGAGTTTAGATAGAAGAGATGAATGAGACTTATGAGATTTATGAGACTTCAGCTGGTACTGTAGTAAGTCTGGACTGGGAACGGCCTGCTGTAGGGTTCTAAAGTTCTCTGTAACAAACAGAATAGCCTACCTTTGCGGGCAATTTCAGGGAGCCTTTGGTGCATCAAGGGGCTGGCACGCTGCGTGAGGTGACAGTGGCTGTCCCCTGAGCACAGGGACAGCTCTGGCTGCCCTGTCTCCCCAGGGAACACGGGAATGACCTGTGGGCAAAAGCTGGATGTGCAGGTATTATTGCAGTGTGGTGTTTGTGAGAAAATGCTGGTATTGCTGTTCTAATAAGCGTCAGGGCACATGCCCTGGGTGTAAATTAAAGGTTTCTGATCAAGCTGATTCAGAACCTAAGATCTTAAGACTCGTGTGTGGGAATCACATCTGATACCTGCCACCTGGAGCTGTGTGTGTGTAGGAGGAAGACTGAGAAACTACTGTGAAGCTTTGTAAAGAGAAGTTTGGGTGGAAGCGAGATAGGGCAAGGAGAAAGAGAAAATGAGAACTGACCAGAGCAAAGAAGTTCCTAAATCAGCCCCTTTTTGGAGAGGCTCACTGGGAGAAGGCTGCCAGTAGGAGCAGCTCAGAAAATAAAAAGATTTATAATACTTCATCACAGTTAGTACTGTTTTAAAATAGGAAGATAAACAGGATGGGGTTTTTATATGCTGATATGTCTTTTTGTTTTAAGAAATCACCCAGAATGGCAAAGAGACTGTGAGATCAGACCGCCCTCTGGTCTTGGCCCTTGAAAGGGAAAACAAGGCAAAGAGAAAGCAAATCAAATGTGTTGTTCAGCATGCAGCATAAGATAGCAACATATGAAGTCAAGCAAAGATTATCATGCTCAAATGCAAAGCGATTATGGTTCGCAAAATGAGTACATATGATTTGTTAAGGGGTCCTCCTAAGGTAAAGGAGGAAGGATACAGATGACCTCCCCAAAAGGAGGTCACATTTTAATCGACACAAGGGCCATATATTCAGTTTTAAATAAAGCTTCGGTACCTGTGGAGAATGTTTATGTTGTAGTGTGGGGAACAACTGAACAACTGGCCAGTCTGAGAAGGCATACTATTGCAAACCTTTAAAGTAACATGTGTACTATGTGTACTTAGATGCTTTTGTACAATTCGCTAAATTTGCTAAACATTCTCAAATGAGAAAGGTTACTCTGGAGGCAAATAATATAAAGATGTTAGGCTTAACATTAACAGACACTGAAATTAAGAAAGACATTAGTAAGGAGATATTAGAATAAGTAAATAAGTGTTTTCAAGGGTATGGGCCTCTGCTGTACCAGGGAGAGTGAAAAATGCCCCACCATGGTAATCAAGCTTGAGGAAAGAACACAACCAGTGAGAGTTGAGTAGTACCCTCAAACGGAAGATAGGGAAGGAATCAGCCCAATAATTGATAGTACTGGATTGAGGGCTGTCAATAAGATAACACAGAATTTATACCCTGTGGTAGCAAATCCATATACTTTACTAACATGTTTAACGCCTGAGCTTAACTGGTTCACTGCTTTAGGCCTAAGAGATGCCTTCTTTTGCCTCCCTATCCACGAAGCCAGCCAGAAAATTTTTGCATTCAAACACAAGCTCACATAGTCCATGTGCCTGAAGGCTTCAAAATTCCCCACTCCGACTGGAGAACAGCTTGCAAAGACCCAGAGTCCCAGGAAGCTCCACAAGAGGAAAGGAGGCTGTTGCAGTATGTGGATGATCTTCTAGTAGCCACTCGGACGAGGGAAGTGAGAGAAGCCTGGACGGTAAGCCTTTTGAATTTCCTAGGACTCCAAGGATGCAGAGTCTCAAAGAAAAAGGCACAGGTAGTGAAACAGAAGGTAATCTACCTGGGGTAAGAAGTGAATGCTGAGCAGCAGACTTTAGGGCAGGGAAGCCATATGCCAAACCCCAAAACCCCAGACAACGAAGGAACTCCGAACCTTCTTAGGCATGGGAGGGTAGTGCCAGCTGTGGGTTTATAATTATGGACTGCTCGTCAGACCCCTCTATGCTCTTATTGCCCATGGAAACAGAGATCTCCAGTGGACAAAATATGCCACACGGGCCTTTCACCAGCTAGAGAGTGCCCTGATGTCAGCTCCAGCATTGAGACTTCCAGATGTAAGTAAACCATTCTTTCTATTCTACCATGCAAGGAATTGCCTGGGTAATATTGGCTCAGGACTTGGGTCCATACTGAAGGGCAGTTGCTTACTTCTCGAAGCAACTAGATGCAACAGCCAAAGGATGGCCATGTTGTCTCAGAGGTGTAGCAGAAGTTGTGCTGAATATTCAAGAGGCACGCAAGTTTACCCTCGGACAAAAATGACTGTGCTAGTGTCCCACACAGTGTCCACAGTACTGGAAGTAAAGGGTGGCCACTGGCTTTCACCACAGAGGTTTCTGAAATACCAGGCCATCATGGTAGAGCAAGATGATATAGAGATAGTAGTGACTAATATTGTCAACCCATCTTCTTTTCTCAGTGGAAATCAAGGAGAAGCAGTACACCATGATTGCCTGGAGACCATTGCAGCTACCTACTCCAGCCACCCAGACTTAAAGGACACTCCTTTGGATGCAGAGACCTGGTTCACTGACGGAAGCAGCAACATTGCCAGTGGAAAGCGACATGCTAAGTACACAGTGACTACCTGCAGAGAGGTAATAGTGTCTGGACCCTTACCATCAGGTACCTCTGCACAGAAGGCTGAGATAAATGCATTGACCCATGCCTTAGAAACAGCAAAAGGCATTCAGAGTCGTGCATGCACATGGAGCCATCTGGAAGGAGAGGGGACTTCTGACCTCACAGGGAAAGAAGAGACAAGTCAGCTGCTGGAAGCGGTTCAGCTACCTGAAAAAGCATATTAAGGCACACCAGAGAGTGAGCTTAAAATTGGAGGAAAGAAATGAGCTGGCGGATGGAGAGGCAAAGAAAGCAGCAAAGGGTGAGGTACAGATTTTCCTCGAAGGTAAGCCAGAATACAATAATACTAATCAAAAGAGACATACAACTGCAAGGGGTGGGCTACCATTGAAAGAGAGCTAGTAATCCCTTCCCATTTTCATGGTTACTAGTGAAAGAAGAGCACTAGAAAACACACTATGGCCTAACTACTTAAAAGCTTTTTATAGAGTGTGGCTCCTTTCCCAAAATGACCAAGGCTGCCAGTGATACAGAGTGCATTGAAATGAAGTATTGACTTTGAAGTAGTAATTTCCACAGGCTTTCTAGAACATACATCTGATTGAAAGAATCGTTGTCAGGAATTTACATGCCACTATCACTCAGGTAAGCCGACAATGTGATCCTTGCCTCCAGACTAACCTCAAAATACCCCCCGGCCGAAACTCGGTCAGACTGGGAGAGACCATGGGCCTGCACAGCAGTGGCAAATTAACTTTTCAAAATTCCCAAGGAAAGGGGGGTATCAGTATTTACTGGTATTGATAGATACATTTTCAGGGGGGCCAGAAACATTCCCCACCAGAACTGTCAAAGCTCACGAGGTGACCAGATTATTTTTACAAGAAATAATACATCGCTTCAGAGTTCCAGCCACAATATCCTCAGATAAAGAATCATATTTCATTTCCAAAATAGTGCAACAGATTAGTAGCCACCTGGGCATAGACTGGGAACTTCACACTCCATACCGCCCTCAATCAAGCAGCCAGGTGGAGAGAATGAATCATTTGATTAAGCAGCAAATCATAAGACTGGGGCAGGAAGTTAATCTACCCTGGCCCCAAGCTCTTCCACTAGCACTATTGCAAATTCGAACTAAACCTTGAGCTAAAGGAATGCTGAATCCTTTTGAAACGCCTTATAGAAGACCATATAGAATACAAAGGGAATGTCCAGAATGTCCACCTACATGGTGGCTTTAAGCAAACAGCTCAGAGAAATTGAGAAACATGTGGCTGGAACTCAGAGCAGGGAGTTAGATAGCCTGGGGATGATGTATATGTTAAGTCTCTTACAGAGAAGACTTCGGAACCACAGTGAGAGAGACCACTGCAAGTACTTCTCACCACCTTCACTGCAATCAAAATCAAGGAGCAGAATGCCTGGATCCATCACTCTCGGGTGAAGAAGGCCCAGAAGCCCCTTGAGGAGTGACACCAGGAGACAATGAACTGAGACTAAAACTTACTCGGGCAAAATGAGTATATTGCGGTCGGGAGTAGTTCATACTTTAGTTTACAGAATTGTTTTGTATGTAATTATAACTGAAGTTTTAGAACTAGAGAGTACCTCTATCCAAAGCAATGCTGAATGGCCTTGGTCCCAGGCATTTAATCAGTATACTGGATCCATGGGAAAACCTTCTGAGATAAAAGATTCAAACCTATCCACTGTAGTAATTCACGGGGATCAGGTATATGAGGAGCAGGAATGGCAGGAACAGGAACTGTGGACACTTCAAGGGATCAGAGGAGAAGAAATCAAGGTAGGGTGCCGGATGATAAATGGGACGGCTTATGAGACACCAGATGAAATTAGTGTTGTAACCTCTCCTGGTGTATACGAACACCAGGAAGTTTGTGATAGCCTAAGTGAATCAGACTGTTGGTGTAATTTCACCTTAATACGGCCTGTAGAAGTGACCTGCCTTTGGGCTCAGGATGCTATCGGACTTTGATTTAAATTCAAAGTAGACACTGCATTTTTACCACAGCAGGACCTTATACAACCCATACTAAGACTCAAATAATTCAGACTCAACCCAAACTTGAACCTGAGGTGTATGAAATAGGCTCCTATGTAGTGAGGAATGTGGGTGAACAACTGTCGCAGACATTTTTCACAGAAATCCTTTCTTTGGGATTGTCCATCTTCTGGGAAGCTGAGGGCCCCAGAAGAAGAATGTAAACAATTGTTATCAGCTGCTGTGGAATGCAATAGGATGCACCTGTGATTGGTTCATGTTCCATGTGTACAATATTAGAGCCAATCACAGGGCAAGCTCTCTGGAACACAGGGACAGAGAATTCTCTTGTTTTTAGATTCTTTCTATTCTTAGCTTAGCAAGCCTCTGCAACTTCTCTCTTTATTCTATTTAGTATAGTTATAATGTATTATATATCATATATCAATAAATCCAGCCTTCTGATCAAGAAACAAGATTCTCGTCTTTCTCTCACCCCAGCGACCACCTCAGGTCGCTGTAATAAACAACAACTATTATTCAATCCAGAATGGTCTCTCAAATTAACATCTCAAAAATCCAACCAGCCTGCTCCTCCTTCCTAAAAACTTCATTTGAGGGCTGGACAATGTGGTTACAAAGACAGGCATATCTCAGGAGCAGAATAAGAAAGGATCTAACTGGCATATTAGGGACAGGATTAGGAGTTTTAAAAGGAATTGATTCAGAAATACTGATTAATAAGCTGGCCACTGCAGCAGGTAGCCTAACAAAATTGAAGCAGCCTTTACAGCCATCTCTATTGGCATTAGGAACTAGCCAGTGGCAGATTTCAAAAGTACTGCCAAAGTGGGAAACGGCCAGGGTCCATGACCACAAGTTAATAGTAGAAGCACTTAGTACAGTTCAAGATAATGTGTCTTTAGCTTTCAGTTGTATACAAGCACAGTTATGGATGCAGGCAACAGCAGCTCTGATGATACGGGAAGGGGGTGAAGGTAACTTTCCAGCTGAAATTCGGAAAATTGTGTGGGATAATGCAACAGATTTTGAAAGGAACTTTCAATCCTGGTGGACTATGGTGAATTTCACCTATGATCCTGCTTCTAATGTGGCCACTGCCTTTGTGCTTACCATACATAATGCCACTGTTTATGTTATCCATCCCATCATTGCCCTAGGATTAAACCATGAAAAAACAATACTTGACCCTTCAGAACATAGAGTGTGGGCCTGAAAGATGAATGAAAAGTGGCAAACAGTAAACTTAGAATCCTGCATTACTAGAGAACAGATGGGATTCATTTGTGAAAGCAACACTATTAATGCCCAGGATGTGTGTTTAGACACTGAACAGAGTATTTGCCACTTTGAAATTGATCCAGTCACTGACCAGAAAACTGTGCTCGTATATACTGGAAAAGTGTGTGTATGCCTGAGAACAGCTTGTGCTGCTGTAAGAATTGATAGCAATAATGTTATTCTGTCTAGTAGAAATTCTAATTTCTGTATTTGTAATTTTGTTATGATTATCGGGTATGATTTTTTGGATTCGGTACCAGTGACATCCCACCAGCTGATCAAAACCAATTACACAATGTATCACAGACAATTACCTACCCCTATTGGGATGAACATTACATATGTAAAGCAATTAATTAAGCACCAAGACCTATTGGAGATCTTGAAGGAAATCCAAGAAAGTGGAAATAAAACCCTAATTACTGTCCAACATGATACAAAAGAGATAACCAGAGTTCTACAAAGAATAAAACAAAATGTGTATCATCACTGGTGGGATGTGATCTTTGGGTGGTCACCAACTGCAAATGGAATCTTTAATAAGTTGTGTCATTCCATTGTAGTTTTGTTAATATTAATTGGGATAAGCTTGGGATCATCTATTATATTATTAATTTGGAACTGGAGAATACTACAACGAATAGCTGTATTAACGTCTTTGTCAAACGTACATGGTAAAGCATTAAGAGACACTTATTGTTGTAAGGGTTTTCATTAAGTAAAAGAATTTACTTATTTCCTAGGAAAGGGGAGAATGAGACAGAGTAAAAATCCATTTTGAATTAGGTAAAATGTTTAGGAGAGGTGAAATGTCTGTGAGGCCAAAGCTGAAGAGAAAAACTGCAGGACAGAGATAGTGAGGAGACAGAAAAAAAAAACAGAAACGACCACAAAGACCACAAGGTCAATCTGCCCTGATCTAGGAATTCTTTTGATAAAGAAGAACTGGCGATAAATGTCACGCGGAATGAATATGTATGAACCTATTGTGAAACTGTATGCATATGTATTTGGAAGAGGAGATAAAAGGAGACCTGAAATACTCAGAGGTATGCATGCCTTTTGAAGAGCGTTTTCTCCGCATGTGTCCGGTGCCATAATAAACATACCGAGCTTTACAACTTTTATAAAGTTGTGAGGTTTCTTCTTTTCTCCTCAAAACAGTCTCTTACCTTATTTTCTGGATCAGAAGGTTTACCAGCTCCCAAACCCTTTGGGAATGGCCCTTCCCTCCTGACCCAAACCTGTGATCGAACCCCTGAACTCCCTGAGTTTCAGGCTTCACGTGTGTGATAAGCAAAAGCATCTGTTTCCCCCGCGACTGACCACTTCCCTCATGGGAGAGTGGAACTGCGATCTTGGGGTCCACACTCGTTTCATGATAGAATCACATCTCACACACGCTTGATGACACTCCACTCAACCACATGGTACTCACGGTTCCTTTTCCCGCAAGGATTCTTCGTGCACGTAGATTTTTCCGAGTGAAAAGCACCACAGCCCCAGACATCCCTCTTTGGATCACTCTGAGTTCCCAAGAGCTCTAGGCCCCTTTTTTTCCTCTCTTTGGCTGTGGTTCTGGCTCTGGTTTGGTGTCTGATTGGTTCTGCCAGTTCCTAATCCTGTCAGGTTGCTGAAATCAGCGGGGCGCCTCCTGACCGGACAGGGCATCCCCGGACCCCAAATTCAGATCATGTTGGGGTCACCAGAATTTTTATAAATGATCAGCCAAAAATCCAAATTATAAATGTGACAAATTTTATTTTCACGACCAAAATATGGTCCTCAAAAACCCACAGCCAAAGACACAGCATCGAGCCCGGGATAGGCGCTGGGTGAACCTAGATCTGACGTCTATCGCATCGGATTCCCCTCTGTTCATGAATGCCGTTTCCAGCGGGGCTGTTTTATACAGTTTTTTATGCCTGAGGCAGAAGTGCCCTGATTTCTTTTGTAACTCCGCATATGCATGAAGGTTTCTTTCACTGTGCAGGGCTGTACAATTGCTGTTTCCTGAGTAGTAGCCAGTGCTTATCATGTCAGGGGAAGTCACATATTCAGATGGATCTTTCTGGTGACTCTGGTTATCTTGATTGATGGTATCTACCAAGCGATGGTCACCCTTGGGTGTTCCCTGATGGCCCCGGAGGCGGGCCGATCATTGCGCTGGCCATGTTCTTTCATTGGTAAACAAGGCATTATTCTCCTGCTGCCTTCAGGAGTTTCGAAATTCCAGAGTGTTTATCTGTCCCTGGGCTGCTTGTGGTCAGAGACTCATTGGATTTTATAATTCTATAACATACATTCTCTCTTTAAGCATGAATTACTTTACAACATATATTACAAGGGCTTTCATCAGGATATATTTCAAAATGATAAACATGATGTTCAGTGACAAAACAAATGTCTCAGTCTTTAATGGTGTTACTTTCCCAAATAAATCTTTTTTATTCCCTCACAACACATGCATTGAGGTCAAAGAAGGTGTACCACCTATGAGAAAAAAATCCTGGAAAACTGGTAACAATGGATGAGGAGAAGGCTGAGGTACTTCTTGCTGTTTAAGAGTCTTTTTTTTGTTTCTTTGTCTCAAAGAATTTTTCCCCATATATGTTGCTAGGAGACAATAATGACTGGGTACTTAAGAGAGACAAAAGAAAGTGGCCACAGCTCAGGGGAGGTGTCCAGCTGGCTACTCTTTTTTTTTTTCCTGGGGGTTTCTTGTGGAGGGCAGAGATACCGTGAGAATTGGACTGCAGCCCCCATTCTGTCTTTGTCTGTCTCCCTCTCTCTCTCTTGGCTTTGGAGGAGTTGCTACTTGTGGGATGGAATTTGCTGCTGCTGCCGTAGCCCAGCCTAGTCCTGCTTCTTCTGCCATGGAGTGAGCCTCTCCTTGTGAGAGCAGCCACTTAACTGGGACCTTATTAACACCTACCTCACTAAAAAAAAGAACTCTTATCATCTGCTCGGGAACTAGGCTGCTGCGGCCCCTCCCTGCCCCCACAGTTCTTTTGCTACTGGTCTGAGTTTTCACTACTTTGTGGCTCTGAACCCCCTGCCTTGCTGGGACGCCTGGCAGTTCCAGCCCTGCCCAGATGCCCTGTGATTCCAGCTACAGCTGCAGAGCTTCTGTTATATCTTGTCTACTACCCCAGGATTTTTTTTTTTTTTCCTCATTCCTGCTGTTCCAGCTTGCTGCTTCTGAGAGTCCTGCTGGGGCCCCTGGGTGGTTTCTAAAGCAAGCCCTTTTTCCATCCTTTCCCATCTCAGTCAAGCTGCTATTACCACATGGCCCCCGAACTCCACCAGACTGCCCCCGTGCAGCTGTGGGGGAATCAATTGCACCTGTCCTGCTGTCCTGGGTTGGCCAGTTGCCCTTGTAACCCACCCTTGGGTCTGCCCTTGAAGTATATCCAAGAGTTCTTAGCCCCATATTTTGTTATGTCTCCCAAGTGCTGGTGCAAAACAGGGTGTCCTTGTTAGAAATTTTTTTCTTGAAAATAAGAGAAATTCAAGAAGGTGGCACAAATGTGTGAGAAAGGGTAATCTACTATTCTAAAGTGTGTGGAAGTGTTAAAAACTATACAGCTATATATTAAAAATATACAATGCTACAAATATATATAAAGTATATAAATGTCAAAAACCTTTAGGCATCAAAGCATGAGGGTGCTTGTATTGTGGCTGATAGGTTTGCAATATTGGGTACTGCAGCTGTTAATGGGGCCAAATCAGCTATCACTTCAGAAATTCCATTTTGTGCTGCAGCAGAAATTTGGTTTTTTTTGAATCTGGGAATGCAGATGCTGCATGGAGTAAGTGCACTGTATTCTCAGATTTCTTTTAGGGTTAGGGTTAACATTCAAACCAAAGGACCACATGCTGCTTTCCAGCAGACACCAGGTTCCACTATTCAGAACATTGAAACCCAAAATGTTTTAATTGTGATCATTAATTTCAGAGTGAGTAGCTGGCATCCACTTCTCACCCAGGACCCATAAATTAACCTTAGCAGTTCTGTGGTAAGGTAACAGTTCCTCCACTTACTCCAGTGATTTTAGCTCTTTGTCATCCAGGTCTGTAGTAGGTTGACCCTGGCCAGATGCCAGGCACCCACCAAAGCCACTCTCACTCCCCTCTGCAATTGGACAGAGGAGAGAAAATTGAATGAAGGGTTCATGGGTTGAGAGAAGTGTCTCGGGGCCTCTCTCTGGTCAGAGTGACCCCGAGAAATGTTAGAAAGTCTCTTTTCCCAGCCTGGCGCTCGAAGAAGGAGTCAGAGCTCTTCAGTTTTCGGTCTCAAGGTTGTTTATTGTTCCTTATGTATAAAATACTTTCTCCTGTCCAGCTGAGGTCCATTCAGCTAGACAGTCCAGGGCACTCTGCCTGCCCCCGGGGCAGTGTTATGTCTTTATACTAAAAACTACGTATAAAATGTTTACAATTACTTTCCAATACCTATCACCTATGTTAGACAGTGAGCTTCTACTCTAAACCAATCTAAAAGTGCCAACATCACAGCAGAAGATGGAGGCCAAGAAGAAGAAGGAGAAAGGCTGGACACGCCCAGATCCGTCCATCTTGCCCCCTGAACCCCCTATTCTAAAAACCCCAAAATCTACTTTTTCACCCTGTGATAAATTCACTATCATTCTACTTAAACTGTTGGGGCCTGCAGATCTTCATCTAAGGTTGGTAACTTGCTCCATGGGTCACAATCAAAACCACAGGCATTTTGGGCTTTGTGCCAGGGTCTCTGATTCTCCTGGCAGGGGTCTTGGCTGCTCAGGACAGCCAGAGGGATGTCCTGGATTCTGACAGAGAAGGACTGGGGGAGATCTTTCACCAAATACTGTCATGGGCAAAACAGGTTCAACTTAGAGATATTAAATTTACTAGTAAACAAAATCAGAGCAGGATAATGAGAAGTAAAATAAACCCTTAAAAACACCTTCGCCCACCCCTCCCTTCTTCCCAGCTCTACCTCCTACCCCAGTGGCACAAGAAGACAGGGAATGGGGGTTACAGTCAATTCATCACCAGTTGTCTCCCACTGCTCAGTGAGAGGAGTCATTCCCATGTTCCACCGTAGGGTACCTCCCATGGGGGACAGTTGTGCTGGTTTGAAAGTAAACCAAGGGGGAAATGAACCTCACTCAATTAGCTTAAGAGAGATTTCAGGTCGGAGTTATAATTTAATAGAACGATTACAGTAAATGCAATGATACACAGAAAACTGGCTTAAACCCACAAAGTCAGAGTACAACCTGGCACCCTGTTGGTCAGGATGATGGTCGCAGTCCTATCAAGTGGTGATTGCAGTCCTGTTGAAGTGATGGTTGCAGCCAAAAGTGGTGGTCCTGTGGAAGTTCTGTTCCCCTTCTGGATCCATCCAGTAGTGGTGGTATACCACGTCCCTAAACCCCAAGATTATATATGGCCAGGTTCAGGTGGCTCAGTACCTCCCACAGGGTGGAGAGTTTCACAATGGAATTATGTAATCCTGTGAGTCATTTCAGTTGCCTATTCTGCTGGTGACATTCAGTTCATTGTGGCCCATTAGCAGAGATGACCCCCTCAGGATGGTTGGGACTGTGCTGGTGCTTCCCCAGAGGGAGTTATCACAGCTGAGTCATTTGTGAGAAAAAAGAAACACTACCCTGCCTCACAGGATTTGCCTCTTTTTCTGTATCTCATTTAATACCCAGTTTGTAGTCTGAGGTGTTTGGTGTGCACTGGGCAGCTACTGCAAACAGCCCATCATTAACAGTTTGTCAGAAATGACATAGAGAGGAGTAGAATACACAGTTTGGGTTACAACCACAGTGTTAAAATGGTGCCCTACTCCTTTAACCAGGACAGCAGTTCTCCACAAACATCTCCAATGTAAGTCCATCCCAGGGGCAACAGTCCTCCTCAAACTGCTGCAGCATGGGTCACTCTTCCACAGGGTGCAGTCCTTCAAGGACAGGATGCTCCAGAGAGGGGTCCTCTTTCCATGGGCCTCCTACTGGTTCACAGCCTTCTCTCAGGCATTCATCTGTTCTGGCATGGCCATCCTCCATGTGCTTCAGGTGAATCTCTGCATCCCTGTGGATGTCCACGTGCTGCAGGAGTACAGCTGCTTCACCATGGTCTTCATCATGAGCTGCAGGAGAATCCTGGCTCCGGTGCCTGGAGCACCTCCTCTCCCTCCTTCTTCACTGACCTTGGTGTCTGCAGAGTTGATTCTCTCACATGTTCCCGTGCTGCTCTTCTCTGACCGCAATTACAAATGTGCAATAGCTTTTCATTTTTCTTTCTTCTTAAATATGTGATCAGAGAGGTGTTACCACAATTTCTAATTGGCCCAGCCTTGACCTGCAGCATGTCAATTTTTAGAGCTACCAGGGATTTGCTCTGCCAGATATGGTGGAAACTTCTAGCAGCTTCTCACAGAAGCCATCCCTGTAGCTCCCCACTAACAAAACCAGGCAATGCAAACCCAATACAGGGTCATACACCCAGCTTCTCAGCATCTCGCTGTGTTGATATTGAATGATGTGCTCCCATATCTATTAGAAATGTTATTGTTAATGAGAACCAACTGGAATCAGAATGCATGGGCCATTATTACATATGCATTGATAGGATTCTACCTGATGGATTTCCACTAGAAATGGACTTGTGTGTTGCCAGGCTTGCAAGGGTTCCTCAGGGGTGAAGAGATAGACGAGAATCTTGACTCCATAATCAGAAGGCTTGATTTATTAATTTATGATATATGTTACATTATGACTATGCTAATAGGAATAGAGAGAAAAGCTCAGAAGCTTGCTATGCTAAGAATAGCAAAAGGAATGAATCAACAAAGGAGCTCTCTCTGATTCTCCCAGAGAGAGCTCAGTCTTTGATTGGCCCTTAATTGTAAACATGCAACATGGGCCAATCACAGGTGCACCTGTTGCATTCCACAGCAGCAGATAACCATTGTTTACATTCTTTCTCTGGGGCCTCAGCTTCCCAGAAGAGGGAAAAATCCTAAAGAAAGGATTTTTCACAAAAGATGTCTGTGACATTTCACCCTTTAAATTCTAAAAAATTAAAAAGAAAAAATGCTGGTGTGGAATGAACAGGGAATTTCTTCACCTGTAGAACATACAATACTAACATATCACTAAAACAATCCTACAATCTAAGAAAATGCAAAAACCAATGCAAAGAAAATTCAAGTCCAAGCAGCTGAGTTTCAGGAACAGTCCATGGACTGAAGATGTTCCTCTTGACATATCTGAAAGTCCTTTTTGGTCCTGAAACAGGCTTGCTGCAGAAAAGTCCATCAATAGTTATCAAAAACCATTGACAGTCATAACACCATTTCAAACAATTTGAACAATTTTTGGAATGTCCTTTTCTGGCCCTTCAATGCTTCAGTGCTTCAGAGCTGCTGCCCGCTATTTTCAATCTTTTTTATTTAATTTTTTTTTTTTTTTTAATCAAAAAGGAAAAGAGCAGCAGCCGAGCAGAGCAGTGCCAGAGAAGGAATGGCCCTGGGGGCCCTGGCCCATGAACGGACCAGGAACTCCAAAGCTGGCCCACAAAAGGCGGGCCAGGACCGGTAGGGGAAACCAACACCCCCACAGCCGTCAAGAGGCCTGGTGGTGGGCCCGGCCCAGGGACCTCCTGAGCCCAACAGCCCAGGCCAAACCCATGAAGCAGGCTCTGCATTCCCACAGGCCTGCACCCTGCTGCCAGTACAATGGCAGCACGGTTGGTAAGACGCTTCCTTTCCCCAAAACCACTGAGGCATGCCAGCAGCAGGGAAATAGAAGCCTTCCCCAGAAATCCCATCTCGGGTCTGGAGATGTTTGTTCCCCAGAGCAAACAAGCCATGATCTCTTCCAGCTGTGCCCTCTGCCTCTGCAATGCACATGCAACAGGTGTGTCTCCCATCTGCCTCACGGCACCACCCCCACCAGGCTGGGGACCAAAGGCAGAACTTTCGTCAGAACACACCTGGCCCTCGCCGCTGGGATGCGCAAGGGGCGGCAGAGATGGCAACTTCCAAGGCCCAGCACCTGACCAAACACTCCCCAACCCGCCGAGAATGCTGATCTTGAAAGCAGGCAGACGGGCTGCCCCCACCCCCAGCTGTTGGGCCGTGCCGGCTCCACGGAAGGAGCGGATGACGCCCTCTTCCCCCGTCCCAGCTCCCGCCACAGGAGCAGCCCCGGGACAACCCGAAAAACTCGGGGGGGTAAATCGCGCTGGTTGCAGGAACTGCCGCGACAGCTGCGGCCAGAAGCGGCGGGACTGCAGGCTGCTCTGCCTCTGCGGGAGAGCCTGCCGGGCACGGCACGGGGTCGGCAGCGTTGTCAGCATCGTCCTGAACAGGGACTGGCTTGGCTTGAGGCGGCGGGGATGCACGGGAACATGCCGCTGCTGTGTCCCTTGGCTCTGAAAGCAGCGACAGGCACAGCACAGGGTCGGCAGCGTCTTCTGCCACTGGCTCTGGGGTCAGCTGTGGAGACGCAGTCGCAGTCTACGGCAAAGTACGCACGGGCAGCGGGGGAGCCGACACGGGCAGCAGCGAAACAGCCGAGAGGGGCAGCGGCGGAGGATCGCTGTTGCTTAGCAACATCAGCAGAGGCGGGGAAGCCAGCGGAGGCGGGGGCTGGATTGCCTGGGGAGGCGGCCGCACCGGCCCAGCAGGCGGGGCCTCGGGGACTGGTACCAACCGCATCTCTGAGCGGGGCAGTGTCCAAGAGGCCGGCTGTGGCGGGGCCGCCCACTCCCATACCCCCGGAGAGAGAGAAGGGGGGGAAAGGACCGCTCCATCTCAGCATGCTCCGGAGACACAGTAAAAAAAACTTCTTCAACTCGCGGCGGAGTTACACCCCCCCCCCCCCCCGCCGGGAAGCAGGGGGGTGAATTGGAAGCAGCAACTCATTCCCCAAAGGGTCTTCTCCTGCTGAGGACAGAGGGAAAGGAGCCTGTCCCTTGCAGTTAGCAATCCAGGGAAAAACAGCTGCTCTCCGTTTCAAGATAGAAAAGAGTACACAGAAGACGACTGGGTAAACGCGGGGGAATCCCCCACCATGGTCCCAAACGAATTGAAAAATGGATTCCATGCACTCCCATACGAAAACATCCAGGACATATAGCACATTAGTAAAGAACCCAAAAAGCTTTGCCCATCAAAAAAACTCATAGAAATCTGTTTCTGACAGTAAAAGTCCATCCTCTTCACCCCATTTTTGCCAGAGGGCAATAAGTTTCTCCTCTGAAGGAGAAAATTGAACCTCATCCTCTAAAGGGGGCGTCTCCCATATGAACAGCCACAAACTACAAATGGCTGCATCTTCAGCAAGGGAAAAGCCAACAGAACCTTTTGAAAGAGTCCAGCATGCTCTGGCCAGATCCACAGTGCTGCTGCTCTTTCTGAACATCTTCCTGGAGGTTTTTCAGAAGGTTCACTTTGTGGTCAGCCTTGGCTGTGAACTCTGTCCAAATCAGGATCTTCAGTTCTTCAGCTCCTGGCTAAAATCCACTTCTGTGGTCACTTGTGAAGCAACCATCAATGCTGCACATTCGGGTTCACCCAGTGCAGCAATTTGCTCCTCTGGTCTCATCAAATTTATTTTCGTCCTCAGTCGGGGTTCACCAGATGTTACCGGGCTTGCAAGGGTTCCTCAGGGGTGAAGAGATAGACGAGAATCTTGACTCCATAATCAGAAGGCTTGATTTATTAATTTATGATATACGTTACATTATGACTATGCTAATAGGAATAGAGAGAAAAGCTCAGAAGCTTGCTATGCTAAGAATAGCAAAAGGAATGAATCAACAAAGGAGCTCTCTCTGATTCTCCCAGAGAGAGCTCAGTCTTTGATTGGCCCTTAATTGTAAACATGCAACATGGGCCAATCACAGGTGCACCTGTTGCATTCCACAGCAGCAGATAACCATTGTTTACATTCTTTCTCTGGGGCCTCAGCTTCCCAGAAGAGGGAAAAATCCTAAAGAAAGGATTTTTCACAAAAGATGTCTGTGACACTTGGGTGTGCTGGTTGACAGCAGGCTGGATATGAGCCAGCAGTGTGCCCAAGTGGCCAAGAAGACCAATGGCATCTTGGCCTATATCAAGAATAGTGTGGCTAGCAGGACTAGACAAGTGATTGTCCCCCTGTAGTTGGCACTGGTGAGGCCATACATTGAATACTATGTTCAATTAAGGCCCCTGACTCCAAAAAGGGCATTGAGGTGCTGGAGTGTTTCCAAAGAAGGGCAATGAAGCTGGTGAAGGGTATAAAAAGCATATTGCATGAGGAGAAGCTGAAGGAACTGTGGTTGTTACGTCTGGAGAAGAAAAGGCTCAGGGGGTCCTGATTACTCTCTACAACTGCCTGAAAGGAGATTGTAGTGAGGTGGGAGTCAGTCCCTTCTGCCATGTCTCAAATGAAAAGATGAGAGAAAATGGCCTTAGGTTGTGTCAGAGTGGGTTTGTAATAGATATTAGAAAAAAAAAAATGCACAGAAAGTGTAGTTAGATATGGGAATAAGTTTCCCAGGGAGGTGGTGGAGTCACTGTCTCTGGAAGTGTTCAAGACATGTCTGGATGTGGCACTTGGGGATATGGTTTAGAGGTGATTATGGTGGTGCTGGGTTGCCAGTTGGACTAGATGATCTTGAAGGTCTCTTCCAACCTTGATTATTCTGTGACTGGTATTCCTGAGCAGTCAGCTCAAAATAATTCAGCTGATGATGATCATTCCAAAGCCTCTGAACTCTGGAGGGAAGTGGTGGGTAAATCCCTGTATATTGTGTCTTTCCTTGAGATTGGAGGGTAGAACAATCCTCCTCTTCTTCTTTATCAAAGAGCAGATCTGTTTTAACGATCAAAAAATTTCCCACAGACAGCAGAGTGGAGAATATTTTCTCAGGGCTGTAAAAATTAATTGGGAAAGGTGGGCAAATAGACACATCCTGTCACAGCACAGCTGGTCGGTGACTGGGCAATTAATTTGGCCATAAATGAGAAACCCAGTTCAGCTAGCCCGGTTCGATAAACCTGTCCCTGGGTGAACAATGATAGGATACATTCAAAGCCAAACAGGGACTTCACCCAATCCTGTTCCACCCTAAGCTGCAGACATCTCACTGGTCAAGGAGCTGGGTGGTGTTAAGACCAGAGCAATCAGCTGCTTAAACTCAGGAGTTTAAAACCACCTATATTATAAGCAGGCGTCCATAATAAACTGTCGCTGTTGTCACATGGATCTCTGAGAGTTTGTGCCATCCCTGTCTCCAACCAACAACCCCATGTAACAACATCCCAGTTCCCAGCCATGCTTTTAAGGGGCATCTGAAGGCCACAGAATCTGTGTTCCCATTCCTTTCTGCATGCACTGGGTTCCCAAAGTAGTTACAGGGTGGAAAGCAGAGACTTGCCAACCTTTCCAGATGTCGGAGGTATTTACTGTGTCAAAGGAAGCTACACTTTCTAAGGTTCTACCAAGGGTGTATTTGTACCCAGCATCCAGATCCATTGCTCAGAGTGTAAGTGCACACTGTTGTCTGGAGCTATTTCCCACTACAGAGAGTGTGGGCAGGTGATGGGTGTAAAAAGACTGTTGACCTGATGCATTATGGCAGATTTTGTGTTTCTTGCTCAGTACTGCCAAAAGGAAAAAAGGTATTTCCATGGGTTGTTTTAAACAAAGACTAAAAACTCTAGTGAGCATGCCATGTTCCTTAAATCCCTGATTTCAGTTTAAAGTGATTTCAGCTTCTCTGTGCCCCTGCATACTGAGGATTCACAGCACTCCTGCTCCATGAAGGCTCACTGAAACTATTTTCTGATGTTCAGAAATGACACATTGTACACACTGTACAACACAGCTGTACCTAGCAAGAGGGCAGAGTTTTCAAGGCCCATCATGTCAGGCCTATAGAAAAAAAACAAATAGGGAACCACCCCACCATTTGAATGCTGTGGCAACCATACCAAATTAAGCTCTGAGTATGTGGGGAGAAAACTGATTAAACTCTGGCCTCAGCCAACTGTTTATACAGTGGCCTGATGGAATGTCTTTTTCTCCCTAAGAATGAAGACATAAGGAGGCCTCAGGAACAAAAAGCCCCTTAAACGTATGTGAACCTAGAGCCCTTTAGAGCCTTTACAGCCACATCTCAGCACCTGCCTTTTGATTGGGAAGGTTGTGTTCTGCTCCCAGTGAGTAGAGAGAAATCACAGACAATTTACTATCCATTTCTGCACTTTCACATTGGTACAAATGATGTCACAACAAAAAGTCTAAGATCAATCAAAATAAACTTCAGAGTGTGGATGCCATTGGACAGAGAGAGAAACGGCAAGCGTTTCTCACAGCGACTTGTGAGAATTTTTAGGGAGCTGTAAGGATGTGATAACTTGTTAAGTATAAACAATCTACAAGTAGTGTTTTTCTACTTCATCTGTCTGTTCTTCTCAAAGACAGTGTGTGAAGAAGATATTTTTTTTTAGTTAGCCAATGAAATAAAATCTATCGTATCACTATAAAAACTGCGCAGTTCTCTTTAATAAAACTTTCTTTGCTCTTTCTAAAATATTGCCTCCTGCCTATTCCTGTATCATTCTCGGCACAAGAGTGACATCAGAGTCCTGGGAAGAATGATAAAATATGCAGGAGCACAGGTAGTGTTTTCCTCAATTCTGGGGGATTTTCCTCAATAATAGGGAGAAACTTTGGAAGGAACAGGTGAGCCTAGGATATCAATACCTGGCTGCAGGACTGGTGCCTGCACCAAAATGTTGAGGCTTTAAGCAATGGAATAGCTTTTGAAAGGCAAGGTATTCTGGGTCTTGATGTCCAGATGGAGAAAGCACATTTTTGGACATAAGATGATGGGGCTGATCGAGAACTTGAATTGATGGGAAAGGGGATACCAACAGGAGAGTTGAAGGTAAGAAGGGTTTTCATGGCATTGCCTGAGGGTAGAAATGTTAGTGGGAACATTTATGCTGCTCCTGGGAGCATGGAGGGCTCAGGAGCACACCTGAACTCATTGTACACCAACACGTGCAGTATGAGAAACAAACAGGATGAACAAGAAGCGTTGGTCAGTTCCCAGAGTTATGATGTCATTGGTGTTAGTGAGACTTGGTCTAATAAGTCCCACAACTGAAATGCCAGGATGGAGGACTACAGGCTGTTCAGGAAGGCTAGGCAGGGCAAGCGAGGTGGAGGAGTTGCACTGTATGTGAGAGGTATAACTGTATGTCCATTTACAGTTTGGGTTGATGTGGTTGAGAGCCTCTGGGTGAGGGTTAGGGGGATGGAAAACAAAGCAGCTGTCATGGTGAGTGTCTACTATTGATCAACCAGCCAAGGCGATGACACTGAGGAGTTAGTCTACAGGCAATTAGGAGAACTCTCTGGATTGGTAGCCCTTGTCCTTATGGGAGATTTGAAATTTCCAGGCATAAACAGGGAATACCATTCTTCTGTGACAAGCAAGTCTGTAAAATTCCTGAAGTTTGTGGAAGATAACTTCTTGTCACAGGTATTCAGTGAACCAATTAGGAAAGATGCCCTCTTAGACTTCTTTGTGACTAGAGAAGGAATCATGGGAGATGTGATGGTGGTTGTCTTGGCCACAGTGATTACAAAATGGTTGAGATTAAAATTTTCAGTGTAACGAGAAAAAAGTCAGCAGAGTTGCTACCCTGGATTTTGAGAGAGCAAACTTTAGGCTACTCAGGAAACTATTTAGCAGAGTACCCCAGGAATCTCCTTTTTAGTACCAAAGAGTCCATGAGTGCTGGTCAATCTTTAGGAACCACCTTTTAAATGTACAGGAGTAAGCAATCTCATTGTATCCTAAGTCAAGTAAGCAGAGCAGAGGACCAGCTTGGTTGAACAGGAAACTCCTCCTGGAGCTCAAAGAGAAAAAGAAATGGTATGATTCCAGAAAGCGAGGTCAGGCTTCTCAGGAAGATTACAGAGCTGTGGTTAGTATATGTAGGGAGAAGACACAAAAGGCCAAAGCTCAATTAGAGTTGAAACTGGCCAGTGTTATGTCAGACAACAAGAAAGGTTTTTTAAAGTATGTTGATTACAGGAGGAGGTGTAAAGAAAACATTGGACTGTACTTGTTAAAGGTGGTCATCGAAATGATAGAGATGAACAAAAAGCAGAGGCATTAAATGGGGTTTTTTTTGCTTCAGTCTTTAATGATACTGATAGACCTTGGACTGCCCCATCCTCTGAGTTGGAAAGCCATGACTGCAGAAACATTGCCTTCCTTTGAGGACTCTAAAATTGTAAATTACCAGCTGTATCATCTGAATGTTCATAAGTCTATGGTGCCTGATGGGATTCATCCCAGATTTCTGAAGGAGCTAGAGGATGTTATGGCAGGACCCTTCTCAATCATCTACTAAAGGTCTTGGGAGTCTGGGGAGGTGTCTGCTGACTGGAAGCTAGGCAATATTATTCCAATCTATAAGAGGGGCATGAAGGAAGCCTCAGCAAACTACAGACTGGTTAGTCTAGCTTCAGTACCTGGAAAAATTATGGAGAAGATCATACTGGGTGCTATTGAAAGATATTTAAAGAGCAATGCAATCATCAGGCACAATTAATGGGTTCACAAAGGGAAAATCCTATTAACTAATTTTATATTTTTCTATGATAATGTCAATTGCCTAGTGGATGAAAGGAAGGCAATGGATGTAGTTTTTCTTGATTTTAGTAAGGCCATTGATACTGTCCCTTACAGCATCCTTCTGGACAAGCTGTCCAACTGTGGGATGAGCAGGTTTACAGTGCACTGGGTGAAGAGCTGGCTGAAGGGCAGAGCTCAAAGGTTTGTAGTGAATGGACTGTCAACTGTTTGTATTGTTTGTAGTGAATCTGACTGTCAACCAGTCACCAGCAGTGTTCCTTGGGGCTCAATTCTAGGGCCAGTTCTGTTCAATATCTTTATCAATGATCTGGATGCAGGAGTTGAATGCACCATTAGCAAGTTTGCAGATACCAAACTGGGAGTTGCTGTTGACTCGCTTAAGGGACAAGATATCTTGCTCTAGATAGACTGGACCATTAGATTATGATTAATGGGATGAAATTTAACAAGTCAAAATGCCAGATTCTGCACCTGGGATGGAGTAATGCTGGGCACAAATATAAAGTGGGAGAGGAGTGGCTGGAGACCAGCCCGGCAGAAAGGAAACTGGTAGTGCAGGTCAATAGCAAGCTCAGTAACAGTTAGCAGTGACCTCTGGTGGCCAAGAGGGCAAACTGCATCATGGGATGCATCCAACACAATATAACCAGTCAGTCAAAAGAGGTGATTATCCCGATGTATTCAGGGTTGGTGCAGCCATACCTTGAGTCGTGTGTGTAGTTCTGGGTCCTACAATTTAAGTAGGATGTTAAGGTCCTTGAATACGTCCAGAAGAGGGCATCAAAACTGGTCAAAGGGCTGGAAGGTATGTCCTGAGAGGAGCGGCCAAGGATTTTTGGCTCATCTAGTTTGGAAAAAAAGATGCTGAGGGGTGATGCCATTCCTCTCTCCATCTTCCTGAGGAGGGGAAGTGGAGAGGGCAGCATTCGGTTTGCATGGCCAGGTTTAGGCAACCAGGTTGACTTCTGTGAGATCAGTGTAGGGGCAGAGATCCACCTGCAGCACATGGAGGAGGCCCACATCAGAGCAGATGAATTCCTGAGAGGAGGCTGTGAACCTCTGGGAGGCCCATGGAGAGAGGAGCCCATGCTGGAGCATCCTGTCTTTGAAGGACTGCACCCCATGGAAGAGTGACCCATGCTGCAGCAGTTTGCAGAGGACTGTTGCTCATGAGATGGACTCATGTTGGAGAAGTTCACAGAGAATTGTCTCCCATAGGAGGAACCCCACACTGGAGCAGGGGAAGAACTGTCCCTGAGCAGTGGGAGAAACAATGTGTGATGAACTGACCATAACCCCCATTCACTGTCTTCCTGTACCACTGGGGGAGGAGGTGGAGCTTGAGAGGAAGGAGGGAAGGCGGGGGGAGGAAGGTGTTTTTAAGATCTTATTTTACTTCTCATTATCCTGCTCTGTTTTTTTTTTAGTAATAAATTCAATCAATATCTTTAATTTGAGTCTGTTTTGCTGGACAGCATTTGGTGAGTGATGTTTCCCAGTCTTTAACTCATGAACCCTTCATTATATTTTCTCTCCTTTGTCCAGATGTGGAAGGGAGTGATAGAAAGGCTTTGTTGGATACCTGGCATCCAGCCTGAGTCAACTCATTACAGGTGCTGATCTCTCCTCCCTGGTGTCCACTGAGAGGATGCATGGGAATGGTTCAGAGCTGTGCCAGGAGAGGTTTAGACTGGATGTTAAGAAGCATTTCTTTGCCAAAAGGGTGGTCAAACACTGGAAAAGGTTTCCTAGAGAGGTGGTTGATGCACCAAGCCTGTCAGTGTTTAAGGCATTTAGACAATGCCCTTAATGACATGCTTTAACTTTTGATCAGGCCTGAATTGGTCATGTAGTTGCACCAGATGGTCACTGTAGATTTCTTCCAACTGAAATATTCTATTCTATTCTATTCTATTCTATTCTATTCTATTCTATTCTATTCTATTCTATTCTAGTCTAGTCTAGTCTAGTCTAGCCTATATTCATCATCTGGCTCAGGGCTGGTCACACCACAAAGCTGAGATTTTGATGTTGGGGTCAGAACTGAAAGCATCAGTCTAGGGAAGCTTGTAAAAACTGTCAGAATTGCTGAGTGAATTTCAATAACAAAAGCCTGTGGTGTGTCTCAGTGTGCTCATAGGCCTTCATAAGCAAAGGGCTAATTAGTCAAGTAAATGTTTTTCTGGGTGGACGAGTTATAGAGAGGGAAATGCATCCATTCAGTATGCACAGAAGCAGAGCATGTTCATTCAAAGAGGGCACTCCAGCCAAGTTGTCTTCCCACAGCCAGGGATTGTTCATTGCTACAGAATGCATATGAAGTGATGGGAAATAAGACATTGCCTTGATGCTCCTGGACCAGAGATAGATACATACTGGCACTGCAGATGCTGTCTCTGGCCTAGTTCAGTTTCCTTTTGGTTCCATTTTACTCTTTGGAGGAAATGGACCTGGCCGATATATACAGTGGTGATTGCCCAGACTGATGGTTCTTTGTGATCCCTCTACCCTAGTTGTGAGTCTCTTTTGCAGTGATAATAGCATGTTCCTCTGTGGGTTCTCCTTGTAGAGGAGCAGTGCTGCTGAGGCAGAAAAGCATAATTCCAAACCTTGGAAATGAATTCCTGGTGTGGACAGGCATTGTTAAGGACTCTGCTGGTGTGCCTTTAATCATCCCCATATCCAGGGGCAGGGGCAGGGATGAAGTCTCTACCAGTTTCCAGACCTTTCTAGTCACTAGGGGGAAAGGAAGACACATCTCCAGGGACGGACTTGTCTCCCTTTAAAATGAATGTCTAAGGCAGAATGGAATAAATCACTCTTTGAAAATCATCTTCCTCTTCTCTGGTGGTCTAGGAAGCCCTTTCTATTTGTTTGCTCTAGAGCCTAGCTTTGAGATTGTTCTAGCAGAGTCCTCTGGTCCAGGACCAGAGTCCAGATCCTCAAAGGCACCTCAGAACATTTCTCACCTCCTGCTGTTCATGCACATGAATGTCTAATGTCGCTGGAAGGTTACCCACAAGGATAAGCTACAGTCAGTATATCAACTTGTAAGAAAAATAGGGTCTGGTTTTCATTTAAAGAGTTTAAGTAGAATTTTAACCATTTGAGCCTAAGCTAGTCCAGGTGGCCTGGCCCTTTCCCTGACATGTGAACTGCTGGCTGTGTGTTCCTTCCATGTGGGACCTCATATGTTCCAGTGCTAGACTGCACCACCACAGAAGGAAATATCTGGCCATTGCACCATCATTTAGCATAACATGTCTAATCCCATGCCTTCCTGCAGCCAGCAGATTGAGGGTCTGTGGTGTGAAAAGAGGAGGCTTCCTTGACCCTTAGTGTGGGAAGATTTACTCAACCCTTAGTGTTAAATTTGTCTGTCAGCATCCCAGGAAAGTTGAGACCCTTGTGCCTGACCAGTTTGTCAGCGTCCCATTAGAGGGATCCTTCACTGAGCTGTCCTATTAGATAGGAGTGTGGTTTGACTGACTTAGTCAGGGTAACACATCAACAGCATAAGGGAGACCCCTCAGCAGGTCTTTATTAGTGTTACCTGCTGCTGGCAACTGCCAGTGTCCACAAAGGATTCACACAAACAGTTTATGTAATAACACTCCATTAATATAAAATCATTACAGGTTAAGGTTCAAAGGTTGTTGGTGATAGTGTCTGACTGCAAAAATATACTTGAAGAAATATGCAGGTGTTGTGATTTGACACTGGCACAATGCCAGGCATCAACGAAAGCTGCTCACTCACCCTTCCCTGCCACAGCTGGTCAGAGGAGAAAAAAAAAATTAAAGAAGAGTTAATGAGCTAAGGACCATGAGAAAATATTTCAAGGGCAAACCAGGCTCAGCTAAGTTGCAAAGTGAATTTATTACTAACAAAGTCGGAGTAGGATAATGAGAAGTAAAATAGGCCCTTAAAACATCTTTTCTTCCCCCAGCCCACTCTCTCCTTCCCACTGACAGGGCAGGGAGACACGGTATGCGGGTTTGGTCAGTTCATCACCTGAAGTTTTCTTCCACTGCTCACGGAGAGGAGTCCTTCCCCTGCTACACTGTGAGGTCCCTCCCACAGGAGAGTGTTCTCTGCGAACTTCTCCAGTGTGGCTCCAATCTCACAAGCAGCAGTCTTCCCAAAACTGCTGCAATGTGGAGTCCCTCCCACGGGCACACAGTCCTCCCAAAACTGTTGCGGCATGGGTCACTCTTCCATGGAGTGCAGTCCTCCAAGGACAGGCTGCTTCAGCCTGGAAGCAAGGGCCCTCTCTCTCCACTGGGTCTCCCACTGGATCACAGCCTCCTCCAGACATCTACCCATTCCAGTGTGAGCATCTCCCCCATGGGCTGCATGTGGATCTCTGCATCCTCCATGGATCCCCATGGGCTGCAGGGGGACAGCCTGCTTCACCATGGTCATCACCATGACCTGCAGAGGAATCTTGGCTCTGACACTTGGAGCACTTCCTGCCCCTCCTTCTTCACTGACCTTGGTGCCTCCATGTTGTTTTCCCTCACATGTTCTCACCTCCTCCTCTTCTCTGACTAGAAGAAAAAATTGCACGTGGCCCACTTTGTTTTGATTTTTGTCTTAAATATGTTATCACAGAGGTATTACCAACCTTTCTAATTGGTCCAGCTTTGGCCAGCAGCATGTCCATCTTCAGAGCCATCAGGGATTGACTCTGCCAGACATGGTGCAAGCTTCTAGCAGCTTCTCACAGAAGCCACCTCTGTGGCCACCCTGCTACAAAAAACCAAGTCATGCAAAACCAACACAACAGGCAAGCTCTAATTTTCCGTAAAATGTTCAGCACATGCATAGAGTATGATTCTTACCTAATAGGCATCCATATGGGGGAGAAGACAGGTTCAGCCCATCAACTGATCCCAGCAGTTATAATGGAGTCTTCCCTAACTTTTCCCCCATTCTCAACTGACTTTTATATTATTTCTTTGTGTTTAGATGAGTCTTGAGGGACTCTAGTCATGCATACCTTTGTTACTGATTGGTGTAAAATTCTTTAGCTTCGCTTTTAAAGATACAGTCAAAAAGAATATAGAGCGCATGCCCAGTGAGGGGTGGTCATACCTTGGAGGCAGGTAGCTTTGGGATGGAGGTGTGCATTATTACTAGGCGTTAATAAAGCAAGTTCATTTAAGGAGAAGAATTTCCCCACAGTTGCTGGCTCAGCAGTAGGATGTCTTCCCCTATTGCCCATGACTGACAGGTGTTATGTGGTTTATCAGCTGTAAAGTATCATTGAGTTCCCTTCCCTGCAAGGATTTCCAGAGTCTGGCCATGGTTTCTCCACTCTGCTCCACCCTCCATTCCATCATCCTTCACAGATGTGTGTGTATGGGGAATCATCATGGAATAGGTTTCAAGTCATGCCAACCACATTCCATCCAGGGAGCAACAAGTGATTTACTGTATAATTTCTGTACCTTTATAACTCCTGTTAAGATGCCAATACAACTCTTCAGTTTCTTCTAATTGTATCCCCAGTTACCTGTCCACAGGGTCCTCAGTCATTTTCCTACAGTTTCCAAGGACTTAGTTTTCTTCAGTACTACTAGGAAGCATCCAGCTCTTGGAGTCATGTTTTTGAAAAGCAGTTGTATCTTTCCTTTTCCCAGACTGTTAGAGAAAAGGTTCTTATCTGGGAAGCCTGGACACAGGTGGTGGCCTGCCACTTACCACCTTACACATCCTGTATATATATATATATATATATATCCATGTTTAATTTAGTTTCTAGCTTCTAGTGGGAAGAAGTGAATGTGTTTGAAAACCAATTTTATTTAATATGGTGCTAAATAGAGACAGTTACAAGTTTGATGTTTGCCATGAAAGGAGTTTGAATATCATAGAATCATAAAACAGAATTATAGAATATGCTGAGTTGGAAGGGACCCATCAGGATCGTCTAGTCCAACTCCTGGCGCACACAGAACAACCCAAGAATGACACCATGTGCCTGAGAGCTTTGTCCAAATGCTTCTTGAACTCTGTCAGGCTTGGTGCTGTGACCACTTCCCTGGGAAGCCTGTTCCAGTGCTCAACCACCCTCTGGGTGAAAAACTTCATATCTAACATAAGCCTTCCTTGAAACAATTTCAGGCCATTCTCTCGAGTCCTGTCACTGATCACCAGAGAGAAGAGATCAGTGCCTGCCCCTCCACTTCCCATTGTGAGGATGCTGAAGACCACCATGAGGTCTCCCCTCAGTCTTCTCTAGGCTGAACAAACCAAGTGATCTCAGCCACTCTTCATAAGGCTTCCCCTCCAGACCCTTCACCATCCTTGTGGCCCTCTTTTGGATGCTCTCCAATAGATTAATGTCTTTTATATTGTTGTGCCCAAAACTGCACACAGTACTCGAGGTGAGACCTCACCAGTGCAGAAGGGGACAATCACCTCCTTTGGCTGATGATGCTGTGCTTGATGTACCCCAGGACACAGTTGGCCCTCCTGGCTGCCAGGGCACTGCTGACTCATATTCAACTTGCCATCAACCAGGACCCTAATGTCTTGAGAAGGCTGACCTGGAACAGAGACTAGACAAAGTGAAATTAATAAAATAGGTGTTTATTAAAAGGCCTTAAATGATACACCTTGGGTAGTACAAGAGCCTGGCCAGGGCTACACCCAAGATGGACCCAAAATGGTCACAAAATGGATGACCAGTCACGAAGTTTTACACTTTTATAAGTTTTGGTCCATTTTCATATTGGGGTTAATTGTCCAATTATAGCTTCAGGTTATGAAGTTCCATCCTCCTTGTTTGCTCTCTTCAGTTCCCCGTTGTTTATGCTTTTTGAGCCTGAAGCTTGTAACGGTTGTTCTTGGTTCTCAAGCTGGAAAAAGATTGTTTTGTCTAAGTACCCTGTAAAGAGAGCTTACAAATACTTAATATGAAGCTCAGAGCTACATACCTAGGCAGCGCAGAATCTGAAAAATATAAAAAGCTAAAACTTAAGGCATCAACCCCAAGGTCCCTTTGCCCTGTGCTACTTTCCAGCCTCTTGTTGCTTAGTCTATAGACACATCTAGGGTTGCCCTATCCCGGGTGCAGAATTCAGCACTTGTCTGTCACTGTCATATTTTCTGAAAAATCATTTTGCCCAGGATTCTTCTTCTGGGAAGCTGAGAAGCCTCAAACAAAAATGAAAACAATAATTATCTGATTAGCTTCTCCTCTGTTTTGCTGCTTTGGAATGTGCTTTGGACATTGTTTACCAACAGGTGCTTGCTTCATTGGTTTCATGTGAATTGTTTTTACTTAATGACCAATCACCGTCCAGCTGTGTCGGGACTCTGGAAGGAGTCACGAGTTTTTCATTAGTATCTTTTAGCCTTCTATCTGTATACTTTCTCTATTCTTTAGTGTAGTTTAGTATAGCATTCTTTATTATAATATAGATCATAAAATAATAAATTAGCCTTCTAAGAACATGGAGTCAGATTCATAATTTCCTCCCTTCAACGGAGGTCTCAGAAAATACCACACTTGTCCTTGTTAAACTTTATATGGTTGGTGATTTGTTGAGGTCTCTCTGCAGGTCCTCTCTGTCCTTAAGGGAGTCGACAGCAAACTTACTTAGTATTCCTTTGAGTCCTTGTCTTGGTTTGAAATAACAGGCATCTGCTTAAGGAAGGCAGGAGCCTCCCCTGAATTGGGAAATGTAAACCCCCTCACTCTGAATTATTATGATTTTGAAATTAAAAGGCTCTCAGGCAAAGATACGGGAGTAGGAATAACAGTTCTTTATTAGGGAAGAAAATAAAAATAAAAATGCAGTAATACGAAACAACACTGATAGTCAGAATATGACCTGACATCCATTTGGTCCAGGTGTTGATAGCAGTCTGATTGAATGGTGGCTGCAGTATTCCTGGAGTGACAAATGTGGTTCTGTTGAAGCAGTGGTCCTGTAGAAGGGTGTAGTTTTCCTCTGAAGATCCAGTGGTAGTGTAGATGGGGCTGGTCTTTCCTCTGGGAATCCAGTGGAGAAAAAAGCTGCTCCTCTAGGAATTCAGTGGGAATAGGCTGCCTGTGGTGTTCCAAATCTCAGATTATATTTAGGTAGGAATGCTTGGCTCTTGCCTCTGGGCGGAGCACCTCACATTGGGATGATGTAATTTTATCAGTCATGCAGTGAGACTCAATGGCCCATTAATAGAAGATATCTCTCTGGAGGGAGGATTGGTTGTGGAAGAGATAAAGAAAGCTGCCCAATTAACAGAAGATAACTGCTCCACAGACAGGAATAGAATACACACCCCTATTTCCAACTGAAGACAGTCCTGCATCCTAGTCATTAATGAAGATATTGAAGACAACTGGGCATAGGATGGAGCCCTGTGGAACCCTACTAGTGACCAAACTCTAGTCTGATTTAACCCCATTGACTCTCTGTGCCCAACTGCCGAGCCAGTTGTTTACCCATCACGTAACATGGTTATCCAGCTGTGTGCTGGACATTTTGTCCAGAAGGATATTATGCGACACAATACCAAAAGCTTTTCTGAAATAAAAAGAGATTGCATCTACTGGCTTCCCTTGATCAGCTAGGTGTCTTACCCTGTTATAGAAGGAAATCGGGTTCGACAAGCTGGACTTTCTCCTTATGAAGAAATGCTGGCTGTGACCAGTGCTGTGTTGTCCTCTATTTGTCAATACCTCCCAGAATAATCTTTTCCATTATTTTACTGGTCACTGAACTGAGACACACAGACCTGTAGCTTCCAGGGTCCTCCTTCTTGCCCTTCTTAAAAATCTGGACAACATTAGCTGTGGGATCTCAGCACCTCAGGACGGAGGTGCAGAGTGGCCGAGACCACCCTTGGGGGGCTCGGGAGTCCTGGAATGTTGCCAGAAGTGTCTGGTGGCTGGACTTTGATCCTACACAGGAGACGACACCTGTATGAGGATGGGAGGATTTCACTGGGTGAATGGTGAAGGGATAAGTTAATTAGAGTGTAAGACACAGGGTTTAGGATTTCTGTACAGGGGGGTCTAAAGAAGTAAGATGGAGGAATTGGGGCGTGTCCTGTTCTTCTTCTTCTTCTTCTTGGCCTCCATCTTCTGTGGTGATGTTGGCACTTTGGGATTGGTTATTACTAAAAGTGCACCGGTTAATAAGGGTAAAAGGTATTGGGGAAAAAGTATAAATATTGTGTACGTAACTTCGAGTATAAAGATAGGTGACCGCCCCGGGGGCTCTCAGTGTGCCCATGACTGACATGCTGTGCAGACCTCTGTTGGGCCGAAAGAAAATCTTTTAGATAAACAATTAATAAACACCGAGACCAAGAAAAGATCTGAAGTCTCTTCTCGTCCTTTGAAGCGTCGGCTCTTCAAGGCCATCCCTGGGCCTTTCCAGGCCACCTAAACAGCCGAGAAACCGACAATTAGCTAGCTTCCAGTCAGCTGGCACCTCTCTGGATTCCCAAGACTACTCAAAAATCATATTTTCATCAGTGCTGGAGCTGCCTGAATTGGCACTTTGTATACCTAAATCCTCTTCTATGCTGTACCATAGAGTACAAAACTACCTGAATTAGGTTGCCTACAAGTAGGCATAATGAGGTGGACTCAGTGTTTGAGGAACTTTGGTTTTCAGGGGGATTTCAGTGGCAGTGAAAAATGCTGTGCTGACAGATACTGAAATTAAATCTTTCTAGTTAGTCAAAACCAAATTGATCCAGGTTGGTAACTACAGACTTCTTTACTCCTCTCCAAGAGGGACTGGAGATTGAATTCTCTTACTCATTTAGTCCTTATTTCTTCTGAGATGGACTTTAACACAGCTGGTCATGAGTTTTTTAGTTTTACTCATGAGGCAGACTGGTCCACTTGGAACTCAGCTGAAACTGTAAATGTGTTTCATACAACATCCCAAAGTCATCACATGGAAATTGTTTTGGACTACTGTGAGAGCAGGCTGAATTTGAACTGGTGACCCACCCTCTATATTATATTCTCAGTATTATCTATCATATAAGCCAGATGTTGAAATCTGGTGTTTTCAAGGGTACTTACAGTACCCTGGAAACTAAACATAGCACACTAAACATGTTTCCAAAGTTTTGTCTAGGTTTCCCTAGGTTTCAGCCATTCAAAACACTGGCATGTTCTCTGTTCCCTCTGAATGTGGGTGGGAATGGACTCACCTAACAGTCAGAGAACAGACTGCAGAACTTTTTGTTTAATTATTGTTTTGTTTCATTTTCTTTCTCATCAGGATCCAACAGCTGCATCTATTTTGGACAGAGATTGTGGTATGAGAGGAGAGACTGTAGCCATGAACTGTAAGCCATCCCCACTTCAAGTGAAATTAGGTGAGTCTTTGCTGATGGAGAGTAAAAAGGCTGAATCCAAGGTCTGAAATATGGTGAGGTGCTTGTGGGACCATATGGAGATCTTCATGTATATGGCTGAGCATGCCAGCTCAGCTCAGACAACTCCAGAGAACTTTATCAGTGTGATTCTTCTGCAAACATGCAAGGACACTTTATCATGGGCTGTGGTAGAGGAAGAAAACTATGCCTTGAAAGGAAGACATAGCTTTTTAAACCTACAGATTTTTATCAAGGGTTTGCATAGGAAAAGAAAGAATATAATATAGAGGGAGTGTATAGAAGACAGGATAACTGCAAACAAAAGGGAAAGGATCAGAGACTTGGACTACCAGGAAGAGCAGTGTTACTGCAAGCTGGAGGATTTGAAGGTTTGTAAAGGTTCACATAGAAATACTCATGCTATTTCTGAGCAATATTTTAGAAGTTCTGGAAGCAGAATTATATTAGCACAATAGTCTACTTCCTCACAAAGCTAATGCTTACAAGAGGACAGGAATCCACACATGCCTGTCCAGTCTCCAAAATCTGAGCCTCTATTGTGCCACCAGACTCGACCTGACAAGGGAGAGATCAAAGGAAGTGTACATTTTGCTCAGAGCATGAATAAAAAAATGGGAATCTAAGTCTTGAAAATTTCACATAGGAGCAGGAAGCAGTCCCCTGGTGATTCTTCATATCAGAACAAATGACACTGACAGAATGCTGCTGGAGCTGGTTGAGGTTGACCTGTTGGAGTGGGTCCAGAGGAGAGCCACAAAAATGGTCACAGGGATGGAACACCTCTTCTATCAGGAAAGGTTGAGAGAGTTGGGGTTGTTTAGCCTAGAGAACAAAAGACTTTGGGGAGACCTTATTGCAGCCTTTCAATACTAAAAAGGGGGCTTATAAGAAAGATTGGGACAGACTTTTTAATAAGGCCTTTAGCAACAGAACCCAGGATAATGATTTTAAAGAGGGTAGATTCATACTAGGTATAAGAATGAATTTTTTTTATGATGAGGGTGGTGAACCATTAGAACAGGTTTCCAAGAGAGGTTGTAAATGCCCCATTCCTGGAAACATTCAAGGTCAGATTGGATGGGGCTCTGAGCAATCTAGTCTAGTTGAAGATGTCCCTGCTTATTGCAGGATGTTTGAATTAGATGACCTTTAAAGGTCCCTTCCAACACAAACCATTCTATGACTGTATGCCATGCTAGGTAAGGCTCTGAAAGAAGTGGGTGCCCAGATGTTCAGTGGAATAGCTCTGACCACTACCAAATGAGTGACAGGGAAATGTCTCTGTGACCTTGTGTTAGAGAGACAAGACACACTCTTATTCATGCAGTGAAAAAAGGTCCCGGTTTACTCACACATCCCATTCTATAGAGTTTTACAAACATATCATGCCAACTTCTAATAGGTCAGTAACTAGCTGTTACCCTGTAAGGATTGGTCAGTTCACCAAAGATGCCTACGTGCTGGCAAGTGTCTGTTTTTAGATATTGTTTGCATTTTTTCTCTTTGACGGTTCAGAATTGTTTATACAGGTGCAAGTAACAGTCCCAGTCCTAGAATTTTTTCTCAGGCAAAAAAGCTGTTTTTTACCATTACAGGATTCCATTCTCAGGAAAGGTTGACAGATTTCTCACTGATACAGTTGATTCAAGTTAGAATTCAGTCTGTGAGGCTTTTACAGGCCTGCTGTTCAGCCACCACAGGTAAGGTCAGCAAACAGCGAAGGTTTGAAAATATGGGGAAGTTTTGGCATAGGTGTATAATTATGAAGACATGTTCTCTGATAGATAGGTTTCACCTAAGGGCCTGGAGTACTCCTGCAAACACTGGTGTTGGCCTCATTTCTAAGAGAAACCTTAAGAAACACCAGGAAAAAGCTGGGAAGTGCTTGTGAAGTCTCAAGGCTCTGCCTGAGTATAAATTGAATAATCACACAAATCTGGTCATCACAGTGCAGAAAAGAATGTCACAGAGTAGACCCGTGGACAGCAAAGGAAAATAAAGTGTCTGAATAAGCAAGATCTTGCTGGAAGAGTGACTAGGGAGGAGAAGTCAGAAAGATGAATATGTAAATGTAGCAAGATTATGCAGCAAAGTACAGGACCTTGAGCTACTGAAACAGGATATGAGTGAATGCATTGGGACAGTAGATCTTTCCTGCAATCTCAGTGATGAACACTCTGAAAACCAGTGGCTGCTTTTCAGGAAAATGCAGGGAGCAGCAGTGTGTATTGATAACAGCACAACTCACAGTTTAGTAAAAGATTATCACTTCCAGCATGCCATATGCCACCATGATCCTTTTTCATTGCCAAAAGAGTTCTGTAATGTTATTAGAGAGATAATTGCTACTGCAGCAGTTGTTTTGTATAATTTAACATCAGGAATCAGGTTGGAAAGCAATTAATTCTATGACTGGTAAGTCTGAGATGTTCTTGTATTTCTAGGCACTAAAAATAAAAAAAATTCTCCAGAAATTCAATAACACGTCAGGAAATGGTGCCATTATAGACTTAGCTTTGGTAAGTCACAAAGATGATATAGAAGACCTGATCATAGGAAATAGTTTTGGATTCAAGGACAACAAGTACGATCCATGCAAATTAAATGAAAAGGTAATTTGAAGTAGATCTTTAACAAAAAATGAGTTTTATAAATTAAGAGTTCAAGCAGAGTCAGGAAATTAAAAAGCCCAGGAACTCAAACACATCAGGTGGTGTTGAAGGAGAAAGTATCAGGAAAAAAGGACATTGCTAATGGGATTGTCCAACAGCCATTTCATTTATATGTTCATTGATGACTTTGACACAAAAAACAAGTTGGGAAAGAAAATTTAATCATAACAGCAATGATAAAGTTGCAGTAAGAAGTCCACGGGCAATCAAAATAGAGTTCAGGGCCTTTGGACAGCTGGTTAAGGGATCAGGAGCACAAGTTTTTTTTTTTCCCTCTATCCTTCCAGTTGCAAAGAATGATGTTGGAAGAAACAGAAAGACTCAGCTGATCGATACCTAGCTACGTGACTTCTGTCACCAGCAGAATGTGTGGTTTTTTGGTCATGGGTTGGTCTACATAATACCAGGCCTACTGGAGACAGAAATATTCTATAAGCAGCTGGGAGGAGTCTCACAATCAGTAGCCCTTATTCTCAGTGGGGACTTCAACCTACCAGATGTCTGATGGAAACAGAACACAGGAGGGAGGAAACAGTCTCTTAGAACGTGTGGAAGATAAGTTTGCGACAGCTGGTAACTAAGGAAGATGCCCCACTGGACCTGCTGTTTGTGAACAGAGAAGAACGTGGGTAATGTGATGGCTGGAGGTCATCTTGGGCACAGTGATAATGAAATGATCTAGTTTTTAATTCTCAGAGAAGTAAGAAAAGGGGTCAGCAAAGCTGCTACCTTGGACTTTTGGAGGGCAGACTTTGGCCAGTTTAGGAGCCTGGTTGGCAGAATCCTTTGTGAGGCAGTCCTGAAGGGCAAAGGAGTCCAGGAAGACTGGACATTTTTCAAGCAGGAAATCTTAAAAAGCTCAGGACCAGGCTGTCCTTATGCTGAAAGACAAACCTGCAGGGAAGAAGATCAACATTGCTGGACATGGCATTTTGGCTGGAACACAGGAGGGATGGAAGAGAGTTTATGACCTCTGGAAGAAGGGACAGGCAACTCAGGAGGACTACAAAGTTATCATTAAATTATGCACGGACAAAGCCCAACAATAACTTAATTGCACCACTACAATGAAAGACAATTAAAATTGTTTCTATAAATCTATTCACAAGAAAAAGAGGGCTAAGGAGACTCTCCATCTTTTATTGGATGCAGGGGGAAACGTAGTGACAAAGGATGAGGAGAAGGCTGAGATATTTATGCCTTCTTTGCCTCAGTCTTTAATAGTAAGACTAATTGTGAGTATCCAGCCTGCTGAGCTGAAAGAGAGAGACAGGGAGCAGAATGAAGCCTGTATAATCTAAGGGAAAAATGGTCAGTGACCTGCTACACCACTTAGACCCACACAAGTCTATGGGGCCAGATGGGATCCACCCAAGAGTACTGACGAAGCTGGCAGAAGTGCTCACCAAGCCCCTTTCAATAATTTCCCAGCAGTCCTTGTTACGAAGCAGAGCAACACAGAGTCCCCAGGCAGGTGAAAGAGAAAGCTCTTTATTGCAAAAACCAGGCCTTTCTAAGCAATTAGGCCGTTATCAGTTACATTCCATTTAAGCACAACAAATGTAATTCAACCAACCACCATAAACCACGATGTGAACATGTAATAGCTATATAACTTGTTTTTCTGCCTCTAATTCAGCTGAGTCCAACTTTCCCATAGTCCTTTTCTCCTTAGCTGAAGTAACAGGCCTGAGCCATAGCTTTACAAGGGTAACAAGGCTCTTATTTTGTAAGGTTTCACCTATACGCAACATCACTCCCTTTCTTTGTTTTTTGTGCAAAGAGTTCATGTACTCTAATGTCAAAACAGTCTGCACCTGTAAGGCCATTATCTTATTAAGACTATTACTGGTCATCTGCTGGACACAGGATAAGATACATGGAATACAGATCACAATCAATAAAACCCCATCAAAAACAACCATGCCACTGACAAAGAGACCTGCAGCATAGGAAAACAAAAAGATAGTGTCCAATGTCCCCAGGAAGTGGAAGTAAATGGCTACTGTTCCAAAGTTCATATGGCTGGAGCTCAGGGGCCATGCTGTTTAGGCAGGAGGGAGTCCATTAGCTGGAAATGCTGACTTTGCTATTACTGGATGTCTTTCTGGAAATATGGAACAGGGAATAACTGAAGAAGGTCAGCAAGAACACAATAACATGGTGGTGGGTATAGTGGGACACAAGGCAGGCAGCAGGCTGCCTCTGTAAGCCTCCAGACACAGCCATGTCCTGGCATTCCTACCCCTGCTCCTGCCTTGGCTACAAGGGCTGGATGGTGATTAGGTCATTTTTCCTCTCACTGGGCCTTGTCTTCTTGGAGGCAATCTATGTTTGTCCAGACAAGCAGGTAACCACTTTAGACCTGTTGGCAATAAAACACGTGTACCTTCTCTCCTTGGTTAGTACATTGCTAGACCTTGCCATTGCACACCCAATTGTGGATCCTTATGTAAAACTTTCAGAAATTGGTTCCACACACAAATTTCAGAGCAATATTGCTCTGCCAGGGATCAAAATTGATGATCTGCTTTCAAAATTTCTAGTGTAAATATTGCATTTTCTAAATTATCTTGAGGAGCCATATTCCCCTCTTCTTAGTTTTTTTTTGACAACGTGCACATTTCTCACTATGAACATGAAGGCAACATGAAAGTAAAGCAATACATGTAACAAAGCAATAAACTCACATCAAGAAAAAATAAGCAAGGTAATACATGTAATCATTAGCACACAAGAGAAAGGATAGTGATTTGGAATGATACATCATCAATTGCCTAAATACTGTACCATCACACAGAGTCTGCAATATCTGGCAAGCCCTGTTTCACAATGAGGACCTGGAGAACCATCCCTGGGAAAGGCTTCCAAGCTTACCTCAAAAGAGGATCCAGCTGTTTTAAGCCCAAATTGGCAAGTCAAGGTAACCTGAGTACAATTTTATTGCAGAAAACACCTGGGTCTTTTGGCATACTTCTGACCAGCTAGGGCCAGGGCTTGGCCAGAGCCAAGCCCTTAAGTAGAAGGGTCTCCCTAACATATCCTACAAACAAGCCTCTATGAATAGCAGTTGGAAAAGTCTATTAAAATCATACATGTCTTGCAGATAGCTACACAGTGATATAGGAAAGTTTGTAAAGCAGCTGGCTTTGTAATTTATCTTTAGCTAAGTAGGCAATGGTACGATGAACAAGCTGCAAATAACCAAAGGAATGCATATGTGAAACCTCAAATAATATCTTATGGATAATGCCCATTATGAAGTCAGTGAATTCGCGCTATGACATTAACAACATATTCAGAATCATTAATATAGCAACAGTAACTGTCCTAAGAAGTGATTATATTTTTTCACACATCTATGCATATATGACAATAAAGTAAAATAAAACCAAGAAAGAAAGCACTAAACAGCTTACAATTAATAACAGCCATAATTTGGAACTGTTACTCATTCCTCTGTGCTACTTATGGGAGATAAAACAGCAAAGAGTGTTGTGAATAATTATCCTAATTGACCAATGCAGAACATTTATACCCATAGAATCTTCAATGAAATTAAGTATCTAATAATCTGCATCTTCACATATTTTTACACAACTTATATTCTTAAACAGTTGCTTACCAATTCTTCATCATAATTGTCTCAGTCAGTTCCATCTTATCTCTATAACAAAAGAACTGTATCTTGTAATTTAAAGGAGCAGATTTCAACAGAACTTGAAATTATACTCACTCAAACCTAACGTCACTTAAACACAACAGAAAATGAACCTAACAGAACTTAGTTAACATTACTGAAACTGAACAGAAATTGATCGTAATAGAACTTACTTAAACTTAACAGAACTTAAAATAACAGAACTTAAACTGAACAACACTTAACTTTGCTTAAACTTAAGAACACTTAAACTTGACAGAAATTAAACTTAACAGAACTTCAAATTAACAGAATGTAAACCTAACATCACTTAAATTTAACAACACTTAAACTTTACAGAACTGAACTTTACCATCACTTAAACTGTACAGAACAGAAACATAACAGAACTGAAAATTAACATCGCTTAAATGTAATAAAACTAAAGTCAGAGTTGAGAGTGTTCCTCTAAAGGTTTCAGATACAACAGAATTTAACTCATTTTGACTCTATCGTTACAAAAAAACTACTCGAAATTTGTCATACAACAGTTAAACATCAACGATCAATATGCAAGCAAAGAACTGATTCATAAATGAAATTCCAGCAACATGGATTTACTGGAGAGATTATGAAGATGTGGCAAATATGTTATGATTTTACATAATTTATTTTTGGGAATAGCTCATGGTAAGTGCAAATATTATTGAAAATGCTTGGTTATGGTCAGTACTGTTCTAGTATAAGCATAAGTTTGCTAGGGTTTTTTAAAGTGCAGCTTTCCTCAGCAAAAAGACATCATTGTATATCTTGGCAAATTTCACTTCAAACCTGCTCAGTTTGCAGATGGTAAGACAGCTTTTCAAGATTGCCTGTACAATAGATTTGAGCTTGGACTATTGAAGGTAATGGGATAAAACATTTAAGGATAAATCATCAAGGACCTAGTTATATAATACTGCCATGAGTTTTTCACATGTAACTCGGTTAGGTCAGTGGGTGTGTAACACTGGCGCATGTATATAAATAGCTACAAAGTCATGATATGGATGATTCTAAAGGAGTGAACTACTGTTTACTGCACTTGTGGTCCATCAATGTACTTACACTGTTTTGATATCAAGTTCAATTTCAATTTATACGTGGCAAGGAAGAATAACTACAATAGAATCACTAAATAACTGTACCTATCTGAAATGATGTCACATGTTTCTTCATGGCTAAAGATTCACAATAAAATTACCCTGTTAAAACTGTGGGATAAAAAGCAAGTAAACAGGCAAAGCCAGCACAGTTCTGCCTACCTTTAAAGTGGAGAGTCAAGAGCTAATTATATCTAATTCTTGAATAGCTTCTGCAGATAACATTCAGGGTTTGCCTTCAAGTGAGCAAAGGAATGTGATTTATGAGTGGCATGGGCCTCACCCATGTAAATCGTGCCATGTTTTGACATTGGGCTTGAACATTAACTGCTTTTGCAACAATATCCACTCAAAATATTTCCAAGGAGGGATCTACCGAATTTTCTAAAGGGCCACATAACAATAAGTGATGCTCTAAGGGTACTGATTTTGCAAATGTTTTTCCAGGTATATAAGTTTCTAATTTTCATGATAACAGCTAACATCATTATAACTGAGCAAAGAATTGATATTAATTCAGTCCAATCAGACTTTTAAATAAAAATTCCTGGAAAGGCAGTATACATCCCACATGGCAAGTGTTACCAATCATGCAGTATATCAGCATTTCTGTTGAAGAATTTAGACTGTGCTAAGCAGCCTCAACACATGCGGAAAGACACTACATCCATACAGCTAGCCTTGAATCTCTCCAATAAACACTCCTGTCAAAATCCACAGCTCACTGAAAATACAAGGTTAGTTTTAACAGAGTTCCAGGTAATGATATCACAAATATCTCCAGGATAGCCTGTCTGCGTTCTGGAGTTTCAGTACGCAGCATCACCTGTTAACTGAACAACAAACTCTCCTGTTCCAATTTCCACAGGTCTCTGATAATAGAGTAGCCTAAGTCTTTGTAAGCAGGTGGGCACGCAGTAATAACTGCCAGATCTCCATGTTGCAATGTGTCCTCTTGGCATTCTGACAGGAATGTGCAGCAGCACCAGCATTTTGTGTAAGCTGTGAATCTGCCATGTGCCATGATTTATGGTTCCTGGGTAGGAAGAGTAGACTGAGCCAGGGTAGCTATCGAGGGCCAACTGCCTCTAGGTGAGTGGGGGCTGCAGAGGCTGGAGTGACTATGAGAGGAGTGGGGAGCAAAGAAGCCACGGTCAGAGGGGCGGGCACTAGAGGAGCTGCAGCAGGAGGGGCACCATGGAGAACAGCCACTGTGGGGGAGGCAGTATGCAAAGAGGTCTCACCATGGGAAGCTGCTGCTGGCAGGGCTGGAGGGGGCCAAGGGGGCCTACAAGTGCCAAGGGCGCCGACAGAAGCCTGGGGGGCAAACAGAGGCTGGGGGCCCTACAAGGGTCAAGGGAGCAGCCGTGAGGGGTCTGGCGTTGGGGGGACGGCTGGAGAAGGAGCCACTGTGGGGGAGCTGGCAGCTGAGAAGCCGCTTGCATGGGAAGGACCCAGCAGAGCAGTGGTGGCGGGGGGAGGGGGCATCCTGCTCTGGGGGGAGCATTCTGCTCTGGAGGGAGCTCTGGGCGGGCTTTGCTAGTGCCCGCAACATTGCACACTAAATTGAGGACTGATTCGTTCCTTGGATCCATTCCCTGGATCCGTGCCCTGGATCTGTGCCCAGGTTCATTATCAGTAGCCTTTCCAGCAGTCCCTGGTGCAGCTATGCACAGGAGTTTTTAACATCAAAGCCTCTCTCATTTAGGAAGTAGTTACAGGGTTATTCAACCCATAATAAAAGTTGCTTCAATGTGGAGAATGTGCTGCAATATCTTTAAGCTGCATCAACGCTACTGGGACTCCTCCCAAGTCCCAGGATACTCACAGTCCTGTGGTTCTTCATCCAGTGAATACCTTTGACCTAACCTTATAGGCATTTTGCTCTCCGTCGGATTGTAGCTTGCAAAGAAAGTCCCCTGTCATTATTGACACAGACATATTTTATGAAAAATCCTTTTGCTAGGATTTTTTCTCCTGAGAAGCAGAGAGGCCTCAGAGGAAAAAAAAACCAATAATTATCTGCTGCTGTGGAATGCAACAGGTGCATCTTTGATTGGTCTCATGTGGTTGTTTTTAATTAATGGCCAATCACAGTCCAGCTGTCTTGGACTCTGGTCAGTCACAAGATTTTATTATCATTCCATTCCTTTCTATTCCTTGCTAGCCTTCTGATGAAATCCTTTCTTCTAATAAATCAGCCTTCTGAAACATGGAATCAAGATTCTTGTCTCTTCCCTCATCCTGGGACCCCTGTGAACACCACCACAATTATAGCAGGGTCTGAGCTCTGCTTTCTGCTTGCAATCTGAAGGTCCAGGATCGTAAGGGCTGCCTAGGTGAGTTGCAGTCCATCTCTTCATTGCAGTCTGGTATCCCAGTGTTCTGTGTCTGAGGGGCTGTGTTGTGTGCCGCAGTCCACCACTTCACTGCAATCTGATCTCCCATTGTTGGGCGCCAAATGTTAGGAAGCAGAGTGACACAGAGTCCCCAGGCAGGTGCAAGAGAAAGCTCTTTATTGCAAAGACCAGGACTATCTAAGCAATTAGGTTGTTATCAGTTTCATTCCATTTAAGCACAACAAATATAATTCAACCAACCACCATAAACTATGATGTGAACATGTAGTGGTTATATAACTTGTTTTTCAACTTCAAATTTAGCTGAGTCAATTTCCCATAGTACTTTTTCACTTAGCCAAAGTAACAGGCCTGAGCTGTGATTTTACAAGGGTAGCAAGGCTCTTATTTTGTAATTTTTTTACCTATATGCAACAAGTCCTGAGTGAACAGGGAGGCCCCAGTTGACTGGAGGTTGGCCAATGTGATGCCTATCTAAAGAAGGGCCAGAAGAAGGATCCAGAGAACTACAGGCCTGTCAGCCTGACCTCGGTGCCAGGGAAGATCATGGAACAGATCATCCTGAATACCATCATGCAGCACATACAGGACAACTGTCGCAGTTGAGGCGGTCAGGACATAAAGCAGAGACCACAAGCAGTCTCAGTTGGCAACACTTTATTAGTGAAAATGGCTGATCTTTTATACACTTTCCAGTTGTTTACCCTTCTTCTACCTTAACTATTGGCCACAATAAGTCAATACCATGCTATTGGTGAAAAGTTACAATGACTCCACCTAACTTTCCAAAAATGCTTCATCCAGCTGCAGAATGCTCTTATCTTTCTTCTCTCGATCTCCTTGGTTACGGCCTTGGAGAAAGCTCCTTATCAGCTTCTTCTTACTTCTCACTCCTTTAGCTAACAGGCCCGCTGCTAGCCCCTTCCACAATTCCTCCTTTTTTTGTTTTTGAACTGTAAATACAGCTGCTATGGATTTTTGCAGGGCCCTTTGCAAAAACCCAAGCAGAGAGGGGACACACAAAATCACAATCACAACCATCAACAAAATTCCCATTCTTAATACAATCATTCCTGTCCTTCATCCATCTTTAAGTACTGATATATGGTCTTAGCCAGTGTCATCCGCACGTTCTGCTTCAGCTGCGGAACCATCGATCCTGTCCTTTCCCGCACGCTCTAGGTAAGGTTTGACACAGCGAGCAGGAACCCATCGAGGACCATTACCTGTCAAAACACAAGCATAACCCCTCCCCCAGGTTATTAGTTCCACTGGACCAGACCATATACCAGTAATCAAATCCTTGACCCATACCTTGACCTTTCTATGGAAATTTGGTTGCTTAGAATTCAAAGAAGAAAAATGGCAAAAGATTGGAGATAACTGTGAGTCAGGTAGGGGATGCAAGAAGTTTAACACATAAACAGCTTTATCTAATCTCACTTGAGATGACTCCTGTTGCATTCCCCCTTTTTGTTTTTGAACCTGACGTTTAAGAAGTCCGTGAGCTCTTTCAATAATTGCTTGGCCTGTGGGGACATGTGGAATACCTGTTGAATGCTCAATGCCCCAAGCACGAAAGAATGCTTGCATTTTCTGTGAAGCATATGCTGGGCTGTTATCTGTTTTTACGTGACACAGAACACCTAGAATAGAAAAGGCATGATAAAAATGACGAATAGCAACTCGAGTTTTTTCTTCTGTGAATGCTGAAGCAACCATTGCATGGGAAAAAGTATCAACTATAACATGAACATACTTAAAGCCACCAAATTTGGCATTTTTGTAACATCATTTTGCCATTCTTCTAACGCAGAAAGACCTCTAGGGTTGGTACCATAATACTGAATGACATGAGTCATGTGACAGTCGGGACAAGAGGAAAGAATAGATTTTGCTTCAGCAGTAGACAATTTGAATTGCTGCTGTAAAGCTTGAGCACTCTGATGAAAAAATTGATGGGATAAAATTGCCTGCTGCAACGCATTGGGTACAGTTTTGATTGCAGCAGCAGCTACTAAAGAGTCTACATAGGCATTGCCTTCAGCAAAAAATCCTGGTAATGATGTATGGCTGAGAATGTGCATGATGAAGTAAGGATGTTTTTGAGCACCAATAACTGTCCATAACTTCACTAATACGGTAAACAATGGTTTCTGTTGAATATTGTACAACACTGCTTGATCTAAATGCTTAACCGAATTAGCAACATAAACTGAATCAGTAACTAAATTTACAGAACCAGGAAACAAAGTAAAAGCCAAAAGAACAGCAGAAAGTTCAACCAGTTGAGGAGATCCCTGCTGAATCACTGTCTGATATTCCCAGTGATCATCCCTTCTCCAAGCCACAGCTGCTTTTCCGGTTTTCCCGGACCCATCTGTAAAAACCGTTATACCTTCCACTGGAACAGGAGAATAAATTTGCTTGCCTTCAAAAGGAATCTCTTTAGTCAGTGTTAGAACAGGATGAGAAGGCAAATGATATGAGATTTGGCCTGTAAAACAAGATAAGGCAGATTGCAATTCATGATTATTTTGAAAGCACCATTCAAAATAACACTGTTGTACAGGTACCACAATGGTCACAGGGTCGTGTCCCAAAATCTCCTGACAATGCCTGCGGCCCTTGATGATAATATCTGCAAAAAGCTCATAAAGTCCTGGAGCTGTTTTCTGAGATCTGAAAGATAAAAATATCCATTCCAGAATATGCAATTGATCTTCCCAATTATCATTCAATTGACACAGTATTCCACATGGTATTTCATGGTCTTTCAAAATAAACAATTGAACACCAACAGAGGTATCTATCCTGTTAACAAATTTGTGTGCTAGGGCTAATTCAACTTCTTCTAGGGTCTTTTTTGCCGCTGAGGTCAATTGCCTCTCATCAGTGGAGGAAGTGATGCCTGAGAGCAAATCAAACAATGGCTGCATCTGATGATTAGTTATGCCTAAATATGATCGAATCCAACCTATGCAACCAACCAATTTCTGTACATCAGTAGCAGTTTTAACATCAATGTCTAACTTTACAGGTTGAGGCATAACTTGAGTGTTGGTCACCAACATACCTAGGTATTTCCAAGGCATGTGTTCCTGCACTTTCTCTGGAGCAATGATCAAACCAAAGGCTTTCAGATTTGTCACAGCACATTGTTTAAGAGCTGACAACTGTTGTTTGTTGTCAGATGCCAACAAGATATCATCCATGTAATGATAGCAGTAGCAGTTTTTAAATTGCTCCCGCACTTTTGACAAGGCCTGTGCCACAAAACATTGACAAATGGTTGGGTAATTTTTCTATGCCTTGTGGGAGTACCTTCCATTGATATCTTTTATCAGGTTCAGCATGATTTATAGAAGGCACAGTAAAAGTAAATTTTTCTTTGTCCTGCTCAGCCAATGGAATAGTGAAGAAACAATCTTTTAGATCAATGACAACTATTTGCCATTCCTGTAGAATCATCATAGGTGTAGGAAGGCCTGGTTTTAAAGCTCCCATTGTTGCCATTACAGCATTTATCTGTCGTAAATCATGCAAAAGTCTCCATTTTCCCAATTTCTTTTTTATTACAAAAACAGGGGTGTTCCAGGGACTGAATGATTCCTCAATGTGTCCCGCTTGCAATTGTTCTGTAACTAATTCTTGCAGGGCAGTAAGCTTTTCAGTAGTCAGGGGCCACTGGCGAACCCGGACAGGCTTATCTGTCAACCACGTCAGGGGTACAACTGGACGTTCATTGCCCTGCAACACAGTGGCCCCCATTAAAAATCCGTAGTAATTTTGACTCCCCATTGAGATAAACAATCTCGTCCCCACAAACTTTGAGGAGCATCGGCGACATAGGGTCTGATGTTAGCTTGTTGGCCATCAGGATGTTTCACATTAATTACAATGGCTGACAGGCCACCTGTTGTAGCACCACCCAACCCCAGGAGTCCAAAACTTGCACAAATGAGAGGCCACGATTGAGGCTAGCAAAGTCGCTAGAGCATTGTGACATCTGCTCCAGTGTCAATCAAACCTGTTACTGATATAGTTCCTGGATGACATCCACTGGCGGTGAGAGTGCATGTCTTTTCTGGACGGCTCTCTGTTACTTTCTCAGTCCAGAACACTTGAGGTACTCCTGTTGATCCAAAGCTTCCTGTGCTGCGACTTCGGTCTACTGTATTTGGAACAGAACTCACAAAAGGTACAATTTGAACAATGCAAGTTCCTTTCTGAATAGTGACAGGAGGGTCATCAATGGATACCATAGCATGAATACGCCCTAAATAATCAGCACCAAGAAGCCCTAGACGCACATGAATACCTCTAAGTGTAGTACTTGATCTCCCTATCAAAAACGCACTCAATCCCCGTCCTATCGGACCATAGGCATCAAGAGGTACCTTACATATTTCTTTTGTTAAAATGGGTATTGTGTCAGCTGTGGCTATATCAATGCCTGCGGACCCGCTTGTTGCCCCTGAGTATTGTTCGCAAATGGGTAGCTTTGAAGGGCTGGGAAGGCCCGCATTTGCTGTTGTGGTTGTTGGGGTATTTGTTTCCCCACGCGCCCCCTCACGCTCCTCTTTGGCTTTCCCGGCAATAGCTGACCATTTGCATGATATTTACTCCTGCATTGTTTAGCATAGTGCCCAGGTTTAGCACAACAATTGCATACAACATCGCTGCTTGCACTTGGCCTAAATGTTGTTTTCCGGACAGTACACTGTGACTTTACGTGCCCCTGTTGTCCACAATTATAACACTTCGCTGAAGGTCTTAGCACTGCAGCAAGCGCTGCCATTTTATGCTCAACTGAACCAACTTTCGAGCAAACAGTAACCATTTCAGACAAGGTGGGTTCCCCAGGCAAAGTGTCAATAATCTTTCTGCAGTCTGGGTTTGCATTTTAGGCAATTGTACGCACAATTTGTCTCACAAAGTTTCATCATCTACCTGTTTCTCAATAGAGGCAGCAAGTTTTTCTGCAAACTGCAAAAATTGTTCTCTCGTCCCTTGTTGTATAGTGACATATTTCTGTTTTGGAGCTGCCATTTCCATTGTTTTCGTTAAGGCACTCATGCCAATTTGCTGAGCTTGCGCCAAAATCGAAGGATCCCACCTTGCCTGTAAATCTGGATTAGCAAAAGGCCCAGTGCCCAGTAGGGCATCAACACCCACAGCATGACGAGGGTCGTGTTGAGGCAACTGCATATTTGTTAAAGCGGTGCACTCAGCCACTCGCCTCCAAGTTTCTTGAAATACACCATATTGTACTGGCTGGAATAGAATTGTAGCAAGATGCGTGATGTCATGAGGTGCAAACAAATCTGCATTAATTACACTTATTAATTGCATTACCTCTGAGGAATTAATACCATACTGAGCTACTTTCGATTGGAGGTCTTGCACAACCCTCCAGGCAAAGACGTGATGACTGTCATTCTGTCCTGTTCCAGGAACTGCTTTAAAAACTGGAAAAGCCATAGGGTTATCACAAGCAACATTTGCATTGGCACTGCTCTCCTGAGGTACTCTTGGAGCACCTAACCTTTGTATGATGTCCCAATTCTTTTCTTCAACTGCTTTCCTCCTAACAAATTCCCAAAATTCCTGAGGGTGTCGAGGAAGCACAGTTACTTGACATGGAGGCAAAGTCCATGGGGCAGTAAGGCTAGAGCTCTTAAGAGATGAAGGGACCAGAGCTCCTTGCCCCAACTCAGGTGTTACTGCGGGCGACTCATCACTTGATTCGCTGTTGCTGTCACTGTCAGGTAAAGGAGGATACGGCCTTGCAGATTGTTCAAGCCGCTCAGAGGGGAGCGGGGGGTGGACGGCTGGACCAGAGAGGAGGGAAGCGGGGGGGCAGATGGCTGGGTTTCTCTCTCTGCTAGAGACATTTCAGCTAACTGACGTGGTGGTGTAGTATATACAGGCACCATCACGAGCTGCTGTGCAGGTGTGAGATAAGGAGGCTTAGGGGTCTGATAAGAAGAGGCTAGGGCAGGTTGCCCAGAAGTTTCGGCAGCTTTCCCACAAGCCTTGGCAGCTTTCCCAGAAGCTTTGGCAGCGTGCCAGGTAGCTCCCATGGCACCTGGACTTTCTTCAGATTCACCAAGTTCCCCATCAGAGGCCCCTTCTGCCTCAGAGGCCCCCTCTGCCTCAGCCCCCCCGTCAGGTTCTGTTTTCAGCCCCAACTCTTTGTCTGCATCTTGCTCCGTTTCTCTCTCTATTTTCCATTCCTTTAATGCCTCAAAGAGCGAGTTCCAAGTAACTGCTAGATCAACAACTGTTTTATGTCCCACTCAAATGACTTGCCAAAGTCTGTCCCCAACTTTTTTCCATGCCTTAACACTAAATGCTGTGTCGGTATCAGTGCCAAAATTCTGTGATTTAGCCCACAGCAATATATTACGAAGTGCATAGTCTGACGTATTAATTCCCTTATTTCTTAACAAAACTTTCCATGTAGACAGAACATTTTCTTCCTCTTTAAATAAATTTTGTTCCATTATTACTAGTTTGTGGCTCACCTACTTCCAGGTGTCTTGATTGGAGGGAATCAGGTCCGGACCTCCCTGTGGCTTCCACCTGCCACTCTCAGCTGCACCAACGCCGCCTCCCCCACTTTGTCCCAGTGGGTCACGGTTGCCAAGTGCTAGGACCCTGTATGGGCCCCCACCAACTATGTTCTTATCATGTCGGCTGTCACCAAAATGTCACAGTCTAGGCGGTCAGGACATAAAGCAGAGACCACAAGCAGTCTCAGTTGGCAACACTTTATTAGTGAAAATGGCTGATCTTTTATACACTTTCCAGTTGTTTACCCTTCTTCTACCTTAACTATTGGCCACAATAAGTCAATACCATGCTATTGGTGAAAAGTTACAATGACTCCACCTAACTTTCCAAAAATGCTTCATCCAGCTGCAGAATGCTCTTATCTTTCTTCTCTCGATCTCCTTGGTTACGGCCTTGGAGAAAGCTCCTTATCAGCTTCTTCTTACTTCTCGCTCCTTTAGCTAACAGGCCCGCTGCTAGCCCCTTCCACAGACAACCAGGCAATCAGGCCCAGTCAGCATGGTTTTAGGAAAGTCAAGTCCTGCTTGACCAACTTGATCTTCTTCTATGACAGGGTGACCCATTTAGTGGATGAGGGAAAGCCCGCTGACTTTGTTTACCTGGACTTTTAGTAAAGCCTCTGTCAGTGTCTCACACAGCTTTCTCCTGGAGAAACTGTCTACTTGTGGCTTGGATGGGCATACTCTTTGCTGGGTAAAAAACTGGCTGGATGGCCAGGCCAAAAGTGTTATGGTGAAAGGAGTCAAATGCAGCTAGCTGATGATCACAAGTGGTGTTCCCAAGGGCTCCATATTGGGGCCAATTCTTTTTAATATCTATCAAGGACCTGGATGAGAGGATTGAGTGCACCTTTAGTAAGTTTGCAGATGACACCAAGTTGGGTGGGAGTGTTGAACTGATTGAGGGTAGGAAGGCTCTACAGAGGGATCTGGACAGGCTGGATTGATGGGATGTGGTGGTTCTAGTTTGGTTTTGGGCAGAAATACTAATTTCATGTAGTGGTTTTGGTTTGCTAATTTGAGTTTTTTTGGTTAATGCACTAATTAATGTGATGGGTTCAGTGCTGGCTAAATGCTTATGTACTTTTTAGAATTATTTACTTATCTTTTGCTGTGAGATGGGATTAGGAGGAAGGCAAAGTAGGCTTAAAACTTTAAAAGGGTGTAAAGAAAACTTTATTAATAGAACTAAAAGAAAGAATAATAAGAATTAGAATAAAACTTCTAGAACACATCTCCTCCCCTTACAATCTTTTCTTTCTTACTAACAAGATAAAGAAACAATTTAGTTAGTTTATCACTTCTAGAATAGTTTTTTTTTCAGTTTACTTAAGGAGAGGAGTCTCTCATGTTATGGAGATTTCTCCACAAGAAAACAGTTCTCTCGTGACTTTTAATTTCCACAAATAGCAGCCATCCAGGAATCTGTAGTCATGAAGTCTTTCTCATTTTTCACAGCTTTCCAACAGCTGTGTTTATTGGCTATGTCAACTTATGGGGTACTATTTTAAGGATGAGTTGTTCAAGAGCAAAGATTTTCTTTATCTATCTCTGAGATCATCTTTATCTCTGGGAATAGAGGTTGTCTTCTTCTTTCCCTGGGGGCAAAGTGTCTTCATCACTCTTCTCTCTTTCTGTTCAAACTTCTCATGAGATCACAGGTACTTTAACATCTACTTGCTTCAGCATAGATGCCTTTGCTCATATCTACAATTTGAACGCTTCATCTCCCCACACTTTTCAATGACTTACAGAGAAAAAGAGTCTCATGAATCAATTACATTCTTCTCCATAGCCTTACAAGAAGATTTCAGCCCAAGATTGACATCTCATTCTTTTTTATCTTGGTCTGAACTCTTTCTTTACTGACCTTGGTGTCTTCATGCTGTTCTTCTACATGCCTTTACTCTGTCCCTTTCTCTCACCCGAGGGAGGATTGGAAGTCTCTAAGTCTTATCTGTGCACTGAAACAATTAATATCTCACCTGGGGCCTACAAATAGTTACGTGATCCCTGTCAGGTGGCAGCTGAAGCAGTTGCATTGAGGCTGCACTGGGGGACTGTGTCGCCCGCCCCTGCTGCATTCAATTCCAGCAACAGAGCCACTCTCTGTGTGGGCAGCAGGGCCGCCTCTGGCCACAGCTGCATAATTTTGTGTGGCGGCCGTGCTGGCATGTTGTGGGGGAGAGGGGGAGACCTAGCGACCTAGCGGCAAGATGTTAGAGCTGCAGCCTCCCCTTTCCCTGCCTTTCAGACACTGGGGCCCAGCCCAGCTGGGATGGGGCCGAGCAGGCTCCCCAGAAAAAAGCCCAGCCCTGTGGCAGAGTCCACCCAGCCAAGACCGGGGGGCTGGGCCAGCCTTGTTACCTATTCCCAAGTCAGAAGAAAAAAAGAACATTCCTAAATTTTGTTTGTTTTAAAATGTGAATCTCACAGAGGCAGATCTACTTTTTAATTAGCTATTAATATGCCTATTCTTAAAACTAACCAACAATTAATTTTGCTAAGCAAAGAAGAAGCTCTCAGCAGTTTCTCTTAAAAAATAAATCATGGGTAGCTCCAATACAAAACCAAAACATGGGCCAAGGCCACTTGTATGAGATTCAACAAGGTGAAGTGTTAGATCCTGCACTTGGATCACAACAACCCCATGCAGCTCTACAGACTTGGGGAAGAGTGGCTCAAAAGCTGCCTGTCTGAAAAGGACACGGATGTGTTGGATGGCAGCTGGCTGAATATGAGCCAGCAGTATGCCCATGTGACCAAGAAGGCCAAGAAAGCAAACGGCATCCTGGATTGTATTGGACCGTATTGGATTGTATGTGTAACCAGCAGGAGGAGGCAAGTGGTTGTCTCCCTGTATTCAACACTGGTGAGGCTGCACCTCAAGTACTGTGTTCAGTTTTTGACCATCACTACAATAAGTAGTGACATTGAGGTGCTTGAACATGTCCAAAGAAGGGCAATGAAACTGGTGGAGGGTCTGGAGAGCAAGACTTATGAAAGGCAGCTGAGGGAACTTGAGTTGTTTAGCCTGGAGAAAAGGAGACTCTGGGGAGACCTTATCACTCTCTCTGAAAGGAGGTTGAAGAAAGGTGGGGGTCTATCTCTTCTCCCAAATGAGTGAAAAGGAGTTTTATCTCAGCCAAGAATCCTGTGGTCCCCTGAACTTTGTAAGGAGCTGTGCCCTAGTTGACTAAGGAATTTATGGCTTTTGGAGCTTTTTAATTTTAGCCATTTTTGCTTAAATGTGTGTTTAACTTAGTGTCAGTAGAACAAGATAAAGTTCCCGAGAAAATTAAGGAACAGCTGAGCTTGCACCTGCAGGAAATAACTCGAGAGACCTATACACCTCAGAAAACCAATAGAGGGTTGTTCAGCTAAGGAAGCAAATTCAATAAAGAATTGTTTAGGTAAGAGGAGTTTTGGGTTGTCTTTAATTAAAGATAAATCTAGTGTCTTAGTAGTGACAGAACAATAAGATAAGAAAGTAGAGGTCAGCAGAAGTAAATTATGCATGAACTGGGAGCTGCCAACATGGAAGAGTCATCTAGAGGACAGGTGATGAAGACCATAATGAAGACACTGATGAAGTAACAGAGCCCCCTACTTAACAGATTACCCGGAAAAAGACACTAGATGTCAGCCTTGCTCCATGAAAGAACAGCAAGACAACATTGGAAACAGCACAAAAAGTATTGATCAGCAATGTTTAATGCCAACTGGATGGCTTTCAACTCTGCAAACTGACTCGATTCACCTCCTTCAGCAGTTTCTGTGACTTGTCATTCGGGACTCCATATAGCTACCTTCCATCTCTGATGCTTTCACAGAATCACAGAATAATCTGAGTTGAAAGGGACCCATAAGGATCTAGTCCAACTCTTAAGTGAATGGCTTTCCTACAATTTGACAGGGCCCATCAGTAAAGAAGGCATTTTACTTCCCACTTTTTGGTAATTTCTTATACAGTGGATCTCCTCCAGCATGTGTCAGTTCCTCCTCTGGTGACATTTTGAAATCTTTGCTTTCTGGGCAGTCCATGATCACTTCCAAGATTCTTTAATTACTTGGTTTTCCTATTAGAGCTTCAATCACTGTGATACACTTACTCCATGTAACATCAGTTGCATGATGCATAGAGACCCTTCCTTTGAACATCCAGCCCAATACAGGTAACTGGGGTGCCAGGAAGAGCTCTGCTTCAGTACCAATTATTTCCAAAGAAGCTCAAATCCCTTCATAAGCCGCCAGTATCTCTCTTTCTCATGGAGTACAGCAGGCTTCGGATCCTCTGTATCCCTGACTCCAAAAGCCTGGGCATTGACCTTGAGTGTCCCCTGGTCCTTTCTGACAGAGGCTCCAGGTAGGACCGTTCTCACCCAGCAGCCATGTAGAGCACATTTTTTACATCTTGCCTTGTCCAAACTGGCCCACTGCATGAACTATCTCCCGCTGAATTTGTTCAAAGGCTTATCGTTGCTCAGGGCCCCATTTGGAATAATTCTTCTTCAGAGTCACTTGATAGAGAGGGTTGACAATCAGACTGCAATTTGGAATGTGATTTCTCAAAAATCCCACAACACCTAAAAAAATCTTGTGTTTCTTTCTTGTTAGTTGGTGAAGACATTGCTTGCCATTTAATTCCTATAAACTAAATCTCCTCTGTAGGTCTCTTGACCTTACTTTGTTTTATGGCAAAACCAGCTTTTAGAAGGATTTGGATTATTTTCTTCCCTTTCTCAAAAAAGTCTTCTACTGTATTGCCCCACACAATGATGTCATCAATGTATTTCAGGTGTTCTGGAGCTTCATCCTGTTCCAGTGCAGTCTGGATCAGTCCATGGCAGATGTTAGGGCTGTGTTTCTCCCCTGGGGCAGATGGTTCCAGGTGTACTGGATGCCCCTCCAAATGAAAGCAAACTGTGGCCTGCACTCTGCTGCCAAAGAGACTGAGAAAAGCACATTAGTGATATCCATTGTGGCATCACTTGGCTATCTTTGACTCCAGTTCATATTGAAGCTCTAGTATGTCCACTACAGCAGTATTCAGTGGTGGCATGACTTAATTCAGGCCACAATAATCTATTCTTAGTCTCCATTCTCCATTAGAGTTTTACACTGCCCATATGAGACTATTAAAGGGTGAGCAGGTCCTGCTGATCGCTCCTTGGCTCCACAGTTGACAAATCAGCTTATGGATGGGAAACAAGGAGTCTTGGTTGGTGCGATATTGCCACTGGTGCACCACTGTGGTAGCCATTGTCACCCATTATTCTTTGACCTTCAGCAACCCCACAACAAAAGGGTCCTCTGAGAGACCAGGCAAGGCAGACAGCTGCTTAATCTCCTCAATTTCCAGGGCAGCTATACTGAAAGCCTACCAGTATGCTTTTGGATCCTTGAAATACCCTCTCCTGAGATTTCTTCTCATAGGATCAAGAGTAAAATTAGCCCTTCTACTTTGCCTGTGGAACTGGCCACTGGAGATTGGAGCAGCAACTTTCCTGGAAGAACCCCCATTTGTGATTGCTTTTCCCTTCAATTGACATACCCATGCCTCTATGGTCAAGGTAGGTTTTCCATCCTACTTCCTCATGTCCTCTCCACTCTATGCAAATTTCTGTCGCATGGGTCATGGCCAATAGACTACATCTTGATTTGTGGGTAACTGCACTTTGTTAAAGTCAAATAATCTCTTGCATGGCTAATTCTGTCAGGTACTGGCTACCTTTCCCTACTGTAATCCACTTGCCTGGGTGACATATAACATCTCCCTTGGAGGGGTACATTTCCTTCACATTTGACAGATGTCACTTCCAGAGGCTAAGGACTCATGTCCCTCTTTTAATTGCCTTGTCAATACCTGTTTCCTTAGAAACTGATCCCAGCTGTTTGGCTTCCCTACTCTCTTATTCCAAACTGTTAGTCCTGTTATCCCAGCATCAAAGCTTCCAGTTCAAAATGTTCTCACCTGGATAATGGCTCAAATATTTTAGTATATCCTGCAGCTTACTCAAGGAAAAGGATTGAGGGGTTACCTCTTGGTCTTGTTCTGCCTTACTAGTTTTTCTGGATTCTGCCCTTTTTGGGGATGAAATTACAAAATGTTGGAGGTGCCCACTGTCCTAGGCCCATACTATTTCTCATACCCTGCCACTCCTAGCTATCTGACCTAGAGACAGATCTCTGGGTGATGTTTGTTGATGACCAAGTTTAAATCCAAAGAAAAACCTAAATATTATATATATATATATATATCACATGCCCTGGTGATGATAAAAAACCACACTGATACAGTGTTATAGTGGTGTTGGGCTTGACAGGAACTGTTTCTCTCCTCTTCTCAATCCCTTCACTTCTTAGGCGAGCCCCCTTTAAATTAATCTCATTACGGATAAACAATCATCTTCTCATTGGTCCCTAGGGCCTCCTGTTAATTTTGTAACACACAAAACATGTCTCAAGCTTTCCATGCATGTGATTCTTTTCAATCACAATAAGCCACACAGTCACACTCACACAGCAGTGTTCTGCCAAGAAATGAGATTCCATAGCATCCTTCAGCAAGCACACAATTTAGCAGGGCCCTTAGGGTTAACATATTCTTGTTCTAATCTTGGTCAGGATGCCAAGTGTTTGGCACTGCTCCCACAATGTTCTTAAACAGCTGTTTAACCTCAAATCAGACCTGAACCATATTTAGCAACAGGCTGGCTCCTAGCAAAAGGAGCAGGTTGGTTTCAAGGGTGTTCAAAGGATATTAAAAAGTCTTTAAAATTCTCAAGTGGTCCTGTAATCAGACTGGAGGATAGAGAAGAGGAAGGGAGGGAAGAAGGAAGGGAGGAAGAGAGAAAGGAAGGATCCTCAATAGGTAGGGTCTCCAGGAAGAAAAGGGAAAAAATTTAATTATTAATAATTACCAATAAATGGCGCCCGAAATACAGATATTATGACAACACAGAGTACACAAACCAGATTAGTTTCATGACCAGCAATTCTATCATATCATAAGCCAGTACTACAAAGTACACCACAAGGATAATCAGTCCAGGTCCATGGAAGATAAACATCACCATGGGAAACACATATTGCAAGTTTGGTATTAGATAACACAACCCTGAGAACAAGCGCTACAACTCTGAGAGCAAACATCATCATGCATGACCATCTACTATTAAACCAATACGATGGATACTTCTAAAAAAATTCTTTTACAACTCTCTGGTCAGATCTGTTGTTACTTCAACCCTCTGTGCCTCACATTGGGTACCAAAAATAACTGCTGTGGTTTAACCCCAGCTGGCAAGTAAGTACCATGCAGCCACTCACTTTCTTCCACTCCCCAGTGAGAGGGGGAGGAGAATCAGAAAAAAAGCAAAACTTGTGGGCTAAGATAAAAACAGTTCTAAAATTCAAACAAAGTAAAACATTATAATAATACAAATTATAATAATAACAATAATAATGGTCGTAATGTAAAGGAGGGGGAGAGGGAGACAGAGAGAAAATCCAAGGAAGGCAAGTATTGCACAATAGGTCTCACTACCCTTTAACTGATGTCCAGTGTGTCCCTCCCACAGCGATTGATTCCTCCCAGCCACCTCTCCCCAGTTTATATACTGGGCATGATGTTCTTGTTTTGCAGAGAAAAGAAGAAAACCCCACAACTTTGTAAAAGTTGTAAAGCTTGGTATGTTTATTACAGCGCTGGACGCATGCGGAGATTGCTCTCCTCAGAAAAGGCATGCGTGCCTCTGAGAACTTCAGGTGTCTTTTTATCTCTCTCTCAAATACATATGCATACAGTTTCACAATAGGTTCATACATCTTCATTTTTATGGGTTTCGTGTGACTTTTACCACTAGTTCCTTTTTATCAGAAAAAATTTCGAGGTCAGGTTGACTTGCCCTTACAGCAGTCCCTGTCTCTCTCTATCATCTTCTGTCTCCCCCCATTTATCTCTGTCCTTCGCTGAAGTAACTTCAGTGAGCTTAGGCCTTGCAGTCTGGTTAAATAACTATGATTTCTAACCACAGACTCAACTCAAAAATTTACATTTCACCTAAATTAAAATGGATTTCTTTCCTGGAAAATTTTTACTTTGCTTCATTCTATGGTATGGAGTATCCCTTTGGTCAGTTCCGGTCCCCTGTCCTGGCTATGCTCCCTCCCAACTTTTTGTGCACCTCCTCCCTAGCAGAACATGAGACACTGAGAAGCCTTTGACTCAGGGTAAGCAATGCTCAGCAACAACCAAAACATCAGTGTGTTATCAGCATTATTCTGATTATAAAATTCTGATAACATTATATTGAATACAAAACGCAGCACTGTACCACATACTAAGAAGAAAATTAACAATCCCAGAGGAAAGCAAAACACATGGTTACAGAAAAATATTAAAACTTATCAAATGCAGGATACAACAAAAAAGCAACTTGTCAGACCTCACAGACTGTCAGCAACGGAGAGAGAGGGGGAGGCTGATTCAGTGATCAGAATCCGATTTTCTTGTGGGATACAAACACATATACTATTTTAGGGAGACTACTAATGTGTACTACAATGATTAGATTAAAATCACATACACAAACTTATGCATATAACATCTCTTGCCTGAACAGTTTAATGAGATTTTCTGGTAAACCTGTCTGATTTAATCTTCTCGCAATCTAGGTCTAATTTTCAAAGTTCCATTTGCTTTTGCCAAGGCATCCTGTTATCAAATATTATGTTAACCAGGTCCAAAGTCCATCATGTGTCTTGTGCCCCTCAACATACCAACAACAGACCAGCTCTATAATAGTGTCATGGTTTGACACTGGCCAAATGCCAGGCACTCACTAAAGTTGCTCACTCACCCTCCCCTGCCACAGCTGGGCAGAGGAGAGATAAATTTAATGAAGGCTTTGTGGAGTTAAGGACCAGGAGAAAATACTCAAAGGGCAAAACAGGCCCAACCTAAAGGTACAAAATGAATTTATTACTAATAAAATCAGAGGAAGATTGTAAAGCTGATCTCTGGGGCCATTCAGGTCCAATCTGGATAGCTTTGGACCCTGGCCCCTCGCAGCCATACAAGAACAAAAGTAAAAGACTCAAGGCACTCTTTCCTCTCGGGACCTGAGTCCCACTTTATTAATGGATAGGAGCTGCCTGGGTGGTGTCCCTGAGGGGAAAGAGGCAGAATCTCTCATGGCGGGAGATTTTAAACCCAGGGAAATGGGGGGCGGAGAAGAGGGAACACAGCCAATGGGATACAAGTGATGGGAGGGGAGAGGGGAGGGAGTAACCTGAGGAGACACCACCACCGGGGCTTTGGTGAAGGAAAGACCATGTGATATAAGAGGGGAATCTCATGAGGATACAAACATACTACTCAGTGCAAATTACCAACCTAGTGCAAAACAATAGCTAAATAAACTATTTTGTGCAATACAACAGAGCATAATGAGAAGTAAAAAAATCCTTTAAAAACACCTTTTCTTCCCCCTACCCCTCCCTCCTTCCCACTGACAGCACAGGGTGACAGGAGGATGGGGGTTTTAGTCAGTTCATCACTCGAGGTTTTCTGCTGCTCATGGAGAGGAGTCCTTCCCTTCCTACACTGTGGAGTCCCTTCCTACGGGAGACAGTTCTCCGCAAACTTCTCCAACATGGTTCCAAATCTCACAAGCAGCAGTCTTCTCAAAACTGCTGTAACGTGAGTCCTCCCAAAACTCCCACAGCATGGGTCACTCTTCCATGGGGTGCAGTTCTCGAAGGACAGGCTGCTTCAGTCTGGAAGCAGGGGCCCCCTCTCTCCACTGGGTCTCGCACTGGATCACAGCCTCCTCCAGGCATCCACCTGCTCCAGTGTAAGAATCTCCCCCATGGGCTGTGGGTGGATCTCTGCATCCCCTGTGGACTACAGGGAGACAGCCTGCTTCACCATGGTGTCCTGAATTGACTATATGATGCTTTTATCCCCAATAGTCTCATTCTGTTTATGTTGAATAATAAGTTTTGTACCTTTAAGAGTGTTCCAGAGAGTGAAGGGGGGGAGAGAAGAAGCGTGCAGTTTGTTTTCAGACACTGCACTCCTCCTCCACATTCCTGCTCCTGGACTGTGTTGTCTGCGGACGGACAGACAGCAGGACAGAGCTCTTCCTTTGCTTTTTAGTTAGTTCTAGCTAGCTGAGGCAGAGAAGTTCCCTGGACTGTTTTTTTTTTTTTCCTTTTTGTTTGGACCTCTTGAAACTGCTCTGGACTGAACACCCAGGAGAGCACCGGCAGCTGCAGCTGTGGCCCACTGGGCCAGGCCTGGCCTGCGACAATTCCAGCACCAGAGGGACTGATCAGAGACTGAGTGAGCTGCAACCCAAGGACGGGGTTTTTCTCAGTTTGTCATCTCTTTTAGAGTGGCACGGGGTCTCATTGTTTGATATTGTTTTAGTTTTATTGTTTAATAAACATTTTTTTTTCACCTTTCTCCAAGGAGGTATTTTTTCCCTCCCAGACCAGTTGGGGGGAGGGGCCAATTGGATCTGCTTTTCCCACCGGAGCTCCTTTGGGGGATTCTTCCCCAAATTTGCTCTAAACCTGGACACATGGTCATCACCACAGCCTGCAAAGGAATCTCAGCTCTGGCGCCCGGAGCACCTCCTGCCCCTCCTTCTTCACTGATTTTGGTGTTGCCATGTTGTTTTCCCTCACATGTTCTCACCTCCTCCTCTTCTCCGGCTAGAAAAAACTGCATGTGCCACACCTTTTCTGAGGGTCTATGGTTCAAGTCCCTCTTTGGGCACCAAAATGACTGTAGCAGGTTGAGCTTAGCTCGGTGCCATGTGTTCACTAAGTTGCTCTATCACTCCCTTTTCCAATGGGAGAGAATAAGATGGGGAACAACCAGCGGGTGAGAAAAGGAAGTTTTATTACAGTGAAAGGAAAGAAATAAGCAAGAATCTGTGCATGCATAAGCTAAAGCCAAAAAAAAGTCAATCTCTACTTCCTATCAGCAGCAATTTTCGGACACTTCCTGGGAAGCAGGGCTTCAGCATGTGTAATGGCTCTTCCAGAAGGCAAACACTGAAGAATCATTAATACCCCCCCTTCCTCCTTTAGCTTTATATATCTGAGCTGACATCATATGGTATGGAATATCCCTTTGGCCAATTTGGGTCACCTACCCTGGTTGTGCCCTCTCCCAGGATCTTGCCCACTCCCATCCCCTTTGATGAGGGAAGGAATGTCAGAGGGACAGCACTGCTCAGCAGAAGCCAAAACACTGGTCTGTTATCAACATTTGTCCAGCTACTTATGCAAAGCACAGCACTCAGTCAGACCCAATACACAGTGGCAGAACCACAGAATTGTGAACAATTAAGGAGAGAATATTTGGGTTTCTAAAAATGAAGGTTTGTGAGCACATTTTTTGTGGTACTTCACCTCACCAAATTATTTACCCTTATCAATTGTCCTGGTTTAAGGCAAATTTGGGAGAAAACCTCCAAAGGCATTCCTCTAGAAAGCAAATTCAAGTGGCCCCTCCCCCAACCGGTTCGGGAAAATGTTTCCTTGGAGAAAAGTGGAAAAAACTTTATTTCACAGGCAAAGCATTCACCAGCACACACCACACACACACACACACACAAAAATGAACAATATTAAACAATAAAACCTCTTCCCAATCTGAAGAAATGACAAACTCAGAAAGTCCTTGTTGGGGGTTGCAGCTTGGCTCACCCAGTCTCTTATCAGTCCCTCTGGTGTTGGAAATGCAGCAGCCCAGGCCCAGCCCAGTGGGCCACAGGTGTGAGCTCACAGTGCTCTTCTGAGTTTTCAGTCCAGAGTAGGCTTAAACAGTTCCAAGAGAGATAAAAACTACAGTCCAGGGAACTTCTCTGTCTCAGCTAGTTAAAAACTAACTAAAAAACAAAGGAGAGCTCTGTCCCGCTGTCTGTCCATCCACAGACAACACAAGTCCAGGAGCAGCAATGTGAGGGAGCAAGTGCAGTTTCTGAAAACAAACTGTGCACTTCTTGTCTGCCTCTCCCTTCGCTCTCAGAACCAGTCTTAAAGGTGCAAAACTTATTTCTGGACTAAACAAATGAATGGGAATATAATTCAGCATCAATAAGTCACCCCAGGACATTCCACCCCTTATCCCCATATCATCAGCTTACTACCAAAACTAATATATATTCTAACTCTACAAACACATACAATATACATACATATATATACAGTATACAGCTGTATACAGACAATGGCAGTAACATTCAGCAAACAGTGATATTTACACATAGTTCTCACCCAACAATCAGATCTCCCTGAAATACACATCATGTTGTTCTATCTTTCTGCGTTATCCACCATGTGCAACCTGGTCCCTGAGCAAAGACAACCCCGCAAATGGGTTTGTCTGTACTGGAGGCAGAATTGATCCAAACAGTTTTTCCTTACAAACCTCTGACATGCACTGTTTTGCAGAGATAGCCAAAAACTCTACAACTCTGTGAGAGTTATAAAGCTGTTATGTTTATTATTACAGCGCTGGACGCGTGCGGAGATTACTCTCTTTAAAAGACATGCACTTTTGGGAACTTCAGGTTCTTTTTTATCTCCGTCTCAAATACATATGCATACAATTTTTCAATAGGTTCATACATATTCATTTTTATTAATTTCGCGTTACATTTGCTGCTAGTTCTTTATCAGAAAGAATTCTTAGGTCATGTTGACTTGCTTTCATAGCAGTCTCTCTGTCTCTTTTTATCACTCTGTCTCTCCCCTCTTATCTCTGTCTTTCACTGAATCAGTTTGAGCTTAGGCTTTGCAGTCAGGCTACATAGCTATGTTTTCTAACTACAGACTCAAAGATGTACATTTCACTTAAATCAAAATGGATTTCTACTCTGGAGAATTTCTACTTGGTCTCATTTCTTCGTTTTTCTGGAAAATAAGTAAATTCTTTTACTTAATGCAAACCTTTACAACAATAAGAGTCTCAATGCTTTACTATGTACATTTGATAAGGAGGTTAACACAGCTCCTTGCTGTAGTATTCTCTAATTCTAAATTAGCAATATAATGGATAATCTTAAACTTATTCTAACTAATATTAACAAAACTACAATGGGATGACACAACTTATTAAAGATTCTATTTGCAGTTGGTGACTACTTAAAGATCACATTTTACTAGTGATGATATGCATTTTGTTTTATTTTTTGTAGAATTCTGGTTATTTTTTGTACCATGTTGGACAGTAATCAACATTTTCTTTCTGCTTTATTGGATTTCTTTCAAGATCTCTAGTAGGTCTTGGTGCTTAATTAATTGTTTTACTAATGTAAAGCCTATCTCAATAGGGGTAGGTGATAGTTTGTGATTCATTGTATAATTGGTTTTAATCAGCTGGTCGGATGTCACTGGGTCTAAGTACAAAAAAATCACACTCGATAATCTTAACAAAATTACAAATACAAAAATTAGAATGATTTCTACTAGACATAATAACATCGTTTTTATCACACACACTCTTTTCTAGTATATACGAGCACAGTTTTCTGGTCAGTGACTGGATGAACTTTGAAGTGGCAAATACTCAGTTCAGTTTCTAGACACACATCTTGGGCATTAATAGTATTGCTTTTACAAATGAATCTCATTTGTTCTCTAGTAATGCAGGAGTCTAAGTTTACTGTGTGCTACTTTTCATTCACTTTTCGTGCTTACACTCTATGTTCTGAAGGGTAGAGTACTGTTTTTTCATGGTTTAATCCTAGTGCAATGATGGGGTGGATAACGTAAACAGTGGCATTACGTATGGTAAGCACAAAGGCAGTGGCCACATTAGAAGCAGGATCATAGGTGAAATTTACTATAGTCTACTAGGATTGAAACTTCTTTTCAAAATCAATTGCATTATCTCGGACAATTTTCTGAATTTCAGTTGGAAAATTACCTTCACCCCTTTCCCGTATGATCAGAGCTGCTGTTGCTTGCATCTATAACTGTGCTTGTATACAACTGAAAGCTAAAGACACATTATCTTGAACTGTACTAAGTGCTTCTACTATTAACTTGTGGTCTTGGTCTTCGGCTTTTTCTCACTTTGGCAGTACTTAGGAAATCTGCTACTGGCTAGTACTTAATGCTAATGGAGATGACTAAAGGCTGCTTCAATTTTGTTAGGCTACTTGCTGGAGTGGTTAGTTTATTTATCAGTATTTTTGAAACAATTCTATTTAAAACTCTTAATCTTGTCTCTAATATCTCAGTTAGATCTTTTCGTATTCTGCTCTTGAGGTATACTTGTCTTTGTAACTGTTGTTCAGCTCTCAAAGGATGTTTTTAGGAAAGAGGAGCAGGCTGGTTGGATTTTTGAGATGTTAATTTGCATTAGCAACTCAACACGTTTGAGAGACCATTCTGGATTGAACAACAGTTGTTGTTCAGCCACATTTTTCACTACATAGGGGTCTATTTCATACACTTCAGGTTCAAGTTTGGATTGAGTTGGAGCTATTTGAGTCTTAGTGTGGGTTGTATAAAGTCTTGCTGTTGTAAAAAGCGCAGTGTCTACTTTAAATTTAAATGAGAGTCTGATAGCATCTCGAGCCTAAAGGCAAGTCACTTTTACAGGTTGTATCAAGGTGAAATTACACTAACCATCTGAATCACTTAGGCTATCACAAACTTCCTGGTGTTTGTATATACCAGGAGAGGTTGAGACACTAATTGCATGTGGTCTCTCATAAGCTGTCTTAATGACTACTTGGCACTTTACTTTGATTTCTTCTCTTCTGATCTTTTGAAATGTCTGCAGTTTTTGTTCTTGCAATTCTTGCTCTTCATATACTTGATTCTTGTGGATTACTACAGTGGATAGGTTTGAATCTTTTATCTCAGAAAGTTCTCTTATGGATTCAGTATACTGATTAAAAGCTTGGGACTAAGGCTATTTAGCATCACTTTGGGTAGAGGTACTCTCTAGCTCTAAAACTTCAGTTATAATTACATACAAAACAATTCTGTAAATGAAAGTATGAACTACTCTCGACTGCAATATATTCATTTTTCCCCGAGTAAGTTTTAATCTCAGTTCATTGTCTCTTGGTGTCACTCCTCAAGGGGCTTCTGGGGCCTTCTTCACTCGAGAGTGATGGATTTAGGCATTCTGCTCTTTGATTTTGATTGCAGTGAAGGTGGTGAGAAGCACTTGGAACGGTCTTTCTTACGGTGGTTCTAAAGTCTTTTCTGTAAGAGACTTAACATATACATAATTTCTAGGCTGTATGTTATGTACTGGCTCATCTAACTCTCTGCTCTAAATTCCAGCCATGTGTTTCTCAATTTCTCTGAGCTTTTTGCTTAAAGCCACCATGTAGGTGGCTAGTGTTACTTCTTTAATGTGGGTGGACATTTCTTTTTGTATTCTATGTAGTCTTCTATAAAGCATTTCAAAAGGACTTAACTTTTCTTTAGCTCGACGTTTAGTTCGAATTTGCAATAGTGCTAGTGGAAGAGCTTGGGGCCAGGGTAGATTAACTTTCTGCTTCAGTCTTACAATTTGCTGCTCAATCAAATGATTCATTTTCTGTACCTGGCTGCTTGATTGGGGGTGGTATGGAGTATGAAGTTCCCAATCTATGCCCAGGTGGCTACTAATCTGTTGCAGTATTTTGGAAATGAAATGTAATCCTCTATCCGAGGATATTGTGGCTGGAACTCTGAAGCGTGGTATTATTTCTTGTAATAATACTCTGGTCACCTCTCGAGCTTTGACAGTTCTGGTGGGGAATGCTTTTGGCCACTCTGAAAATGTATCTGTCAATACTAGTAAATACCGATACCCCCCTTTCCTTGGGAGTTCTGAAAAGTCAATTTGCCACTGCTGTACAGGCCCATGGCCTCTCCCAATCTGACCAAGTTTTGGCCTGGGGGTATTTTGGGGTTAGTCTGGAGGCAAAGATCACACTGTCAGGTTACTTGAGTAATGGTGGCATATAAATTCCTAGCAACGATTCTTTCAATCAAGTAGGTGTATAGGGCATCTTTTCTTCGGTGTGCTTTCTGGTGTTCTTCTCTTACTAGCGACTATAATAAATAAGAAGGGATTACTAGCTTCTTTTCAACGGTAGCCTGCCTTTCTTGGTTATACGTCCTTCTTTGATCTTCAATAATTTTCTATCTTTCTTATTATATTCTGGCTTACTTTCAAGGGAAATTTGTCTATCTGGAATTAGGGCTCTTTCAGTAGTTATTTCACTTTTTGCTACTTCTTTTTCTTCTCTATTTGCCAGCTCGTTTCCATCTTCTAATTCTGAGCTCACTCTTTGGTGTGCTTTAATATGCATAATTGCTACTTTTTCAGGCAGCTGAACTGCTTCTAGAAGCTGGATTATCTCTTGTGCATGTTTGATGTTCTTTCTCTGTGAGGTCAGCAGTCCCCTCTCTTTCTAGATGGCTCTATGTGCATGTACGACTCTGAATGCATACTTTGAGTCTGTATAGATGTTTATTCTCTTTCTTTTTGCTATTTCTAAGGCACGGGTCAGGGCAATTATCTCGGCCTTCTGCGCAGAGGTACTTGTTGGTAAGACTCTGGATTCTATTACTTCTCTGCAGGTGGTGACTGCATACTCAGCATGTCACTTTCTATTGGCAATGTAGCTACTCTTGTCAGTGAACCAGGTCTGCATCTTCCAAAGGAGTGTTTTTTTAAGTCTGGGGGGCTGGAGTAGGTAGCTTCAATGGTCTCTAGGCAATCGTGGTGTACTGCTTCTCCTTGATTTATACTGAGAAAGGAAGCTGGGTTGACAGTATTAGTCACTACTATCTCTACATCATCTTGCTCTACTATGATGGCCTGGTATTTCAGAAACTTCTGTGGTGAAAGCTAGTGGCTACTCTTTACTTCTAGTACCACAGATACTGTATGGGACACTAGCACAGTCATTTTTTGTCCCAGGGTAAACTTGCGTGCTTCTTGAATATTCAGCACGACTGCTGCTACAGCTTTGAGGCAACTTGGCCATCCTTTGGTTGTTGCGTCTAGTTGCTGGGAGAAGTAAGCAACTGTCCTCTGGTATGGACCCAAGTCCTGAGCTAGTATTCTCAGGGCAATTCCCTGTCTTTCATGGGAAAATAGAAAGAATGGTTTACTTACATCTGGAAGTCTCAAAGCTGGAGCTGACATGAGGGCACTCTTTAGCTAGTGAAAGGCCTGTGTGGCTTCCTTTGTTTACTGAAGATCTCTGTTTCTATCGGCAATAAGAGCATAGAGGGGTCTGATGAGCAGTCCATAATTATAAACCCACAGACGGCACCACCTTGCCATGCCTAAGAAAGTTCGGAGTTCCTTTATTGTCTGGGGTTTTGGGGTTTGGCATATGGCTTCTTTGCGAGCTTGCCCTAAAGTCTGTTCCTCAGCACTCACCTCGTACTTCAGGTAGATTACTTTCTGTTCCACTACCTGGGCCTTTTTCTTTGATACTCTGTATCTTCGGAGTCTTAGGAAATTTAAAAGGCTTACCGTCTAGGCTACACATGCTTCTTTCATCTGAGTGGCTACTAGAAGATCATCTACGTACTGCAAAAGATTTCCTTCTTCTTCTGGAGCTTCGCAAGACTGTAGATCTTTTGCAAGTTGCTCTCTAAACAAAGTGAAGGAATTTTTGAAGCCTTGGGGCAATCTCAACCATATGAGCTGAGTTTTGCGCCTACTTTTAGGGCTTTCTTAATCAAATGCAAAAATTTTCTGGCTGGCTTTGTGGATGGGGAGGCAAAAGAAGGCATCTTTTAGATCTAAAACAGTAAACCAGGTTAGCTCAGGTGTTAGACAAGTTAATGAAGTATATGGATTGGCTACCACTGGATACAAATCTTCTACTATCTAGTATGATTCACCAGATTTCTGAGCAGGTAAAATGGGAGTATTGAAATCAGATTGGCATTCTTTCAGTAACCTTAACTGCAGAAAATTTTCATTTATTTGGCTGATTCTTTTCTTGTCTTCTTTCTTTACGGGGTACTGCTTAATTCTCACTGGTTGTGTCTCTTCTTTGAGTTTAATTAATTTAAGGGATGCGTTTTTTGCCTTCCCTGGAACATCAGAGGCCTATACTTCAGGAAATACTTGACTTAGTATCTCTTCATCAATTTCTTCTTTGATTGCAATAGCTGTTAAGGTTAAACTTAATACTTCTATGTACTTTTGATCATTCACCTCTAGAGTAACTTCTCTATTTTTGAATGTAATGGTTGCTTGTAACTGCTCTAATAAATCTCTGCCTAAAAGTGCCTTTGGTGAATTGGGCATGTACAAGAATTTATGAATAGTCTATTGTTTTCCCAATTTATACCTTAAAGATTTGCAAAAATATGCTCTTTCAGACTGGCTAGTTGCCCCTTGCACTACAACATAATCATTTTCTACAGGTACTAAAGCTTTATTTAAAACTGAATATGTAGTTCTTGTATCAACTAAAAATTCTACTTTTTTCCTTTCTTTTTCCAGCCTCATTGTTATAACCAGTGGATCTGCTGGGGCAGAATCTCCTGGTCTTCTTCAGTTGTTTTGTACGTGTGCAGCCACTTGTTGCTCACCTCGTCTCTGTTCTGGGCATTGATCTTTCCAGTGACCAGTTCTTTTGCAGATTGCACACTGGTTCCTGCCCAGCCGAGGTGGTCCTTGTCTGGGTGGTCTCTGGTTGTGTTTTCTTTGCTTTTCTTCTTGTACTATTGCCACCAACTTTTTCATTCTTTGTTTATATCTTTTTTCCTGGTTACTAAATACCCTCTAGGCCTCTTCTAGCAAGACTTCAAGATTTCTCCCTTCTGGTCTTCGAATTTTCTGAAGTTTATGTCTAATATCTCTAGCAGACTGCCTCAAAAATGAATTAACTAGTTGATTCATCTCTATCTCAGACTCCGGATCCAATGATGTATGACGACGCATAGCATCCCTTAAACACTCTAGAAACTCAGATGGAGTCTCAAAGCCCCTGCTTAAGGGAATATAAGGCAGACCAATTTATGGGTTTTGGAATAGCTCTTTCCACCCCTGTTGCTATCCACTCTTGATAATCTGCTAATTTCTTTACTTCTGCTGATACATTAGGATCTCATTCTGGGTCTTGGAGGGGGAAATATTCTTCTACATCTAGCTGCTTGCTCTTGTAGTAATCTTCTGCCAAAGTCCTTGCTGTCATTAAGATCAGCTGTTTTTCCATTTCAGTGAAAGCATCCAGTAGTAACTGGATGTCAGCTCAATCTGGATTGTGTTGCTTGATAACATATCGTAGACATTTGGCAGTAAGTATCGGATCAATATGATAATTCTCAGCAATGTTTTCTCATGCCTCTAAATCAAGAGTGGCAAATGGCACTTTAATCATGAATCTCTCTCTTTCTGGTCTCACTGCCTTTCGCAGAGGGGCTTGTAACACTGCTTGCTTCTTAGTTCTAGATGCAACTGGACTGTCAGAGGGGGGTGGATTTTAGTGGATGTGCCTTCCTAGCCTGAGTCCTCCTTCTTTTTGGGGAAGTCTCTTTCATCTTCAACTTCAACTTCCGTCCTCCTAGGAGGAGCTTTCATCTACTCAAATGTATCTCGTTCTTGCTCTTTAGAATGATAAACCTTGTCTGATCTCATACACCATTGTCTTACACTGCATGCTGAACAACAACGTTTGATTTGCCTTCTCTTTGCCTTGTTTTCTTTTTCAAGGACCAAGACCAGTAGGTCCGAGGACGGTCTGATCTCACAGTCCTTTTGCTATTCTTGGTGATTTCTTAAAAAAAAAAACATATCAGCATACGAAACCTCATCCCATTTACCTTACCGTCTGTTTTGCAGAGAAAAGAAAAAGTACTCTACAATTTTGTGAATATTGTAAAGCCGGTATGTTTATTACAGCGCTGGACGCATGCAGAGATTGTTCTCCTCAAAATAGGCATGTGTACCTCTGGGAACTTCAGGTCTCTTTTTATCCTCCTTTCAAATACATATGCATACAGTTTCACAATAGGTTCATACATATTCATTATTATGGATTTCGTGTGACATTTGCCACTAGTTCTTTTTATCAGAAAGAATTCCGAGGTCAGGTTGACTTGCCCTCACAGCAGTCCCTGTCTCTTTTTATCACCCTCTATCTCCCTCCCTTTATCTCTGTCCTTCACTGAAGTAACTTCACTGAGCTTAGGCCTTGAAGTCTGGCTAAATAACTGGTTTCTATCCACAGACTCAACTCAAAAATGTACATTCCACCTAATTTAAAATGGATTTCTATCCTGGAAATATTTTACTTTGCCTCACGTCTTAAAACCAACATTAACTGCAGCAGTATATTATAATCTAAAGTTCCAGTGGGTGACCACTTTGCTCCGTCTTCTAACTTGTACAATGGCCACCAGTGTGTGCAATATTGGATTAGATCTTTTTTATTCTCAGAGCCCCCTCTACTGGTGACTTCCTTCCAGTGGGCCAAGATGCACCTCAAGGGGCTAGCCTGAGGAACTTCTTTGCTCTGGTTAGTTCCTATTACCTCCTTCTATTTGCTCTATCTTGCTTCTACCTAAACCTCTCTTCACGGAGCTTCACAGCAGTTTTCTAGTCTTCCTCCCACACACAGCTCCAGGTGGCAGGTATCTGTTTATTACAGGGAACTCTAAATCCTTTACGGCAGGTTGTTCCCAGTCTAGACTTACTGTAGTACTAGCTGAAGTCTGGTAAAGCCCCTCTAAATGAACTCATTCATCTCCTCTATCTACCTAATAATTCACAGGATTCACAAACTCTCAGGGGTCGAGTCGAAACCACTGGGGCAGAGGAACCCCTTGGGTTCATCTAGCCACGGTAAAAGTGTGCACAATCTACACCACAATTCACCACCTTTACTCAATGAACGTCCTTACTCACGCTTCTCTACTACTTTCTCTACTTCTCTGCTGGGCATTCCCTGCCCTCACAGCCTGCCCCTGCTTCAGGCCTCACTCAGCACCTTCAGTCGCAGGTAGAAACCCCCCTGCATTGTAGATATACTCCCTTTTGTACACCACGCACTTGCACAATTACAAACACAATGCATTAACTACACAATGCATTAACCATACAATGATACAGTGTCCGGACACCACACACACACATCCACAGGTTCACTCGACCCACCCCCAGGGTTGGTAGCGGTCTGCTCTATCAGACAGTGAACCTCCGTCTCTAGTTTAGCTGCTCTATCGGATGCAACCACAGGCCAAGCACTCAGACGTCTCTGAGTGACTTACTCAGCCGTCCTATCTTCTCTTTTCTCCCGGGGGTTCCTCAATACATACCATATCTTCCACATCGTAGCAGGTCCTTGTCTGTCTCCACAGGAGGCAAGCCGAGATGAGCGGAGCTCCTCCAGGAAAATCCCGGGGCGCGCCTAGGAGTCTGTCTGTTCTCCCCTGCCTCCGCGGGGACAGAGACGGTTCCTCCTGGCTGGCTTTGCCAGAATGTTTTGCGGAGATAGCCAAAAACTCTACAACTCTGTGTAAGTTGTAAAGCTGTTATGTTTATTATTACAGCACTGGACGCTAGCAGAGATTACTCTCCTTAAAAGACATGCGTACCTCTGGGAACTTCACGCTCTTTTTTATCTCTCTCTCAAATATATAGTAGGAGTCTTAGTGAAATATCTGTATTGTATATTGAATATCTGTATATAGGCCTTGCCCTGATAAGCCCTGGTTGTTTTTGATAGGCTGCAGCTGCAATGCCCTTAATTGGGCTGCAGCTGTAACTAATGAAGATAACTGGGATAAAAGGGGCTGGGCTTGGCCAGTCAGGTTGAGCTGACAACAAGCAGGAGAAGAAGTCAGAGCTGGGAAGAACTGTCCCCAAGAAGTATCACCGAGAAGGTGTGAGACTTTAGAGATATGATTGTGACAGTATGGGACTTTAGAAATGCAACAACAAGATAACAACACAAATACATATGCATACAATTTTACAATAGGTTCATACATATTCATTTTTACAAATTTCACGTTACATTTGCTGCTTGTTCTTCTTTATCAGAAAGAATTCTTAGGTCAGGTTGACTTGCTTTCACAGCAGTCTCTCTGTCATTTTTTATCATCCTCTGTCTCCCCCCTCTTATCTCCGTCTTTCATTGAATTAGTTTCTCTGAGCCTAGGCTTTGCAGTCAGGCTAAATAGCTATGTTTTCTAACCACAGACTAAAAGATGTGCATTTCACTTAAATCAAAATGGATTTCTACTCTGGAGAATTTCTACTCTGTCTCAGCACCACTGGGACTTTATCTCCATCTCCTGTATGCCGGGGATCAGATGGGCATGGCCTGCTCGGTTGGTGGAGCCTCAGGTGTTAACTAACCAGGTGGCCTTTTCTAGGTACTACTACCAATGTTTGAAATATCCCCCGCCCAATGCTTTCAAGGTGGTCTTTAACAGTCCATTGTACCTCTCTACTTTGCCTGCAATGGGTGCATGGTACGGGATATGGTACACCCACTCAATGCCATGTTCCCTAGCTCAGGTGTTGATAAGGCTGTTCTTGAAAGGAGTCCTGTTGTCTGACTCAATCCTCTCAGGGGTACCATGCTGTAGGGGGATAGAATACAAGAAAAAGAAAGATAGTATAGAAAGTAATCTTGCCCCTAAGGAGTTTCAGCTGAGCCAATTATTAGAGATTAGGAACAGGCCTGACTTTAACAGGCCACAGCTGTAGCCAATGAGAAGAGTGCTATAAAAGAGTGAGTTGGTTAGTTGAGAGGGGAACTGGAGTCAGTTGGCTACTGCGAGAAGAAGGAAGAGTCAGTGCTTAGAGGAGATGGTTATGAGAAACATCAAGGACGTATGAAATATTTGCAATAAGGAGACAACAATACGAAACCTTTGCAATATAATGACGACACCATGCCTCCAAAGGACTTGCTTTTCAAGGCCTAGGATGGTGTTACAGGCTGTAGCGTGAGGCACAGGGTAGGTTTCCAACTATTCAGTGATGGCTTCTGCCACTGTGAGCAGATAGTGCTTGCCTTGGCGTGTCTGGGGCTGTGTAATTTAGTCAATCTGACAGGCCTCTCCATACTTATATTTGGACCATCGCTCACGGTATCATAGGGGTTTCACCTGCTTGGCCTGCTTGATTGTAGCACACATCTCACAGTCACGGATAACCTGAGAAATACTGTCCACGGTTAGATCCACCCCTTGGTCTTGTGCCCAGTTATAGGTGGCATCTCTACCCTGATGGCCTGAGGCATCATGAGCCCATCTAGCTAGGAAAACTTCCTCCTTATGTTGCTAATCTAGGTCTATCTTTGACATCTCTATCTTTGCAGCCTGATCTACCTGCTTGTTATTTCAATGCTCCTCATTGGCTCTACTCTTGGGGACAGGGGAATCTACATGGCGAGCTTACACAAGTAGTTTCTCTACCCTGGTAGCAATGTCTTTCCACTGTTCAGCAGTCCAGATTGGTTTTCCCCCTACATTGCCAGTTGGCCTTTTTCCACCTTTCTTTCCAGCCAACCCTACAGAGCATTGGCTACCATCTACGAATCTGTATAAAGGTATAACTTTGGCCCCTTCTCTCTTTCAGCAATGTCTCAGGCCAGCCAAACAGCTTTGAGTTCAGCAAGTTGACTTGATGCACCCTCTCCTTTAGTAGTTTCTGTGACCTGTCATGTGGGGCTCCATATGTCTGCTTTCCACTTTCGTTTAATTCCTGCAATGCAACAGGAACTGTCAGTGAAAAGAGTGTAGCATTTCTTCTGCTGGCAGTTGGTTGTACAGTGGAGCATCTTCACCCTGTCACTTGTTCCTGCTCTTCTTTGTTAGTGAGACTAAAGTTTTCACCTTCCGGCTAAATTATAATTATTTACAAAATCCCAGGGCGATTTGGATTTCCAATATGGGCGTGCTGTGTGATGAGGGCAATCTATTTGCTCCATGTGGCATCAGTGGCATGGTGGGTAGCGGGAACCTTTGCTTTAAATATCCACCCAAGCATCGGCAGTTGGGATGCTGGGTGGAATTGTGCTTCCATGTTAATCACTTCTGAGGCAACTTGAACTCCTTTATAGGTGGCCAAGATTTCCTTCTCTGTTGCAATGTAGTTGGCTTTGGACCCTCTGTAACTTTGGCCTCAGAATCCTAGTGGTTGACCTCGAGTCTCCCCAGGCAATTTCTGTCAAAGGCTCTAGGACAAGCTATTGTTTCCGGCTGCAGAGTAAGGCACATTCCTCACCTCCGGTCCTGTCCTGACTGGGCCAAGGGCTACTGCATGAGTGATCTCTTGCTTGATCTGGGCAAAAGCTAACAAGCTGTTCAGGGCTGAAGTGGAAATCATTCTTCTTGTGGGTAACCTGGTAGAGAAGGCTCACAATCTGGCTATACTCAGGAATGTGCATTCTCCAAAAACCTATAGCGCCTAGGAAAGCTTGTGTTTCCTTCTTGCTGGTCAGTGGAGACATTGCTGTGATTTTATTGCTAACTTCAGTGGGAATCTGAAGCTGTCTGTCTTGCCAATTTACCCCCAGGAACTGGATCTCTCAAGCAGGTCCCTTGACTTTGCTCTTTTTAGTGGCAAAGCTGGCTTCTAGGAGAATCTGTATGATCTTCTCTCTTTTCTCAAATACTTTTATGGCCATGTTTCCCCCCCCCCCCCAATGATGTCATCAATATACTGCAGGTGTTCTGGAGCTTCACTCTTTTCTAGTGCAGCTTGGATCAGTCCATGGCAGATGGTGGGGCTGTGTTTTCACCCCTGGGGCAGTCGGTTCCAGGTGTACTGCACGCCCCTCCAGGTGAAAGCAAACTGAGGCCTGCATTCTGTTACCAGAGGAATGGAGAAAAACACGTTTTCAATGTCAATAGTGGCGTACCACTTTGCTGCCTTGGACTCCAGCTCGTACTGGAGTTCCAGCATGTCTGGCACAGCAGCATTTAGAGGTGGAGTCACTTTATTTAAGCTACAATAGTCCACAGTCATTGTCCATTTTCTGTCAAACTTGCACACAAGCCAAATGGGGCTGTTGAAGGGTGAGTAGGCCTTACTGACCACCCCTTGGCTTTCCAGCTCATGGGATCATTTTGTGGATGGGGATAATGGCATCTTGATTTGCCTGATACTGTCAGGGTACACCATCATAGGCAAGGTTTTCAATTCCTTAATGCCCTCTGCCTCTACGGCAGCTATTCTAAAAGCCCACCTGAGTACTTTTGGGTCTTTGTAATAGCCATTTTGGAGAAAGTCTATGCCTAGAATACACGGGGCTTCTGGGCCAGTCACAATAGGATGTTTCTTCCACTCTTTCCCAGTCAGGCATGCCTCGGCTTCCAACAAGGTCAGTTGCTGCGATCCCCCCATCACCCCAGCAATGGAAACAGGTTCTGCCCCCATATGTCCTGATGGCATTAGGATACACAGTGCACTAATATCAGCTAATGCTTCATATTTTTGAGGATCTGATGTGCCAGGCCATCAGATCCACACGGTCCAAAAGATCTGATTTTCCGGTGCCTCTTCCTGTCTAGAGGCAGGGCCCCTCTAGCCCTGATTATTATTTCTTTCTTGGGCATATATATTACAAGTTTCTTCAAGGGGTTCTGACAGATCATACCTGGCAGATTGGTCATGTGAGGCTGAGGCTATCTTCACTTTAGTGGAACTCCCTTGGTGAGTGTTTCTCTCCTGAAGTTGACACACCCATGCTGCCAGGACAAAAGTGAGTTTCCCATCCCACCTTCTCATGTTTTTTGTTTTTATGGTCGTGTAGGAAGAACTACAGGTCAGCTCGTGGAGTGTACTCTCTCTCTTTAGCTGGGGGAAGTTGGGCTCTTACTCTGGGGCCTGTGACTTGCACTGGTGCTGCACTGATCTTCCTCATCTCCTCCCTTACCACCTCCCTCATCTCCTCTTTGAGGTCCTTAACCACAGTAGAGACAGGAGCCTGCATTGGACCATTGACCGTACTCTCATAATTTCTGAGCCTGTTGGCGACAGAACCTGCCGTCTCTCGGTTGTCCTTGGCATTAATCGTTGCAATGAAGGTGGTGTATTGAGATGGCCCTAGCTTTGCCAGGGTCTACAACATCTACCTTGTGCACCTGACCTTGTCGGGGTCATTATTATGCAGTCCGTCTCTCTCAAAGAGTACTTCCAATACAGCCACTTCTCTCAGCTGTTGGATTACTTCCTCAAGGGTTTTCTATTGCATTCTATGATGGTACTGCTGCATTCTTTCTCTGTGGACAAACCTCTCTCTTACACTCATTAAAAGCCACTCCCAGAGGGAAAGGGGCCCTGGCTCCCTTACGAATACCTGATCTACACCTGGGTCCTGGGTCAAGGATCCCAAATACCTTGCCTTACCACTATCTAGTAGGATGCCTGTACCCTTCATGTCCCAGACCCAAAGTAACTAGGTCGTATAAGCCTCACGCCCCCATTGCACAATGTCTTTGTGCAGATTACGGAGACTGTCGTACAACAGGGACTCGGTGATAATCTCAGACTCCAGCTCCCCTGTGGGTTCTAAGTGTCCTTGTTTCCCATCATTATTAACTGGGTGTGCTGATTTGATCTTAGACTTCTTTTTTTCCACAGGGGTGACAGCTGGTTGCTGTGACTGCCCTTTAAGCTCTTCTGGAACCTGGATGCTTGTAACATCTGTGGGTTCCACTGCTGCACTATTAATAGACTCTCCCTCTTCAAGGCAGGGGGAGGGTTTCCCACTAGCTGGGGAAGTGTATTTTTTCAGCACCTGGCATATCTTCTCCTCCATTATCCCTATCTAATCCATGTGGTTCATTTCTGAGGTGGACTGTGGGGCAGGATCAGGCTTTGTGCCAGCATTCCTAGTCTCTGGGGCCACATCAGCTTCTGAGGCAGCATCCTTGTTCTCTGGGGCAGGTATCAGGGTGGTTATCTAAGTCAATCTCCCCTTATCTCTGAATGCTAAATAGAATGGGCCTGTCAGCAACACTAGCCACTGTATGATATCATTAGCATTTAGAGAAGATTTGAACTTTTCAAAAACTGCTGGGGTAGGCCCAAAGAGCTGGGTGAAGGGTTGGGAGAAAATTTCCCCCAGTGTCATTTCCTCATGGTAGGTACCATTATTAAAGTAACCCCAAAAATAGAGTTAGTGTGTGATAGCCCTGAATCTATGTGCCCACCTTCTAAAGGAAGTTAAAAATCCATGAATTCTTCACCTTGTTAACCCCTAAAGCAAACTGGATAATAGCCACAGTAGCCTTAGTTACAGAACTTATGTTTAGATAAGGGTCTGTGAATGGGAGAAATATAGCCATGACCATGTGCCACCCAAACCAGGGAAAGCTAGACCACATGGTGACACTTAATGAGGTTTCTATATCAGCACACAAAAATTAGGTTACTCAAGGACTCGTTTTTGGTTTTTTTTTTTCAGCCTTTTTCTCTCAATGCCTTTGTGCCGATCATTGAGTGCCAAAATCTGTCTTGGTTTGAAAGACAGGTGTCTGTTAAGGAAGGTAGGAGCCTCCCTTGGAATGGAAAATGTAAACCCTCTCCCTTCGAATTATTATAATCTTGAAATTAAGTGGGTCTCAGGGAAAGATATGAGAATAGGAATAATAGATCTTTACTAGTATATATAAATTTTTTAAAAAAACAAAAAACACCAAACCCCCCCTCCCCCTTACAACTTAATAGGAAAATTAAAAAAAATGCAGTAGTACAAAAACTGACAGAGTCAGAATACGACCTGACACCCTGTGGGTCGGGGTGTTGGTAGCAGTCTGATTAAATGGTGGCTGCAGTCCTCCTGGAGTGGCAGATGTGGTTTTGTTGAAGCAGTAATCCTGTAGAAGGTTGTAGTTTTCTTCTGAAGGTCCAGTGGTGGTGTAGATGGGTCTGCTCTTCTTTTGGGAATCCAGTGGAAAAAGGCTGACTGTGGTGTTCTTAATCTCACTTTATATTTAGGTAGGAATGCTTGACTCCTCCCCCTGGGTGGAGCATTTTACAATGGGATGATGTAATTTTATCAGTCATGCAGTGAGACTCAATGGCCCATTAAGAGATGATATCCCCCTGGAGGGAGAAGTGGAAGAGATAAAGAACACTCCTCCACCTGGTTTTAACAGATGATAATAGAATACATTTGGTTGCATCTTGCATTGCAACTTAAGACATTAGGTCTTGGCAAAACCCAGGCTCTTTCCAGCATATTGTGCATGAGAAAGAGATTTCAGGCTTACGAGTGTTATTGATTGTGTGTGTATGTGTGTGTAGACACACCACAGTTTTTTCATCCTCCCTGCCCTTGCTTAAACTTCTTGCCTTGGGGGAACTGGTGCATCACTCCTGCTCCCTGTGTCCTACAGTGACGGGGTCTCTGAGGTCAGGATGACTTTGAGGTATTAGAAAGTCTCTTTTCCCTAGCCCTGAGACCAAAGAAGAAGAAGACAGGATTTCTTGGCTCTCGTTCTCAAGGTTGTTTAATTTTTCTTATCTATAACATTCTTTTTCTGACCCGCCAAGGTCTGTCTGGCAGGTCAGTTTGCAGCACACTGACCGCCCTCAGGATGGTGTTATCTTTTTATACTAAAAACTACGTGTACTTTATTTACAATAATTTTCCAATACCTATCACCTCTGTTAGACAGTTTGTCTCTACTGTAAACCAATCTAAAAGTGCCACCATCATAGCAGAAGACAGAGGCTAAGAAGAAACAGGAGGAAGGACAGGACACACCCAAATCCTTTCATCTTGCCTCCTGAACCCCCATTCTAAAACCCCCAAATTCTACTTTTTCACCTTGTGATAAATTCACTATCATTCTATTCAAACTCTTGTGTTTTTTAACTCTTTGCACAAAGTTGGTAATTGTTTCTATGGGTTAATATCGAAGGCACAGGTGTCTTTGACTCTGTACCAAGGTCTCTGAGCCCCCTGCTAGGGTCTCGAGTCCTCCAGAGCAGTCAGAGCAATGTCTTGGGTTCAGACACTACAGATGTCTCAACTTGTGTATTCAAAAAGGGTTTCTGATGTTGCTTCAAACTGAAATTGTCTCTGGGACAGATAATCCCATCATCCTTACTTTCTGTCCCCTGGGTGATTTAGGACTCATTGTGACCTGATGCTTGTACAGAGACAAATAATGGGGGAAAAAAGAACAGTTGATACTACTAACCCTGCATGCAGTTAGTAATGGTAATCTGCTTTTTTTTCATTCAAAATAGATTATAAACAGCAAAGTTCATTTCTTTACAAAAATGTGTAGCAAAAAGAAAAACAAAACAGACTTCCATCTCTGCATCTCCAAAGGATCTCTGAAATTGCACTATGTGGGATCTCAGCACCTCAGGACGGAGGTGCAGAGTGGCCGAGACCACCCTTGGGGGGCTCGGGAGTCCTGGAATGTTGCCAGAAGTGTCTGGTGGCTGGACTTTGATCCTACACAGGAGACGACACCTGTATGAGGATGGGAGGATTTCACTGGGTGAATGGTGAAGGGATAAGTTAATTAGAGTGTAAGACACAGGGTTTAGGATTTCTGTACAGGGGGGTCTAAAGAAGTAAGATGGAGGAATTGGGGCGTGTCCTGTTCTTCTTCTTCTTCTTCTTGGCCTCCATCTTCTGTGGTGATGTTGGCACTTTGGGATTGGTTATTACTAAAAGTGCACCGGTTAATAAGGGTAAAAGGTATTGGGGAAAAAGTATAAATATTGTGTACGTAACTTCGAGTATAAAGATAGGTGACCGCCCCGGGGGCTCTCAGTATGCCCATGGCTGACATGCTGGGCAGACCTCTGTTGGGCTGAAAGAAAATCTTTTAGATAAACAACTAATAAACACCGAGACCGAGAAAAGATCTGAAGTCTCTTCTCGTCCTTTGAAGCGCGAGCTCTTCAAGGCCATCCCTGGGCCTTTCCAGGCCACCTAAACAGCCGAGAAACCGATAAGTGGCGTTCGCTGCGTGGGCTACTCCCCACCAACCCTTTTGGGGGGGGATCAGCCCTGAAGAGCTGAAGAGCTGAAGAGCCGAGAGGGCAGCTCCAATCTAGGACGAGTTCCCAGGAGAGCACTGATAGCTCCTGAGGAGAGAAGCCTGAAGAAAAAAGGAAAAAAAAAATGGCCAGAAGAGTCTGCAAAAAACAGCAGTCACTGAGAATTACATCTCTCAGCTTCTGCCGAAGAAAGTTCGTAGCAGAGCAGCCCGGATTGGAACTGGAAGGCGCCTCTGGGTTCCTTCTCCTGTGACCTGCTGGACAGAGACCAGGAGCCTTCGGACAGCTCTGACAACAGATTCGGTGAGAAGGTCAAAAAATAAGAACATGGGGGGCACACTCTCCCAGGAACAACGGGAAATTTTGTCCACCTTACAAGGCGTGGCTCAAGCATACATGGAAGGGATCCCAAAGAAAGAATTAAAACAGTTATTGTTGTGGGCACGGCTTAACTACCCACTTGCCAAAACATGCCTGCTATTCGAAGTGGGGTTTTGGCAAGAAATTAACAGACATTTATATCTCTTCGTAACAAAAAAAGACGAGACAGCGTTAAAGCTGCTCTCGCCGGCAAGGTTGATGCTAGAAGGCATCTCAGTGCAGTCGAAAAGACTGGAAGAGCAACGAAAAGTTGCGGCACCCTCGGAAGGAGGAGGGGAGCAAAGCTCCGGGAAAAAATTAGCTCTGGCCTCCAGAAGCCAGGGGGAAAGGGCTCTCGAGAAAAGAGAGCAGGAAATAATATTAAAGCCCCCGGTCCCAAAACCCAGAAACCCCAGGAAACTCCTAAAGCGTCCTGAAACCCTGGAGAGTACAGGGGAGTCAGGATCGGAAGGGGGGGTGCAGGGGGGAGAAAAGGGATCAGGGGGGGCGCTTTCTCGCGGAGGGCAGGGCGGCCAGGCGGCGGCGGTGCAGGCGGGGAGCGCGGGTGAAAAGATAATGGGAGACACGAGTTCCGGTGCGGCTTTTGTCAGCGCAGCGCTGGGGGCGGCGGCCGCCCCGGCCGGCAGGGTAGAGGAGACGCGCGCAGCGGGCAAAACTCGCAAGAACCGGGGGGGGGTGTCACATACCAGTGCGGGGGCAGTAAACACAGATGGCGAAATGGGGGAAATTGCGCAGCCCCAAAGGGCCACCGTAGTGAGACGCGGGAGGCGCGCGGTTGTGACGTCAGACCCGGTGCGGAGGTCAGCTCGGATCACGGAGCGGGCCCGAGGGCCGGCGGGAGGCGGGCTGCACATGCCGGTGGGAGGAGCCAGGGACACAGCGTCAGAGGAGGAGGAGACAGAGTCAGGGACAGACCGAGGGGAGGAGACCTCGGAGGTGGAACGAGGGGGAGAGAGTGACGTCAGCTCGGGAGAGACAGGGAGCGGCTCGGAGAGCACGCATGCGCAGAGAGTAGAGCGCGGGCGGGGGCGGGCCCGGTCCCCTGTGACGTCTCAGGCGAGGAGGGGCCGTGTTAGGGATTCTACGTCCTGGGGCTCCACACACTCTCCAGATTCGGTGCCTTTGTTTGAAACCCTCGGAGTTCCAGTCCCTTCCCTTCAAGGGAGACGTTCTGGTGTTCAAGCTCCATTTTCAGTTGAATTAAAAGCCAAGCAAACACGGTCTCAAATGAGATTGCCGACACGGCAGTCGACCGGAAGAGGAACCGGGGCAGTCGAGCTCATTCCGTCATCCGAGCTGGGGAGGCCGGTGACAGCGCCACCTAGTGGCAGGAGGACAGAAGTGCACAACATGCCGGATCGGTTCGGCGGAGCGACAGCGCCATCTCGTGGCGAGACTGCAACAATGCAGCAATTTTTTCCAACATTATACAAAAAGAAAAGCACTTTAAAGAAGACAATGTTAACACAACAAAGGGATTATCCATCGACTTCGGGATTTCATGAAGATGATGAAAGCTCAGATGAAGAACAGCTACAAGGAGAAGATGTCATAAGGATCACAGCATCGGAAGGTGTTCCGACATGGATGCTGTCAGCAGCAGAAGCAGCAAAAAGCTTCTTGCATTCAGTTGATGCAGCAAAAAAGAAATATCAACAGGATCCTTGAGTTTCCTTTTCGGATTTAGGAGCGAGGCCAAAAACCTCAAGGCGAGAAATGAGGCACGATGAATCACCAATGACATCCACAACACCATTATTCATGCAAATCCCAATGGAACCTCAAGAAGAGGAATTTCAAGAGCCAGTGAAGATGATGGATTGGAAGCAAATTAGAAAAGCATTGGCAAAGGAAAAGCATTTATTTCTGGGATCAGGAGATCTGACAATGCCAGTGACATATGATGCCCAGGGGCAGAACCCAAGGTGGGAAAGGATGGGTCATGAGACACTCAAAGACTTAGGGAAGGCGGCTCAAACTTTTGGGCTGAATTCACAATACTTCAAACAGCTATTGAGAGGGACATTCACTACATATGACCTCACACCATATGATATTCGAAGTATTGTGGCAATGATTCTCACTGACACGCAGAGTCTTGTCTGGGAAAAAAGGTGGAGAAAATATCTTGCTGAATTGCGGAACAGATATCAAGGTGGGCCAAACGCGAACCTCACAGAAGGGCAGTTAGCAGGAGATCCTCCAGATGACAACCCAGGGGAACAAGCAGCGCGGCTTCCACGAAGAGTGTTAAGCGACATCAAAGAAGCAGCGCGATTGGCAATCATGCAAATCACACCAACAGGAGCTCCAGAAGTCCCGTTCTCTTGCATCAGGCAAGGTCCCACAGAGCCATTCATGTCATTCATCGATCGACTCACGCAAGCCGTGGATCGACAGGTGACGATCGAAGAAGCGAAGAGGCCTCTCTTGGAGAGTTTAGCTTTTGGCAATGCCAACCCGGATTGTCAACGGGTGATTAGCGCCATGCCAGGACGGCCATCCTTGGCAGAGATCGTGGAGGCATGCAGCAAGGTGGGGACACCTCAGCATGTCGCATCGATCGTGAAGAGTGAATTAAGAGAGGAATGGGAAGAACAGTTAAAGGGACATTCAAAAAGGCAAACAGAGAACAAGACATTGGAGAAGATGCTCGAAAAAATACTGCAACAGCAGGACGAGAACATCAACAAAGTTCTTGCCACGATGCAGAAAAAGAACGATCCCCCGAGAGGACAGTGCTACAAATGTGGGGAGTTTGGCCACATGAAAAGGAATTGTCCACGGACACATACACCAACGCCGTCACAGAAGGCGGAAAGGCCAATTTGTGCGCGGTGCGGAAGAGGAAGACACTCAGCGAAAGAATGTTATTCCCAGACAGACGTGGACGGAAATCCGTTACCGCATCCGGGAAATGGGAAGCGCAGCACGCCCGTAACTCGCCAGCGCGCTCAGACACAAGTACTGGCGGTGTCACAAGAGCAGACAGGGCAATCATCAGCAAGCGACAAGCAGATGCCCTCAGTAAAACCCTCAGTCGATTCCACAGTGACCCAGACCTCCTCCCACCAGGGGCACAGTGTGCATTGGCAGCTTCAAGACTAGTATGCTTTTTAGATGAAAGTCATGCGGAGATACCAACGGGTATCCGCGGGGACTCATATAAGAAACAAGATTTCTTGATAATCGGACAAGATAAGTGCAGTATTCTTGGACTCATTGTCTATCCAACAGTTGTCTCAGCGGACAAAAATACAGAATTAACAGTTTTGGCAAGAGCGCTTCGTCCACCATTGACTGTACCAGAAAATACTGTGGTTGCAAGAGCTTTCGCATTGCCGCCACACGCAGTTGGAGAGGTTATGTCAATCTTCGACGAAGAAGGTTTCCCTATGAAGGAACATGTTGAAGTACATACAACATGGGTGAAACACATAGGTCAAGACCAACCCACGCTCACATGCCAATTGACATGTGGGGACAGGACAATAGCGATCAGAGGTATGCTCGACACAGGGGCGGATGTAACGGTAATATCGTACATCTTTTGGCCACGCAGTTGGAGCTTGGTCGCGCCATTTGGTTCTCTCTCAGGCATAGGGGGAGCATCTCTGTGTCTGCAAAGTGAGAATTCTGTCGTTGTCACGGTACCAGGAGACAAGACGGCGATCATTCGTCCTTTTGTCGTCCAAAAGCCGATCACAGTCTGGGGTCGGGACCTTTTGGCACAATGGGGCGCGAAGATCGAAGTGGATTTTTAATAGGGGTCACTGCAGCGCTCGCCACACTGAAGCTGACATGGAAAACAGATGATCCAGTTTGGGTGGATCAGTGGCCCCTTGAGCGGAGAAAATTGAGTGCTTTGAAAGACCTGGTCCAAGAACAATTGCGGAAGGGACACATCAAGCCAACAGACAGCCCTTGGAATTCTCCAGTGTTTGTCATCAAGAAAAAACTATCGGGCAAATGGAGATTGTTACACGATCTCAGGAAGATCAACGAAGTCATAGAAGACATGGGACCCCTTCAGTTGGGACTTCCATCTGTCTCAATGATTCCCAGAGATTGGCAGCTTGTGGTCATTGACCTCAAGGATTGTTTTTTCAGTATTCCACTCCATCCAGATGATGCTCCGAGATTTGCCTTTTCAGTTCCGAGTGTCAACAAGGAAACACCTCTGCAGCGGTACCATTGGGTCGTTCTTCCACAAGGCCTAAAAAATTCTCCAACGATCTGTCAATGGTACGTGGCACGAGCTTTGGCAGCAGCACGGAAGAAATTTCCGAAGGTGAAGATCATTCATTACATGGATGATTTGCTCATTGCAGCATCAACACGACAGGAGCTGCAAGAAGCTCGTGACTGTGTGATTGCAGAGGTGCAAAAGGCAGGTCTGGAAATCAGCATTTCGAAGATTCAAGAGGTTGCACCTTGGAAATATCTAGGGTGGAAAATTTCAGAGAGAACAATAAAACCTCAAAAAATGGAGATCAGCACCAAGGTCAGCAATTTGCATGATCTGCAACAGCTTTTGGGAGAAATCAACTGGATGAGGCCAGTCTTGGGAATCACAAACAGCGACGTCCCAGCGTTGCTCGATCTTTTGAGAGGAGACACAGACATCCAGTCTCCCAGGACGCTCACGCCAGAAGCGAAAAAGGAGTTGGAGAAAGTCGCAGACGCGATACAGAAAAGGCAGGCACATCGATTTGTTCCAACGTTGCCTTTTCAGTTGGCAGTGCTGGGGAAGAAAACACAGTTCCATGGTTTGATCTTCCAATGGGACGAATCGCAAAAGGACTCTTTGATAATCAAAGAGTGGATTTTCCTACCACACAGGCCCGCAAAAACGATTCTCACAGATTTGGAGATGGCAGCACAAATCATCATAAAGGCGAGAACAAGGTTGCTGACAGTGGCAGGAAGAGAATTCTCAGTCATCAGATTACCTTTGAAGCGAGACTATTTCGATTGGGCAATGCAACAATCGAAAGACCTGTTAATCGCGTTGTTAGCGTTCCCAGGAACTTGCACAGTCCACTTTCCACGACATAGAATACTGCAATCGCAGATATGCTATAGAGCAAAACCAAGAATAAGTGAAGAACCCTTGGACAGGATCACAGTGTTCACGGATGGCTCAGGGAAGACACACAAGTCAGTGATCACGTGGAGAGACTCAACGACAGGGGATTGGGAATCTGACGTGAGGATGGTTCAGGGCTCTCCACAAATTGTGGAGTTGGCAGCCGTTGTCCGAGCATTTCAGTTGTTCGAACAACCTCTCAGTCTGGTGACAGACTCTGCATATGTTGCGGGTGTGGTCAAGAGATTGGAAGGTTCGCTCTTGAAAGAAGTCAGTAATGAGGTTTTATACTCATATCTGACAAGCTTGAAAATACTGCTAGAGAGCAGGGAAAGAAAGTACTTTATCACACACATTAGAGCGCACACAACACTTCCGGGATTTTTAGCGGAAGGGAATGCTCGGGCGGACAGGTTGACAATGCCCATTTCGCAAACACTGCCGGACATTTTTGAGCAGGCAAGATTAAGTCATGCGTTCTTTCATCAGAATGTGCAAGGGCTAATGGAGTCCTTTCGCCTCACAAAGAGTCAGGTGAGGGAGATCATTAGTGCTTGTCCAGACTGTCAGCTTGTGCAGCCACCTTCTTCTACCGGAGCCATCAATCCGCGGGGGCTGCAAAGTCTTCAGTTGTGGCAGGCTGATGTCACGAAATATCCATCTTTTGGAAGGCTCAAAAATGTTCATGTTTCTGTAGATACATTCTCAGGGGCAGTCTTTGCTTCAGCACATGCAGGGGAAACAGCAGACCATGCTTGCCGACATTTTCTGCAAGCATTCGCAGCATTAGGTGTGCCTCAGGAGATAAAAACAGATAATGGTCCAACGTATATAGGCAGGGTGCTTGACAGATTCCTGAAAAGATGGGGTGTCAGACATACGTTTGGTATTCCACATTCACCCACAGGTCAGGCAATCATTGAAAGAACACATCACACCCTGAAATCCCTTCTGGACAGGCAGAGAAGGGGTGAACCAGAGGCAACGCCTCACATGAAATTAAATAAGGCACTGTATGTGTTGAATTTTCTAAATTGCTCATCCTCAGAACCTAATCCACCAATCGTGAGACATTTTCTAAACAGCACACAGGCAAAGCTAAGGGAAAATCCTTTAGTTTTGATCAGAAACCCAGAGACAGGACAAATAGAGGGTCCTTTCAAACTAATCACTTGGGGCAAGGGTTTCGCTTGTATCTCCACAGATTGAGGTCTGAAGTGGGTGTCGGCGCGGCACGTGAAGCCATTCCGAACGCAAGAACACGAGAACGCTGATCTGAGAAACAAAGAGACGAGTACTCAGACAGAAGTCGAGACTCAGACTGGAAAGAGCGATTCAGAAGAGATATAAAAAGAAACTAAAGACTTTGGGGGAATTTTCTTTAGAATCTTGAATGAAAAGCAAAACAATGATTTCACACAGAAGCGAAGTAATGAGTTTCATGATGCTTATGTGCATGATTTTTCCATTCATTGCAATAAGCAATGGTAGAATTCTTTGACATCTCTCCCATTTGGAGAGGAATTTTAAGGGTAGGGTTCTATGTTTTAATAGTTCTCCTAGTCCTCATACTTGTCGTCCCATGCATATTTGCATGTTTAAAACGCGCTATGAATCGGATAGCAAAAGAGGTCTTCCTGGTGCAAACAGAAGGGGAGATGTGGGATCTCAGCACCTCAGGACGGAGGTGCAGAGTGGCCGAGACCACCCTTGGGGGGCTCGGGAGTCCTGGAATGTTGCCAGAAGTGTCTGGTGGCTGGACTTTGATCCTACACAGGAGACGACACCTGTATGAGGATGGGAGGATTTCACTGGGTGAATGGTGAAGGGGTAAGTTAATTAGAGTGTAAGACACAGGGTTTAGGATTTCTGTACAGGGGGGTCTAAAGAAGTAAGATGGAGGAATTGGGGCGTGTCCTGTTCTTCTTCTTCTTCTTCTTGGCCTCCATCTTCTGTGGTGGTGGTGGCACTTTGGGATTGGTTATTACTAAAAGTGCACCGGTTAATAAGGGTAGAAGGTATTGGGGAGAAATGATAAATATTGTACACGTAACTTAGGGTATAAAGATAAGTGACCGCCCAGGGGCTTGTGCAGTGTGCCCATGGCTGACTTGCTGTGCAGACCTCTGTCGGGCTGAAAGAAAATCTTTTAGATAAACAATTAATAAACACCAAGACCGAGACGAGATCAGAAGTCTCTCCTCGTCCTTTGAAGCGCCGGGCTCTTCAAGGCCATCCCTGGGCCTTTCCAGAACACCTAAACAGCCTAAACAGCACCAGAAAACCTTACAACTGGGTCATTTACGAGAGTGAGTCAGATATCTGGGACTCTGCAGTTGCAGTGTTGCCATCAATCTCATTTAATGCCACAGTGGTGAGAGCAGGCAGCTGGGAGACAGAGTCAGAAATATTCCCTGCCTGCTGTTTGGGGGAGGTGGGCTCAATTTCCAATCAATGGGATCTCAGGATGGCTTGAGCTGTGTGGATGTGACAGTTTAGTCAGAGAAAGAAACATAACTTTCCCAGGCATCGTCCTAGGGAAGTTGTGAAAATGCTCAGAGAAAGAATTAAAACAATTCTTATCTTAATCTCTGCACCTGGTGTTTGTGAACATGTGGAACGTTTGTATGTGATGTTTATGGAAAGATATTTTACCAGAAGGTATTTTTCCTAATTAACCAATGGTGTGAGGGGTGTTGTTAAGAACCAATCAGGTTCTGGGTGGACATTCCTGTCTATAAAATATGTGAAGTTCCTAATAAATCTCGCTTTATGCCTTCTGAGCATGGAGTCAACGTCGCCTTCTGTGGTGGTTGGACCGGAAATGGGATTTCTGGGATGCTGTGGTCACTACCATCAGGCCAATGGATGCTCATATTGTAGGACCGCCTCTGAGAAAAACACAGGGGTTAAAACCCAGAGCTGCGCCCCTGGGAGCCTCTTGGGACTTCCATCGGGAAAGGCTTTGGATCTCTCCCCCTGTCCCAGCTGCTGGCTGGGCGGGGGGAGGGGAAAAGCCACGCGGCCATGAGGTAGGCCCAGCCCAAGGATGGAAGGGTGGAAGAGACCAAGAGACATCAGGCAGCCCCCCCCCCCCACCCAGGGAAGAGAGACAGAGAGAGAGAGAGAGAGAGAGCCAGCGTCTGAATTTGACAGCGGCGCTGGCCCAGGAGGAGAAGGGGAGGAGTGCCCGGCAGGGCAGCGTGGGAGTTCTGGAGCTCTGGGACAGGCAGAGACTGAAATTTTTAACCCTTTTCTTGCATGATTGAGACCTTGCAAAGGCCGATCCTCCTGGAGCTGAATGAGAAGAGAGATAAGAGATAAGATAAGAGGGAATGGGCTACGAGGGAAGTGCAGAAGACTCTTGAGTGGGGGAGAGATGACGGAGTGGCCTTTTGGCTGTACTTTTCTTGTGTGGCCATAGACTGAACCATTTTTTTCCTGTGACACAGAGACTGCATTTAGGGGGAGGCAGTGTGAGTGAACCGGGAAGGTACAGTGTGAGTACCCCTCGGCCCCAGGGGTGAAAAATTGGGGGGGATAGATGTCCCAAAGGAGAGACTGTGCCTTTTTTGGAGTGAGACAAGGCATCCTTGAAAGGCAACCCTAGAAGCAGCTCTGGTCCATGTACAGTGGTGAGAGCACTGGGCATGGAAGGAAAGGTGTCACAATGGCAAAAGGATTTTCCAGGCGGTGCTGAGTGACATGGAAGCACACGAGGTTTCAGTGTGTTTCCAGGGGAAGCCTATGGTGCAAGAAGGACTCCTCTCCTCTTCATGAACTGAAGATTGAGTATTCTAAAGGGTGGTGCCAGACTGAGAGTTGGTGATTTTTGGGGAATGTATTGCATTGGGAAATTTGGTGGGGGGGAGGAGGAAAGTGCTTTGGTAAGGTTTTTCATTTTTTCCCTTATGTTTTTTTTTTCTTTTTTTCTTCTTTTCTTGTAATTTATTTAATACATTTTTCTTTATTTCTAAGCAGTAGCCTGCTTTGCTTATTCCTGGTCACATCTCACAGCCGACACCAGGGAGAGGGTATTCTCATGGGGGCACTGGCTTTGTGCCAGCCCTAAACCATGACACCTTTCTTCAGCCATTCTTAACTAACGGCAACAGAGCTGTGGCAAGACAGAAAAGCAGGAGTCTGCAAAAAGATTAGTAATGTGTGGAGTGAGACATGGGGTTTCACATTCAAAATCTAGGTTGACCTTTCCTCCCTTCCACCAAGGCTCCCTTTTACAGTCCTTCCAAAAGGCAATGTTAAACTTTGCTCAGGCCAGCAGTGCTTTAGCACCCATCCTTTCTCCATTGAGACTGTGGTCCAGCAGTGAGAGACATTGGGAGGGCAGTGTTATAACCACAGTCCTAAATGGGCACACCAGCACATGACACCTTGTGTTAGCAAACTGCTTTGGAGCATTGTTGCCCCATGCACTGTCCTGACAGGTAAGAAAGATGTAAAATACATCAGCATTAAAATACTAAATCCCATTTCATTGACATCACAGTTTCATATTAAGAACTATCATCATCTTTATCTGTACGTTACTGTTACCTTCAGCATGTTAAATTCTTCCATGAGTCTCTGAACTCTCCATGTGACTAGGACTTCCACTCCTTTGACAGATGCTTCAGCTCATCAGTGCACACATCTGATTTCCAGTACAGTGATGTGTGGTTTGGGATGACATCCCTCACACCCTAGACCTGCTTTCCCTCCTTCAGCACTCAAATCAGATGCATTCAGAAACCTGGAACTCAAAAAGTCCCTTTCATCTTGTCTTTCAAGCCCCTTTCTCAGGGGTTTCATCAGGGATATAAACTTTCTCTGTCCAGTCCTGTTTCCCTGTGCCATTTGAGGCATGGCTGTGTTTTGCCACCAGACTCCTTGAGAGTGGAAGGAAAAGGCAGCTGCCAAACTCAGTCTTGTATCTCATCCCTGGAAGGAAGAAGACACTAAGCAACATGAAATAGCTGGCAATAGCAGCCTACCTTTCCCTCTGCCATTCCTCTACTGCCTGACACTGGTAGATAGAAGCCCTACCTGAGAAAGGAGGCAGGGGATCCCTTGAGGAGGTGTATTGGGTTTGTGTGGACAGGTTTTGGTAGTAGAGAGGGCTACAGGAGTGGCTTCTGTGAGAAGCTTCCCCCATGTCCAACAAAGCCAATGCTAGCCAGCTTCAAGACAGATCTGCCACTGGCCAAGGCTGAGCCAAACAGATGGTGGTAGTATGTCTGTGATTACATATTTAAGAAGGATTAAAAGTTATTGCGCAGATGTAATTGTTCTCAGAAAAGAGATGAATGAAAATACATGAGAGGAGCAGCTATGCAGACACCAAGAAAGAAGGTGAGGAGTTGCTTCAGGTGCCAGAGCTGTGATTCCCCTGCAGCCCATAGTGAAGACCATGGTGAAGCAGCTGTGTCAATGCAGCCCATGGAGGTCCACGGGGATGGAGAAATCCACCTGCGGCTCATGGAGAAGCCCCAAGAAAGAGTGGCTGGATGCTCAAAAGAAGGTTGTGACCCCATGGGAAGCCTGCGCTGGAACAGGTTCCTGGCAGGGACCCATAGAGAGAGGAGCTCATGCTAAAGCAGGTTTCCTGGTAGGACTTTTGACGCTGTGGGGGACCCATGCTGGAACAGCCTGTTCCTGAAGACTTCAGCCTGTATAAAAAGAAACCCACATTGGAGAAGTTTGTGGAGAACTGTCTCCTGTGGGAGGGACCCAAAGCTGGAGCAAGGGAAGGACTCCTCACTGAGAAGGATGCAGAAACAACTTGTTATGAACTGACCATAAACCCCTTTCCCTGTCTCCCTGTGCCGCTGGGGGTGTTACCAAAAATTCAGTAAAATAAAAAAAACTCCTTAACACCAATGTAGCATTAAGAAACAGGCGTTCTTTATTTGGCTGTATGCATGGGGGAATAGCTCCTTCCAAAGCCATGCATGCTGAGTTCAGTTCCAGGTCCTGGATGGGATCGCTCTTGAGATCCAGTCTGCTAGAACATACTTGTTCCACGGTTACCAGGCAATCATGGCACAAAGGTCTCTGGGTTTCTTCTGAAGCCTGGAGAAAACATGGCTGGGGTTTAAAGTAGTGGTTACCTTAAGTTCAACATTGTCCTGCTCCAATTGAGTAACCTGGTCCAATGTTTTCTTTTTTGTTCCAAAACCATCGATTACTATGTGGGTTATATATCAGCTTTTGTGCTTCTCTGCAGCTACCACTGCTCTCAGGAATTCAGGTCATTCTTCAATTGTATTGTCCAATTGTTTGGACAGAATGCTTGCATGACCCCAAACGCTAGCCAGTACCCCCAGTGCCAGGTGCCTCCTTTCATGCACAGATAAATGGTTTGGTTAAGTGTCAGAGTCCCAATGTTTTTTTAAGTTTCTTTTAGGGCTTCAAAGGCCCTCCAACTCTCAGGAGTCCATACCAAGTAATTTTGGTGCAAGGGTTTTGCTAGTACTTCATAATTGGCAATTCATAAATAACACCACCTGGCCATACCTAAGGCAGCTTGTAGTCTTCGCCTCTGGAGTCTGGAAACGGTTTATTTTCAGCTGCTTCCCAAGATTCTTTTTTTCCTGCGAGATCTCAAAACTAGAATATATTATTGCTTCTTTGCCCGTTTGTGTCATTTCTTTGACACTTTGTATCTAGATTATCTTAAGAAATGCAACACTTACTGGAGCATTGAGGCATTTACTTTCAGTCCTGATTGCTGGCAGAATACTTTCCAGGGGGTTTTTCTGGTATTATTAATTTTTTTTCGAAATTCATGTTAGCTGTGCATTTCACCCTGTGTTGGGATTCCCCCACTGAAAAGCAATCTTTCAAATTATTTGAGTCAAGAGGTATTACAGAAAAAGGCATCCTTAAGATCAAGCACCGTGAACCATTTGTATTCCCTTTAATGTGCTGTCAAGAGTGTGTACAGATTAGCTACTACTGGATGAATATCAGGTATTTTAATTAATGTCCCCTAAATTTTCTACTAATCTATAACTGGTAATATTGGTGTGTGTCCTGGTTTGAGACAAATTTAGGAGGAAACATCCTGAAGGGGTCTCCTCTAAAAAGGCAGATTCCAGCAGCCCCTCCTCCAACCAGTTTAAGAAAGATTTCTTTGGACAAAGTGGAAAAAATAACTGTTTATTTTACAAGAGAAAAACATTTAATAATATTAAATAATTAACCTTTCTCAGCTCTGAAGAGATGGTAGATCCAGAGATTCAGAGTACAAAGTACTTTCTGTACGTATGCTCAGTCTCTCTGCTAAACAATTCCAGAGGAAGAAGCTACAGTCCCAGGAAAAAACTTTCTGTTTTAGCTAACAAACGGAGAAGCTAGAAAGAAAAAAAAAACCAAAAAACAAACAGGCAGCAAAGAAAGCCTCTCTCCTGCTGGCCATGCAGCAGACAACACACCAGAGAGAGGAATCCAGGGGAGAAAGTGAAGTTTCTGCACACAAACTGCACGCTACCTCTTCTCCCAGGCTTCTCTCTTGGATCTGATCTTAAAGGCACAGAGCTCATATTTAGCAGTAAAGCAAAGCAGACGATTGGGGATGCAAGGATACAGCATCATAAAGTCAGCCTAGGACAGTGTGTTATATACTCTGATTCATATTCTTTCAAAAACCCATATGCTAAAATTATAAGTTTTTCTGTATTTTCCCAACTTTTTTCTTGCCTCACACTTAATAGGATATTGTTTTTGCTTTACCAGTCTGGCTTCAGGTTTGAGAGTAATCCTCACTGATCTGGCCACCTTTGATCATCCAGGCAACTCAGTTGCCCATACCAACAGGGTTACAGCAGTCTCTGCCTCCTCTGGGATTTCTTCCAACTCTTCTGAGTCCTGTAACATAAAGTCTTTGCCTCAATGGTTTTTGATTCTGGTGTTTGAATTTGTATTTCCCCATCCTAGAAAGCTATTTGAACAAGTTTTCCCAATAAATCTCTCCCCAACAAAGGGATTTGGTATTCAGGCATCTACAAATTGGTGTTTCCTCCACTGTTTTCTTAATTTAAATAGTAATAGTTGTAAAAAAAGGCCTGTTCTCTTTCCTCTTTGTCTCACCCACAACACTTACAAGTTCCAAGCTAAGTTTTCCTCTGCACATATTCAGTACTAAATAAGTTGTTCCTGTATTAATTAATAAATTTACCTTTTCATTCCCAGCAATAATGTAAGCAGGGCTCAGCTGAGGATGATTCCTCTGGTCCCTTCAGGGGGGTTTTTAATTTTTTACTTAAGATCTTGATCTTGCTGGCTTGAAGAGCCTGGTTTATGTTCTTTGTTCAATTTCTCCTGGTTTGGGGACACTCCCTTTTCCAATGTCCCCGTTCTTTACAAATTGCCAAACACATTTCAGCTACTAACTATCACAACACAAACTGCCAAATGCACTTCAGCCACTAAATATCACAATACAAATTGCCAGATATATTTCAGCCACTAATGAATACAAATTACTGTTATAGACACATATTATAATATTGGCTTTTCACAAATATTAAAATAGTTTCTATATGTGTGGTGTTAAAGTAACTTTTATATATAGTTTTTATTTCTGTTGTTAACTAAAACTTAAAAATAGCCGATATAGTATGGTTGTGTTAAAAGGCCTGCTTGGATGGGATAACATCCAATGAAAATATTATGAGGACACCTGCTACAGATATGCCAACTATCAACATTCACCATCTGAAGAAAGTATGGACCAAAGCCCAAAACTAGAGGTGATGATAAGAATGGACTAAAAACCACAGGCAAGAAATATGCATGCTCTAAAAAGGTGGACCTGAGAAGGAGATATGCTAAACAATTTGTGGAACATATAAACTAGTTTGGGGAAAAGTTTAATATGCATAATTGTTTATGAATATGTAACAGGCTGATGCAATAGAAATGGTATATAAAGGGTATTTCCAAAATAGCAGGTGAGCTCTTGGCTGAGTGTCAAGATACATCCTTATATCTTTGCTTTGTCTCCTTTTGTCCTTTATTAAACTTTTAAATTTTACCAGGAGAATGAACCTTGCTTTTCACATTACTAAAGTATACTTTAGTCACCAATTATTATAAGTTAACCAATTGTTTCTAAGTGACAGGGGTCCGGAGTCCTAATTACGATTTCAAATACTTTAGCAAGTCTGTCTGGATTTTCCCTATAAACTCCTGCCACCTTTCTCCATGATATTAAAACCAGTATTGAAAACAGGGTTACTGCACCATGATTCCTGATTGCCTGCCGGAGGGAAGCCATAAGAACTTCCCTGGCATCTCCCCGAGCATGCTCTCCACCTTCTGGTGCATCCCGCAATTGGACTAAAATCCTCCGATCCCCTAAAATGTTCTTTCTGTTCCGGTCCAATTTCCCACAACTTACTCATGCGTATAGCTGTATTCCCTGATAATTCATTCATTCCCCCCCTCTCGCCCCCCCCATTCTTTGCTGTGGAGCAACCATCAGCTCTAAATCTCTAAATCCTCCTCTCCTCCTCTTCCTGCTTGCACTTTAGGCACCTCTGCCCTATGCTGCTCACAGAAGAACACCTCTTTGAAACCCTTTGCCTTTCTTTTCCTTCTTTTCCTTTTGAAGTGCTAAAATTAATGGATCTTGTGGGGTCCTCCAGCATTCCTATTGTCACTCCGGATGATATCTTACAGTGAAAAACAAGTCAACATAAGCAACTTTATCCCAGTTATTTTCCCTTCTACAAAGCAGCGTTAATTGCAATATGGTGTTACACTGTAAGGTTCCATCCTTAGGCCACTTCTCTTGATCTTACAGAGTGTAAAGCGACCACAACTGATTACAAACTTCTGTAAGTTTTTCATGTGAGGATATCACCCCCAATTTGTTTCCAATGTTTAAAGATGCATCCCAGTGGTGACACCTGTGACACCCCTTTCGAGGTTTTGTTTCCCATTATAACCAATCACTGTTTAGGAGCTCCTTAGAAGGGACTCTAACATTTCCCTTTTTGAAGGGACTCTAAACCTTCCCTTTTCCCACCTTAGGTACCTTTAAATCCAACCCTGCAAAGCTTTTGCTGCACCTTACAGGCAGGTTAACAGTTAACACCTTTAAAGTAAAGAATGCCTTTGTCTTACAAGGGGTCTTGCTCCGATTTCCTTCAGACCAGGGATTGAAGGTTCTCCCTGAGAATCCCTCGGTGCTGGCTGGAGGTCCTGTGATCCCTCGGATCCGTTGAAATTCAGGAGTATGTTCCACCTGGGTTGCCAAAACTGTTACCAAAAATTTGGTAAAAAATAAAAAACTCCTTAACATCAATGTAGCATTAAGAAGCAGGCATTCTTTATTTGGCTGGATACATGGGGGGATAGCTCCTCCCAAATTCATGCATGCTGAGTACAGGACAGTTTCTGTTTATATACTGTATTTTGCATACATATTAATTGATTGTCCTGGACTAAACATACACATGATAATAATTTCTCTGAAATCATTAACATATTTTCCCTCCCCTTTACATATGTGTTCTTCTGTCCTGTGAGTCTCTCTGGAGGTCCCTGGTGGTAATAGACCCCAATGTTCCAGGTGACCTGGCTGAGATGGCAAGACACTGAGGCTGGTGAACTTCCAGTTCTCCTTCTTACACAATGGGCCTTGTGCAGTTTCCATTGGCCAGTAGCTTTGGAGAACAATCAGTGTATTAGCTCACCAGGTATAGGACGTTTATCATCTGGTAACACAGGCAGAGTTCACACCATCTGCACCACTTCTGCACAGACAGATATTGTAGCCTGCTCTGAGGATAACCTAAAATCAGATTTTGTCATAACGTATTTCACATTAAGTGATTAAACCACCATGACAAGAATCTCATACTAGGACACATGCAGATGAAAGCAGCTCTGACTACAATCTGGCTTTTTTCCAAGGACAATGGAAAGCAAGCATAAAACCAATCAGGATGCAAAAGAAAGATTTTGATTGAGGGCAAAGACACAATTACAATTTTTGTCTGTTGCAGAAAAATTGAAGTTCTGTATTATTATGAAGACATTTCTCAAGAAAAAGATGTAGTGATTTTTTAAAATTTTATTAAATAGCACCACAAAGGGCTCTTCTCTTAGATTCCCTGATGTTTTGTTTACTCATGTTCAGTTTTTTGCATAAAAGAACTGTTGTGGAGTAGCATTGAATTAATGTATTTTCCTTATTACAACAGCTCTGAAGCCTGTTTTTCAACACATAAAATCTAATAAGCAATTAAAGGTGCAGAATCATCATCAGCCTTTGTTATACTTCTGGTGAAGTAAAGGTCTATAAAATAATAGAATTTTAAAATAGCTAGTCTTACCAGACTTTTGTGCTGCACCCACCAGCTCATATTCCTCATATTACTAAATTTAGGAGTGAGACCTCAAAAGTGTTGTATTGTGGAGGTCTGTGTAGGAGCTCATGCAGGAAAGATTGAATCTTTGATTTTCAATTGAATAGTAGGAGCACCAAGCCTCTGCATTTCCCCAGCTTCCTTCTCATATTTATTTATTGCTAGTGTCATGTACTCATTGCTAGAGGGAAAAAAAGAATTGCTATTGGAAAAAATGAGCAATTTGATACAACAAAAAATGCTAGTGATCAGATTTACCAGAATGAAGTGTGGAGTGTCCCAACTGTTTTTTCTTCCTGGGAGGAGTGTGTTCTCAGTGCATGTCCAGTGTTCATCCCTGTGAAACTGATCTGAACTACCCAAACACACAGCCTGCTTCCTCTGAATTGCACCCATTTAAATGTCTTCACTGATAAGGGAGGACTTGCAAGGAAGTTGTCTTGCTTTAATAAAATCAGATGTCTGCCAAGGAAGGCGGGAACCTTCCTAGAACAGAAACATGATCCCTCTCCCTCCAAATTATTATAACTTTGAAATGACAGGGCTTCCAGGCAAAAATATGGGAAAAGGAATAGACGTTCTTTACCAGAAAATATATATGTATATAAGAACAGAAGAAACAACAACAAAAAAAAACCCAATAACAAAAGTTTTCCCACACGTTAAGCACCACTTTCCCCTTTGGTGTAGTTATGACCACAACCGGCAGGGGGTGCTGGTGGCTATGGTGAGACAACAGCTGCAGTGACTACCTTGCAGCCGGCAGAGGGTGCTAGCAGTCTCTGGTGAGGCAGGAAAGGTGTGATGATTCCCCCATGGCTTCAGGAGGCATTCCAATGTGAGCTCGGCAACCTCCATCATGTGGTGATGGAGGTTCGGGTGAAAGGGAAGAGAGGAAATTGCTCCTTTTCTAAACTCACAGGCAGTAATCAGTTTAGGTACCACCCCTGGCAGCAGGCAAGAGTGGTGAAGGCAGGCAGATCCAATCCTAGTACCAAGTTACAATGTAGTAGTACCCCCGGCCAGATACACACACTCCACCACCCACATGGACACTCTCCTTGATCCCTGAACCAGAAGGGAAGAGACAACCTAGCCCTGCCCCCATTCCCCCTGCAGGGTCCTGGTTGAGCTTACATATCTCGCGATATCCCCCAAACCGCAAAGGGGGGGGAGGGGGGACAACGAGGGGGAACTGTGACAATTTCCGGTACAAATGATTCTGGGATATGCCTTATAAGCCCTCCCCAAAACATAAGTGAAACAGAGAAAGCAAAATATATGGCTTTGCTCTAAACTATGTCTGGTACTGAGCTTTACTGTATGGTTAATGGGCAGCATTTAATTATTTCAGGCTCGTCATTCCCAATAAAGGCTATTCGTCATTAGATCAGAATCCACATGAAAAGCCACTGGTAGCCCTGGATACAGACAGGTATGCAAACGGTTAATAAGATTTTATGTATATATATTACAGTGCAAGCAAGTTTTCATGCTATAGTGCAGCACTGAAGTGAATTTCTGCTGAAACTGCTCCTGTGGGACACTTGCACTCTTCCTTGCTGTGCCCTTCAGCACATGCTGTACCAAGTGTGTGTAAACAAGTAGGAAGAGACGTGAGTCAAGAATACTTTGATGAAAAGGTCTCTGGGTTACAGATGAAAGTTGGTCTCCAGACTCCCTTGATGTAATTCCTCTGTGGATGAAGTACAGCTTCATGACACAAGAAAGATAGGGCTAACCAGGGAATACAGGTCTCTTTAACTGTTGTTTCTTTTTTTGATGCATCATGTCATTCCCTGCAGTGATGATGACTTTGACACGTCCAGATATTCCTCCTCAGGATACTCATTAGCTGAGGTGAGTTACATTCTTTCCTGACATCTTTGCCATGAATGCTAATAGTTGAACAGCCAGAAACAACGTAGAATGGCCTTGTGCTGCCAGAAACAGCTCCACAAGGAATTTACCAGTGGTGTAGACTCTATGAGCCTGGAAGGGGCCATGGCAGAAACTGTGTCATATTTCTGTCTTTCCTGGCAATCCAGTTGGCTCCATCCCTACACTTCCATGGCACAGACACAGATCTGCCCATTGGCTGTTATCACAGATACCTTTGGATTCACTCAAGCTTTTCCCAGTTCTGCTCAGTCGTGCACTGTTGGCCCATGTGGTGAAAATGCATCAACTTTTCTGTCACAGCAGATCAGAAACTGTATGCATGTGAAGGACACGAATAAAGGATCTGAGGGTGTGCTGTGATTTCCAGTTCTTGTGGGAGTCAGGGTCACCCAGTGCATGTTTATTTGGAGCACCAGAAATTCTAGGGAGGACTTGCATATATGAACTTCCGCACTTTCAAATAGAAAAGGCAGGGAAGCTCTGGCTTATTAATCCCTTTGCATTGTTTCTGAATATATTCCCAAGGTCTCTTGTGAATTAGTCGTTCAGGCTCCAGGTACTGCTTCTGCAGCATCTGATTTTACATCCAAGGTGTGGAACAGCCATTATGCACACAAGCCACTGGGAACTCTTCCCCTTTGTATCCCTTCCTTGACAAAATACCTCTGAAATGCAGAGAAATGTCTGTGGGATCTCAGCACCTCAGGACGGAGGTGCATAGTGGCCAAGACCACCCTTGGGGGGCTCGGGAGTCCTGGAATGTTGCCAGAAGTGTCTGGTGGCTGGACTTTGATCCTACACAGGAGACGACACCTGCATGAGGATGGGAGGATTTCACTGGGTGAATGGTGAAGAGATAAGGTAATTAGAGTGTAAGACACAGGGTTTAGGATTTCTGTACAGGGGGGTCTAAAGAAGTAAGATGGAGGAATTGGGGCGTGTCCTGTTCTTCTTCTTCTTCTTCTTGGCCTCCATCTTCTGTGGTGACGTTGGCACTTTGGGATTGGTTATTACTAAAAGTGCACCGGTTAATAAGGGTAAAAGGTATTGGGGAAAAAGTATAAATATTGTATATGTAACTTCGAGTATAAAGATAGGTGACCGCTCTGGGGGCGCTCAGTGTGCTCATGGCTGACATGCTGGGCAGACCTCTGTCGGGCCAAGAGAAAATCTTTTAGATAAACAATTAATAAACACCGAGACCGAGAAAAGATCTGAAGTCTCTTCTCGTCCTTTGAAGTGCGGGCTGTCCAAGACCACCTAAACAGCTGAGAAACCGGCAAATGTCCAAGAGCAGGGACCAAATCAGCTGATCTGGACCATCTCTGGGCCCTGATGAAGTGTTGTTCACCCAGATCTGGCTAGACAGCACTTGAATTTGAGATTACAAAAAGTCAAGAAGCTTTACCACCTTTCAACTGCTACAGTGCCCCAGACTAAAAGGAGGGATTGCCCAGCTGCCAGTCAGTTTATTATTATTACCGCGCCTGAGTGGGCGCTGGCTGGTGAGAGAGAGACGGTGAATCTTGTTTCTTGAATCAGAAGGCTTGATTTATTAAGATATTATATATAATACATTATGACTATATTAATAGAATATAGAGATAGGTTTTGCAGAGCAGCTAGGCTAGCTAGGAAGAGATAGAAAAGAATCTATATCAAAGTTGTGGCCAAGGACTCAGTCCCCTAGCTTGCACTGGTGATTGGCCCTTAATTATAAACATAGAAAATGAGCCAATCAAGGTGTCCCTGTTGCATTCCACAGCAGCTGATAATAATTGTTTACCTTCTCTTCTGAAGCCTCTGGCTTCCAGAAGATGCAGAAATCTGAAAGAAAGGATTTCTGTGGAGAAATGTCTGCGACATCTCACCTTTCTAAATTGTATAAAATAAAAGAAAAATGCTGATTTGGAATGAACAGGAAATTTCTTCACCTATAAAATATAGAAGACTAACAATTCACTAAAACAATCCTACAATATAAGAAAAATGCCAAAAACAATGCAAAGAAAATTGAAGTCCATGCAGCTGAGTTTCAGGAACAGTCCAAGAGCCGAAGTTGTTTCCCTTGGAATATCTGAGAGTCCTTTTGGTCCTGAAACAGACTTCTGCAAAAGAGTTCCATCAATAGCCATCAAAAACCACCGACAGTCTTAATACAATTTTAAACAATTTAAAACAATTTGAAACCATTTGAACAATTTTGGAATGTCCTTTCTGGCCCTTCAATGCTTCAGCGCTTCAGAGCTGCTGCCCGCTATTTTCAATCTTTTTTATTTTTAAATTTTTTTTTTTTTTTTTTGATTGAAAGCAAAAGAGCAGCAGCCGAGCAGAGCAGTGCCAGAGAAGGAAAAGGCCCTGGGGGCCCTGGCCCATGCTGGACCAGGAACCCCAAAACTGGCTCACAAAGGGGGACCATGACCAGTAGGAGAAACCAGAGTCCCCAAAAACATAAGGAGGCCACGCAGTGGGGCCAGCCCAGGAATTTTTTGAGCCCAACGGCCCAGGCCAAACCCATGAGGAAGGCTCTGCATATCCACAGGCCTGAACCCTGCTGCCAGCACAATGGCAGCACGGGTAGTGAGACGCTTCCTTTCCCCTAAACCACTGAGGCATGCCAGCAGTGAGGAAATAGAAGCTGCCCCGAGAATCTTCATCTCGGGTCTGGGAATGTTTGTTTCCCACAGCAACACGGCACCACCCCCACCGGGCTGGGGACCAAAGGCAGAACTTTCGGGAGCCCCCTCCCCCTTGCCCCTAGGGCACAAGAGGGGCGGCAGAGATGGCAGCCTCCATGGGACAGCCACTGAAACACCACCCCCAAAACCACAGAGAACCCCGAGCTTGAAAGCTGGCAGCTGGACTGCCGCAAGAATCAGCTGGCGGGCAGCCCCTGCTCCACTGAAGGAGAGACCAGCCGCCAGGGCGGCTGCTACAGCAGCCAGTCCAGGATGGTCTGAGCTAGAACAAGCCGCCGGTTCCAGGGCAGTCTCTGACGCCGACCCGGCGGGCAGAGCCGCTGGGACGTCCGGTGGAAGCAGTGGGGGGGAAGCCGGAACTGGGGAGGGAACCGCGCTGATTGTGGGATCCGCTGCAGGCTGCTCCGAGGGTCCCGCAGGTTCAGCGGCGTTTTCTGCCGCTGACTCCGGGGTCCGCTGCGGAGGCGCAGTCGCAGTCTCCGTCGCAGCGCAAACAGGCAGCAGCGGAGCCGGGAGAAGCGGCGGAGCGTCGCTGTTGCTTAGCAACAGGTCAATCACCGGAAGTGCTGTCTCTTCTGCCTTCTCCAACACAGGCTCTGGCGGGGGCGGGGAGGCCGGTGAAACCGCGGGCGGGACCTCCTGGAGTGACGGCTCTGGCAGGGGCGTGGAGGAAATCTCAGAGACCGGTGCCGCCCCCATGTCTGAAGGCGGAGTCTGAGAGGCCGGCTGTGGCTTGAGCGGCCACTCCCATCCCCCCGGAGAGAGAGAAGGGGGGGAAGGAGAAGGCTCCATCTGAGCATGCTCCAGAGCAAGAGTAAAAAAAACTTCTTCGCGCAGTGAAGTTTCAGCCCCCCCCGCCGCGAAGCGGGGGGGGCAGAAAGCCCAAAGTCATCACCCACCGGCTCTTCTGCCAAGGGGGGTGGAAATGGAGCTTGTCCATAACAGTTAGAGATCCATTGAAAACAAGCTGCTCTGCGTTTCAGGACTGGGAAAAGCTTTATAAATGCTGGGTAGATAGAAGGCAACACGCGTCCCTGACTGTAGATGCACTGGATAATCGAGTCCATGCACTCCCAGACAAAAACATCTAAAGCGTACAGGACATCAGTAAAGAACCCAAAAAGCTTTGCCCATCTAAAGAACCCATAGATATCTGTTTCTGACAAAAAACAACCATCTTCTCTGCACCAATATTTCCAGAGGGCAATAAGCTTTTCCTCTGAAGGGGAGAATTGAATCTCTTCTGGCAAGGCATGTGTTTGCCATACGAACAGCCACAAGCTACGAAGGGCTGGTTCATCAGGGATAGAAAAGCCCACAGTACCTTTTGAAAGAGTCCAGCTTGCTCTGGCCAGCTCCACAGGTCTGCTGCTCTTTTCCATCATCTTTCCTGATGGTTTTCCAGAGAAAGGTTCTGTTGTGGTCAGCCTTGGCTGTGAACTCTGTCCAAATCTTCAGTTCTTCAGCTCCTGGCTTGAATTCACTTTCTGTGGTCACTTCAAAGCAACCATCAAATGCCACACATACAGGATTTTACCCAGTGCAGCAATTTTGCTCCTCTGGTCTTATTAAATTAATTTTTGCTCTGACACGTCGGGTCACCAGATATTACCGCGCCTGAGTGGGCGCTGGCTGGTGAGAGAGAGACGGTGAATCTTGTTTCTTGAATCAGAAGGCTTGATTTATTAAGATATTATATATAATACATTATGACTATATTAATAGAATATAGAGATAGGTTTTGCAGAGCAGCTAGGCTAGCTAGGAAGAGATAGAAAAGAATCTATATCAAAGTTGTGGCCAAGGACTCAGTCCCCTAGCTTGCACTGGTGATTGGCCCTCAATTATAAACATAGAAAATGAGCCAATCAAGGTGTCCCTGTTGCATTCCACAGCAGCTGATAATAATTGTTTACCTTCTCTTCTGAAGCCTCTGGCCTCCAGAAGATGCAGAAATCTGAAAGAAAGGATTTCTGTGGAGAAATGTCTGCGACATATTATCATTAGTATTACATTACTTTAAATGGGGATTAATCTTTATGGAAAGATTATTCCAGATTAAAATACTGTATCAGTTTGCTATTCTAGATATTCCTATTCTGGAAGAAGTTTAAGAAATAGAAGTCAGGTGTCTTTGTTTGAAAGACAGATTTCTGCTAAGGAAGGCAGGACCCTCCCTTGTAATGGAAAATATAACACCCTTCCTTCCGAATTATTATAATTTTGGAACTAAGGGGCTTTCAGGCAATGATATGGGAATAGGAAAAACAGTTCTTTACTAGTATGTATAACAAGGCAAACAAACAACAATAACTATGACATTAACAACAAACAGAACCAGAAACCCAGCAACAGCCTTCCCAGACGCAGGCTCTTTCCCCTGTGGTGTAGTGATGGTCACAGCCGGCAGGGGCGTTAGTGGTTCTTGGTGGGCAGGGCAGGTGCGATGATTGCCCCGCGGCTGCAGGGGGTGCTGTGGCGTGAGTTCAGGGAGCATGCGATAATGGCAGACTTGACCGAGATGAGAAGGCATGGAAGAAAGGCTTGCTTTACAAACACCCCATGGTCATCTGATCGCAGTGCCCCAGCAGGACTCTCGGAAGCAGCAAGCTGGAATGGCAGGAATGAGCAAAAATCCCGGGGTGGTGGACACGATGTATCAGAAGCTCCACAGCTGTAGGTGGAACTGCGGGATGTCTTGGCAGGCAGGGAGTGCGAGGCTATAGTATAGCGAAAGCTCGGAGCAGTGATGAAGAAGAAATGGCGGGGGCGGGGCAGTGGCAGACCCGGTTCTGAGCAGGGCAGGAAAAAGTCCCAGTACAACGGCTACCCTTACGAACAGAGCTCCACTCATGGTAGAAGACAGGCAGCAGGACACTGAATCCCGCAGTGGTGACGAATTCTCTCTACATCGACCGCAGCCTCTCTCCCCTCCGAATGCTGAGAGCACAAGTGAGTTAGGGGCTGCACCCAACGCAGTTTACCCAGTCTAAATCTTCCAGTATCTCTGCTGTTCACGAGAAACCCCATGTAAAGAGAGAGTAGCCAGCTGCACCCCTCCCCTGAGCTGTGACATCTTCTTTTGTCTCTCTTAAGTAGCCAGTTGTTATTGTCTCCTAGCAACATGTATGAGGGAAAAAAAAACCCACAAAAAACAATAGGTTTTAGTTCAACCCCAACAGCAGCCCTCACCTGTGGTCAAAAACTGGGACTCTTTCATTGATGGGACAGCTGCTAATGATAGGGAAATAAATTTCAGAATAAAGGACTTCTTTCCTCTTCCAGTCATCAGAAGGAAGAAATCTCAAGTGTTTGTCTGTTTGTCTGTTTGTCTGTAGCAGATCAACCAAGACTTGAACATCCAGCTCCTAAAGGATGGGTACCGGTTAGATGAGATCCCAGATGATGAGGACCTCGACCTAATTCCCCCTAAATCTGTGAACCCTACCTGCATGTGTTGCCAAGCCACCTCTTCCACCGTCTGTCACATCCAGTAGTGAGGCCAGCAGTGCTTTCAGTGCTTTCCACTATAAAACTTAAGTCATCACTTCCTCCTATGGTAGGACGTGCACCTCTTTGCATTCATGGAGCCAGAAGAAACTCAAAAATTTATGATTGGTTAATAAGTTATTTTAAACTATGATAAAACAAAAGACAAGTTGATCAAAGTGCCAGGCACTGCCTGGCAGAATGTACTGGTCTGGAGAGCAAATGCAGAGGGGTCCAGAGAAACTTCCTTGGTTTGTTTAGGCACTGGAGATGTTTTGTAAGGTGTCTATTCCAGAATGGGAAGGGTGAGATGGAGCTGCAGTTACTGCTGTCCACTGAAACCAGTCCATCTACAAGATCAGGGGTGAGTCTGAGGTGTCAGAGGGTTTTACCTGTTGGAGAAGATCAGTTCTTAATTGATTCACTAAACCTGATACATTTGCATAACTATACTTATACTGTAACTGGGACACGGAAATAGGAACAGAGGAGGGCATCCTTTCTTATGGCAAGGCTAGTCAGGACTAGCATGATGCAATTCATTTACTTGTGAAAGGGACAAATAGGTGACATTTCACTGTGAGTCAGTACTAGTTAGAGCTGTTGTGTCATATCCAATGCACTCTGTCCTTAGCTCCACATTAAATTATCACCAAACACATTGGATTCAATCTGCAGTCCATCCATGCTCTTCAGTTCAGGGATTCAGTCTTTTCCCAAGAATACCATACTCCTGAGTTCAGACCAGCCATGTATAATGACTTCAGCCAATACTTCATTTCTGCGAGACCCATGTGCTTTCAGAAATCCTAAAGTGTGTTCAGCTAAGAAAAAAGTCAGAACTAGAACTGTTCAGCCTGAAGGTCAGTGCCAGAAAAACTAGTTGAAGAAAGCACATTTTCACACAGCTTGGCTGTTGATATTGTCTTGACACGGCATCTCTTGGTGCCCATGGGAGAGATTTATTAATGCTGAAAGGTGTCTTTGGTGGTGTCAGACTACTGTTGGCACATACTACGTTTGCTCTAACCTCAGACAAGTCACATTCCCTCTTGATATCCATTCCTTTCTGCAGCACAGGAGAGAAAGCTGCCTTCCCAAGATCCTACCACCACCCTGCATCCATCTGCATGGATGTTGCCAAGTGTGTGGTGGACACCATTGATAGTATAGTTCTGCAAGTAAGATGCAAAAAGCATTCTGTAGAAGTTTTGCATGTATTTTCAAAGTACTACAAAGAAAAGCAGCACAATTCTGCTTTCCCTCTCTTTACCATTTTCTGATGTTGCTTACATGCATCAGAAGGCTGCAGAGTGGAGGTTAGTAAAGAGATTAAAGAACTTTGGGAGCAGATGTTTGGGAAGGATGTGTTTCTCACACATTTGGCAGCTGACTCTTGCACAACTGACTTCTCAGTCTGCATGATGCCAGAAAGAATGTGTAAAAAGATTTGGTGGCGCAACAGCACCATCCACTGCTAATGAAGTTAAGGAACTTAGGAGTCCAACAAGGATTTAAAATGCAGATGCCAACCCCTGTGAGAAACATGCACCTGGTCAGTCTGGCATTAATCTTCTGTAGGTAATCCCAAATCATAACCTCTTCCTTTATCCTGAGTTGCTGACTCTTCTGCTACAGGGCTTGTCCAGCTCTGTCACAGATGTGGGTTTGTATGATGAGATGTGGTTCAAGGTTTGGAAGGATCCCTTACATTGGAAATTCTTGAAAGGAAGTGACAAGGATGCCATGTTCTAAAGGTGAAAAGCACCTTAAAATGAGCACTTTTCCATGCCTTCCCCTTAGGCTCAACCTAGCCAAGTTTGCCCTGTGGCACTGCCCATTTATGCAGATAGTTCTTTTGAAATGTGAGAAGTAGAAATAGGGTTATGTGAAGAGTCAGCTCTGAAGGGTGATAGAGGTCAAAGCCAGGGTATGTTTACATTGGCACATGTAGCCTGTGCTTGCTGAGCCAAGCAGGAGCCAGGTGATAAAGCCTACTTCATTCTAGGTAATAGTGGCCATTCCCTGTGTGAGCTTTAAGGGAGAATAGTAAAGGAAGAGCCCAGGCAAAAGTGCCAGTTTATACCCTCAGATCATTAAATGGATGCTAAAAGTAAGAGCATGAAACTGCCATGGGAATATCCCAAAGGAGCCATTCAATGCTCTCTTCCCTCCCATCACCATTCACTATCTCAGTTGCACTCTCAGTGTTATAGAGCAACATAGGCAACAGGACAAGTTGCATCTTTCCCTGATGCCTGTGGATAGCAGCTCTTCCCATTGCTTTCCAGACCCAGTTGCCAGCAGAAACTGGTGGTGACTGAGCCTTTCTCTTTCTGTAAAAAGCTGCTCCAGTAAAAGATGGATTTGCTCCTGGAAGGAACCCATCTCACCAGTTGTGCCTGGACTGTGGAGTCATTCCAAGTAACAAATGGTGATACAGGTGGTAGGATTGCTTCAGGGAGTGGAAGATGCAAAAGAAGTCTCATTAAAATGTGACTGTCTCAAATGTGTCACTGGAAACCAGCAGAGTACGCACCAGGAAAAGAAAAGGCCATGCTGAGATAAGTGCTATTATCTGCCGAGATGCTTGCCCTCCCAGAGCAGCATTCTGTAGTTGCCCATCCAGCTGCCCTGGATGAACTCACTAGGAAGAACTGTTGTCTACCTGGGCTGCATTCTCCCTTCTGCACTGGTCCAAAAAGAGCTGTGACTCCACCTTCTCCATCTGTTACTCACCTTCCTCAAGTTCACATGATATAGGAGATGTGAAGCTTTTTGGGACATGTAATATAGACCCACTGAGATAGCTGTAAAAATTGGACAAGCTCTCTTCACAACATCCCTTCTGGTTTTTATCACCTTCATCTCCATCCCCAGCTCACTGATTTCTGGGCTCATTTTTTTTCATGGAAAAGCTGGGATAGCAGCTGTGTTTGGCTTGTAGCTGCCTCTGTCCTGAGACAAATATAAGGCAACCATCAAATCAGCAGGACATCCAGCATCTGTGATGGTGGTTGAGACAGAGAGCAGACTGGGGTTTCTCTTCACCCACCTGAAGGCAGTGGGGCTGAGGGTTAGCTAGGCTAAAATAAAACCTTGGTGTGAGCCAGCTGCTTTCATCCTCCCAGGCTCAGCACTCTGGGAGATCTGGGACCCAATCACCAGGTCCCAGGCCTATAAGCCCATGTGAAATGGACTGGAAACCCACAGCAGAGGCACAGTTGGAAAGCCAGTCAGCTGTGTCCCCACCATGCTGGGGCAGAGTGCACTGGTAGGGCTGCAGTTGTGCAGAGAAAAAGATGAAGGATAAAGTCTACAGGGAAGAAAATTCAGAAATAAATTATTCTTCCCCTTTTTGCACATTTTTTAACCATTTTTACTCCTTCCACAAGGGTTATTGAATCTTCAGTTTAATAAAGAAGGAAATGAGCCAACATTAAATAGCTTTCTGAAGGGTTCTGAAAGCAGACACCACTTGCATGCAGTTGGTCTGTGCCTAAGATGTGACTTACAGACCTCATTGTACATCCTGTAGTTGTGTCACCATGTGTTGTGGGAACTGGGATGGGAGAATTAGTGCTGACCATCATGTCAAACAGCCCCAGCTTTCCAAACTGAGGAAGAATCAGACCATGAAGGCGAGGAAAGCAGTCGTGACCATAGAAAGATGTCGCAGACATTTTTTCATAGAAATCCTTTCTTTCAGATTTGTCCATCTTCTGGGAAGCTGAGGCCCCAGAAAGAGAATGTAAACAATGATTATCAGCTGCTGTGGAATGCAATAGGATGCACCTGTGATTGGTTCATGTTCCATGTGTACAATTAAGGGCCAATCACAGGGCAAGCTCTCTGGAACACAGGGACAGAAAACTCTCTTGTTTTGAGATTCTTTTCTATTCTATTCTTAGGTTAGCAGCATCTGCAACCTCTCTCCTTATTCTTTTTAGTATAGTTATAATGTATTTTATATCATATATCAATAAATCCAGCCTTCTGATCATGAAACAAGATTCTCATCCTTCTCTCACCCCATGAAGACCTCATCAGGTCGGTGTAATAGAAAGACAGCTAATTGTCGCAGGTAAACTTTGGTATCCATGTCCAGTGGCTAGTTCTAGAGTCACAAGCTTTGTTATATTGCAGACGTCCTCTTTCCACTCCTCTTTTCTCAAAGCAGCAATCATCTTCCCTCTCCCTCATGCACTAGTGATGAGGATCAGGGGCAGTTGCACCCAAAGTGACTCAGCCCAGTTCTGCACTCCTCTCTCCCACCCAATCCCAAGGCAGCCCAGACAGTTGTTAGCCATCAGAAGTCTAAATTTGTAGTAACTCTGCTTGGGTTTCTTTCCTCATGTACCATAGCTTCCTCCCCACGCACTCTAGCAGGGCAGTACAGGAGGCTCCAACCATGTCCCAAGTAGTTTCTTTTCCCCCTGGCAGCACCTTACAGACATGAACCTTACTGTGTATGTACTCTGTCATTGATGGTGAGATCTGGTGTTGCTGATCTTGCATAGGTAGCAAATGATTGGGATCCGTTGGGAGAAACCAGAAAAAAGTAGCTACTGTCCCTTTTCTTTTCCTTTTTGAGAGAAAGTGGGATTTTTTGATATTATGATTATTGTCCACCTTCCAGTGGCCAAGTTCTAAGCTGCATTAATAATGGGTTAATTGACTGTCTAGACAGGTATGGAGCTTCACACCAACCTTAATGGCAAACACCATATCTCTATCCAGAGCCTAGATACAGGCTGGGTTTCTCCCATGCTGGCAAAGTGCTTTCAGCAGGCTCCAGATAGCCATTTCTGGCAGACAGCACTCCTCAGAGTTCAGATCAAATCTGCACTTGCATTTCATGCCCTTAGCTTGGATAAAAATCAACCCAAATACTTCCCAGGTCTCCTTTCCCCATGTGGTGTCTAGTGCCTCAGGAGAGGCAATGGTGGAAGGCATTTGGGGGTCACCAAAAGCAAGATCCATTTTGGATGTATTTAATGGAAATATCTTTCAGGAGGAGACCTCACAACCTTTGTGTAAATCTCAGAGCAGGAAACTAATTTCCAGCTGTCCTTGCATATAGTGAAACATAGTTCAAACATCCAAATGCAAAGTATAGTTAAATATTGGGTTTGACCTGAATAACCCTTTAATTAGGAAGATAAATTTGTTGTAGCTTGACCTTAGTTCATGTAAGGAACCTGTTAATCATTTGACATGCAGAGTGCATTAATGTTGCATTAACTAGGCTATTGGTTTTATTATCTAGGTTTGGGAGATTTTTCACTCTTGAAACATCAATCTGCATCTTGTATAGGGCAGGGGGAATGTTTCGTTCTTTTCTCCTGTTCAGATCATGTAGCACACTGCTGTACTTCTGTTCCCATCCATGTAGAATACTGCATTAAACAGATCAATCGTGTTGTGGTTTGTTTTGGGTTTTCTTTTTTCCACTATCCATTTTATGCATTAATTTATTTCAAACAGTGGGGGATTTCAAAAACATGAATTATGTATATATTTTTTTAACATTTCCATTGCAGTATTTATCATTGTTACTGGTTGTGTATAGTGTAACAGAATTAATATTAAAAAGCATACATATGAAAACCAGCCTGCCAGACTGTCATTGGAGTGAACAGTGATGAGTGGGTACAAACCACACCATCTCGTCTGAGACCCAAGCAATCATGAATACTGGAATCAGGGGAAATGATTTGCAGAAAAAAACCCCTAACTCCACAACTTTGTAAAAGTTGTAAAGCTGGTATGTTTATTACAGCGCTGGACACATGTGGGGATTGCACCCCTCTAAAGGACATGCGCACCCCTGAGAATTCCTGAACCTTTTTTATCCCCCCTTAGTTGTACATATGCAGAGAGTTTCACAATATTTTCATGCATATTAATTTTACTGGTTTCATGTTACAACTTGCAATTAGTCCTTATCAGTCCTTGTACAGAGAGAACTCTGTGGTCATCTTGTCCCTCTCTTGGTTTCTTGCAGCCTCAGCTTTAGGCTTTTGTCTTTGATTCAAAGTTCAAGGGGCCCTTCTTATCTCTTCAGCTTGGAAATTGCATTATTTTTTCCTCGGCTGAGGCAGTTTTTGTGAGCACAGCAAAGCTAGCAGAATAAACAGGTTCACTTATGCTAGCAAGCTACAGACTTAATAATTCAAAATGGTACATTTCACTTAAATCCGAAATGGATTTCTACCCTGGAAAATTTCCGCTCTGTTTCATTCCCCCCCTTTCCTACAAATAAGGTGAGGGGATTTATAGCCTTGCTCCCCATTGGGACAATAGGTCTCTACCCGATAAGGTGATGGGTGTCTGTGGAGAGTCTGGTTCTAGCATGGCTTAAAGAAAGAGGCCATGAAGGTATACAGTTGAGGGAAAAGTAAAGGGCAGCTGTGGAGCAGCAGTTCCCAGGCTTGATTTTGTAAATAATTAGGCTCTCTCAAGCACCACTTTATAAACAATAAGATTCTCAGACAGTCTTCCCATAACAGGCAAAACATTCTGTCCTTGGGCTCTCTGGGAACAGATAGCTGCTCTGGGAACAGATATGAAGGTTTTGAGAACTTTTCATATCACAGTGAGAACGCTGGTCCTGTTTTCAATAAACAAACCATAGGTATTGTAAAACAAAAGGAGGGGTTAGAGTTTTCTCTGTGACCTATCGTGAGCTCGAATTTTGCAATATGCATGAAGTTAATTAACACTGTTATATAAAGTGGCTGATTTAATCAATAAATCGGAGTTGATGCTTATCAACAAAGATGGGTGGGCTCCCTTCGCTTTCAACAGGTGTTCTTACCACGAAAGGTCTTACTGTGGCTACCTGACCCTCAGATCCTTGCATGTGGAAGTTTGCAGGCAATCCCGACATGGGAAGAGATGAGAATCTGACTCCATGTTTCAGAAGGCTGATTTATTATTTTATTATATATATATATTAAGAGAAAATGATATATTAAAACTATACTAAAAGTATAGAAGAAAGGATTTCATCAGAAGGCTAGCAAGGAATACCAAGCAATGGAATGATAATAAAATCCTGTGACTGACCAGACAGTCCAAGACAGCTGGACTGTGATTGGCCATTAATTAGAAACAACTACATGAGAACAATCAAAGATGCACCTGTTGCATTCCACAGCAGCAGATAATTATTGTTTACATTTTGTTTCTGAGGCCTCTCAGCTTCTCAGGAGAAAAATCCCAGCAAAGGGATTTTTCAGAAAATATAGCTACACTTGGATAAGGATTGTTCATTTGCTTCACATAGAGGTGGCAACCCCTCCAATCCCAGAAATTACTCCATTGGCTAGCACTAGTTCCCAGCCCTGTGGCCACTCGGAGTGGGAAATGATGGTCACGTCCGCTCTGGTGTCTGCTACACCTGGAAGATAAACTTTGTCCCCTTTGTTAAACAAACTGCACTCTATAATAGGTCTGTCCGAGCCCACAGTCTCAGCCTGTGAGGCTGTAGGGTTTTCGGGAAAAATGTCCGTTCAGGTGGGCAAGAGGAAAGCTTGAGCACTGGGTATACCCTTAGACAATTACAGGGGTGGGTGTACACATGAGACAGTCACAGTAATTTCCTCCCTTGGTCCCACAGTTTGGACTTCTGGTAGTACTTGCAAAAGGTCTGGTCCAATACTAGAGTCCCCTATGATTAAAATGTCCCTTGGTCCATGAGAGGGTCCAAATTTACCTGTTGGAATTTTGTAGATCTTCATATCCTCAATCTGGATGGAAAGGGCACTTACCAGCATGCGTTGTGTCCCTGCCTGAATGTATTGGTAGACTTCGGAGAGTTGGATCTCTTCCTCGTCATCACAGAGTGTCTCAGTCCTTGGGCTTTCCGGGATGGTGGGGAAAGGGGTACAGAACAGCTTGGCATTTGGTGTCATCACACAAGGCTGCCCTGCTCTCCGCGGGAAGTTTCCCTGCTGCTGCTGTTGAGAGGTCTGATGCTGGATCTGCTAGTGATACTGAAACTGCGGACAGTGTTTAAAATGTTCTTTATGGTCTAAGCGTGCTGCAGAGGGACAACCAGTGGAAGGGTTTCTCTGCACAAAGTCCTTATCACATTCCACCTTGAGGTGACCAAGTTCATTACACTTATAGCATTGTATATTTTGTTTGTTTTGTGCTACAAAGACTTCAGCTACTCCTTTGCTGGCTGCCATGGCTACTATATGTTCAGTGGTTGTGAGGCGGGAACAGACTTCCACCATTTGATAAATGGTGGGTTCAGGGTCTGGAGGAAGTGCCCTTATGATTTTTTTGCAATCTTCATTTGCATTGGATACTGCTAGTATATTGAGCCACTCTTCTTTAGCCCTTGGGCAGTCGACTTGCTTATCAATAGTATCTTTTAATCTGTCAATGAATTTAATATATGTTTCATCAGTGCTTTGACAAATGCCAGCTAAAATTAGTTGTGGGGTAGTACCATCAGGTGTTTGGAATAAAGCATTCTGGGCAGCATTTTTAATATCCTCTAAAACAGCTTTGGATAAATTTCAGGCTTGTGCTTGTGGATTTTCATATTTTCCTTCCCCACTCAGATGCTCTACAGTGAGATAAGCTTGGCTAACCTCCAATTGGTAATTTTGTACTAATGTTTTTAATTGCTTTTTCCAAATTGATTCCCACAGAAGTAGCTCTGTAGGTGATAGGAGGAGGGACATAACATGCCGAAGATCATAGGGGACAAGCACATGAGTTGAGAAAGTTACTTGTATGAGATTTTTGAAATATGGGGAAGAGTGGCCAAAATCTTTGGAAATTCTGCAGATTTCTCTGAGCTCATTATAAGGAATAGTTTTTCATTTTGGGGGGAACTTCCTTTTGTATCTAACTGGGACAGCAAGGACATTTAATTTTCCAGCGAACTCCCAGTTCTTATTCAAAGTTGCTTCTCTTTTGATTTGAACCCAGGGATCCTCAAATTTGCTGTCTGACTGTTATCTGAGGTAGAGACAGATGTTCTAGAATCAGTACTAGAGCACCAGCCAGGGTACACTTCATGCTTGGAGCCTTTGGTGTGTAAATAGGAGGGCTTTTTCTAATTAGCTTCCCTCCCAGTAGGGTGTGGAGGTGGACCCAGGGGAGCAACCGTGGGACCCAGCAGAGGTGGGGGGAAAGCCGACGGGGGAGGAGAAGGACTCGGAGTGGGGGTCCTGCAGAGGATGGGGAGAAAGGAAATCCCCACTGCCGAGACAGCCAGTAGAAAGGGGCGGAGGCTGCTTCCACTGGGGGGACACCTGGAGCTGGGGTAGGGGGGACACCCAGAGCCACGGGAGTGGGGAGATGCAGAGATGCGGGAAGGAGACCCAGGACCAAGGGGGGAAGGGAATCTCCGCTGCCAAAACAGCAGGGGAAGCGGGAACAGCAGCTGCACTCTCCCTGGACACGATGAACTCAGTTGCATAGCACTTCAACAAATGGTGGAGAATGTGGGCAGCCAGTTAGGACAGTACGACCGGCACCCCTTAATTCACCTGCTGAACTACACCTTGTGGGATCCCCATCTTAAAAGGAACATGGGGTAACAAGCTTACAGAGAGGGGAATTCTCAGTAAGGGCACCAGCTTACCGGGACCGGGCGATGGAACTGACATCTACCATCACTCAGCGAGACGTTTATGAATGGTTTAAGTTTTTTCATTTTTCATGGGAGGCAGTCTTTAAGAACTACAAGCAGCTAGTCTGCCTGCAAAAAGGACCATTCCACAGACTCTTGTCAACTTTCCCGACATGTCTGCTGCAGCTTATGGATGGTAAAAGCCCTGGAAGGTACTTATAGATGGTTATAGACAATTGCATACAGCATGTCAATGCCATAGATCAGTGGCCCCCCTCCTGTGAACTCCCAAGTTTTTCAGTTTCTGTGACGCTTCCCATATCTTTCATTACTCTTTTGTTCCTAAGAGTGCGGCAAGGAGTGAAAACTGCCAGGACAGCATGGAGTTGCTACCATCTCTCCGTCACACTGTGTCTCTCTCCGCCACCCTATCCCCCTTTCCCTGAAGGCAGAACAAGGGACGGAATACGTCCAGAAGTGACACAGGAACACTACCGTCCTCTCGCCATTCTGTGCCCTCCTTCATCCCCCGTCTTTCCATATCCCCTGTTCCCTACCCGGAATGGTGATGGCCATGCTGTCCAGGGCCCTCTTTCTAAAAATGGCGCTTACCACGCTGTTTAAGAGTCCTCCTTTTCCCGCCTAAGTCCTTCTTTTCTGGTCCCGAACCTCCCCTTCCCCCCTACCTACCTCGTCCCTCTTCCTGCCGCACCTCTGCAGCTGGCCCCTCCACAGGGGCCGCTCACCCCATGAAGAAGTCAGCCGGCCTCACAACTGCCCCCCCAGTGCTGGCCCCACTCCAAGCCCTATGCCCAGGGCCCTTGCCACTTCCCTCACTTCTCAGCCATCATCATTCAAGATGACAACACCCATAACACCAGTACTAAAGCTGAGACCCAACACTAAGGACTGTGCCCCTTGTGAACAGGATATCAAAGAACTGCACCCCTTTTGGTGAGAAGACCAAAAGCCAGAGGAGATTGAACTGTTAACTCATTAAGTAAAAATGTATTCATTTAATCAAATATCATAATTTCTGTTACTTTAGACTTTGTAATTAAGTCACAAATACTTTTCTATTCCTTGTTAATTTAGCTTGATAAAATTCATTTTGGTTTTGTAAACTTTTAAGTCATATTCCCGAGAATCCCCTTATAATAAGTTATTCAGCATGCATTGTTCAGTTTAAAAACGAGGGAGTTGTTGAACGCCCTTGTTCCTAAGAGTCAGGAATTTGATCTTACCTTACTTGTGTTGCTAATAACTCCTCCCTTAACCCGAACCCTATCTCCACCCCTGCGATACCCTGTAAAAACCCCACAACCCTGCCTTTGCCTTGTCTTTCGTCTCTATCCTGCCTCTCCTCCCCCGGGGGTAATAAATGTATTTTTGAGCTTTATGAAATGAAGACCCATGATTTGTGGAAGGAAACAAACTCCACAACTTTTGTGAAAGTTGTAAAGCTGGTTTGTTTATTACAGTGCTGGATGCATGTGGGAATGGTTCCCCTTAAAATGACTTGACTCTGGGAACTCCGGATCCTTTTTTATCTCCCTCCAAATACATATGCATGCAATTTCACAATAGGTTTATACATATTCATTCTACTGATTTCGTATGACATTTGCCACTAATTCTTCTTTATCAGAAAAAATTCCTGGGTCATTTTGACCCTGCTTTCCCACAGCAGCCTCTCCATCTCTTTCAGAGTTCAAAAGGGGCCCCCCTCTTATCTCTGTCCTTCAGCTGAAGCAGTTTCTTTGACCATAGGCTTTCTGCAAGAATGGGCAGCCAGACTAAACAGCTGTGTTTGCAAGCCACAGACTTAATTCAAAGATGTACATTTCACCTAAATCAAAATGGATTTATACCCTGGAAAATTTCCACTCTGTCTCATTTCCCTCCTTTCCTAAAAGGAATAAGTAAATTATTTTACTTAATGCAAATTCCTATGACAATAAGTGTGCCTTGGCGCTTTACCATGTACGTTGGATAAGGAGGTTAACACAGCTACTCGCTGTAGTATTCTCCAATTCCAAATTAGCCATATAAAGGATAACCCTAAACTAAGTCCAACTAATATTAACAAAACTAAAATGCGATGACACAACTTATTAAAGATTCCATTTGCAGTTGGGTGAGTGGGTTTTGCTGACCACCCCTTGGCTCTCCAGCTCACGGATCATTTTGTGGATAGGGATCACAGCATCTCGATTCGTTCAGTACTGTCGACAGTGCAATGTCGAAGTGGCAATCGGCACTCATTGCTCTTCCACCTTCGGGAGACCTACTGCAGATGGGTTTTCTGATAGTCCAGGCAAAGTGTCAAACTGCTTAATGTTTTCTGCCTCTACAGCAGCCATGCCAACAGCCCATCTGAGTCCCTTTGGGTCTTTGTAATAGCCATTCCGAAGGAAATCTATGCCCAGAATACACGGGGCCTCTGGGCCAGTCACAATAGAATGTTTTTTCCACTCTTTCCCAGTCAGGCTCACCTCGGCTTCCAACAGGGTCAATTACTGTGATCCCCCTGTCACCCCGGCAATGGAAACAGGTTCTGCCCCCACATGTCCCGATGGTATTAGGGTACACTGTCCACCAGTATCAACTAAGGCATCGTACTTTTATGGTTCTGATGTGCCAGGCGATCGGATTCACACAGTCTAGAAGATTCGGTTTTCCTGTGCCTCTCCCTGGCTAGAGGCAGGGCCCCTCTAACCCTGGTTATTATTTCTTTCCAGGGCATACATGGTAGAGGTACCTTCCAGGGGATCTGACAGATCACACTCAGCAGCTCGGTCATGGGAGGTTGAGGCTACCTTCACTTTACTGGAATTCCCTCAGTTAGTGTTTCCCTCCTTGAGTTGACACACCTGTGCTGCCAGGACAGAAGTAGGTTTTCCATCTCACCTTCCCATGTTTTCCCCATGGTCATGCAGAAAGAACCATAGGTCAGCCCATGGGGTGTACCCTCTCTCTCTAGCTGGAGAACATTTGGCTCTGACTTTGGGGCCTGTGACTCGCACTGGTGAAATGTGGGAACTGTTCCTCCTCGCCTCCTCGCCTCCTCCCTCATCTCCCTCATCTCCCTCATCTCCTCTCTGAGTTCTTGGACTACGGCAGAGACATGAGCCTGCATTGGGCCATTGATCATACTTTCATAATTCCTAAGCTTGTTGGCAACAGAACCCACTGTCTCAAGGTTGGTATCGGCATTAATCATTGCAATGAAGGTGGTGTATTGAGATGGCCCTAGATTTGCCAGACTCCACAACATTTGCCCTGTACACCTGACCTTGTCGGGGTCATTATCATGCTGTCCATCCCTACCAAAGAGTACCTCCAATACTGCCACTTCTCTCAGCCGTTGGATCCCTTCCTCAAGACTCTTCCAGCGCATTCTATGGTGGTGCTCCTGCATTATTTTCCTGTGGACAAACCTCTCTCTAGCCCTTATTAAAAGCCGCTCCCAGAGGGAAAGAGACCCTGGCTCCCTTACAAAAATCTGATTTATACCTGAGTCCTGGGTCAAGGGTCCCAGATTCCTTGCCTCATCACCATCCATCTGGACACCTGTACCCATAAGATCCCAGACCCAAAGTATCCAGGTTGTATAAGCCTCACGTCCCCGCGGTACAATGTCTTTTTGCAGATTACAGAGACTTTTGTACGTCAGGGACTCAGTGATGATCGCAACCTCTGGCTCCCCTGTGGGTTGTGAGGGCCCTCCCCTGTCTGGGTGCTCTGCTTTCGTCTTAGATCTCCTGTTTCTACAGGGGCAACTGCTGCTGGCTGTGACTGTCTTTGCAGTTCAGCTGGAACCTGGACAGTTGTAACATCTGTGGGTTCCGCTGCTGCACTATTAGACTCTCCCTCTTCAAGGCAGGGGGAGGGCTTCTCACCAGCTGGGGAAGTGTATTCCTTCAGCATCCGGCCTATCTCCTTCACCAGATCCTCTACCCAATCTGGTTAGTTTGTATCTGGGGTGAGCTGTGGGGTAGGGTCAGTCTCTAGGGCAGCAGCATCTCTAGGCTCTGGTGGCCTTTTGGGTTCTGGGGTAGGTGTCAGGGTAGTTATCCAGGTTAGTCTCCCCTTCTCTCTAAATGCTAAATAGAGCAGGCCTATCAGCAGCACCAGCCACTGCATGATATCATTAGTATTTAGAGTGGATCTGAACCCTTCAAAAACTGGTGGGGCAGATCCAAAGAGATGGTTAAAGGGTTGGGAGAAAATTTCCCCCAGTGTCATTTCCTTACAACAAGTGCCATTATAAAGTAACCCCAAAAACATACAGTTAGTGTGTGATAGCTGGGAATCCATGTGCCCGCCTTCGAGAGGAAGTTAAAAATCCATGAATTTCTCACCTTATTCACCCATAAAACAAACTGGATAATAGCCACAGGAGCCTTGGTTATAGGATCCATGTTTAGATAAGGGCCTACAAATGGGAGAAATATAGCCATGATCACATGCCACCCAAACCAGGGTAAGCTGGACCACATGGTGTCGCTTATCGAGGTTTCTATAGCCACACACAAAAAATTAGATTACTTAAGAACTGTTATTCCCTTTTTGTTTCTGTGCCCACAAGCCCCACATTGGGTGCCAAAATCTGTCTTGGTTTGGAAAGACACCTGCAGGTGGGTGGTGTGGACCCTGGGTGTAAAAACACACTACAACACTGGGCAGCAGGCATGAAGTGCCGGGACAGTGCTTGCCTTCGGCAAGCGGGAGATGACACACAAAGATAGTCACTTTACACGCATTCTCTGAGACATGGAAAAACACTGGACAAGAGCCGTGGTGAGTGAACAAGACACAGACTGGAGAAGAGATTCCATCCATCGAAGTGGGGAAAAGGGGTCGCCGATCGGAGACAACATTCCGTCCACCGAGGCAGGGGAGAAAGGTCACGAACCAGAGAAGATATGCCGCTGAGCATGGGGGTACAGTTGACGAACCTTGAAAAGGACAAGCAGCAGAAGTATAAACTGTAAGTTGAATAGAGGGTGATACAGGGGAGGAAAAATGGGTCAGCATGTCTCAGCCCAAGAAAAAACCATAGTTAATATCTGGATTGGCGTGCTGGGGAGAAAAGGCAAAAAACGTGGTAAGTGTATGCTACCAGCTCTGATATTATGGTGGAAGAAACAAGGCTTATATATCGATCTGGAAAGTGCGTTTAACATAGCCTGTTAGGAGAAGCCAGGAGTAGTAGATGTGGACTCCACCTCTTGGGGTGACAAGTCTGCAGGGCACATCCTTACTACCTGGAGATTGCTTTTGGATGCTTTGAAACTGTTAAAGGCAGACAGGGATGCAGAAATGGGTGTTCCCATAGAACCGAAAGATGGAGGGGGACTCGGGAGGAGTGACAGGAGCAGTGGAGTGGCACCGGGAGAAAAAGCGAACTTGGAGCTGCTGGGGGCATGTGCGGAGCCTGTCGTGGAACAGAGCGTGCTATCTGTGCATGCGCAGAGTGTCTGTACAGACATCACCCCTGCGCATGCACAGTCCCCCTGTAGGGGCGTGTCATGTTGTTTGATGGACATGATCTTCATGCGTGCGCGGTGCCACGATAGGGATGTGATATCTGCAGCTGTGCAGTGCCCATGTGTGGGGGGACCACCTGCCCCTCCGCCCTGCCCAGAACTGGCAGGGCCACCTGTTCTCCCCGAGCACCCAGGAAGGGTGGGTGTGGGGTGGCCATCCACATCTGCAGAACCAGTGGTGCCACCTGTCCCTTCCCGGTGCCTGGGAGAGGTGGGCTCGCTCATGTCTACACAAAACCTGGCAATGGTGCCTGTACCCCCTCCTGCATCTCCTAGTCTTACAAACTGGGTTAATCTCTCTTTGCATATGAGTGATGGGAATGTTAGAATGCACCTGTACCAACAACAGTGGCCGCTTCTTGACTTGTTAATCCCTCAGCCACAACAGAAAGAGGAGTGTAAAACTCCCTCTTTGATAGACTTAAGAGACCTGAATTTGGGGCAATCTAGCCTTCACCCTCCTGTTAATAAGGCTGGTACCTTTACTTTCTGATCAGCTACTACCCCTGTTCAGGATCTGATTAGTTTCTGGAATCAAACCAAATTGATGGCTGTAACTGACTAAGACTTAGAATGTGCCCAGCAAATCACTGTGCCCATGCCAGCTGGTGACACTGAACCAATGAGTAATACAGCTGGAGCATGTCCCATAATACAGAACAACAGGAGAGAACCTGATGCCCATGTGGGTTTTAAGTGGAAGGTGCTTTCTGAGTTACAGCAATTAGTAGAAAAGCATGGACTTGCATCTCCGGCTGTAAAGAACATACTAGGATTTCTAACTGCAGAGGAGATGATAACTTTTGATGTAAAGCAATTGGCAAAGCTGGTTTGTAACCCAGTTTAATACATGATGTTTGAATCTACATGGCAAAGGCTATCAGGAGAGAGAACCTTACCTAATGCTAGTTTGCCAATAGATGACCCACGATGTGGTGCTGAACTTCCACAGATCATGAGCTTGCCACCCATAGCGAATCCACAGTTACAAGCAAGACTCCACCCTTTCATATTAGAGCAAGCCAAAGATCTGGGATTGCAAGCAGTATTAAAAGTTGATAACATGTTCACACCATCTCAAAGCTACACAGCCATAAAACAGGGTGCTACAGAGCCATATTTACAGTTCATAGAGCGATTGCAAGGTGCATTAGAAAAACAAATAGTAAATTAAGAAGCCAAAGAACAAATAATACGTCAATCAACCAGAGATAACACTAGCAAAGAATACAGGAAAATTATTGACCTAATGCCTGGAGAGAACCATTCTTTAGACAAAATGATTATAGCAATGTATCTGAACAACTTGGACCACATTGTGCACCAGCCATACTGCTTGTAATTCTTCTTATCAGAGCCCTTTGGAATGCATCAAGGTTACTAAGACATAAAGTGTTGTAAAATAAGAAAGAAGAGGCTGAGAAACAGAATACCAAGACCACAAGAATTAGATAACAGAGGACTGTGAACCACCTGGACTGTAATCAATCACATACTCTGAGAAGTGCGTGCAGAATGCGTGGACAAGACAAAGGCACCAATAAGAAATGCGTGACTAGCGTGTGCAGTAGTTGTAGAATCCATAAATAAATGAATAATGTAAACAATAAATGGCTTCTGCTTAATCATATTGTTTAGTCATACAGGAGTCCTGGATTTCCCACATTTGATGCCTACTCTAAAGTGGAGACTGCACCTCATAACCTAGCTTTGTTAGCCAATTCTATTGCAGCTGTAATGAAGGTGCTGCTTCAGTGCTTTAATTGTGGACAGTGAAGCCATATGAAAGCATACTGCCCCAACAACTCTGATTCATTTGAGACACGACCGAGACCCAAACCTGCATCTATGGTAGAAAACTTCAGCTGATGTGAAAAACCTGGTCATCTTTCCAAGCACTATAAGTCTAAATTCCATGCTAATGGTCAATTTCTTGGTGATCAGGGAAACTGTGACAGGAGCAGGAAGGGAAGAAGAGCAAAGACACAAGTACCTTCCCATCCCCAGATACAGGCCTGTACAACCAACTCACAGGGATGTCACCGTTGAGTCAGGAACGGATAAATGAGTGACACACTGCATGCATTTTCAGAAGGCGTAAAAGCTTACTTTATTATAATCTCCCAATATTTATGAACAACATGGTTCACCCAGAACCTGATTGGCTCTTAATAACACCTGTCACTCATTGGTTAATGTGGAACCACCCTTTGGTAAACATCTAATGAGAAACAACTGGTCAAAACACCAGCTGTAGAGCCTTAAGATAAGAATTGTTCTAATTCTTTTCTCTGAGCTTCTCACAGCTTTTCCCAGAACGATGCCTGGGAAACTATCTGTTTCTCTCTCTCGGCATCCACACAAGGACAGCAAGAGGGGCTGGTGGAATTGATGTTTCCACTGCCACCTCCATCACTATAGACTGACTGCGGGTACATGAAGTTCCCCTTGATGCCTACGGGCCTATAGGGAATGGACAAAGTGCATTACTATTAGGACAATACAATGCTGCAGTACTAGGTGGTTTTGTTTGCCCTGAAGTTATAGATGTGGACTATACTGGACAGATATATGCTATGGTATGGACAAGTACTGCTGTGAATATTCCAGCTAAAACTCATATTGTTCAACTTGTGCCTTTAAAGTCTTGTGTTTTAGAAACTGACTCAGAACTGCAAGGAAACCAGGACTCCAGATCAACAGGAGAACCTCAAATATACTGAACTCAGGTCATGTCTGATAGAAGACCAAATATGGTCTGTACTCTTATCATGCCTCAAGCAAACCCACCCCAAATTGAAGTTAAGGGAATGATAGACACTGGAGCAGATATTACTATCATATCTGCCGACGCATGGTCTTGATCATGACCCCTCACAGCTGCAGGATCTTTCATTTCTGATGTAAGAGGTTCCACAAAAAGCCATTTAAGCAGAAACTCAGTGTTAACTAAAAATCCAGAGGGGCAGGTAACCACAGGCCATCCCTACATCACTGTTGCACCACTCAACTTATAGGGGAGGGATGTCTTGTCAGCATGGGGAGTTTGGCTGAGTACAGATTTTTAATGGGGGCCACTGTGATGAAGGGCGTAAAGCATCCTACCCTGGCTTTGAAGTGTCTCACTGAAAGGCCTATGTGGGTGGACCAGTGGCCCCTAGAAAAGAAAAAACTAGATGCCCTTAACATGCTAGTTCAAGAACAATTAGATCAAGGACATATTGAGCCATCAACCAGTCCCTGGAACACTCCTGTGCTTGTAATTAAAAAGAAATCTGGAAAGTGGAGATTACTCCATGACTTAAAGAAGGTCAGTGCTGTAAACAAGAGCATGGGCTCTTTACAGCCTGGAATGCCATCCCGGACCATGATACCACCCACGTGGGACATTTTGGTTGTTGATTTAAAAGATTGTTTCTTTACCATTCCTTTGCACCCTGATGATACCCCAAAGTTTGCATTCACAGTGTCTTCTGTCAATCATGCAGCTCCAGCCAAATGATACCAATGGAAAGTTCTGACATAAGGAATGAAAAACAGTCCAACAATTTGTCAATGGTATGTTGCACAGGCATTGTCTTCAATCAGGGAACAATTCCCCAGAGCCTATTGCTATCACTACATGGATGACATTTTAGTAGCAAGCCTGACCAAAGATGGCATTGCGCAAATTCAGTCAAAATTAATATAGGCATTGCAAGAATTCAGACTGCAAATTGCCCCAGAAAAGGTGCAGCAAGAAGCTCCATGGAAATACCTCAGAGTGAAAATTTTAGACCAAACAATATGGCCCAAATCAATTCAATTTTCAACTAAAATCCAGACACTGAATGATGTACAGAAACTTTTGGGAAGCATCATTTGGGTAAGATCCTATTTGGAGTTGACCACATCACAACTATCACCCTGGTTTAACATGCTTAAAGGTGACCCTGAGTTAACTTCCCAGAGAAGGTTAACCCCAGAAGCAAAGGCCACACTTGAGATGGTAGAGTGGGCTATCAAAAACAGACAAGTTCATCAAATGTGACCAGAAATTTCCATCACAATATCTGTTGTTAACACAGATTTCCATCCTACAGGTATTATTGGTCAGTGTCATGCTTAGTGGTCTGACCCCCTTCACATACTGGAATGGGTCTTTTTGCCCCACCAGACAAAAAAGGCAGCACCTATGATTTTTGAATTGGTTGCACAATTGCAAATTAGGTACCATCACAGGCGCTTGCAGTTGAATGCTAAAGATCCTTCTAACATCATTATTCCTATGAGACAGGAATACTTTGAATGGGGCTTTATAAACAGCACACCATTGCAGAGCACTTTACTAAATTACACAGGACAAATCAACTACCATTTGCCCAGTCACTGCTTATTGCAATTAAGTCACACCACTGAGCTGTCCTTAAAATCTCTAAGCAGTTGTACACCTTTAAAGGGTCTTACTGTTTTTACTGATGGGTCTGAGAAAACAGGTAAAGCTATTGTGACCTGGAAAGGTGATGATGGATGGCACACGCTAGAGGGTCACGATAGCAGGTCACCTCAGTTGATCAAATTATGTGCTGTAATCATGACATTCCAACACTTTCCTCATGATCCCTTGAATACTGTAACTGATTCTGCCCATGTCATAGACATCACACAGTGACTGGACCAAGCACTACTGAAGGAAGTTGATAATGTAGCACTGTTTGAGTTGTTAAAAACTTTGTGGCTTGTCATTCAAGCCAGAAATCACCCTTATTACATGTTACATGTTTGGAGTCATACCAATTTCCCTGGTTTCATTAGCAGAAGGTAATGCCCGAGCTGATTTACTAACCAGTCCTGCCTGGACAGTGCCACAGCCAGACATGTTAGGACAAGTGAGAGCATCACATGCCTTTTTTCACCAAGGTGTTTGAGTCTTACAAAGACAGTTTTCATTAAGAGATACTGAGGTCCACAATATTAACACCTGTGCTGATTGTCAAAGCCACACTGCACCATTGCAGATGGGTGTAAATCCCTGTGGTCTGCAAGCTTTACATATCTGACTAACAAACATCAGTTCATATTCCTGAATTTGGCTGTCTAAAGTATGTTCATGTTTCAATAGACGCCTTTTCATCTACTATATAGGCCTCAGTTCATTCAGGAGAAAAGGGTCATGATATTATCACACAGTGGCAATTAGCCTTTGCCGTCCTAGGCATTCCCCGTACTATTGAAATTGACAATGGCCCTCCTTATATCTCTCAACATGCTTACCAGTTCTTGCAATTATGGGACGTGTCACATGTCACCAGTATTCTTCATTCCTCAAGAGGCCAAGCTGTTGTTGAGCGTGTCCATGGCACTTTGAAACACATCCTTGATAAACAAAAAGGGGCAATGCACGGTGAAACTCCTCAAAACAGAGTAGCTAAAGCCCTATACATGTTGAATCATCTTACAGTGTTGCCAGACTCTCAAAAACCTGTTATCTTGAATCATTTTCTGTCATTACAGTCCTCCAGTGATTTCCAAGCCTAAGGCATGGTATGGGATCTCATTACCAACAAGTGGGAAGGCCCATGGGACCTTGTCACTTGGGGGTGTGGGTATGCTTCTGTTTCTACAGATGCTGGTGTGCAATGGGTGCCTGCCTGATGTGTGCACCCTGCACTATGCCCTGATCTGGGTCTCAACCAGCAATGCCCGCCTGACAACCCAGCAGCTGATGCCATAGATAAGTAGCAATGTTTAAATAACATTGCTCTAGTTATTGAATGATGCTAATTCATACCATTTACATAGATAACTATTTTAAGTTTTAACTGTGTGAATTAAATAAGTTCCTTTCTTGATGTTGCACCCCGATCGCAGGAGGCGATCGGCACGCTCGCCAAGAGGGGCCACACCCTGCCTTAGCCTCCAGCAGGCAGGGTCGTGGTACGGCCACTGACAGGGATCCTAAACCAACAAGGTGGTCGATAAACATGGACCCAACATCGAAGGATTGAGGTAAAGGAAAAAAGGAAGGACTCTCTGCTTGCTTCTTTGAGCCGCTTTATTTCTTTCCCACACAGAAGTGGTGCCGGAGTGGCACTGCTTGGAACCGGCAGTGTGGCACAGGAGTTATTCTTTCCCACGGCAGGAACAGTGCCGGAGCAAGGCAGATGATGCAACACCCGCGGGCAGCGACAGCTGCAGCGGCGGCAGTGGCAGTGTTTCCCCGCGTGGCAGGGGCTGCGCGAGCCATGGCAGCAGCAGTGGCCGCTCAAGTGGCAGCGGCCGTATGAGCGATCTCTCTCTCTCTGCAGGAGTTGTGGCTGCTCGGGCGATAGCATCAGTGCCATGGGGCATGGGTGCCAGCAGGGCATGGGCAGCAGCGGCAGGAGTGGGGCAGCTGATGCCGCGAGGGTGTTCTTCTTTCTCATGGCAGAGAGTGGGGCTGGCTGCAAAAGAGCTGCACAGCGCGAGTGCTGACGGGGTGTGGGAGCCAGAGCGGCATGGGTGCTGCGCAGCCCGAAGAGGGGGCAGTGGCAGAGAGCGGGAAAAAGATGAAAACAGCATCTTTTATGGAGGAGGGGGGTAGAAATCCAGGAGGGGACTGTCTGGCTAGCTTGGAGGGGTCTAGGGTGACAACTGTAAACATAATCTGGAGCAGGAAAGACACAGACCAATGGCAAAAAGGAAAAATCATAACTGACAGAGAATCCTCTAGACAAAGGGGCAGGATTTTTGAGGATAGACAGGGAAGAATCTGGAATTATTCTAACTGCCACGGCGAGACATGGGGTAAACAACTTCAGACAGACTAAACATCTTCAAACCACTACTGCCACAGGCAGGGAGAGACTAAACATCTTCAAACCCCCACTGCCACACTTTCTTTTTTGGAAATCCTAGAAAGTACATCTTTGCTACCTTTTACTAGTAACAACAAAGGCCTTTGTCAATTTAGTTAAGTTAGGTTTCTTTGTCAGTTTAAATAAGTTAAATTGTTGTGTTAATTCTGATAAGTTAGGTGATTTGGATAAGCGGTTTTGCGATGAAAGGACTGAATGAAGGTTCCTTAACTTTGAGTGTTTTAGTTATAGAACTAAGTAGCATGTGATACATTGTTTTACGTGATCATACTGTTGTTGCTTCTCTTTTGCTTGCTCCTAGGAGATTTTAAGTAGATCATTAGCTAGAGAAATTAGGTTTATGAAGTCAGGTAAAGAACCTCATTGTATCTAAGTTGCTATTCTGTGCCATCATAATTGTTTCATTCACTGTGCCATGTCTGTTGTCCTGTTTTCAAAGAGCCGTGAAGAGAACAATGGAGATCAACTTTGAACTCGTTAAACAGAAAGGGGAAACTGTGGTGGTGAAACAGCAGGCCAAAGGCCTACAAACTGAATCCTGACTCGAGCTGACAGAAGCCATGAGAAAGCTGACACCTCATTGTGAGAACACAGTTCTGCAGCAGTGAAAACCACCCTGCTTTCCCTGAGAAAGAGCTCTAGGACTGTGATAAACACTAGACACCTGTATAAACTGTTTTTACACCGTCAGATAGAAAAATGAAAACCATCTCTCATAAGCAACTTTTCCTGCACGTACACTGTCTTGGTTTGAAAAGACAGGTGTTTGCTAAGGAAGGCAGGAGCCTTCCCTGTGTTCTAGTTTAGGGCAAATTTGGGAGAAAACCTCCAAAGGGGCTGTCCCAGAAAGACAACCCATGGAGCCCCTCCCCCCAACCGGTTCGGGAAAAAATTTCCTCAGAGAGAGGTGGAAAAACCTGTTTATTTAACAGGCAAAGCACTCCCCAGCACACAAAATGAACAACACCAGATGACAAAGCTCTGAAGAGATGACAAACTCAGAAAATCTCTCCGGTGGGTGGTTGCTCTGTTATCAGTCCCTCCGGTGCTGGGAAAGGCTGCAGAGTAGGTCCCGGTAGGCCACAAAGTGCAAGCTCTTGGTGTTTCCTCACATCCCAGTCTGGAGCAGGTTTGAACATCTCCAAAAATAAAAAAGGGAAAGAATCACAGAATCACAGAAATTCTAGGTTGGAAGAGACCTTCAAGATCATCGAGTCCAACCCATGTTCTAACACCTCAACTAGATCATGGCACCAAGTGCCACATCCAGTCTTTTTTTAAACTCTTCGAGGGATGGTGACTCTACCACCTCCCTTGGTAGATGATTCCAGTATTTGACCACTCTTTCTGTAAAATACTTCCTCCTTAATTCTAGCCTGTATCTCCCTTGGCGCAGCTTGAGACTGTGTCCTCTTGTTCTGTCTGTTGTTGCCCAGAGAAAGAGACCAACCCCCAGCTCACCACAGCCACCCTTCAGGAAGTTGAAGAGAGTGATAAGGTCACCTCTGAGTCTCCTTTTCTCCAGGCTGAACAACCCCAGCTCCCTCAGTCGTTCTTCATATGGCTTGTGTTCCAAGCCCCTCACCAGCCTCGTTGCTCTCCTTTGGACACTCTCAAGCATCTCAACGTCCCTCCTAAACTGAGTGGCCCAGAACTGGACGCAGTACTCCAGGTGAGGCCTCACCAGTGCCGAGTACAGGGGAAGAATGACCTCCCTGCTCCTGCTGGCCACACCGTTCCTGATACTGGCCAGGATGCCATTGGCCTTCTTGGCCACCTGGGCACACTGCTGGCTCATGTTCAGCCGACTGTCAACCAGCACCCCCAGGTCCCTTTCCACCTGAACACTGTCCAGCCACACCGTTCCTAGTTTATATCGTTGCAGGGGGTTATTGTGGCCAAAGTGCAGGACTCGGCACTTGGACTTATTGAACTTCATCCCATTAGATTCTGCCCATCCATCCAACCGTTCCAAATCCCTCTGCAAAGCCCACTGTCCCTCTAACAGATCAACACACGTTCCCAGCTTAGTGTCATCTGCAAATTTGCTAATAAAGGACTCTAAACCCTCATCCATGTAATCAATAAAAATATTAAACAGAACTGGCCCCAGCACAGACCCACAGAGGGACACCACTGGTGACTGGTTGCCAGCTGGATGCAGCACCATTCACCACCACTCTCTGGGCCCGGCCATCCAGCCAGTTCTGAACCCAGCAAAGAGTGCTCCTGTCCAAGCCACGGCCTGCGAGTTTGTCTAGGAGTATGCTATGGGAGACAGTGTCAAAGGCCTTGCTGAAATCCAAGTAAGCAACATCTACAGCCTTCCCTGCATCCACTAGGCGGGCTACCTGGTCATAAAAGGTGACCAGGTTGGTTAAACATGACCTACCCCTCCTAAATCCATGCTGGCTGGGTCTGATACCCTGGCCATCTTGTAAATTTTGCGTGATGGCGCTTAATATAAACTGTTCCATTATTTTGCCAGGTACTGAGGTCAGGCTGACTGGTCTATAATTACCAGGATCTTCCTTTGCACCTTTTTTGTGAATGGGTACCACATTGGCCAGCTTCCAGTCATCTGGAACCTCACCAGTGAGCCAGGACTGTTGGTAAATGATGGAGAGTCGCTTTGCAAGCTCGTTTGCCAGCTCTCTCATTACCCTGGGGTGGATCCCGTCTGGTCCCATAGATTTATGAATATCCAAGCATTTCAGTAGTTTTTTGACTGCCTCCTCTTGGATAATGGGGGAACCATTCTGCTCCCTGTCACCATCAACCAGCCCAGGCAGGCAGGTGTCTTGAGGGCGAGTCATCTTCCCACTAAAAACTGAGGCAAAATAGGCATTAAGCACTTCTGCCTTTTCCTCATCTTCAGATACTAAGTTCCCTCCTTTGTCCAATAGAGAACAAAGGCTGGTCTTACCTTTCCTTCTACCATTAATGTATTTGTAAAAACATTTTTTATTATCCTTTACAGAAGTTGCCATTCTAAGTTCAAACTGAGCTTTGGCCTCCCTAATTTTTTTTTTGCATGCTCTAGCAGCCTTCTTGAATACTTCCTTAGAGACCTGACCCTTCTTCCAGTCCAGGGAAACTTCTCTGCCTCAGCTAGATAAACTAACTAAAAAGCAAAGGAGTTCTGTGTTCTTGCCCCATCCGTGCCCAGACAACACAGTCCAGCAGAATGTGGAGGAGTAAGTGAGTGAGGCTGATAACAAAAAACTCTGTGCTTCTTCTTGTCCCCGCCTTCACTCTGAGAGCCAGTCTTGAAGGCACAGAATAGAATATCCAGCATAAACAGAACACATGATTGGGGATACAAGCATCATAAAGTCACCTTAGGACACCCTGAAATAGAAAACATAAACCCCCTCCCTCAAAATGATAATAATTTTGAAATTAAAAGGCTCTCAGGCAAAGATATGGGAATAACAGTTCTTTACTAGGAAAACTAAAAACACAAATGCAATAGTACCAAAAAAAACCAACCCAACAAAACTGACAGAGTCAGAATATGACCTGACACCCTGTTGGTCAGGGTGGTGGTAGCAGTCCAATTGAAATGGTGGCTGCAGTCCTCCTGGAGTGGTAGATGTAGTTCTGTTGAAGCAGTGATCTTGTTGAAGGCTGTAGTTTTCCTCTGAAGATCTAGTGGTAGTGTAGATGGGCCTGGTCTTCTATCGATACAGGACAACCCCCAGCCAAGGAATAACATGCAGGTGACTCCAATGATTCAGAAGGCCGAACAAATGCTTTGCTAAGCTATACCATATTACACTACACACTATACTATATACTATTTAACACTATACTATACAAATGCTATACTAAACTATACTCAAGAAAAAACCCGTGACCCTTTCCAGACAGTCCCGACACAGCTTTGACCTAATTGGTCAATCAGTCAAAACAACCATCACCTGTGTCCAATTAACAAATCACTTTTGGTAAACAATCTCAATATCACATTCCACACGTGCCAAACAACAGGAGCAGCAAGTAGAGATAAGAATTGTATTCCTTCTTTGTCTGAGCTTTCTCACAGACTTTCAGCTTCCCAGGAAAAGCCCGGGAGAGGGAATTATGTCTCTCTCTGTTCAAAGAACATGTGAATACCACAGTCTTCCCCTGGGGAATCCAGTGGGAAAAGGCTGGCTGTGGTGTTCCAAATCTCAGATTATATTCAGGTAGGAATGCTTGGCTCCTCCCTCTGCATGTAGCTTTTCACAATGGGATGATGTGATTTTATCAGTCATGCAGTGAGACTCAACGGCCCATTAACAGAAAATATCTCCCCAGAGGGAGGATTGGTTTTGGAAGAGATAAAGAAAACTGCCCAATTAACAGAAGATAACTGCCCCCCCTCTAACAGATAAGAATAGAATGCACACCCCCATTTCCAACCTACGACATACACACTGGGGGTTTGAGTGACCAATCAATACAGGGCAGCAACTTGTTACTGACCAATTGGGGATAGACAGGGGATGTTCTTTAAAAACCCTATAAAAAGAGACAGGCAAAATGTACCAGGGTCGATCCTTTTCTTTTATTTACGCCATAAAGTGTGTCCTGCATCCTTTATCGAGCACCACAGCGACCACCTACCATTCGCCATAATTCCTCACTCTACTTGGAAGGGGGGTAGTTAAAGGAGTCAGGACCGAAGGAGCAAAGTTGAGCCTGGGAAGTAAGGGGGAGGTGAGGGGCAGCTGTTGTTCTAATTTTGGTTTTGTTTCTCACTGTCCAAATCTATCTTATTAGGCAATACAATAAATTAATGTAAATAAATAAATAAATGAATAAATGAATGCATTAAATGTAATTCAATAATTGCCTCACTACTAAAAAATAAAAGGACACATAGTACAGGAAAGAAGAATGGGTTTTTCTAAGATTATATGAGTAATTTGGCACTAACATAAACCTTTTGAAAACACAGTGCTCTGTTCCAGAAAATGAGAAAAAGGCAACTAAAGAGTAGGATTAAAGGGATAAAGACCAAAGATCGTCTTTGACAAGAGACTGGTAAAGACATAAATGAACCCTTTAGGTGCATCAAAATTAAAGAATAATTATGTAGTTTTTCCATGCTTTCTATAACTATCAAAGTGAGTAAAAGTGCTATCAAAATTCACAGCTGTGTCTCCCTGCCTCCCACACACCTAAAGCAAATACAGACTTACGGTTATTGCATTTTACATCTGCACTGAGTGATCTGACAACCTACAAAAGAATATATGTCTTTTTAGTTGTCTAAACCCACCCCCCACCAGAAGTTCTTAATTTGTTTCTATGCAGAACTGCCAGACCAGAAAGGCAAAAAAAGAAAGGAAGAGGAAAAGGAAGAGGAAGAGGAAAAGGAAGAGGAAGAGGAAGAGGAAGGAAAGGAAAGAAAAGCGAAAAGAAAAGTGAAAAGCAAAGCAAAGCAAAGAAAAGAAAAGAAAAGAAAAGAAAAGGAGAAAATAAAAAAGAAAAGAAAAGAAAATATAAGATAAGATCTAGGAAAAAAGGAATCAAAAGTTTTATTGTAGAGCAAGTTTGGAAATATTTTACGTAATTCTGGAATTTACCATTTGGTAAAATCAAAACTGTTGACAAGGAATCAGATTCAGTTATTGTCATGTTTAGATATTTATTTGGGGCTTTAAAATTATCAAGAGATTCTTTAAAAATGCTTTTATCCAGAAGGGTTTCTTATTTTGAATCTGTTGTTTCTTTTGCTACTATACACTAAAAAAAAAATCTGAAATATATTATAAACAAGTTTGATTAACCTTTTTTTCTGAGAACAATATTCTATACTGACTTTTGGCTTTGAATTAGTAATTCTTTAAAATCTAGGAAACTTTTCTAGGACAAGAGATGAGTCCAAAATTATTAGTCTTCTAGGTGTCTGTCATGGTTTAGGAATGGTACTCCCTGATTTAGTGCTCCCACTGATACTTTCCAAATCACATTGCTGCTTGCTCACTCCCCACCTTCCCTCATGTGGGTGGCAGGAGAGGAGAAATGGAGGCACAAAAGGTAAAGATTATGGATTGAGATGAGAAAAAATTACTGGGAACAGCAATGAGATAAACAGTAACAGCAAAAATATTAATAACAAAAGTGTACAAAAGAGAGAGTAACTGGTGGCTGGTTGCAAGCTACATCAGGAGTTCATGACTGGTATAACTAGAGCATTCCATCCTCATTGTCACATCTTGTCCTGTCCTGATTGGCCCAAGGGCTACTGCATGAACAATCACCTGTTAAATTTGTTCAAAAGCTTATTGTTGTTCAGGACCCCACTTAAAATCATTCTTCTTCCATGTCACATGATAGAGAGGATTTACAATCTGACTGTACTCTGGCATATACTTTCTTCAAATAGCTACAGCGCCTAGGAAAGCCTGTGTTTTCTTCTTGCTGGTTAGTGGGGGACATAGCTGCTATTTTGTTGACCACACCCACTGGAATCTGACAATGTCTATCTTGTCATTTTATGCCTAAAAACTGAATTTCCTGGTTAGATCTCTTGACCTTACTTAGCTTTATAGCGAAAATGGCCTTCAGGAGGATTTGGATTATCTCCTCCTCTTTCTCAAAAACCTCCTCTTCTGTGTTCCCCCATATGACGATGTCATCAATGTATTGCAAGTGTTCTGGAGCATCGCCCTTTTTCAGTGCAGTCTGGATCAGTCCATGGCATATAGTGGGACTGTGTTTCCAGCCTTGGGGCAGTTGGTTCCAGGTGTACTGCACGCCCCTCCAGGTGAAAGCAAACTGAGACCTGCACTCTGCTGCCAGAGGAATGGAGAAAAACGCGTTAGAAATGTCGATGGTGGCATATCACTTTTTCGCCTTGGACTCCAGCTCGTACTGGAGTTCCAGCATGTCCGGCACAGCAGTGCTCAGCAGTGGAGTCACTTCATTCAAGCCACAATAGTCCACAGTCAATCTCCATTCTTTGTCAGACTTGTGCACAGGCCGGATGGGACTGTTGAAGGGGCTTCCACCATTTTCCCTTTGTCTTTTCAGCCATGCGCTCATCTGTGGAAAGCGCATTCTTGTGGAAGGGGTCAGTCCACCATTTTAAGTTTCTCTTTGTTCTGGGGGGGGTGAGATCTAGCAATTTTGTATCTAGTGATTATTTGATGTTAATTTTAGCTAGTTACTATTTTGGTTTTTTTAGTAAACTGTTATTTTTTCACTTATATCTACTTGTATTCATTTCTCCTCATTGGTAGAAAGGGATTGGTTAAAACTAAGAGGAGGTAACTCATTTTAGAGTGTCCCCCCTGTATAGCATCACCCCTTAAATTGTCTTAAGCTGAAATAGATGTGCAGGTGGATGTGCTCTGAAGGAAATGGTGACCTTGTGGAGAGCCCACACCAGAGCGGGCTCCTGGGAAGAACTGTGACTTGTGGAGAGGAGTCTATGCAGGAGCATATTTTCTGGCAGGACTTGTGACCATATGGAAGACCCATGATGAAGCAGACCATTTCTTGAAGGACGACACCCTGTGGAAAAGGCCCATTCTGGAGCAGGTCTTGAAGTACTGTATCCCATGGGAAGAATCGATGCTGGAGAAGTTCATGAAGGGCTGTCTCCTGTGAGTGGGACCCCATGCTGGAGCAGGGAAAGAGGATGAGGAGGAAGGAGCAACAGAGACTACATTATGAACTGACCATAACACTCATTTGCCATCTCCCTGTGCCACTTGGGGGGAAGAGGAGGAAGAGTTGGCAGTGAAGTTATGCCTGGGAAGAAGGGAGGGGTGGGGGGAAGGTGTTTAAAGATTTGGTTTTATTTCTCATTATCCTACTCTCATTTGTTTGGTGATAAATTAAACTAATTTTCCCAAATTGAGTCTGTTTTGCCTCCTACAATAATTGTTGTCTCCCTGTCCTTATCTTGACTCATGAGTTTTTAATCTTTTTCTCTCCCCCTTTCCTGTTGAGGAAGGGGAATGATAGAATGGCTTGGTGGGCATCTGGTGGCCAGCTAAGTTCAACCCACCACACCTGACCAACAATTTTTGTAGGATAGTCCTATCTGCCCTCAGTTTTCTGAGCATCACCTCAGTCTGAATTTGGTCAGGGCCCATTGCAGGAAAATATACCCTTGCTAAATTTTACAGGTGCAGGGGAGACCCCTTCTGTACTTCAGTGTTGTGATCCCTCTCCCCTTTTCCTCAGTGTTTCAAGGGAGTGCTGCTAACTCAGCTCCTGCACCAGAGCAAGCTGGGAAAAATCCGGAGGTGATAGTGAGGAACAAAGTCTCAGGGCAGATTGCTTCATCGCTGGCAAAAATTACAGATGTAGAGGACAATGTGTTCCTCCTGGGTTACCTTGCCTTTCTCAGTAGAATTTGCAAAAATCTTTGAAATGTCAACTGCCTTCACTGGGATTCAGTGTTTCACACAGAAGAAAACAATATAGGACAATGTCATTCTTTAAAATGTTTGCTTTTTTTTTTTTTCCTCAAATGTTGCCAGTTCATCTTCTGTTCCATTTTGGAATTTGTTGTTAACACATGTCCAGCTTCCAAGGGCTTTGCGACAGATGTAGCAGGGACTTTGGCAGGAATTCGTCTTCCTAATGGCTAGTTAAACATCTACCTAAGGAAAAATACAAATAGTGATTTAAAAGTAAAATGTGAATGCATTTAAATACTGATAAATCACAATAGGCAAAAAGTCGGGGAATGTTTACAGACTCGTCAGGTTACTCGCCATGACATTCACCCTGATGATATTGTGACTTGGCGTGTCATCTGTTATGCCTTGCAACAATTTAAGGAAGTGGACCATGTCCCCTTGGACGAACCACTATCCTCTCCTCCTAAGGAGGATGATCCGTGTCCTAGGTTGACTATATGATGCTTTTATCCCCAATAATCTTGTTCTGTTTATGCTGAATAATAAGTTTTGTACCTTTAAGACTTGTTGCAGAGAGTGAAGGGGGGAGAGAAGAAGCATACAGTTTGTTTTCAGACACTGCACTCACTCCTCCACATTCCTGCTCCTGGACTGTGTTGTCTGAGGATGAACAGACAGGACAGAGCTCTCCTTTGCTTTAAGTTAGTTTAGCTAGCTGAGGCAAAGAAGTTCCCTGGACTGTGTTTTTTTCTTTTTCCCTTTTCTTTGGACCTGTTTAAATCTGGTCTGGACTGAACATCCAGAAGAGCACTGGCAGCTCGCACCTGTGGCCCACTGGGTCGGGCATGGGCCGCAGCATTTCCAGCACTGGAGGGACTGATATGAGACTGAGTGAGCTGAACTGCAACTCGGGGATGGGACTTTCTGAGTTTGTCATCTCTTTTGGAGCAGCAAGGGGTTTTATTGTTTAATATTGTTTAACTTTTATTGTTTAATAAACAGTTTTTTTCCACTTTTCTCCAAGGAGGTATTTTCTCCTGGACCGGTTGGGGGGAGGAGCCGATTGAATCTGCTTTCCTAGAGGAGCCCCTTTGGGGGTTCTCTCCCAAATTTGCCCTGAACCAGGACAAGATCCATTTGATCCAAGGCCAGTTGATCCTGACCAAGAACCAGATTTATACCCTCCTCTGACCCCAATACACATTACGGCAGCCACCGCTCAAAGCACCGAAGAAATATTACAGACAGCATGCTGAAAAGCAGCTGCAACCCTTTCACCCACTCGTCCTCCTCCCTATGCCACATGTCACCTTGCTAATGATGATGAAGACGTTACCCACTGAACCTGAGCCAGAAAGATTCATACATAGCTGCCACAGGAGAGCTCTACAAGAAGGAGATACTGAATTTTTACAAGCTATGCCTGTAATATATTGCAATCAAAATCCACATCATGAACAGTTGTCCTATGAAATGGTTAAAGAACTAAGGAAATTGGTGAAGGAAAAAAGCTTGCGTTCCTCTTTTATTGTGAATTTAATAGATGCTATAGCTGAAACACATACCATGCTACAGGTGGACTGGTAATCTCTTTATAAAACAGTTTTACTTGGGGGGGCAATACTCTGTGTGGTGGATGGAATTTGTAGATTTGGCTCAAACCCAAGCATTGAACAATGGTCATTAAAATCCGCCACTTAATATCACGGCACCCCAGCTCTCAGGAACTGGCATGTATGCCACTGTCTGTGCCGAGCTGCAATTACAACCCTAGGCCTGGGACCAAAGCACAACTATTGCCTTGCATGCTCCAAAGAAAGTATCCGATACAAAAAACCTAGAGCCAGGATTTGTGGCCATTTGTCAGGGTGCCCAGGAACCATATATCACCTTCACTGACCATCTGAAATCAGCAATCAGACAGCAAATTGAAATGCAAGCAGCAGCTGATGCTGTTTTAAAATCCCTCACTTATGAAAATGCTAATAATGGCTGTAAAAAAGCCCTAGATTCCACATACAACCATGCCAATGTTGAACTTTTTTATTACATCAAAGCATCTGCTAATATTGACGCAGAACAATATAAAGCAGAAGTAATCGCTACTACAATTGCCCAGTAAATGCAAGCAGCTAAAGCAACTGTTAAGTGCCTTGCATGCAGAGATGAGGGACATATTCAGAAACAATGCCCAAAGGGACAGAAAACTAGTAAAAAGCCAAATAAAGCCAGTAAAAAAGGCCTTCATTGGAGTAGCCAATGCCTGTTTAAATTTGACAACGATGGCAAGCCACTCCAAAAGCAGGGAAACTTGAACAGGGGCATGTGGGCTGGTGCCCCTCAACCCAACAGTGCCCAATTCAGCCAACTCCCAATGCAAACTCAGGTTTGGCAAGGGGCACCCCAGGCTCTGCCAGCCTGGACGTGGCCATTAGCTCTACAACAGTCTTAAAAGATGCTTCTGTTCATCGATTACCCACTGCTGATTTTGGTCCACTACCACTTCAAACTCATGATTTATTAGTGGGTCGCTCTTCTACCCCTCAAACTGGATTGTTTATTTTACCGGGGATTATTGATGCAGATTATAGTCCTAGGGTGATGTTATGATGCTTGTATCCCCAGTTGTCTGTTCTGTTTATGCTGGATATTATGTTCTGTGCCTTCAAGACTGGCTCTGAAGAGTGAATGTTTTGTTTTGGTTTTGTTATCAGCCGCTCCCCCACGATTGGCGGGACACAGAGACGGGGCAGTACACAGTGCGGCTTTTGCTTTTTGCTTTGCTTTTCACTTTGCTCTTGCTCTCGATTCTGCTTTGCTCCTGCTTTGCTCCTGCTTTGCTCTTGCTTTTTGCTTCTGCTCATTAGTTAGTTTAGCTAAGAAGTCCGAATTTTTCCTGGACTGTTTTTCCTTTCCTTTTTTGGAACTACTCATACCTGCTCCGTACTGGGAGCTGGGAAACACCAAGAGTTTGCACCTTGTGGCCTGCAGCAGCCATTCCCAGGGCCGGAGGGACTGATTACCGAGCAACCACCCCCAGGAGAGACTTTCTGAATTCGTCATCTTTTTTCAGAGCGGTGAAAGAGTGTTGTCATGTGGTATTGTTAATTTTGTGTGCTGGGGAGTTCTTTGCCTGTTAAATAAACAGGTTCTTTCCACTTGTCTCCAAGGAATCTTTCCCCAACTGGCTGGGGGAGGGGCCATGTGGGTTTGCTTTCTGGAGGCGCCCCCTTTTGGAGGTTTTCTCCCAAATTTGCCTTAAACCAGGACAATTATAAAGGGAAATCAAAATTATGGCTTGGACTCCTAACTTCCCTTACACCGTGCCTGAAGGGACATGCTTGGTACAACTCATACCACTGCCAGCAATTCCTTATCCAGTGCCAATATTGAAGCACCAACAAAACAGTGGGGGCTTTGGGAGCACAGGTGTTCCTCAGAACTTTTGGTCCAAAGACATTGGAATACAACAGCCATTACTCACCTGCCAAATAGACTCTACGTCTTTTACAGGACTGGTTGATACTATCATACCATCCATCATAGCACAGGAGTAGCCTCCTGATTGGCCCATGGCACCCTCTACAGTGATTGTTGCTGGAGTCAGTGGACATCAGATACCATGGCAATCATCCAAAGAACTACACATTGTTGAACCAGAAGGCAAGACTGCCACCTTGCAACCGTATGTACTCCCGATTGCAGACACTTTGTGGGGGCCAGTGTGACCGTGGTCACAGGGGTTTTCAGGATGAGAGAGAGACGAGAATGTTGACTCCATGATTAGAAGGCTTCATTTATTATTTTATGATATATATATCTTATGTTATAACTATACTAAAAATAAATAGAAGGAAAAGTTCTCAGAAGGCTAGCTAAGCTAAGAATAGAAAAGAATAGAAAAGAATGAATAACAAAGATCTGTGTCTCGGCAGAGAGCAAGAGGCAGCTCTGCTGTGAGTGGTCAGTAAATCCAAACATCCACAGGAGACCAATCATGGATCCACCTGTTGCATTCCACAGCAGCAGATAACCATTGTTTACACTTTGTTGCTGAAACTTCTCAGCTTCAGCAGGAAAAATCCTAATGAAAGGATTTTAATGAAAAGATGTCTGCGACAGGCCAGATCTAGTGACTCAATGGGGCTTGATAATTTCAGCACATTTGTGGGCCACTGACAAAATGCTGCTCCTGAAACTTACCTTACTGGTAAACCTGTGTGGAAAGACCAGTGGCCCTTAAGAAGCGAACAGCTTCACCAAGCCTGAATCCTTGTACAGGAACAACTACAACTGGGTCACATAGTCCCCTCCACCAGCCCATGGAACACACCTATTTTCATTATTCTTAAGAAATCGGGAAAGTCGAGACTTATACAGGATCTCAGGGCAGTCAATGCAGCCATGTCACCTATGGGGTCATTACAACCAGGAATACCCAACCACACTATGATTACCGAACATTGGGGATTGGCCATAATTGTTTTAAAAGACCATTTTTTACAATTCCTTTACATTCTGACAATGCACTGAAATTAGCCTCTTCTTTACCATCTGTCAATCATCAAACCCCCAAGGAATGATACCACTGGGTTGTCCTACCCCAGGGTTGAAAAACAGTACAACTATTTGTCAATTTGTCAGTCATTCAGCAATACAGCCAATACAGCAAAAATATCCATCTGTTTTGCTGTATCACTGAGACAGAGTAGAAATTCTCCAGAGTAGAAATCCATTTTGATTTAGATGAAATGTACATCTTTGAGTCTGTGGTTAGAAAACATGGCTATGTAGCCTGACTGCAAAGTCTAGGCTCCGGGAAATTGATTCAGTGAAAGACAGAGGGTGATAGAGACAGAGAGACTGCTGTGAAAGCAGGTCAACCTGACCTAGGAATTCTTTCTGATAAAGAAGAACTAGCAGCAAATGTCATGCAAAATTCATAAAAAGGAATATGTATGAATCTATAGTGAAATTGTATGCATATGTATTTGAGAGGGGGATAAAAAGGGACCTGAAGTTCCCAGAGGCACGCACATCTTTTAAGGAGAGTAATTGTATGTGGACAATATTTTAATTTCCCCCGACAGCACAACATTGTTGTGTGATTTTCTTGTAATGTAGCTCCGGAGTTTTCGGGGTGTCCCCGACCTCGGCTGCCATAGGTGTCCCAGAGAGCAAAGTCCAGTTAAGAACAACCTGTCTGGGCCCCTCAGGCAGGCTCCAAAGCCACAGGCAATCTTATCAAGCTGCTCACCTCTGAAGTGAGATCAGCTCTTTGGTGACTTTCAGCTCATTAGTGATTTCAGCTCTTTGCTTGCTAAGTGCTGCAGCAGCAGATGCAGGGAAAGAAAGGAGAAGTGCTATATGATGTTCCACAGAGATGTCTTTATTGTATCTTCTGGAAAGGGTCCCAGTGACAGCTCTTCTCCCAAACTGGGCAGAAATAGGGGTTTATATAGGGTAGAGGAGTTTTGGGAAACAGTCCAAAAGTAAGGGTCAGGGTGAAAATGACCTATCGTTTTACAGAGATATAACAAGGGTCCGAAGGTGGAAGAGGGGCTTCTTAGGTCCAGTCATCATGACTAGGCATTTCTTATCTTAGGCTGCTGACCGCCAGGGAGGCCTTGCAGGCCCTGTGCCTGCTACAACTCCACTTTCTGTATTTAGTAAAAAGATGTTCCAAATAGTTCTTTTAAAACAATGGAAAAGGCATGAGATCATAGCTAATACAATGACAATTACAAGGAAAATCCACAACATTGCCATAACCAAAAATGCAACCCATCCTGTTAATCCCCATTGACCAAAAAGGTCATTGACCCAGTCTGTGTTGTTTTCTACTTTTAAGTCCTTCACAAGTTCCTTCAGTTTCTGAATGTTTACGTGAATAGATTCCAAGCGTGAAGAGAGACTGACGCAGCACATCCCTTCAAAGTCTTGGCAGCTGTGTCCATGGGCAAGCAGTAGGAAGTCAATTGCTGCTCGATTTTGAAGTGATGCATGTCTTGTGGTTTCTTCTTCCTTTAAAAGACCACTCAGAGCAGTAGATGTAGCGTTGGCTTGCTTACTGAGCCAGCACCCGAGGTGATTGATTTCACCAAGGGCTTTAGATGGAGCTACCCATGGTAGGAATAGGGATACAGCAATCTTTTTTGGTTTCTTCCAATCATATAATTTGAGATGGCAATTTTCATCAAATTCCATGTAGGATCTTTTGTGGCATTTTAATTCACTTTCTTTTTTCCAATTATGCAACAAAGTGATATTTGGAATGAGGGTAGAAAGTTTTCCAAGGGTACAGGGACGTCCCTGGAGCTGCGAGGGGATCCCAGCCCATACTCGGTCACCACAGATGAGAAACGTTCCCTTGGGTAATACTTTGGGGTGGAGAGAGGATGTAGAGATCACGTGAATGGTGTAATTACACCAATCGAGATAGTTATAGGCTTTGTTAATGGGTGATATGTCTTTTCTGTATGTGCTTTTTGTCTGGTCAATTTCTGGCCAATTATTCTTCAGACGTTTAAAGTAAAATTTGACACAGTATGTTGCTTTGGAGGACCCAAACAGGTCCAATTCTTGGGGTTCCTCTAGAGCATTGGGAAACATTTTTGTCCACTCGTCCCAAGTACCTACCAGGTTGGGTCTCTTACCTGTGGTGTGGAGGAGCTCTGAATTATAGACGGACCAATCATCTGCTACGAAGGGAATTCCTACCAGACATGTGAAAAGGGGGTAATCAAGGCTTCTCATGGATAGGCATGTTATCCTATTTTAATGTTTTTGCTAAGGTTACTCAAACATTATGGCTAGGCTGTGTGCTAATCCAGCCAAAGGCATGCTGTATGGTGAAGAACATCCAGGCAGTAGTGAGGACAGAACCAATGGAGATAATTTTCATCTTTGGACAGGAATGGAGCTTTATGGTGCGAGGGGAGGGTTAGGGTTTTCTCCCTTGTTTCTTTCCTCTGTTCCTTCCCCCCCCCTTTTTTTTTTCTTTTTCTTTAAGCTAAGGATGGGGGAGTGGGTATAAGGTTAGGGGTTTTTGGTAAGAGTTGGGAAAGGGGAATAATAGGGCTTTTAGGGAAAAAAGGGGTAATGACATGTAATTCAGAGAAGAGTTTGTGTTCAGGCTGTGTCTGGCTTATGGCTTGACTGATGCAGCAGAATGTTGTTCAGCTTATTATTTTGTCTGCTGTCGCGTGATAGGACAGTCTTTTCTTCCATATGCAGACATTCGGTGACGCCTTTGTCTCCAGGCAGAACTGGTCTTGTTTTGAGGAGGTCTTGTGTTTGACTCAGGGGAATTCCTGTCAGTGTTTGTGGGAGTAGTGTTTGCATTGCCTAGGTATGGTTTTGTTTTTTCCTGGGTACCATCTTGGGCCAGATGGTAGTAGAACACGCGCATACCCTCTTCCCCAAGTAATCAACTGGAAAGGCCCAGAAATTTGATGTATTTCTGGGTCCTTCACTAGCACAGGTGGTTTCTCAGTGAGCTTTCCTTGGGTGGTATTTGCAAAATATTGGGAGGTCAGGCTCTGATGTTGTACAACTTAGGAAATTGACGTAGAGAGCCTTGCAAAGTCTTTCTACTGGAGATATTATTTTTGTTTCTCTTTGCTGTTGATTGAGGACACTTTTGAGGGTTTGATGTGTCCTTTCTATAATGGATTGTCCTGTGGAATTTGCAGGTATGCCTTTCTTGTGTTCTATTCCCCACTCACTGAAGAACTCTTAACCTACAACAGGTATAGGCAGGTCCACAATCTGTTTTGATCTGTTTTGGTACTCCCAGGGTCACAAAGGAAAGGAGGAAAGGCTTAAAGATGTGCTCTGTAGTTTCTCCTGGATGAGCTGATGCAAATACTGCTCCCGAAAACGTGTCGACTGATACGTGCACATATTTTGACCTTCCAAAAGGTGGGAAGTGAGTTACATCTGTCTGCCACAGCTGGCAGCTTTTTAGGGCTCAGGGATTGACTCCTGTCCCCATAGATGGTATCTGGTAGTTTTGACAGTTCGGGCATGTGGTGACAATAGCTTTTGCTTGATCTTTTGAGATCTTGAACATTCTAATAAGGGCAGGTACATTTTGATGGAAAAATGTGTGTGACAGCTTTGCCTGGGCAAAGATGTTAGTGACATTAGCAGTCTCTATTGCCATGGCCAATGCATCTGCTTTCCTGTTCCCTTCTGTGATGATACCTGGGAAGTCGGTGTGTGACCTCACATGCATTATATGGTAAGGTTACTTTCTGTTGGAGATTAGGCATGTTAATGCAGAAATCAATTGGTACAACTTTTATTTAGAAACCTCTTTGAGAAGAGCATGTTCTGCTCTCATAGCTATACCAGCAACATAAGCTGAATCTGTGACCAGATTAAAGGGTTCGTCTTTGAATTTCTCAAAGGCTCTGACATCAGCTGCTAACTCTGCAATCTGTGGAGATCCTTCCACTTTTTGGATGTCAGATTCCCGTTTTTGGGTCTTAGGGTCTTTCCATGTCATTACAGACTTGTAGGCTGACCCTGAGCCATCTGTAAAAATGGTTAGAGCTTTAAAAGATGTTTTAGTTTGGACTAATTTTAGGGTCAGATGAAAGGTTTCATCAGGATTAAAAAATTTATGTTTTGGGATATGAACTGAAATTTGGCCTGTATAGCTATCTAGGGCAAACTGGAGATTTTCATTGATCTGAAGCAAATGCTCTAGGTCCCCAGTGGTCAGTGGCAAGTATATGCATGTGAACTCACACCCTGCAAGAGAGTGGAGGCAAGTTCTGGCCTTTTTATTAGATGTCCCATGATTTCTTGGAAGGTGGTACTTGTCTTTGAAGGTTGGTTGTTTGTAAAGATCCATTCCAGTATCAATAAAGGGTCTCGAAGTTGAGTATCTCATTGGAAAATCAGTCCGTAGAACTGGGGTGCTTTTCCCAGAATAACAAACTGGAAAGGCAGGTTGGGCTCAAAGCAATGGGCTTGGCCTGAAGACAGGGCTTCTTGGACCTTGGTGATGGCACCTCGGGCTTCTGTTGTGAGAGTGCATGGAGAGTCCAGGTCTTCGTTGCCACGGAGAAGGTTGAACAGGGGAGCGAGGTCCTCTGTTGTAATTCCTAGCAGGGGACATACCCAGTTGATGGATCTGCACAGACTGTGTAAGTCTCTCAGGGTTTTTGGGTCATCTCAGATGGCGAGCTGCTGGGGTACGATGGTCCTTTCATGGGTCTGGAATCCAAGATAAGTCCATGGGTTGGTGTAATGTATTTTGTCCTCACGGATCTAGAATCCTGCCTCTTCTATGGTTTCAATGGTCTTTTTAACTGCTTTGTCTAAGTAATCTTTTTCTGATGCACAGACCAGGATATCATCCATATAGTTGTAGATGATTGCATCTGGAAATTAGTTCCGGATGGGGGACAGAATGTGAGCAATGTACCACTGGCATATAATAGGCGAGTTTTTCATGCCTTGAGGAAGAAAACACCAATGATATCTTTTGAGTGGAGCCTCTCTGTTAAGAGAGGGAAGGGAGAAAGCAAACCATGGAGCGTCCTGGGGGTGCAGCAGAATGCTGAAGAAACAGTCTTTAATATCTATGATGGCAAGTGTCCAGTCTGTAGACAGAATCGATGGTGAAGGCAGGCCAGGCTGGAGGGGGCCCATGTCCTCCATGACCTTATTGATTTTGCGAAGGTTGTAGAGGAACCTCCACCTGTCCGTTCCAGGTTTTTGCAGTACGAAGACTGGGGAGTTCCAAGGGCTAGTGGTCTTGACAATGTGGCCTTTGGCAAACTGTTCTTCCACAAAGGCTTGTAGAAGGGGCCACTGTTCAATCCAGATCGGGTCTTGGCATTTCCAGGTGAGCCAAGGGGTATCCGGTAGTGGGCGCTCCTCAGTGGCCCCAATTAGAAATCCCAACTGGGAATATGTAGGGAAGCTCCCCATTGGGATAGAACATCCCTGCCCCAAAGGGTGATGGGGGTCCTAACCACAAATGGGCGGATGGTTGCCGACTTGCCTTCAGGCCCTTCAATGAGGATGTTGTTCTTGCTTCACATAGAAACTGTAGCTCCACCAATCCCTGAAATCATGCCTTCAACAGGTTGTAGATCCCAGTGTGCCGGCCATCCTGAACGGGCGATGATGGTCACATCTGCACTGGTGTCCATCATCCCTGGTCAGTAGATCTTCTCTCCTCTGCAGGATAGACAACACTCGATGGTAGGCTTACTTGGACCTGCAACTTCTTCCCACATTGCTCTAGGTTGGAGAGGAAGCTGTTCCTTGTGATTCTTTGGGAGGAGAAAGACTTGTGGGATCAGAGTTCCCCATGAAAAGAAAAATGGTAAGTCCATGCAGTACACCTGGACAGAGATTTCTTGTCCCGAGTGCACTCTTTGTACTTCTGGAACAACAAAGATTTCCTCTGGGCCAGGGAAGAGTGTCACCTATAATTAGGATGTCAAAAGGACCACCTTTTGGCCCATGTTTGCCTGTGAGATACGATAAACATTCTCATTACTAAAGTCAATGGACAGAGCAGTTAGCAGCTGGCTCCGGGTTCCCATCTATATTGTTCCATGTGTTGGATCCTCTTCATGTGATCTGGAATCTCCTGGGATGATGGTGATTTGGTCTGGATGGCTTTTGATTTGTTGTCTTTGCACAGGGCTCTACCCTGCTCAGCTGGAAGTTTCCCGAATGCTGTTGGTAGTGCTGCTGATTCTGGGGTCTTTGGTAGGTGTTACAAGAATTTCAGGTAGGTGACCTGTCTGGCCAGTCCTTTATAAAATGTTCACCTCCACAGTGAAAACAGCGGGCCTGGTCTATGGAAGCCACTACTGCAAATGCACCAGAAACTCCTGCAATACTCTTAGCAACTGCTTGGGCCACTGTGTTTTCAGTGGACAAATGACATGTACAGCTTTCCACCATTTGCTCTATGGTAGGTTCTGTATCTAAGAGTAGAGCCCTCAGAGTTGTTTTACACCATTCGTTAGTGTTAGTCATGGCAAGCTTGCACAACAGTTCTTTTCTTGCCTCTGTGCTCTCTATCTGTTTTTCCAGAGCATCCTTAATTCTGTCCACAAATTTGATAAAGCTTTCATCTACTCCTTATTTAATATTAGAAAAGTGTTGGGTAGGAATAGAGTCATCTGGGGTAAGAAGTAAGAAGGTTTTTGCTGCAATAGCCAAGTCTTGTAGTGCTGCCTTAGGTAAGGTGTTCGCTTGGTCAGAGGGTTTCTGTAAATCCCCTTCTCCAGCCAGCTGTTCGACTGTAAAATCTGGCCTATCAGCATCTGTAGCATAGGTGTCTGATAATGTTTTTAATTGTCTTTTCCAATGCCTTTCCCATAGCATATATTCTGCCGGGGAAAGAAGGCAGTGGGCAATATTTTTAACATTGTGGGGTACTAAAACATGTGCTGAGAAAATACCTTCTAGGAAATTTCTAAAAATATGTGAACCTCTACTGTGTTCTTTGGCTATATTTTGAAGTTGTACAAGTTCTTTATTTGTGTTAGGTTCCCACATTGTTCTAGTGGTGGAACCACCTCTTCTTCCCTTTGTATAATTTACTGGGAAGGCAGATATTTTCTGAGCTAGTTCCCAATCCCCTGCCTGAGTTCCTTCCATTTTGATTAGAGTCCATGGATCAATGTCCTCTGTATCAGACTCTGACTCACTGTCACTGCTGTCCACATGTTAGCATTCAGAAACACATAATCATGGAATGATTATATGCAGGTGCTTTTATTGAAGAGCTCTGGGTGTCAGGGGTACAGATCCAAATCTGACTCCGACATGGGTTCGGGATGAACACGTTTTTATATCCTTATTGTTATATAACTACATAATTATTAAACTTATACTGTTCTATTGTATACATTGATTTCATCCAAGCATGGATTTTGTAAATTCCATCAAACCCCCCAAACATAGTTTCTCATGATTCTTGTTACGATTAAACAATAACTATATCAAATTACCAAGCAATCATCGCATTTAACAATCATATCATTTATCATAGTCATTAAATGATTATACAGGTGCAGTTGTGCATGATCCAGTAAAGCCTAACATTTTCCCAGGGCCTACCAGGCCTATCCTTCCTTTCTAACTCCCCTGAATATCTCATGATTTTAGAAACATTTTATCCCTATACTATCATTTCACCCCCTTTGAAAGTATTTGCACTTCACTATAATAAGTGTAAATGCTTTCACTTGATACAGTCCTTTGGCTTCTGAGTTAATACTTGATGTTCGTCTTCAAATCCGTGGTTGTTACAAACGATGTCATGGATGCTGTCATGGACTGGAGGACCTGAAGATGATGGATGTGGATTCTTGTCCTGTGTCAGTGCCTTCATTATCTTCTGGCTCCAGGACGTCTTTTTCTGTATTTCTCCTTTTAGGATGCTGTAAACTAACCAAATTACTAAGAACATGATTAGTATGATTATCAAACTCTCAATGACAGACTTAATCCATGAACTCACATCCCATCCTAACCCTTTGAAGATTTTGTCTAACCAGCTCATAGTCAAGTCTTTTTGTTCTTCTTGTGCCTCACGCTCCATTTGTTTCAACTGATTGATATCATATTCTACATCTGCAGTTACATTTGGGATGTAGATGCAGCAATGATCAATCCATCCCTTTAAAAATCCACACATTCCATGCTCTTTCAGGAGTAACAAATCTAAGGCCAATCGATTTTGTACAGTCATTTTTGTGGTAGCTTGTAATTGCACATTTAGGTCCTTAAATCCTTCCAGGGTGACTCTTGCCGGTCTATCTACTTGACCTGTAAGTTTGTGCAACTTTTCTCTGTTCTGGTAGTTTGCTATAGGAGTGAACAAAAACTCTAGGGCCCACCCAAATTTCACTCCACTAGAGGATTCTTGCCAAGTTTCATCTTGATTTTCATTATCTAGAACTTCTCGTCTTGTTCTTATCTGCAGAAGTTCATGTTTTCCATTGAATGGGGACTTTTTCCAAATTGGATATAAAGTAAGGAGGCCCAAAGTAATTTCTTTTACTTTCCTGTCTACAGGCAGATGTGCTCTCCAGGTACCATCACTTGTTGCCCATACAAATTGTCCTGGACTTCGGATTGTACTTTAACTACATCCCACTAATACCTTATAATTTATTTTACCTTGTTCGTGTTTGATCCCTCTCCAGGCACAACCAATTTGTAAGGCTGGCTACTGTCAGTGGTGGCATTTGTTTTATCGCTATGTCATCAGAAGTGCAATCATAAGTTTTATTACATGACCACCAACTTACTTTGTCTGCCTTCATTCTACTACTAGTGGCGGTATTAGCTACTTCTGGATCTGTTTTGTTCTTATAGTCTTCCCATTTAATGCACCAAGGGGTGTTTGCCATGTATTGGAATTTTTGAAGTATACTCATGGACCACGCACTGTCCCAGGGCTCCATTTGATCTTTCCAATGTTTTTCCTCACACTTCCACACCAGAGTGGTCTCTGTGATATTTTGTCTAATCTTTTTATAGTGTGGCAAGAAGCCTTCCCAATTTGCAATGTCTTGATCTTCAACCCACCACTCTATTTGTCCGACCTTGCCATGACTTAAAATACAGTCCTGTTTCTTCAGAGGCCTCATCCACTCCCCTGTTACTTTCCAGGTTTCTCTGACTACTTGCTTCGACTCCAGTACCTGTTTACATGCAATTGTTTTGTTCTTTTGTATTTCAGGTAGTTTTGACATTACAATTCCCCAACTTATTGGGTGTCCCGCTGCCTTCAGTATTGGCAGACAGGCAGTTATTCTGCTGGTGTTTTGCATTTTGGCAAAGTCTTTGACTAATCCAATCATTACATTATCAGCTTAATTGCATTGGAAACCTTTATCAGCCATGTTTCTGCCTGTACCTCCCTCTTCATTCAAGAATGAAGAGTGGTTAGTTGATCTTTTGCATTCCACATCCCAAAGACATTAATAACCATAAAGTGAGCATTGGCACAACTACTCATAACATTTGAAACAGTTAAATACATCTTATCAGCAGCTTTGTTGGTCCTACAGTTTGTGCAGTCCACTGTCCAGGACGGACTTTCTTCACTCGGCTGTAGTGTATCCAGGGATCCACTCCAGCAACTTTGACTGCTGTAAAAGTTGTCAACAGTACCTGATAGGGTCCACTCCACCTCTCTTTTAATGGTTCTTCATTCCAAGTCCTAATGTATATTTCATCTCCTGGGTATATGTCATGAACTGGATTCTTGAGAGTCAGTGGCCTATTCCACATGAGAGTGCTCCAAAGCCAAGCTAAAGTTTTCCTGAGAAACAGAACATAATTATACACTTCCTGCTTTCCTGTGACATGTACGTTTGGGTTAGGTTCAGGAGATTCATATGGTTTCCCATAAGATATCTCATAAGGGCTTACTGTCATTCCAGTCCTAGGTTTTATCCAAATCCTCAACAGTGCTATTGGCAAAGCCTGTGGCCACTGCAGTTTGGCTTCTTGGCATATTTTACTGATTTGCCTCTTTAGTGTCTGATTCATCCTCTCTACCTGTCCACTTGAGGGGGTCTCCACAGTGTGTGGAGGCCCCAAGTTATTCCCAGCAATCTACTTATTTCTCTTACTACTGTGGCTATAAAATGGAGGCCCCTATCTGATGATATCCCTAGAGGGACTCTGAACCTGGGAATGATCTCCTGTAGTAACCACTTAACTGTTTCCTTTGCTTGGTTTGTGTGACAGGTAAGGGCCTCTAGCCATCCAGAAAATGTGCCACCCCCCCCCCCCAACAGATATTTGTATCCTCTAGTTGTTGGCAATTCTACAAAATCCACCTGCCAATAGTCTCCTGGTTCTATTCCTACCAGAATCCTTCCTAGCTGTGCCTGTCATCTAGCCACTGAGTTGTTTTTCAAGCAGACCTCACATTTTGACATTACTGATTTTGCCATTGTTAACATCTGCACAGAGATTAAATTTAGCTTTAGCAATTTTACCAATGCCTCTGCACCCCAATAGCATTTGTTATAATTTGTAGAACTTCTCTCATTATCAAGGGGGGTACCAGTATTTGCCCCTGTATAGTTACATACCACCATCCTTCTGAATTCTTTTCTGCATTTAGCAAGCGTCCCAATTTCTCATCTTCTACTGAATATTTTGGTTTTGGAGGCAAATTGAATTGAGATACATTAAGTTTTAAAGGTATTAATGCCATTGTTGCTTGCACTTCTCAAGGAACCTGTTGGGCTGTCCAGTCTGCCTTTCGATTTCCCTCACAAATTTTGGAGCTTCCTGATTGGTGTGCTTTACAGTGTAATTGCCACTTGTTCAGGTTTTTGTACCACTTTTATCAATTGCAGGACTGCATCTTGATGTTTAATGTGCATACCTTGAGAAGACAGTAGTCCTCTTTCTTTCCACACTGCTCCGTGTACATGCACCACTCCAAAAGCATACTTTGAGTCAGTCCATATATTTACCCTTTTCCCTTCATTCAATTCTAGTGCTCTGGTTAAGGCAACCAGTTCTGTTCTCTGGGCAGATGTATTTGGTGGTAATGCTTTTGCCTCCACTACTGCACTGATCGTTGTTATCGCATATCCAGTGTATCTGGTTCCGTTCTCCACAAAGCTGCTTCCATCTGTGAATAACTCCCACTCTGGCTGCTCTAGCGGGACGTCTTTCAGGTCTTCTCTTGCTGAATAGGTGTACTCTATCACTTCTACACAGTCATGCTCTAATGGGCCTTCTTCAGTTGTAGTACCTAGAAACAAGGCTGGATTCAAAAGGTTAGTTGTCTTTAATGTGACATCGTCCTGTTCACTCAGGATTACCTGGAATTTTATCATCCTGCTTGGAGATAACTAATGGCTCCCCTTTTGCTCTAAGACAGTGGTTACCGTGTGCAGTACATGTTGGAGAATTTTGCTCAGACATGGCTTGAAGGAAAAAAGGCCATGAAAATATACAGCTGATGGAAAAGTAAAAGGCAGCTGTAAAGCAGCAGTTCCCAAGCCTATTTCTGTAAATAACTAGGTTCTCAGGCACATTTTTATAAACAGCAGGGTTCTCAGACAGTCTTGTCATAACAGGTAAACATTCTGTCCTTGGCTGGTCTGGGAACAGACATGGAGGTTGTGAGAACTTTTCATATCAGGGTGAGAACACAAATCTTGGTTTCAATAAACAAACCACAGGTATTGAAAACAAAGGGAGGGGTTAGTGTTTGTTCTGTAGCCTATCGTGAGCTTGAATTTTGCAATATGTATGATCTTAATTAACACGGTTATAAAAACGTGCCTTTTGGATCAATAAACTTGGAGTTCGATGCTCATCAATCGGATGGTCGTCTCCCTTCACTTCAATAGGTACATAGACATCTATGTGCCTTCCCATAGTGAGCTTCCTGGCTTCTTGTATAAGCATCACAGTGTCTGCGAGTGCCCACAGACATGAGGGCCATCCAGCACTTACGTTGTCAAGTTGTTTGGAAAAAAAGCCCACGGGCCTTTTCCAGCTTCCCAAACGTTGGGTCAGGACTCCCAGTGCTAGGCACAGCCTTTCATGTACAAACAGCTGAAAATCTTTAGACAGATCAGGTGACCCTAATGCTGGAGTAGTTGTCAGTGCTTCTTTTAATTTTAGGAAGGCTTCTTCCTGTGGTTTGCCCCAGGTGAATCCCTGTGTCTTCTGGGCTTCGTACAGGGGTTTCACCACTAGTCCATAGTCCATGATCCACAGGCAACACCACCCTGCCATCCTGAGGAAGACTCGCAGATCATGCAGATTCTGGGGTTCTGGAATAACACAAATAGCTTGGATATGGTTAGTACCTAGATTTCGTTGCAGTTGTGAAATTTCACATCCCAGGTAGATCACAGTCTGTCACGCAATTTGTGCCTTTTCTCTGGACACTTTATATCCTCCCATTCCCAGTGAATTTAAAATCTTGATCATTACCTTTATCCACGTTGCTTTTCCTTCTGTAGCTATCAGTATATCATCAACATACTGCAGCAACAGGTATTGGTCTCTCAGTACTTGTCCATTCTCAGTCCAAATCTCCAGCTCCTTTGCCGGTTGGTTTCTGAATAGGGTTGGACTGTTCTTGTATCTTTGTGGAAGCTGTGTCCAGGTGAACCAGGTTTTTCTTCCGTTCCCTGGATTTTCCCATTCAAAGGCAAACAGTTTCCTACTTTCTTTGTCAAGGGGTATGCAGAAAAAGGTCTCTTTTAGATCAATTACAGTAAACCATTTATATATCTCTTTTATGGATGTCAACAATGTGTAGGGATTGGCAACCACTGGATAAATGTCTTTAGTTATTTCATTTATTGCTCTCAAATCCTGCACAAGTCTATACTCACCATTTGGTTTCTTTACTGGAAATATTGGTGTATTATATTCTGATTCACATTCCTCTAGAATTTGATACTTTAAGAATTTATCAATAGTCTTTGCTATTCCTCATCGTGCTTCTGGTTTTATGGGATACTGTTTGACCTGTACAGCCTTCGTCCCTTCTTTTAATTCCACATGTACTGGTTGTGCCAATTTAGATTTTCCTGGTATATCTGTTTCCCATACAGAGGGGATCACTGCATCTTCTACATCCCTAGGGATGGTAGGAACCAGTTTTTCTTTTATCATTAGAATTTATCCTGTCTTTGACTTTGGCATTTTCATTAAAAGTTCCCCATTCTCAAAGGTTATTACTGCATCAAGTTTTGCCAAAAACTCTCTTCCTAAAAGTGGAATTGGACACTGAGGCACATATAAGAATTCATGCATTAAAACCTTGTTCCCAAAACACAAATTTAAGGGTTGCAAGAATGGCTGATTTTCCTCCTTCCCTGTGGCTCCGACTATTGCCGTTGTTTTGTCCCCAATTTCCCCTTTCAAGTAATTTAGTACAGAATACATGGCCCCCATATCCACTAGGAATTTTACTTCCTAATCCCCTAATTGTATGGTTACTACAGATTCCTGTATCGATTTCTGTTCTGATTCTAGTCAGCTGCCGTAATTTCCCAGCACCATCACCCTGGTAATGTCTTCCTGCTGGAACTGATTGCCCTGGTTAAACTGGTCTGGGCACTCTCTCTTCCAATGTCCCTTCTGCTTGCAATACGCACACTAGTTTAAGCCTAACCCTTGCATGACTGGTGCTCCGCAGCCCCTGCCAAACCCATCCCTCCCCATAGTCCTATCGCCTTGGCTGCCTCTACCACGTCCCCTTGAATTCCCTTGTAATATTGTCAAGAGACTTTGCACCTATTCTTTGTTAATCTCTTTGTCCCTGTTATTATAAACTTTCCAGGCCACCTCAAGCATTTTATCTAGGTTCCTTAATTCCCCTCCCTCTAGTTTCTGTAACTTTTTCCTAATGTCATCCTGTGCCTGGCCAAGGAAAAGAAGAGCAAGCTGAACTTTTGCTTGCTCTGTATCTATTTGCAGGTCTGCATATTTTCTCACTGCTTCCTTAACCCTTTCCAAAAATGCAGTAGGGAATTCTTTCTTTTCAAGCCATCCCTCATACAATTTAGACCAATTTATAGTCTTAGGCACAGCATTCTGAACTCCTCTCTGGACCCACTCCTGATATTTCTTTAGCTTCTGTATACCCCCGAGCATATTAGGATCCTACCCTGGACCCTCGGTTGGAAAATTTTCATCTAGAGTCCCCATTACCAGCCTATTTCTGATATCTTCTCTCACTCTTTCCTCGGCTGCCCTAAGCACCATCTCTTTCTCAGTAGAATCCATTAAAGTATCTAATACTACTTGTATAGCATCCCAGTCCAGATTCTGAGTTTTCATTATCATTTTTACCATCCTTGCCACTTTATCAGGATTTTCCCTATAAGTCCCAGCTGCTTGTTTCCAAATTACCAAGTCCACAGGAGAGAAAGGTACTTTTACAATTACCAGCCCCTCCGCTCCTATTCCTTTTCTCAAAGGGGCAATCACAGTCCACTTTTGTCTGCCCAAGTCTTTTCCTGCTTTAGACAGGATCGGGGCAATCTTTGACCAAGACCAATGAGATACTGGTGTCGCTGATTCATCCCCACTACTGCTGTCTTCCTCACTCACATTTCTCCCTTTTCCTTGTATCACAGTTGGATTTTGATCATCTCCCAGGGAAGAAGGATCAGGTGAAGGTGGGAGAGGGGGGTAGAGAGGGAAGGGTGAAATAGGGTTAGGTGAAGGTGGGTTGGGTGAAATAGGGGCAGGCGGAATAGGGCCAGGTGCTCTTGGTCCTGTTGGAACCATTTGTAAATCAACATCCATATCGTTTCCCCAACACAAACTTTCTTTCAATGCCAGATGTTCTAAACAACACTTCTCTTTTACACAGACCTCACACTTATCACTTGCAAATGCCTTGACCACCATCAATCCACACTCAGTCTGCCATTCTGGCTTATCTCACAAATGGAAAAACAAATCAACATATGGAACCTCATCCCATTTTCCCTCTCACAAAACAACATCAACTGTAAAATGGTGTTATATTGCAAAGACCCGTTGCTCGGCCACTTTTCCCCACTCTCCAGGACATATTCTTCCCACCCTGTATTACAATAATCAATCAACTTAGCCTTCCGCAACTCTTCCCCAAAGTTACCCTGTTTCCAGTGCGCTAATAAGCACCCCAAAGGAGAAGTACGCGGTATGCGGGCATTGCCACCCAAAATCCCTTTAAGCTTCTCCATGTTACAGCTACAATACACCACAGATGATGAACCTGCAACGCTTTCGCAATTGTCTAATGGACGGCGCCTAGGCAATACCAGGAATTCCTTAGCCCAAACATACATAGCTTTTGCTGTGACTTATTGGCAGGCAACCAGACCAGAGTGAAAAGCACCTTACCTCTCCAGGGGACATTGTGAGCAGTGCAGGGGTTGCGGTTCCGATGGCCTCCCCAAGAATCCCTTGGTGCCAGCTGGAGCGTGATCAGGTCTCAGGGTCCTCAGCAGTGCTCACAGAGCCCCGTCTGGGTCACCAAAATGTTAGTGTTCAGAAACACAATCACAGAATGATTATATGCAGGTGCTTTTATTGAAGAGCTCTGGGTGTCAGGGGTACAGATCCAAATCTGTGTCCGACATGGGTTCAGGATGAACATGTTTTTGTACTCTTGTTGTTATATAACTACATATTAATTATTAAAGGTACATTGTTCTATTGTATACATTGATTTCATCCAAGCATGGATTTTGTAAATTCCATCAAACCCCCCAAACATAGTTTCTCATGATTCTTGTTACAATTAAACAATAACTATATCCAATTACCAAGCAATCATCGCATTTAACAATCATATCATTCATCATAGTCATTAAATGATTATACAGGTGCAGTTGTGCATGATCCAGTAAAGCCTAACATTTTCCCAGGGCCTACCAGGCTTATCCTTCCTTTCTAACTCCCCTGAATATCTCATGATTTTAGAAACATTTTATCCCTATACTATCAGGAGGAATTCAAATTTTTAGTAGATACAGGGGCAGACAGGACATGTGTTTGTAAAATTCCAAGAGGATGCAAGAAAAGCCCAAATACAATTCAAATATTGGGGGAAAAAGTGGAAGGATTTAGAGCACGAGTAAGAAAATGTGGTATTTGAAGGAACAAACAAGATAGGAATGGGGGACATTTTGTTTGTACCAGGGGCGAGATGTAATTTGCTGGGGAGGGACTTAGAAGTACAGTTAGGTATCGGGGTGCTTCCAGAAGGGGATAAAATGGTGGTCAAACTCCTCCAGTTAAAAGAGGAGGATGAAAAGCAAATTGAAGGAATAGTCTGGGCCAGGCCTGGAAATAGGGACAAGTTAAACATAACCTCTATAGTAATCAAAATAACTAATACTGATTGGCTGATTTGAGTACAGCAATGCCCACTCTATTTAGAAGGGAGAAGAGGGTTACAAACTTTAGAACTATGCATGACTCCCCACAATACCTCCATATTACCAGTGAGAAAATCAAATCGGGCATACAGGCTTGTCCAAGACCTGAGAGAAATAAATAAATGAACTATAGATCAATATTCAGTGGTACCCAATCCCTACATTCTATTAAGTAAAATCCTCCCATGGCATTGGTGGTTTAGTGTGATAGACCTCAAAGATGCCTTTGGGGCCTGTCCCTGCCCCTTCTTATCTGCAGAAGAAAGCAGAGATATATTTGGTTTTGAATGGGAGGATCCCGATACAGGGAGAAAGCAACAATTCAGATGGACCAAATTACCCCAAGGATTTACCGAATCCCCTAATTTATTTGCACAAGACTTAGAAGAGGTGCTACAATGTTTCCCCATAATACCAGAGGTAAAACTTATTCAACATGTTGATGACTTACTTCTCTCAGGAGAGGATTGTTGTAGTGTGTTTTTATTTGGCAGGTTTATTGTTTGATTTGTGGTTTGGTAGTCCTTTTGCGTTTTTTCTCCCCCTATTTTTAGAGTGACACAGACCTGCCTTTGTTATTTAATTGAGCCAGGTGTTGGTTTATCTGTTTGTTACTTAGCTACTTCCTTGTCAAATTTCAAACCCCATTTCCCCCCCCCCATCCAGTTGTTAACCCCTCCTATCCCAAGCTGTTCCCCTCCCTTGAAATCCTTCATTGGTTTACACGTTGTATGCCCTGCCTTGTATTTCACCCCTAGATTTTCTGATTAGCTACAGATTGTATCCTCTCCTGAGACCTCCCCCCAGTTTATAAGCTGTTGTTTGCCCCCAGTTCAGGGCCTGGGACCCTGGACTCGGGGAATTTTACCATCAAATAAAGTAACCCCAGTGCCACCCCAGGTCCATGCTGTTGTTCTTTTGTTCCGCGCTGCGCCTCCACTGGTAGCTGGGATTCTGCGGAGCCCGAAAGAGGGGAACTGTCCCCCCCTCCGTCACCATCTAGCCGGGATGTGTGACAGAGGATGAGGAAAAAGTCCAAGAATCCACCATATCATTACTAAATACTTTGGGAAACCAGGGGCTTTGGGTATCGAAAGAAAAGATCCAATTTGTAGAGAAGGAAGTAAAATACTTAGGGCATATAATAGGCCAAGGGAGCTGACGATTACATGCTAGAGATGCTACCACAAAACCTGACATGGTACCAGAGACTAGGGATGCTGCTGCCCCAGTACAGGAATGTGCCCCCTGTTGACAGAGTGACAAAACTATCCTTTGTCTCCTTAAAAAAGAAAAAAGCCCAGAAGTTTCTTTCCTCAATTAGGTATAAAGACACCTCATAGGACCTTAAGGACTTCATCTCAAACTTAAGGATAGCCAATTGGACAGGAACCAAAAAGTCCCACCTAAGCAATTTACTAGAAAAAGAAGAGAACAAAGGAACTGATTGCTTTTGTGAGGTGTTTTACCAGAAGCAAGAACTTCTTGCACCTGGCTCGGTTTTTCTCTGTAAAGAGTTTTGTTATTTTGCCTTTTATTAAAACTTTTCTGTTTCCAACACTACCACAGAAGCCATCCTGCTGATTTTATGCCTTCTAAGGTAGCTGAGCTATCTTGGGTGTGATATAGATCTCCAAGAGCTTATGAGACCTCGCTCGAGAAGACCATATATCACCCCAGCACCTGACCCTGCCCCACAGCCCACCTCAGATATGAACTACCCAGATTAGGTGGGGGTTCTAGTAAAGGAGATAAGCCAGATGCTGAAGGAGCATATTTCCCGAGCTGGTGAGAAGCCCTCCCCCTGTCTCAGAGGGAGAGTCTAATAGTGCAGCAGTAGAACTCACAGATGTTACAACTGTCCAGGATCCAGTTGAACTGCAAAGGCAGTCACAGCCAGCAGCATCCAGGATTCCAACACCCTGTCAAAACAAAGACATCTGAAATGAAATCAAAGCACCCAGACAAAGATAAGAATAGAGGGCCCTCACAACCCACAGGGGAGCCAGAGATTGCAATCATCACTGAGTCCCTGACGTATGAAAGTCTCTGTAATCTGCACAAAGACATTGTATGACAGGGACATGAAGCTTATACAACCTGGTTACTTCCAGTCTGGGTCCTTAGGAGTACAGGCTTCCAACTGGATAGTGGTGAGGCAAGGAATTTGGGGCCCTTGACCCAGGACTAAGTTATGAATCAGATTTTTGTCAAGGACCCAGAGTCCCGTTCCCTCTGGGAGCGGCTTTTAATGAGTGTCAGAGAGACGTTTGTCCACAGGGAGAGAATGCAGGAGCACCACCATAGAATACACTACAAGCCCCTTGAGAAAGAGATCCAACAGGTAAGAGAAGTAGCAGTATTGGTGCCGCTATAGGACAGGAAATAAAAAAACACGGACACTGGAACGTCCTTCCTTGTCTCAGGATCTGCCACCTGCTTCTTCACAGAGGCAGTCAGCCTCCCTGCAAATCATAGGAAAGACTCATCAGCCCCCTGGGCAACAGTCGCAAATGACTGCTTTGGAGCAGCCAGTTCTATAGTCTTAACCAACGCTGCCATGCCTATTGTCTGGCACTGGTCAAGCATGAGGAGATCGAAGCCAACTTGCCCATTAGGACCAGCATAATTGCCTGTGCCCAACAGCACATCAGTGCCAATCACACGCCTGGGATCCTGCAGACCCAGCGTAGCATTCCGCTCCACTGCCCTGGCTGCCAACTCAGTCCATTTAGACTCAAAAATGTAGAATTCCACAGGCAGAAAAAGAATACGTACCATAGGGCGGATGTCGTAAGGTGTCAGCAAATCAGCAGCAAGCACTCAAAGTAGCTGCATGACTTCAACAGACCCCAGACCATATTGTCCAACCTTATCACAGAGTTGCATCATAGCTTTCCACGATAAAGGTCGATAGGTGTTATGAGTAACACCCCTAAGCAGAGGGAAGGCCTGGGGACACCCTGGTTGGGTTGCAGCACCTGACAAGTCCCATCCCATGGGCCCCACAGCAACAGAGGAAGATGCCTGACTTGGAGGCAGCTCAACACCACCCAACACCGTGCCCCCTGCAGCATTAGCAGGGACAGAGGACCCTTCTCCGCAATCCAGTGTTATAGGTTAGTTGCCGTGGGGAATCAATCACCAACTAGTAAGTCCAAATGAAATGAATTTATTGGTGGATAATCATCACCGACTAGTGAGTCCAATTTAAAATGAATTTATTAATTGTTAGAGCAAGCGATAATAGGCAAAGTCAGCGCCCCGGGTGCACTGGGCGACAGGGGAGTCCCCGCTCCACCACTGCCGCATTCTTCTGATATTTCGTGGGGTTTTTATACAGTCCTGCTTCTGGGTTGGCGTGTCTTTCAGGGTAGTACTCTGCTTATTCTTCTCCTGTTGGTAGGTGGTCGTAGTCCGCCTCCCGGTGTTCTGAAGATGAAGGTTGGTATTTTTCCTTTGTCTGATTCCTGGAATTTTAAGCTCAATCTACTGAGTTCCTGGAATCTTAAGTTTACTGAGTGGATAAGCTGATACTGTGTTATCAATCATAGCAAGCCCACCACCTACTAAGCAGATAAACAAATGTTGTGAGACCCATTGTCTTTGGTTTCACCTTCCTTATCCTTTTAAGTCTGGAAATTTACTAGGCAAACAAATGGAGGTGGTGCAACAGTCTTACTGGAATAACTTTGTCAGCTTTGATGAACAAACCTAAAGTTTTAACCCATTACATCTAGCAGACGCTGCATGAAGGCAGACTCAACCATCTCTTCAACCTTAAGTTTGGACTTCTGAATCGCCCGTGTTCCTTCGGACGCACGGTCACCTGACACGGGGGGAGTGTCCACAAAGCTGACAAGGAGGGTCCAAGGCCCTGGGAACCCACTGGTCTCCCGCCGGCTGCGTCAGCATTCGCACTAAAGTAAACACCTCAGCGTCCTCTCCCGCTGCAGCCCCGGCATCCGTGGGAGGCAGGAGCGGCAGGGGCGAACCAGCCCCAGCAGAACCTGTGCCCGTCGGCAGCCCAGCAGTGCTGTCCGCTGCCGCATGGGCAGAGGACGCCGCAGTGGACGCAGGTCTCAGCAGGGCTCACAAAGCCGGTGAGGACTGGAGTGAGACCTGCGTGGGGCCCCCCTCCCCCAGTGTGGGGGAAGGGTGGGGTGCAGAGAGAGATGCGACTTCAGGAGCCTCGTCACTGCCCTGCTCCCCGGCCATGCGGGGCGGCATGAGGGTGTCTGGGACCGCCCCTATCAAGGTCCCGCCCGTGACCTGAAACCCCACAGTGGACACTGCCCCCTGGAGTGGAGCAGGGCGGGCTTCCTGCCCACCGTGGCAGGGCCTGACTGAACACCGACCAACACCCTGCCTCCAGTAGCTTCCACTGCCTGCCCATGCCCGGCAGGCTGTGCAGACTCCGAGGCGATCGATACCGCCTCCCCCCCCCCCCCCCCCCCCCCGAGGACGAGACCTACGCTGAACTGGACAAACCTGCTCCCACTGTGCTCAGAGGGTATCTCATGGAAACGCCCCAATGCCGCCAAAGTGTTGTCACTGAATCAGACTCAAGCAGAGGCGGAGGATGAGTCAGGGGCTCCCTGCAGCCCCGGAGTGCCGAGAAGGCACAAAGGGAGGGTGATTTCCCCCCCCGCCTCCGGGGCACTGGGAGGGGCGGGGTCAGCTTAGCCAACTCCACAGGGCCCCCAGAAGCCCGCAAGGCTCCGTCCACTTGCTGGCCACTCAGAACCAGCTGGTCAGGAGCCCAATCCAGCCCGGGGGAACAAACGTCACCATCCGAGATGGAACGGCCTCCCAGCTTATCGTCCCAGGGGGGAGGGGAAGGTTCTGCTTTGCGCAGAAATTCAAATTCCCCCTCATCCGTGTCCGAGACAGTAGGGTCCCCCTGGGAACTCCGAGAGCTACAAAATCGAAACCCCCGCCAAACCACATCAAACTTTTTCCATTGCACCAGCAATGATCCCACATCTATACTACAATCATCAAACAGGGCTTCCATGAGACGGTCTCCCACGAGATGGTCTCCCACGAGAGACCACGCCTCCCTGGAGAACGTCTCTGCAGGGTCTGAAAAAAACCCTTGCTCTCTGGCCCACAGTAATAATCTTTCAAAATTGTTCCAGGAAACGGAAGCCTGTTTCCAGTCCATGAGACCCTTACAGAGATCCAAACCCAGGGAGTCCTCCATGGAAACCACAAGGGTTGCCACTACCACAAGAGCTGCAGGCAAAGTGCAAAACGGCTCACAGTCACCACGCCACAGCAGGGAAGGGGAGGTAAACTATATGACCTCACCCACAGCTGTCCCATACACGGCTGTCACCAGATGTCCTTATAGGACACGAAATAAAACGACACGAACACTGTAACCTCCAAGGTAAAGAGAAGTTTAATTTCTGACTCCAACATTTATAGATTTTCAAAAGTGACAGTGGATTGGAGGATGACAGTGCCACCTCTCCAATGACACTGGACCAATCAACAGTCCATCAAATTTCTCCTCCTCCAGAAAAGAATGTAAAACAATAGTTATTTACATAAAACTGCATAAGAAAGTTTGTTACAAGAATGTAAATATCAGAAGGCTTACAAGAAGTTAGAAGAACAGGGCGATGTATTGGAGATACTCTTTGGGAGGGATGGACAGCATGATAATGACCCCGACAAGGTCAGGTGCACAGGGCAAATGCTGTGGAGTCTGGCAAATCTAGGGCCATCTCAATACACCACTGTCATGGTTTAGGCCTGGCACAGAGCCAGTGCCCCCATGAGAATACCCTCTCCCTGGTGTCTGCTGTGAGATGTGACCAGGAATAAGCAAAGCAGGCTCCAGCTTAAACATAAAAAAACCTTTATTACCTAAACTACAAGAAAAGAAGGAAAAACCTATAAGGGAAAAATAAATTGAAAACCTTACAAAAAGCACTTTCCTCCTCCCCACCACCAAAATTTCCCAATCCGATACATTCCCCCAAATCACCAACTGCCCATTCTGGCACCACCCTTTAAAATATTCAAACTTCAGTCCATGAAGAGGAGTCCTTCTTGCACCATAGGCTTCCCCTGGAAACACGCTGAAACCTCGTGTGCTTCCGTGTCACTCGGCACCGCCCGGAAAGTCCTTTTGCCGCTTGTGACATCTTCCTTCCATGTCCAGTGCTCTCACCACTGTGCATGGACCAGAGCTGCTTTTAGGGTTGTCTTTTAAGGATGCCTTGTCTCACTCCAAAAAGGCACAGTCTCTGCTTTGGGACATCTGTCCCCCCCATTTTTTTCCAACCCCCTGGGGCCGAGGGGTCCCCACAATGAACCCTCCTGGTTCTGAGGCACTGCCTCCCCCTAAGTGCAGTCTCTGTGTCACAGGAAATAAAACTGAGTCTATGGCTACACAAGAAAAGTCCAGCCAAAAGGCCACTCCAATCATCTCTCCCCACTCAGCCAGGCTTCTCCACGTCCTTCGGGACAAGTTCTTGGTTATCTCATCTCTTATCTCTCTTCTTATTCAGCTCTGAGGAGAATCAGCATTTTTGCAAGGTCCCAATAATGTAAGAAAAAGGGTTAAAAATGTCAGTCTCTGTCTGTCCCAGAGCTCTGGCACTCCCACACTCGCTGCTGCTCCGGCCAGCACCTCCTCACTGCATTCCCCCCCCTTTTCCTCCTGGGCCGGCCGCTATCAAATTCAGACGCTGGCTCTCCTCTCTCTCTCTCCTGGGGGGGGGAAATGGCTGCCCGATGGCTGTCTCTTGGGGCTCCTCTACCCTTCCATCCTCAAGGGCCTCCTCACCCCCCATCTCTGTCCAGGCCCAGGCCTACCACATGGCTGCCCCTGCCCCGCCCAGCAGCAGTGGCTGGACGAGGGAGGGCGATCCGACCTCTTCCCTCGAAGTCCCAAGAAGAACCTCCCAGGGCCGAAGCTCTGGTTTTAACCCCTGTGTGTTCTCAGAGGTGTGTCCAAACCCCACTGGCTACACCAGGTGCCAATATCAAAATCCAAGCACCCATTGGTTTGACCACAGCATCCCAGAATTCCTACTTCCTCCTGGTCAAACCACCACAACCACCTTCACTGCAACGATTAATGCTGATATGAACCGGGAGACAGTGGGTTCTGTTGTCAACAAGCTTAGAAATTAGGAAAGTACGATCAATGACCCAATGCAGGCTCATGTCTGCTGTGGTCAAGGAACTCAGAGAGGAGATGAGGGAGATGAGGGACGAGGTGAGGAGGAACAGTTCCCACATTTCACCAGTGCGAGTCACAGGCCCTAAAGTCAGAGCCAAATGTTCCCCAGCTAGAGAGAGAGGATACACCCCACAGGCTGACCTGTGGTTCTTTCTGCATGACCATGGGGAAAACATGGGAAGGTGAGATGAAAAACCTACTTCTGTCCTGGCAGCACAGGTGCATCAACTCAAGGAGGGAAAAACTAACCGAGGGAATTCCAGTAAAGTGAAGGTAGCCTCAACCTCCCATGACCAAGCTGCTGAGTATGATCTGTCAGATCCCCTGGAAGGTACCTCTACCATGTATGCCCTGGAAAGAAATAATAACCAGGGTTAGAGGGGCCCTGCCTCTAGCCAGGGAGAGGCACAGGAAAACCGGATCTTCTAGACTGTGTGGATCCGATGGCCTGGCACATCAGAACCATAAAAGTACGATGCCTTAGTTGATACTGGTGGGCAGTGTACCCTAATACCATCGGGACATGTGGGGGCAGAACCTGTTTCCATTGCCGGGGTGACGGGGGGATCACAGCAATTGACCCTGTTAGAAGCTGAGGTGAGCCTGACTAGGAAAGAGTAGAAGAAACATCCTATTGTGACTAGCCCAGAGGTCCCATGTATTCTAGGCATAGACTTCCTCCAGAATAGCTATTACAAAGGACCAAAGGGACTCAGATGGGCTGTTAACATAGCTGCTTTAGAGGCAGAGAACATTAAGTAGTTGAACACCTTGCCTGGACTATCAGAAAACTCATCTGCAGTAGGACTCCTGAAGGTAGAAAAGCTACGAGTGCCGATTGCCACCTCGACGCTGCACTGCCAGCAGTATCAAATGAATCGAGATGCCGTGACCCCCATTCACAAAATGATCCGTGAGCTGGAGAGCCAAGGGGTGGTCAGCAAAACCCACTCACCTTTCAACAGCCCCATCTAGCCTGTGCGCAAGTCTAACTGAGAATAGAGATTGACTGTAGACTTCTGTGGCTTGAATAAAGTGACTCCCCTGCTGAGTGCTGCTGTGCCGGACATGCTGGAACTCCAGTATGAGCTGGAGTCCAAGGCAGCAAAAAGAATTATTTCCACTGGAGCCCTGAACAGCAGCAAGCATTTGCCCAGATCAAGCAGGAGATCCCTCATGCCGTTGCCCTTGGCCCTGTCAGGACAGGACCAGAAGTGAAGAATGTGCTCTACTCTGCAGACAGGAACAATGGCTTGTCCTGGAGCCTTTAGTAGAAAGTGCCTAGGGAGACTCAAGGCTGACCACTGGGATTCTAGAGCCGAAGTTACAGAGAGTCCGAAGCCAACTACATTCCCACTGAGAAAGAAATCTTAGCCACCTATGAAGGAGTTCAAGCTGCCTCAGATGTGATTGGCATGGAAGCACAACTCCTCTTGGCACCCTGGCTACCAGTGCTGGGGTAGATATTTAAAAGAAAGTTTCCCACTGCCCACCACGCCACTCATGACACATGGAGCAAATAGATTTCTCTCATCACGCAGCACGCCGGTATTAAAAACCTGAATCACCCTGGGATTTTAGAGATAATTACAAATCTGCCAGAAAGTGAAAACTTTAGTCTCATTGATGAAAAAAACAAGAGCAAGTGACATGTGCTGAAGAAGTTCCACCATATAACCAACTACCAGCAGAGGAAACACGCTACGCTCTTTTCACTGACGGTTGATGTTCCGTTGATGGTCTTTTATCTCTCTGGGTATCTTTGGGCTACTCCTAGTCTGTTGCTATGTTAAGCCCATCTCCTTAGAATGATGCTTCATCTCCTAAAAAAACTAAAGAAAATTCTTTTCCCCAAGGCAAAGTCAAGTCAAGTCTAACTAGAGAGAAAAAATAAAAATTTTAAAGTTATATTGTTTCCAACACAGGGAGAAGGGGATTAGGGACAACTCCTCCAGGCACCCAAATGGATTGCGTTTGTCTCTCAGTGCTTCTCTCTTGTGAGCAACAGGCTCACAAGCTGGCAGCAGGCAGAGCTCCACCCCAACGTTGGAAAAAAATCCCTGCACAGGAGAGATCCAAGAAGAAGAAAAAGCACCACACGACCGTCTCTGCTCCAGACCAGGCAAAGACTGCCCAAGCCCCAGCTAAGAAACTGCCAAAACCACTCGCTTCCCCCTCAGTCACCACTCCTAAACTCTTGTTTCTCTGGCTGGGCCGATACCGTGGTATGTGGGAACATGGGGTAATTGCCCCTATTTGTCGCTTGGGCAACCCCCTTTCCCACATAGTCTTTCTTTCCAGTAGAAAATGGAAGAAAAGATTCCCTGAGAAAAAAAAAAAAAAAAAAAAAAAAACAAAACAAAACAAAACCTGACCCCCAACACTGGTATGTTTGCTATAGCATATTCACACTCGCATGCACACAGACATAAAAAGTCTGTACAAGGTACCTGTGAAAAATTCCCCTTAAGTTTAGTGAAATACTCACTTCGGATGCCTTTGCATCTTCTCAGCAGGAAAAGGGCTGAGCCTTGAGGAGTGGGGGATATCAGACCAGGATCCATCGGTGTTGTCTAGCAATCCTCTGAGTATAGCAAACTTGACTGTTCACTGTCTCTGAGAGGCTGCACTCAGAAGGAGGTTGCTGGTTTCAGCCTGCTGCAGTCCAGGAGAGCTCAAAGGGTCTCACTTTGTACTGCTGTTTATAGGCTTACAAGACAGTTGGCTTTAGTTGGCAATTTTCCATCTGAGAGGAAAGATGTGTGCTAATGTCTTTACAAATAATTTGATGGGTGAAGGTATGAGTGTTAATGTCTTTGAAATGGGTCTTAATGGTTCTACTGAATTTAGGCAGCAGGTTTGTTGCAGAGGCCAGACAGCTTAGTCCCTGAAACTAACAAGGGTCTTTACAAACTGGAGTTTCTGATCTTTGGGGTAAAATGGCAGGTTCAAGGGGGAAAATGGGGTAGGCAGTCCGGGAACACTGTACCTTCCTAGTACCTCAGCCAATGGGGAAAGGAAGAGGGCAATGTGCGTCTGGGAGTTTAGGATAAAAGGAGACTGCATTCTCAGAAACCTCAAGTGAGAAAACCTCATGGGCGTGTGCACCAGTAGATTCTCCCCCTATTCTCGAATAAAGTTGAAGGACTCCTCTGTCTCCTTTTTGGACATAAACCTCTGGCATAAGTGGATTTTTCTGACAACTGGGGGAACGGTCTGGGATCTTTCCACCGTTAGGGGATGGCACACGGCAAGAGGAGCTGGAGGTGCGCCTCACCCAGTTTCAGTGACCAGCTCCTTTCAGTGCTGGCCAGCACCGAGTGATTGATTGGATACCTAAGACTGTCAAGGAGACAGATGAGAAGAGGACAGGGGGGTCTGTGAAGGGGTCCGCGGGGAGAAGTGGACCAGGAGGTTCCATGAAGAGTCCATAGGAAAGGACTACTGGACATGGATTCCCAGAGGGGGCAGCAAAGTGTTATAAATAACTATTGTTAAAAAAGAGGACTGCAATATTGGCTTTCGCATTTATAAATATTCATTTTTGCATTGATCATAAGCATTCAGATATCATATAATGTATACCTTTATTTAGCTGTTTGTCAGTATAACAAAATCTATAAGTTTAAGTATGTACTGCATGGTTTATAGAAATAGTAGTGGGGTGAATATAATATATTATAGGCCTTAGCTGAACACTAGGTGTTAAAATACCTCTATGTAACTAAGCAAATTGTTTAAAGTGATCTTGTTGTTCCCCTTTCCATTGACTGAATCCTCCAAGTGATAAGATAATCATGGCACAAACCAGAGCACTGGAGGACAATTAGAGAATACCATGTTAAATTTAAGGAAGACATACTAAATACTTATCAGAGGATGTGAAACAACAGGATTGCTATAGATACATATTATAATATTGTCTTTTTACAAATATTAAAATTGATTGATATGTGAATTGTTAAAGTAACTTTGTTATAAAGATATAGTTTTTATTTCTGTTAATTAAGCTTAGACAGTGAAATAGCTATGCTTGTGTTAAATCAGCACTCACCATCTGAAGACAGTGTGAACTGTGAAAAATCCATATTATATGGTTGGCTCTTCACAAATATTAAAAGGAATACTATATGTGTTATGTTGGAAAGTTATGTTGTATTAATTTTTTAGTACTGTATTGATCCTTTTTAAGTAGTGTCGTAAATATAGTTTTAGGCTATAATATAATATTAAAATAGAAACTATGCAATGTAAGATACTTTTTCTAACTAGCTCAAGGAATGGATAATTAAGGAATTCTTCGCATGGAGATAACACCAACAAGACACCAAAATCCCCAAGAGAGGAATTACTGCCTCCTTACCTGGAAGAACCAGACTACTTCCAAACTTTGAGGAGCCAAAACACTGATTTACAAGATGAGGGGAGGAGCAGAAATTAAGGAGAAGACACCCTTCGTTTGAAAAGAATGTTTGAATCATGTATGAGATAAATGAATATGCAAGAGGCTATTGCTTTTAAGGGTTAATCCTTTGTTAGCAAGGTGTGCTTTTGTGTGGCAGAGAGCAAAATGCACCTAGACGTCTGTAATTCTTTGCTTTTTATTGTCTTAACTCTGATTGTCCAAATTCTTATTGGTCTAAATTTTATTATTTTATAACTATTTTATTACTATTAAACTTTCAAAATTTTAAAACAAGTGATTGGCGTTTTTCACAGGACCAAGGCCCAAAAATTGGAGGTGATAAGAATGGATTAAAACCACAACCAAGGAATATGCATGCTCTAAAAAGGCAGACCCAAAGAAGAACCATGCTAAACAATTCTTGGAATATGTAAACTAGTTTCAGGAAAAAGTTTACTATGCATAAGGGTCTATGAATATGCAACAGGCGAATATGCAACAGGCTGATGTAATGGAAAAGGTATTTATGGGCTAGCCCCGAAAATAAGTGTGGTCCTGGCTGAGTGCCAAGATGCACCCAGCCATAATACCCTTTGCTTTATGGTCCTTGTCTCCTATTCTCCTTTATTAAACTTTTAAATTTTCACAGGATGGAGACACGAGAAAAAATAAAATATATTGACGTGACACACAGGATGTCATGCAGATAAGTCGGAGTGTGAAGAAGCCAAACAAAGGAGTTCTCAAAACATCAGAACGTCCACAAGAATGTTTGAATAATGTATGAAACACATGAATATGCATGTACCTTAGCAATTTAACAATGATAACACTGCCTGTATATACCAGCCTGTTCTTTGGCTGTTCGCCAGGACCATGCCAGCACTGGACTTTTTGCCTCTTATTTTATCCCTTATTAAACTTTACAAAAATTCTTTATCTTCAACTCCATTTTTCACACTATATGGTTGTTGGCTTTCGCTATTATGTATTGGCTTTTGCAAATTATTATTAATCACAACGATTTTGATATAGTACAGTTTGTAATCACTTTCACATGCTTTTGATATAGTGTGATTTGTCACATTTTTGTGGCCAATGCCCTGGTCCCTGTGTAGCTCATAATTTCAGAACATCATTTATGGATGATATTTTAGCTTGTGGACAGCCTGATTGTAAGAGCGTCAGGGGATTGCACAGTCAGGACAGACGGAGACGAGAGATCTCTGAAGCCAGGTCATGGAACTTGCGGTTTATTGAAAAGGGTGTGGGTGCAGGGCCCTGCTGGGAGCTGCCAGCCACAGCTTGGGGCAAGCCTGAGAGAAGAGAGGGGTAGAGAGGATGAGAGGGTAAGAACGTAAAAGCATAAGAGAGTAAAAGGGGTAAGACAGTAAAAGGCAAGAGCTAAGAGGGGCAAGAAGGGCAAGAGCTAAGAGAGTGAAGTTCCCGTTACAATACAATAAATGATCTTCTGTGTTGAATATTCTGATTCTCACTAACCAATCTACTACAATATACAAATTCTATTGCATTTCCGTACAGTCCATAAGAATCACTACATTACCATACTGTGCTACATTTTAAACCCTAAAAACTACTCTTTGGAACCCTTCTGCCAAGCTGGCAGGGTCTGCTCGGACCCTTGGACCTGCCTGCAAGCAGAGGGTCTTGTTTCATCAAAAGGTGATTACCTTCAGCCGGCCACACCATTGTTTTCCCGTTGTTCAGTAACTAAGGGATCTCAAAGCTTGCTTTCATTTCAATCTCGCTTATAGTTTCTATATTCTCAAAATCTTTTGCCAGGCAATCATACTCATAAGGCTTTCCTGTTTCATCTTCCCCAACACCTGATAAACACTGATTTGGTTTGAAAAGAGAGGTATCTGCTAAGGAAGGCAGGAGCCTCCCCTGAAATGGAATAATGTAAACCCCCTCCCTCAGAATTGCTATAAATTTTGAAATTAGGGGCTCTCAGGCAAAGATATGGGAGCAGGAATAATAGTTCTTTATTAGGGAAGAAAAAAAATAAAAATAAACAATGCAGTAATTGAAAACAACACTGACAGAGTCAGAATACAACCTGACACCCTGTTGGTCAGGGTGTTGGTAGCAGTCCAATTGAAATGGTGGCTGCAGTCCTCCTGGAGTGAGATATGTGGTTCTGTTGAAGCAGTAATCCTGTAGAAGGGTGTAGTCTTCCTCTGAAGATCCATGGGTGGTGTAGATGGGCCTGGTATTCCTCTGGGAATCCAGTGGGAAAGGGCTGCTCCTCTGGGAACCCACTGGGAAAAGGCTGGCTGTGGTCTTCCAAATCTCTAATTATATCCAGGTAGGAATGTTTGGCTCCTCCTCCTGGGTGGAGCATCTCATAATGGGATGATGTAATTTTATTAGTCATGCAATGAGACTCAATGTCCCATTAACAGATGCCTCCCCGGAGGGAGGATTGGTTTGTGGAAGAGATAAAGAAAGCTGCCCAATTAACAGAATATAACTGCTGCACAGATAGGAATAGAATACACACACCCATTTCCAACCTAAGACAACATATATTATAGTTTTGACTTTCAAAAAATATTAAAGTGGATGCTATGTGTTGTGCATTATAATGGTAACTTTTGCCCAAGTTGCTGTAGTTGTGAAATAATAACTAATGCTTTTATCCTTGTAACTAACTGACAATTATGAGAATAATGTAGATATGTTTGTGAAATTGCTAATTTTGATTTAAAGTACTTGTGGAAACAGCTAAAACTATCTGCATGGTCAGATAACATTTAAGGAACAGATGTGATGAGAACCCCTGCCACTGAAGTTTTTGACTGTCAGTAACTTATGCCTGCTGAAACCATGGAACAGGGGGCCATTGTGAGGAAGTGACACACGACCCTCAAAACAACAAACCACGATTACTGCATGTACTCTAAAAAGGTGGGTGATGGGTCTGAGACAAAGTAGAAATTCCCCAGAGTAGAAATCCATTTTAATTTAGGTGAAATGCACATCTTTGAGTTAAGTCTGTAGTTTGAAAACATAGCTATTTATTCTGACTGATTGTTCTTGTAAAAAGCCTAGGCTTGGAGAAACTGCTTCAGTGAAAGACAGAGAGAAGGGGAGGGAGATAGAGACACTGCTGTGAAAGCAAGTCAACCTGACCTAGGAATTCTTTGTGATAAAGAAGGACTAGCAGCAAATGTCACACGAAATTTGTAAAAAATGAATATGTATGAACCTATTGTAAAATTGTATGCATATGTATTTGAGAGGGAGATAAAAAGAGACCTGAAGTTCCCAGAAGTGCGCGTGTCTTTTAAGGAGCGTAATCTCCACATGCATCCAGCGCTGTAGTAAACATACCAGCTTTACAACTTTCACAAAGTTGTAGAGTTTTGTTTATCACCACAAAACATTCTGGCGAAGCCAGCCAGGAGGAATCATCTCTGTCCCGGCAGAGGCAAGGGAGAATAGACAGACTCTGAGGCGTACCCCGGGATTTTCCTGGAGGAGCTCTGCTCGTCTCGGCTTGCCTCCTGCGGAGACAGACAAGGACCTGCTGGTGTGCGGAGGATACGGTATGTATTGAGGGGCCCCCAGGGGAAAAGAGAGATAGGACGGCTGAAAAAGTCACTCAGAGACATCTGGGTGCTCAGCCTCGTTCCTGTGCCTGCAGGCAGACCGGTCGATAGAGCGACTGGGAGATGAGGGTTCACTTTATGATAGAGCGGCCACTAGTGACCCTGGGGGTGGGTTCGAGTGAACCTGTGTGTGTGTGGTGTCCAGACACTGTATTGTTGTATAGTTAATGCATTGTGTGGTTACTGTTAGTGCGTTTGTAATTGTGCGAGTGCATGGTGTAAAAAAGAGAGCGAGCCAGTGAGTATATTTACAGTGCGGAGGGGTTTCTACCCGTGACTGAAGGGGCCGAGTGAGGCCTGAGGCGCTGGCTGGGGCAGGCTGTGGGGGCAGGGACTGCCCGGCAAAGAAGTAGAGCAAGTATTAGAGAAGTGTGGGTGAAGATATCCATCGAGTAAAGGTGGTGTATTTTGGTGTAGATTGTGCACACTTTTACTGTGGCTAGATGAACTCAAGGAGTTCCTCTGCCCCAGTGGTTTGGACTTGACCCCTGGGAGTTTGTGAATCCTATGAAATACTGGATAGATAGAGGAGACGAACGAGTTCATTTAGAGGGGCTTTATCAGACTTCAGCTGGTACTATAGTAATTCTGGACTGGGAACAACCTGCTGTAGAAGATTTAGAGTTTCCTCTAATAAACGAAATAGCCTGCCTCTGTGGGCAATTCCTGAGAGCCTTTGGTGCATCAAGAGGCTGGCACGCTGCGTGGGTATTATTGCAGTGCAGAGTTTGTGATAGACGCGGGTATTGCTGTTCTAATAAGCATCAGAGCATGTGCCCTGAGTGTAAATTAAAGTTTCCTGATCAAGCTGATTCAGAACCTAAGATCTCAAAGCTTGTGTGTGGGAAATCACATCTGATAACTGCCACCTGCAGTTGTGTGTGAGAGGAAGACTAGGAAACGACTGTGAAGCTCTGTGAAGAGAGATTTGGGTGGAAGCGAGATAGGGCAAGGAGAAGGAGATAATGAGAACTAAACAGAGCAAAGAAGTCCCTCGAGCTAGCCCCTTGGGGTGCATCTTGGCCCCCTGGAAGGAAGTCACCAGTAGGGGGGGCTCTATACGTGTTAGACCACAGAGCGAAGTGGCCACCCACCAGAACTTCAGATTATAATACCTTATTGCAGTTAATGTTGTTTTTAAGACGGGAAGGTAAATGGGATGAAGTTTCGTATGTTGGTATGTTTTTTGTTTTAAGAAATCACCAAGAATGGCAAAGAGACTGTGGGATCAGACCGGCCTTGGACCCACTGCTCTTAGCCCTTGAAAAGGAAAACAAGGCAAAGAGGGGGCAAATCAGACATTGTTGTTTAGCATGTAGTATAAGACAATGGTGCATGAGATCAGATAAGGTATATCATTCTGAGGAGCAAGAATGAGATACATTTGAGTGGATGAAGGCTCCTCCTAGGAGGAGGGAAGTTGAAGATGAAGATGATGAGGAAGAGGACTTCCCCAAAAAGGACGAGGATTCAGGCTGGGAAGGCACATCCACTAGAACCCATCCCCCCCCCCCCCCCCCCGATATTTCAGTTGCATCTAGAACTAGAAGGCAAGCAGTGTTACAAGCCCCTCTGTGAGAGGCAGTGGGAGCAGAAGGAGAGGGATTAATGATTAAAGTGCCATGGATTTAGAGGCATGAGAAAAGATTGCTAAGAATTATCGTATAGATCCGATACATCCTGCCAAACGTCTACAATATGTTATCAAGCAATACAATCCAGATTGGGCTGACATACAGTTACTACTAGATGCTTTCACTGAAGCAAAAAAACAGCTGATCCTCAAGACAGCAGGGACTTTGGCAGAGGATCACTGCAAGAGCAAGCAGCTAGATGTAAAAGAATATTTCCCCCTCCAAGACTCAGAATGAGATCCTAATGTATCAGCAGAAATAAAGAAATTAACAGATTAGCAAGAGTGGATAGCAACAGGGGTGGAAAGAGCTATTCCAAAACCCATAAATTGGTCTGCCTTATATTCTCTTAAGCAGAGGCCTTCAGAGACTCCATCTGAGTTTCTAGAGCGTTTAAAGGATGCTATGCATTGTCATACATCATTGGATCCAGGGTTTGAGATAGGGGTGAATCAACTAGTTAATTCATTTTTGAGTCAATCTGCTAGAGATATTAGACATAAACTTCAGAAAATTCGGGGACCGGAAGGGAGAAATCTCAAAGTCTTGCTAGAGGAGGCCTAGAGGGTATTTAGTTACCAGGAAGAACGATATAAACAAAGAATGAAAAAGTTGGTGGCAGAGGTACATGAGGAAAGGCAAAGAAAATGCAACCAGAGACCACTGAGACAGAGGAAAGATCCACTCTGAATTAGGTGAAGTGTCTAAGAGAGGTGAAAAGTCTGTGAGGCAAAAGCTGAAGGAAAAGTCAGATGCCGGAGACAGCAAGACGACAGAGAAAGAAAAACAGAAATGACCACAAGGTCAATTTGCCCCCGACCTAAGAATTCCTTTGATAAAGGAGAACTGGCGATAAATGTCACGCGGAATGAATATGTATGAACCTATTGTGAAACTGTATGCATATGCATTTGGAAGGGGGGATAAAAGGAGACCTGAGATCTTCAGGGGCACGCATGCCTTTTGAGGAGAATTTTCTCCGTATGTGTCCGGCGCCGTACATAAACATACCGGGCTTTACAACTTTTATAAAGTTGTGAGGTTTCTTGTTTTCTCCGCAAAACACCACCCAGACGAGGACCACCTCGGCTGGGCAGGAACCAGTGTGCAATCTGAAAAAGAACTTGTCACTGGAAAGATCAATGCCCAGAACGGAGACGAGGTGACCAAGTGGCTGCACACATACAAAACACCTGAGGAGGACGAGGGCATTCTGCCCCAGCTGATCCACTGGTTATAGCAGTGAGGCTGGGAGAAGAAGGGAAAAGGGTAGAAATTATAGTTGATACAGGGGCCACATATTCATTTTTAAATAAAGCTTTAGTACCTGTGGAAAATGAATATGTTGTAGTGCAGGGGACAACTAGCTAGTCGGAAAAGGCATATTTCTGCAAACCTTTGAAGTATAAATTAAGAAAACAATGGAGTATTCATAAATTCTTGTACATGCCCAATTCACCAAAGGCACTTTTAAGCAGAGATTTATTGGAGCAGTTACAAGCAACCATTACATTCGAAAATAGAGCGGTTACTCTGGAAGTGAATGATCAAAATTACATAGAGGTATTAAGTTTAACCTTAACAGCTATTTAAATTGAGGAGGAAATTGATGAAGAGATACTAAGTCAAGTATTTCCCGGGGTATGGGCCTCTGATGTACCAGAGAGGGCGAAAAATGCCTCCCCCATAGTAATTAAGCTCAAGGAAGGGACACAACCAGTGAGAATTAAGCAGTACCCCCTAAAGACAGAAGACTGGAATGGAATCAGCCCAATAATTGAAAATTTTCTGCGGTTAGGGTTACTGAAAGAATGCCAATCTGATTTCAATACTTCCATTTTACCTGTTTGGAAATCTAATGGGTCGTACCAGATAGTACAGGATTTTAGGGCCGTCAATAAAGTAACAGAAGATTTGTATCTGATGGTAGCCAATCCATATACTTTATTAACTTGTCTAACACCTGAGCTAACCTGGTTTACAGTTTTAGACCTAAAAAATGCCTTCTTTGCCTCCCTATCCACGAAGCCAGCCAGAAAATTTTTGCATTTGAATGAGAAAGCCCTAAAAGTGGGCGCAAAACCAAGCTCACATGGTCCGTGCTGCCTCAAGGCTTCAAAAATTCCCCCATTCTGTTTGGGGAGAAACTTGCAAAAGATCCAGAGTCCTGGGAAAGCTCCACAGGAAGAAGGAAGACTGTTGCAGTATGTGAATGATCTTTTAGTAGCCACTTGGACAAGAGAAGCATGTGTGGCCTAGACAGTAAGCCTTTTGAATTTCCTAGGACTCCAAGGATACAGAGTATCAAAGAAAAAGGCACAGGCAGTGAAACAGAAAGTAATCTACCTGGAGTATGAGGTGAGTGCTGGGCAACAGACTTTAGGGCAGGCTGGCAAAGAAGCCCTATGTCAAACCCCGAAACCCCAGACAACGAAGGAACTCCGAACCTACTTAGGCATGGAAAAGTGATGCCGACTGTAGGTTTAAAATTATGGACTGCTCGTCTGTCGTGGGTTGACAGCCTTTATCCCAATATCGTGTGTTGTGTCTGGCAGCTGTGCCTTTTCTCTCTTCCCCCCCCCCGGCCGTCTTGCTGCGGCGGGGCGGGGAAGAGAGGGGGGAGTGTTTGACCAGGCCTTTTTTTGCTTTTGGGCTTTTTGGCTGCTTGGCTTGGCTAGCCGCTTTGCTTGCTTGCTTTCTGCTTTTTGCGCTGTTTTTTTTTCTTTTCTTTTGCTCCCTCTTTCTTACCCTTCCCTGAAGATACTGGACCGGCTCCGGACCTGACCTGAGACGTCCAGGACACCTGGAGCTTGCAACAGAAGCTTGACGCCCTCACAACACAGTAGGTTTTCTTTTCTTTTCTTGTGTTGGGGAGTGTTCTTTTGTTACTTGTAAATAAATAGGTTTTGTTTTCCACTTTGCTCCTCCGAGAAATTCCTTCCCAAACCCGGTGTTGGGGGAGGGGTGGTTGGAGGTTTGTTTTGTTTTGGGGGGCTCCCTTTTGGAGATTTCCCCTAATTTGTCCTAAACCAGGACATCGTCAGACCCCTCTATGCTCTTATTGCCGATAGAAACAGAGATGTCCAGTAAACAAACTAAGCCACACAGGCCTTTCACCAGCTAAAGAGTGCCCTCATGTCAGCTCCAGCTTTGACACTTCCAGATGTAAGTAAACCATTCTTTCTACCTTCCCACGAAAGACAGGGAATTGCCCTGGGAATACTGGGTCAGGACTTAGGTCCATACTGGAAGGCAGTTGCTTACTTCTCCCAGCAACTAGATGCAACAGCCAAAAGATGGCCAGGTGCCCTCAGAGCTGTAGCAGCAGTAATGCTGAATATTCAAAAGGCATGCAAGTTTACCCTGGAACAAAAAAGAACTGTACTATTGTCCCACACAGTGTCCGCAGTACTGGAAGTAAAGGGTGGCCACTGGCTTTCACCACAGAAGTTTCTGAAATACCAGGCCATCATGGTAGAGCAAGATGATGTAGACGTAGTGGCGACTAATATTGTCAACCCAGCTTCATTTCTCAGTAGAAATCAAAGAGAAGCAGTACACCACAATTGCCTGGAGACCATTGAAGCTACCTACTCCAGCCACCCAAACTTAAAGGACAGTCCTTTAGACGATGCAGAGACCGGGTTCACTGACAGGAGCAGCTACGTTGCCAGTAGAAAGCGACATTGCAAAGTACACAGTGACTACCTGCAGAGAGGTAATAGAGTCTGGACCCTTACCACCAGGTACCTCTGCACAGAAAGTTGAAATAAATGCATTGACCCATGCCTTAGAAACAGCAAAAGGCATTCAGAGTCATGCATGCACATGGAGCCATCTGGAAGGAGAGGGGACTGCTGACCTCACAGAGAAAGAACATCAAACATGCACAAGAAATAATCCGGCTGCTAGAAGCAGTCCAGCTGCCTGAAAAGGTAGCAATTATGCACATTAAGGCACACCAAAGAGTGAGCTCAGAATTGGAAGAAGGAAATGAGCTGGGGGATAAAAAGGGAAAAGAAGCAGCAAAAAGTGAGGTAACTGTTGAAGAAGCCCTAATTCCAGATGGACAAATTTCCTTTCAAGGTAAGCCAGAATATAATAAGAGAGATAGAAAATTGATTGTAGAACAAAGAAAGACATATAACCAAGAAAGGTGAGCTACTATTGAAAAGAAGCTAGTAATCCCTTCCCATTTATTGTAGCCACTAGTAAGGGAAGAACACCAGAAAGCACACTGAAGAAAAGATGCCCTATACACCTACTTGATTGAAAAAATCATTGCTAGGAATTTATATGCCACTATTACTCAAGTGACCCCACATTGTGATCTTTGCCTCCAGACTAACCCCAAAAATACCCCCAGGACAAAACTCTGTCAGATTACGAGAGGCCATGAGCCTGGACAGCAGTGGCAAATTGACTTTTCAGAACTCCCAAGGAAAGGGGGGTATCAGTATTTATTGTTATTGACAGATGCATTTTCAGCGTGGCCAGAAGCATTCCCCACCAGAACTGTCAATGCTCGAGAACTGACCAGAGTATCATTACAAGAAATAATACCATGCTTCGGAGTTCCAGCCACAATGTCCTCTGATTGAAGATCACATTTTATTTCCAAAATAGTGCAACAGATTAGTAGCCACCTGGGCATAGACTGGGAACTTCACATCCCATACCGCCCCCAATCAAGCGGCCAGGTGGAGAAAATTAATCATTTGATTAAGCAGCAAATTGTAAGACTGGGGCAAGAAGTTAATCTCCCCTGGCCCCAAGCTCTTCCACTGGCACTACTGCGAATTGGACTAAACCTCAGGCTAAAGAAAATCTGAGTCTTTTTGAAATGAGTTATGGAAGATCATATAGAATACAAAAGAGAATGTCCATCCACATTGAGGAGGTAACACTGGCCACCTTCATGGTGGCTTTAAGCAAACAGCTCAGAGAAATTGAGAAACATGTGGCTGGAACTCCGAGCAGGGAGTTAGATGAGCTATACATCCTAGGGATTATGTATAAGTTAAGACTTTTTCAGAGAAGACTTTAACACCACAGCAACAAGGACTGTTCCAGGTGCTTCTCACCACATTCACTGCAATCAAAATCAAAGAGCAGAATTCCTAGATCCACCATTCTCGAGTGAAGAAGGCCCAGAAGCCTCTTGGAGAGTGACACCAAGAGACAATGAACTGAGACTAAAACTTACTCGGGCAAAATGAGTATGAGTATATTGCGGTCGGGGGTAGTTTATACTTTCACTTACAGAATTGTTTTGTATATAATTATAACTGAAGCCTTAGAATTAGAGAGTACCTCTATCCAAAGCGATGCTGAATGGCTTTGGTCCCAGGCTTTTGATCAAGATACTAGATCCATGGGAGAACCTTCTGAGATAAAAGATTTAAACCTATCCACTGTAGTAATTAATGGGAATCAGGTATATGAGGAGCAGGAGTGGCAAGAACAGGAACTGAAGACACTTCAAGAGATCAGAAGAGAAGAAATCAAGGTAGCGTACCGGGTGGTCAATGGGACGGCTTATGAGAGACCAGATGAAATTAGCGTCTCAACCTCTCCCGTATACAGGCACCAGGAAGTTTGTGATAGCTCAAGTGAATCAGACTGTTGGTGTAATTTCACCTTGATACAACCTGTAGAAGTGACTTGCCTGTAGGCTAAAGATGCTATCCGGCTCTCATTTAAATTTAAAATAGATACTGCACATTTACAACAGCAGGACTTTATACAACCCACACTAGTACTCAAGCAGTTCAGACTCAACCCAAACTTGAACCTCAAGTGTATGAAATAGGCCCCTAAGTAGTGAAGAATGTGGGTAAACAACAACTGTTGTTCAATCCAGAATGGTCACTCAAACAAGTTGAGTTGCTAATGCAAATTAACATCTCAAAAATCCAACCAGTCTGCTCCTCTTTCCTAAGAACATCCTTTGAGAACTGGACAACGTAGTTACAAAGACAGGTATACCTCAAGAGCAGAATAAGAAAAGATCTAACTAAGATATTAGAGAAAAGATTGGGAGTTTAAAATAGAATTGATTCATAAATACTGATGAATAAGCTGGCCCCTGCAGCAGGTAGTCTAACAAAATTGAAGCAGCCTTTACAGTCATCTCCATTGGCATTAGGAACTAGCCAGTGACAGATTTCTAAAATACTGCCAAAGGGAGAAAACGCCAGGGACCACGACCATACGTTAATAGTAGAAGCACTTAGTACAGTTCAAGATAATGTATCTTTAGCTTTCAGTTGTATACAAGCACAGTTATAGATTCAGGCAACAGCAGCTCTGATCATACGGGAAAGGGGTGAAGGTAATTTTCCAGCTGAAATTTGGAAGGTTGTCTGGGATAATGCGATTGATTTTGAAAGGAAACTTCAATCCTGGTGGACTATGGTGAATTTCACCTATGATTCTGCTTCTAATGTGGCCACCGCCTTTGTGCTTACCATGCGTAATGCCACTGTTTACCTTATCAACTACCCCATCATTGTACTATGATTAAATAATGAAAAAACAGTGCTCTACCCTTCAGAACATAGGGTGTGGGCACAAAAGGTGAATGAAAAGTGCAAACAGTAAACTTAGAATCCTGTATTACTAGAGAGCAACTAGGATTCATTTGTGGAAGCAATACTATTAATGCTCAAGATGTGTGTCTAAACACTGAACAGAGTATTTGCCACTTTGCTATTCATCCCGTCACTGATCAGAAAACTGTGCTGGTAAAGGTTGTGTATGCTTGAGAACTGCTTGTGCTGCTCTAAAAATTTTTAGCAACAATGTTATTTTGTTTAGTAGAAATCATTCTAATTTCTGTATTTGTAATTTTGTTAAGATTATCGGGTGTGATTTTTCGTACTTGGCCCCAGTTACATCCCACCAGCTGGTTAAAACCAATTACACAATGTAACACAGGTTATCACCTACCCCTATTGGGATGAACCTTACATTAGTAAAACAATTAATTTAGCACCAAGACCTACTAAAAATCTTTAAAGAAATCCAAGAAAGCAGAAAGAAAACCTTAATTACTGTCCAACATGATACAAAAGAAATAACCAGAATTCTACAAAGAATGGAACAAAATGCAGATCATCACTAGTGAGATGTGATCTTTAGGTAGTCACCAAATGCAAATGGAATCTTTAATAAGTTGTGTCATCCCGTTGTGGTTTTGTTAATATTAGTTAGAATAAGTTTAAGATTATCCATTATATTGCTAATTTAGAATTAGAGAATACTACAGCGAGTAGCTGTGTTAACCTCCTTATCAAACGTACATGGTAAAGCATTAAGAGACACTTATTGTCATAGGAGTTTGCATTAACTAAAAGAATTTAGTTATTTTCTAGAAAAGGGGGGAAATCAGACAGAGTAGAAATCCATTTTGATTTAGGTGAAATGCACATCTTTGAGTTAAGTCTGTAGTTTGAAAACATAGCTATTTAGTCTGACTGCCTGTTCTCATAAAAAGCCTAAGCTCAGAGAAACTGCTTCAGTGAAAGACAGAGAGAAGGGGAGGGAGATAGAGACACTGCTGTGAAAGCAGGTCAACATGACCTAGGAATTTTCTGATAAAGAAGGACTAGTGGCAAATGTCACGCAAAATTTGTAAAAAATGAATATGTATGAACCTATTGTAAAATTGTATGCATATAGATTTGAGAGGAAGATAAAAAGAGACCTGAAGTTCCCAGAAGTGCGCATGTCTTTTAAAGAGAGTAATCTCTACATGCGTCCAGCACTGTAATAAACATACCGGCTTTACAACTTTCACAAAGTTGTAGAGTTTTGTTTATCTCCGCAAAACACATCGAACCAAGCTAAAGAATTCCTGGAACATGTAAACGTGTTCAAAGAAATGTTAGAATATGTATCATCTGTATGAATATGTATTTGACCAGTGCAATGGAAAAAGTATATCAGAAGAGTTGTTATGGTTAACTGGTATGCCTCTGGCTACAGCTATACACCTAGCACTGTTATTGTCCCTTTCATCCCTTTAAAAAATTTGAAAGAGCGAGGTTTGTTTCTCACAAAGGGAAAGTAGGGAAGGGTCTATGCAAATCTCACCGGTGAGTACAATTTTGGGGAGTAAAATATGGCAAGATACCCAGTGTAGGCGACAAAGGAAAGTTGACAAAAGGGTCTCGACTATAGGGACGACTATCCCAAAATAGGAGAATGTTGAGATGGTTTGTACATTCTCCTAGAAGTAGTAAAAAGGACATGGGCGCGCAGAGCAGGCAATATGGGGAACATGGATGCACAAAGGTGGCAATTAGAAGCACCGAGAAAGGATCTTAGTCACCTATGCCCAGAGGGGGCAATATGGTGTTGGTTTGGGAAAGGATTGGTTGAAGGGGAGTATGGAGAAATATGGTTAAGGCAAATAGCAGTGGGAGGCTATGTGATAAGGAAAAATGGGAAATTCTCTGCCTTATCTTCAAAATTTGCAGTCTAATGCAGGGCTGGCTGCAAGTCTTTTGTATTCCTGGCTTCCAGGACAGGGAAAACAGGGAAGTACTGCTCCTACACACCCACCCCTCCCCAGGTCATTATGGAGCCACGGTGGAGGATTTGGGTTTGTCCACTTGGTATTCAGGACTTAAGGGCTTCTATTCAGGACTTCTGTCTGAGGCCAGGTGTGGGATCAGCAGCACGGGCTGGGGACCTGTGGGGGAGGTGTGGGACCAAGTTGAGGCTGTGGGACAGCTGGAGCTCAGCTCCGGGAGGTCCCTGACTACTGCCACTCCCCCAGACAGGGGCTGCAGTGGGTCCCCTGTCCCATGAGGCTGTGGGACCTTCTGTCCACCAGCCTGTTCCTGTAGCACCATCTGCTGCACTCGCTCATTGGGACCTGGTGCTTTACAGAGCTTGTGGTGCAGTGAGAGCGGCCCAGGGGCCTGGACAGGTGTGCTGCGGGGGAGTGTGGACACTGCTTTGGTGTGCAGTGTCAGGTACAGTGAGTGGCTTTGGTATATGATATAAGAGAAAATGTGTCACCAAAGCCTGTCCTGATACACTAAGAGATTTTGTTTGGATCACTGGAGAAATGAGTGATTTTGGGCTGTGATAGAATGAATACTCTGAGGCAGTAGCAGGGGACTAGAGGAAGGACAGAATAAGCTCCTGGATTAATTGGTTAAGAGGCATACTTAAGAAGAGATGAGGAAAAGGCAAAAGCAAAGGCAAAAGTGATGGCAGAGCTTTTACAACCACCAACAGGAAAAAGTGCAGAGAGACCCCAGGACCAAAGGGAAGGAGGCAGCGTGGGTAATGTGATGATTTGCTCTCACAATTAAGAGATGAATATTATGTGTATGTTAAGAGAAGTTTTATTGATGTATGGTTATGTTATTGTAGCTTGTTGTTTGGACATCCTCTGTTCTCCTCATAGTCCTCTTCTCCCCTCAGTATTGTTGCCACCAAACAGCCTGGGTTGTCTGGGACATGTAGAAAGAAGGCGTGTACATGTGCCCCTTGCATGGGGCAGTTGGAAATAGGGAAGGCTTGTTGCTAGGGAGGCATGGCATGACAATACTTGACCTCCAATCAAGTTGCAAGAAAGTAGTCTCGACCAATGGATGGCAAAGAAGAGTTGACTTACACACTTTTGGAGGGGCCAGGGTTGGCTGATGAAACACCAGGGCTATAAAAGCGATTTAGTGAGCGAGCTCATGGCAGATGGCCACACTCTCAGTGTGCTGTAATTTTTCCTTATCCAGTCCTTTGTTGTATTTGTTGAGGTTTAATAAACCTTTAGAAAATTTTAGAAGTGAGGGGTCATTTCTCACAAATGGGGACTCGTCTGGGATGAAAACCTCATCTCCGTGGCCTTATGATATTTCAAATGGTAGGCACACCGCACTGAATTTGGTGGCTTAAATAACTTCTCCTGGGATCATTGGTTGACATATGGGGCTGAGTGTCTGAGATGGAACACTTGTTCATCAGCAAAACAGCCTCGTTTATTATCCGGAGCTAACTTTTACAGGCAATTCAAACCTCCCGGCTCTAGACAGCCATTGGTCTAATCTCCACAACCCCTAGACTCTGAACCGGTCAAATACTTGCACTTTAGGAGAGTTTTTATTGGTTGAAACCTCTGTCAGTCAGTCCAGAGGCTGGTTTATGAAATTGGGCTGGGTTTCTCATTTATAGCTGGATTAATGCTCAGTACAAATCAGCTTGCACTGCAACAATCAGTGACTTGCAGGTCGACACTCCGAGGACAACAAAGGAGTAAATAATGAAAGCGAAGAGGGGGAAGAAGGCAAAAAAGTCCCCTGAAAATACTGCAGACCAAAAGATCTGGAGGATTGCTGTTGCACTGCATGTTTTTGATTGTAATTTGGTCCTAGTAGTCAGTTTTATAAACCCTTCCCCCCCATTTTGTACTGTTATGGCATATTTTATTATCATAGGATTGTTCCTTTTCCCTTGTATTGTTAGTTTTGCCCTAGTTATCCATCTCCCCAAAGACCTGCCCTTTTGTTCCCTGTTCCTCCTCCCACTGAATGTCAATCCCTTTCCATGCCTGCCCTTTCTCCAGAAACTTCCCTATCAATTTTGTACCTTCGAGGCCCCATTGGTTTGTTTAAGTTGTTCTCCTCCCCTGTAATCTCCTATTGGTTTATACATTGTATCCCCCTGTGAGAGTCTGTCCGAATTTTCCCTCATCTGCCTCACGATCGTCCTTGGGAGACCACTGAAGAGAAGACCCCCCCTGTCTAGAATCCCTGGCTCTGAAGGAGAAAGTCACATGCCACGGGCCCTGAGACCTGAAAGCTCAGTGTTAAGCTATTGTTTTCACAGGTGTGTTTGCTGTATGCTAAGAAGAGGGCACCGTGCCGCGTTTGCAACAATAGCAGCTTTGGAAGCTGTTCCATCTCTCAGCCTGGCAGGACTTCTCCTGAGTTTCAGGTGGTCTCCCACCGAAGACCCTCACCTGTTTTACAACCACCGTGACAGACAGACTGAGATGTAAGAAGCTTCTCCATCAAGGACTGAGACATGAAACTCCTAAAAGGCCCCTCTGCTCCTTCCAAGGACTGGGACTGAAACCCCCAGCCCGGGGAAGGTGTGTGGGGGAGGCAAGCTGACCGAAGTGAGATGTTTGCCTGCAGGTTGTGACCACTGGAGCAAGAAAACAATGGCTCTCATTTACTGCTGAGAACATAGACTACCTGTTACATCTGTTCCCTATTGTATCTGTTTCTCCCCCCTCACAATTTTCAGTAATAAAAACCTCTGAGTTAGCTAGAGCCTTTGAGATCTCTCCAGCGCAACAGGCAGATCCTCGACTGGACTGGACCAAAGGACTTTGTCTCTGGGTTGGTAGCTATATCCCCTTTCTCTCTCTCTCTTTCTCTATCCTTTTCTCTCCCTTAATCCCTCTATCACATTTTTGCTGTGGTTATTTCAATAAAACTGCATTTGTTTTGATTATCACTGCAAACCCCCTTGTATCATGTTGGTGTTTTGCACTCTGAGATCATTCCTACGAATCATCAGGTCATCTGTTCACTAGGACGGATCCTGACACTCCCGCCTTGTGTTCCACCCCCAGTTTCTCCCAACTGGTTAAAGATTGTATCCTCCCCTGGGACCTCCCCTGTATATAAGTTGATATATGCCTTTGTTCAGTGTCTTTCTGTCCCTGACCCTCCTGAGAATAAACACCTTTGGAAAACATACAGAAGACCTCTCCCTGTTCCTTGTCCCTGCCCTCAAGGCAGTCCACCCATGCCGTAGAGCAGCTATGCCCTACAGCCACACCCCGGATTTAACAGCTTTCTGGGGGGGGACCCACTCCCGCTGATGGTGTCGGGAGCTAGTCAGGCTGAAGAAATCTGGTACTGCAGCAGATTGTGAGTATCGTGCTTGTGGGAAACAGAGTCCTGGAGTGTGCTTGGGGTGTGATTGAGACTTGGGAGAATTGATTTGAAAAGGCACCATCACCATCCTCATAATTGGTCTGGCCAGGTTGCCCATAATCCGAGTGCATGAGCCCAGCTCCGGGCAGTGCTGTGCAGGATCCATACCAGAGTATGTTGGAACTAAATGATATAGGACAATTGGGAGGGACCTGGGAGCGGAGAGAACTGCAAGTGGGGGGAGGAACTCAAGACCACCTGGGAAAGCCAGGTTCATAGTTACTGGGTTTAAGGGGTGTTAGACTGGCAGCGAGGACCGCTGATCAGCGGGGACCACGATTGCCAGGGACCAGCAGCGGTGGGGACTGTGGGCAGGGGCAGGTCCACATGAGTGGCAGTGAACATGTGGCGGAGCTGACCCAGTTGTACAGGAGTCCCCCGAATGAGGGCAAGGGCGGGTCCACATGGGCGGCAGGCAGCAGCCCGTGCTCATAGAAGATTGGACAGCTCCGGGGTGCAGGGCTGCGGCCACTCCCCTGTAGTGCCTGCCAACAATAGGGAAGGTATGGGCCCCTCCCGTCCCTGTTGCCGCATGCACATTCTATCCCCCTCCGTGCACTCGGGTGCAAGTGCAGCGCACAGAGGCAGCTCCTGGCCTGCTGCGGTCCCAAGCACTTAGCAGTGGTTGCAGCACCCGGTAAGGGGGGGTCGAGAAGGGCAGAGAGGGAGAGAATGAAGTGAGGCATGGGCCTCACCCCCGAATTTCCCCTCATGCGGACAGCGTGGGCAGCTGGGGGGAGCGCTTTTCTTTGACAAAGCCGCACCACGGTGAGGTGGCAGTGGCCGGGCAAAGCAAGGGACGGCATTGAAGGCGCCGCCATGGGTCGAGAGAGAGAGAGACCTGGCACCAGCAGTGAGTGATGATGCCAGGGTGATAGGGTTATCCCTGGAAGAAAGGACAGCTAAGTCTATCTTTGCACTTAATTATCTCAGAACAACAGGAGATAGGGACAAACCACCTATTCTTGTGCATCATGCCCTCATACGCAGGTCAAGTGAGGAATTACCTGATGATATTCGAGTCATTAATTCTAGCATGTCAACAACCTCTGTTCCCTTTTGCAATGTGCCTAAAATCTGCCGAGTGTTGTCATTAGCATTGTCAAAGGCATGCATCTTAAACAGCTTCTGCTTTGTTTCCGGATCCAGATCGGGGTGATCATAAATAGCTCTATGCAAGCGATCTATGAATTTATCAAAGTCCTCATTTCCCCCTTGACATATCTGTGTAAAAGCCTGAGTATGCAGCCCATCAGACAATGCAAGGATTGAGCTGTATGCAAGTTGTTGGCTTAGATGCAAAACTTCATCGATACTTCGAGCTTGGGCAGTTGCTGTGGACCAGGGACCTTCTCCTAATAACTGTTGTGCTGTAATTCCAAACAATGAGCCCCCCTGAGCCTGAGGTCTTGCTTTCTCTTTTTTACATGCCCCTTCCCAATTCCTATAAAACTGAATCTGTTGATGAGGGGGCATGATTAATCTAACCAGAGTTTGAACATCAGCTGGAATGAAGGTATCTGCTGTAAAAATGAATTGTAATAACGATTGTGCTAATTGAGATTTCAAGCCATATTGTGTAACGGCGCTTTTCAATTTTTCTAATATCTTCCAACCAAATGGCTCCCATCCTTGCCCTGCAGCTTGGGTTACCACAGGGAAGGCTTCTATAGTACTAGGGGAAAATGTACCCTCAATTATTGCTTCAGTAATAACTCCTTTCCACTTTCTTTTTTGTGCTGTTTCTATTTTGGGGTCTAGCTCTAACTCCCAAACTTCCATGGTCGAGGGGGGTATCCCCCTCCCTCTCTGCTTGTTGAGAGCCCTTTCAGAGCTCAAAATAGCTGGCAGCTCCCTCCTTTCAAAAGAATAGTCCTTTTGGGGAGCAACTCGATTGCTTTGTCGAATTACTAACTTCTGCAAATTGTCTACCAAAGCTTTTAATTCCTCCTCTACTGAGGCAGATTCCAAATTGATTTCTTCTTCAGCCTCATCTTTAGATGATGAGTGCATTATTTCTAACACTTCACCACCAGCTGCTCCCTTTTCCTGAATACTTTTATTCTCCGGTCAGCAGCTGAAACCTCCGAGGGAGGCTGCTTCCTGACTGTTTTTCATCTGAGGGTCCTGAGGTTTTGAGTTCCTCTTTGGTTAGTGGAACCGGGCTACAGGGTCCTGGGCAGCATGAAGGAACATCTAACATAGTTGAAAATAACTTGCTAGCAGGAAATGCCTGTGGCTCAGGATCGGGGCCGGGGTAAAAATCAACACAAGCTGCTGCAGCGGCTTTCTTTTCTGCCTGCATCACCCATAATACCTCTATGATGTTTTTTCACAGGATAGCAGATTTAGATGCCTCTTTAGCCTCACGTCCTCCCCAGGCAATACAGTCCCACAACACGCCGCCCACGGCTTCCCATGTAAATACCTCAAAAGCAACCTGTGTCCCTGGTATGAGGTTTTGTTCCCATGCTCAGCAAATAAGTCCCTTCAGAATGGAAGCATCATATTTCTGCCCTCTCTTAGAGAGGATATGTTGGAGGAGTTTCTGGACCCCATCTGTTGCAGACATCTTTTCATAAAAATCCTTTCTTTAGGATTTTCCCTTCTGGGAAGCTGAGGCCCCAGAAAAAGAATGTAAACAATGGTTATCTGCTGTTGTGGAATGCAACAGGTGGACCTGTGATTGGCCCATCTTGGATGTTTACAATTAATGGCCAATCAAGGACTGAGCTCTCTCGGACAGAGTTGGAGAGAGCTCCTTTGTTATCATTCTTTCTATTCTATTCTTAGCTTAGCTAGCCTTCTGAGAACTTTTCCTTCTTATTCTTTTTAGTATAGTCATAATGTAGCATATATGTCATAAAATAATAAATCAAGCCTTCTGATCATGGAATCAACATTCTCGTCTTTCTCTCATCCTGAAAACCCTTGTGACCAGGATAACAATCGGTGACCCCAAGTGACTGAAGAGGAAATCATCACTTGGTGAGACCCCAGAGGAGCATTTGCTGCACTGGGTAAACCCCAAATGTGTGGCATTGATGGTTGCATCACAAGTGACTACAGAAGTGGATTCTAGCCAGGAGCTGAGGAACTGAAGATCCTGATTTGGACAGAGTTCACAGCAAGGGTGACCACACAGAGAACCTTCTGAAAAGCCTTCAGGAAGATGTTCGGAGAGCCTAGCAGCACCATGCAGATGACCAGAGAGTGCTGGACATTGTTACAAGGTACTGTTGGCTTTTCCCTTCCTGAAAATGCGGCCATTTGCAGTTTGTGGCTGCTAATGTGGAGGACTTCTCCCATAGAGGAGGACGTTCCATTCTCCCTTTCAGAGGAGAAACTTATTGCCCTCTGGCAAAAATGGGGTGAAGAAGACAGATTTTGCCTGTTGGAGACACATTTCCATGAGTTTTTTCTATGGGCAAAGCTCTTTGGGTTTTTCACAGATGTGCTGTATGCACTTGATATGTTCGTATGGGAGTGCATGGAATCCATTTTCCAATTTGTTTGGAACCATGGTTTGGCACACCCCCACGTTCATCCAGTTCTCTGTGTACTCTTTTCTATCTTGAAACAGAGAGCAGCTGTTTTTCCCTGGATTGCAAACTGCAACAGGCTTGTTCCATTTCCCCCGACTCCAGCAGGAGAAGACCCTTTGGAGGGGGACGATCTGCTGCTTTCCAGCCCCCCTGCATCTGAGCGGGGAGCCAAAGTTTTTTCTCTGCGTTTTCGGAGCATGCTCAGATGGAGCAGTCTTTCTTCCCCCTCGTCTCTCTCTGGGGCATGATGAGTGGGCTGGGCAGCCTCCCGTACCCGCCCCGCAGCCGCCTGCACCTGAGAGCTCAGAAACACCACTTCCTGCAGATGCGCCGCTGTTGCTAGGCGACAGTGATCTGGAGCCGCTTCTGCCGCTTCCTGCAGCTGAGCTGCTGTTGCTAGGCAACGACGACGGGGTTGCTGCTTCCGGCTCAGCGGAGGACGCATTTTCTCCAGCCTTGCCGCCCCCGCCAGCTCCCCCGGTGGCTTCACCACCTTCCACCTAGCCAGTCCCTGTTCAAGATGATGCTGAAAATGGCGCCGAACCTGCGGGACCATCGGAGCAGCCCACGGTCCCACCGCTTCCACCGGCCGCCCCGGCAGTTCTGCCACCATTGGGGACTCTGCCCTCGGTGTCTGTGTCAGAGGCTGCCCTGGAAGCGGGGGTTTGTTCAAGCTCGGACTGTCCCAGGCCATTTGCCCTTGCAGCAGCGGCCCTGGCTGCCGGCCTCTCCTTCCGTGGAGGAGGTGTGGCTCGCCAACTGGCTGTGAGTGCAGTCTGGCTGCCTGCATTCAAAATCAGCGTTCTTGGCGGGTTGGGAGGTGTTTGTTTGGGGATTTCCCCTTGGAGGTTGCCATCTCTGCCGCCCCTCGCGCCCCAGCGGCGAGGGGCAGGTGGGTTCCGAAAGTTCTGGCCCCAGTCCCCAGGCCAGAGAAGGTTGGCGTGGTGCCGGGACGCAGATGGGAGCAACATCTGTCACGGACATTCTTTCATAAAAATCCTTTCTTTTAGGATTTTTCCATCTTCTGGGAAGCTGAGGCCCCAGAAGAAGAATGTAAACAATTATTATCTGCTGCTGTGGAATGCCCGCCTGGCGGGCTGGGCCTGGGCTGTTTGGCTCGGGTCCCTGAGCCAGGGCCTCCTCCCGGCCTCATGCTGGGTTTGGGGGTTTTTCTTCCCCCTTCCGGTCCTGGGCCACCTTTCTGTGGGCCAGGTCTGGGGTTCCTGATCCCTCCACATTGGCCAGGGCCCCCCAGGACCTCTCTTTGCCCTCTCTGCTGCTGCTGCTCTTTTTGATCGTAAAAAAAAAAAAAAATTAAATTAAATAAAAAGAGTTGAAATAACTGGCAGCAGCTCTGAAGCATTGAAGGGCCAAAAATTAGCTTCAGCCCAAGTTGTTCAATAAAGGGCTGTGGCCAGGAAATTCCAGAAATTTTTTCAAAATTGTTTGAAATTGTTTTATGTCTGTCAATGGACTTTTGATAACTATTGATGGACTTTTCTGCAGCAAACATGTTTCAGGACCAAAACGGAGTTTCAGAGATGGCAAAGAAGAACAGTTTCAGTCCATGGACTTTTCCTGAAACTCAGCTGCTTGGAATTGAGTTTTCTTTGCATTGTCTTTGCATTTTCTTATATTGTACAATTGTTTTAGTGATTTGTTGGTATTGTATGTTATACAGGTGAAGAAATTCCCTGTTCATTCCACACCAGGACTTGAGTGAGAATTTGATTGGCAACAGATAACCTGTCAAGTGTTTGTTCTTTCCTCTGCATGTGCACAGCAGAGAAAATTGCAAACACTTTTCTTTTTAATTTAACTAAATAAAAAAGGTGACATGTCGCAGACATCTTTTCATAAAAATCCTTTCTTTAGGATTTTCCCTTCTGGGAAGCTGAGGCCCCAGAAAAAGAATGTAAACAGTGGTTATCTGCTGCTGTGGAATGCAACAGGTGGACCTGTGATTGGCCCATCTTGGATGTTTACAATTAATGGCCAATCAAGGACTGAGCTCTCTCGGACAGAGTTGGAGAGAACCTGAACCCTGACGGATTGCTTGAGGCCCGGGTTCGGGGCTGACGTGTGCTACGTGGGGCGCTGGAGTGGGCGTCCCATACTCTAAACTCGATATTCTTGTGGTGACCCTGGGGTAGGGCATCTGGCTGTGGACGAGGCAGCCTGGGGCGGTCAGTGGAAAGGACCGCATCTGTAAAAAGCCACACCAGCAAGCCTTGGGCAAAATAGTGAGACGGGGGTTCACACCGATAGGGCTGTTAAAGGGTGAGTGGGTTTTACTGACCACCCCTTGGCTCTCCAGCTCTCGGATCATCTTGTGGATGGGGATCACGGCATCTCGATTCGTCCGGTACTGCCTGCGGTGCACTGTTGAGGTGGCAATTGGCACTCGATTTCCCGGCCAACGCACCAAAAAATATACTGTCCTGGTTTAGGACAAATTAGGGGAAATCTCCAAAAGGGAGCCCCCCAAAACAAAACAAACCTCCAACCACCCCTCCCCCAATACCGGGTTCGGGAAGGAATTTCTCGGAGGAGCAAAGTGGAAAACAAAACCTATTTATTTACAAGTAACAAAAGAACACTCCCCAACACAAGAAAAGAAAAGAAAACCAAAACAGACTGTGTTGAGAGGGCGCCGCTCTTCTTTGCAAGCTTCGGGTGTCCTGGAGCTCTCAGGTCAGGTCCGGAGCTGGTCCAGTATCTTCAGGGGAGGGTAAGAAAGAGGGAACAAGAGAAAAGAAAAAAAACAGCGCAAAAAGCAGAAAGCAAGCAAGCAAAGTGGATAGCCAAGCCAAGCAGCAAAAGCAAAAAGCCCACGACACTAACCTATATACATGACATTTGTTTGTTAATTGTGAGATTCAATCATGGCATTACTCATCCATCACAGGCTGTTAATTCGCTTTTGCTTTCCTGGAGGAAGGCAGGGGTTTCCCTTCCCTTCCCTTCCCTTCCCTTCCCTTCCCTTCCCTTCCCTTCCCTTCCCTTCCCTTCCCTTCCCTTCCCTTCCCTTCCCTATGCATATTATATGATTGGCTTTTCGCAAATATTAAAATAAATATTATATGTGTTATGTTAGAAAGGTATACTGTATTAATCCTTTTCAGTAGTGTGTTAAATATAGTTTTAGGCTATAATATAATAATAAAATAGAAACTATGTGATGTAAGATACTTTTTCTAACTAGCTCAAGAAATTCTTCGCACAGAGATAACAGCAACAAGACACCAAAATCCCCAAGAGAAGAATTATTGCCTCCTATTGGGAAGACCCAGACTTAGTGGGGACTGAGATGACTGATATACAAGATGAGGGGGTGTTGATAATAACCAGAGAACACCCTTTGTTTGAAAAGAATTTATGCATCATGTATGAGATATATGAATATGCAACAGGTTATTGCTTTTAAGGGTTAATCCATTGTTAGCATGTGTGTTTTCGGGGCTTAATTGCCCAGTAGGTACCCAGGCTGTCCGTATGTCTTTTTTTTATTGCCTTTTATTGTCCTAACTCTGATTTTCCAAATTCTTATTACTCTAATTTGTATTACTATTTTTATAACCATTTAATTACTATTAAACTTTTAAATTTTTAAAACAAGTGATTGGTGGTTTTCACCCTGTCATGGTTTGGGCCTGGCAATGCCAGTGCCCCCATGAGAATACCCTCTCCCTGGTGTCTGCTGTGAGATGTGACCAGGAATAAGCAAAGCAGGCTCCTGCTTAGAAATAAAGAAAACTTTATTAACTAAACTACAAGAAAAGAAGAAGAAAAAAAAAAAACCATAAGGGAAAAATGAAAACCTTACAAAAGCACTTTCCTCCTCCCCCCCACCAAATTTCCCAATGCAATACATTCCTCCAAATCACCAACTCTCAACTCTCAGTCCGGCACCACCCTTCAGAATACTCAATCCTCAATCTTCAGTTTATGAAGAGGAGAGGAGTCCTTCTTGCACCATAGGCTTCCCCTGGAAACACGTTGAAACCTCGTGTGCTTCCATGTCAGTCAGCACCGCCCAGAAAGTCCTTACTGTGTGTTCCTGATCCCCAAGACTGTGAGCTGCCCTCCATAGTAATAGGGACCCCAGGTACCTTCCCCCCTTCAGTTAAAGGGTAAGAGGTGCCCCTTGACAAAACACAGCAGGCTACTGCATTTCCCCTTCCCTTCCTCTCCTGAACCATAAAATAGCCCCACTGGGATAGCAAGACCTGGGGCTGGGAACTGCAGCCTTTGGAGTTGCATCTCCTCCTCTGGCAGCCAGTGCTCAAAGCCCAGAGGAGGTGCTCTGTGAACTTTAAGTTCCACCAGCAGGGTAAGAGCCTACATGGGAGGAGGAGGGGTTCACCAGAGCCCTTCTGCAGCTGTGCTGGTGTTGTAGTGTGTTCGTTAAGTTCATTTAATTCCTCCCCCATTTTATGTATCTGCTCCCCCCCATTTTGTGTAAAATGGTTCTGCCCTCCTCAGTTTTCCTGCCACAGCCCTGCCAGTTATGTTGTCAATCTTTTAGGTTATATAATTCCTCCTCCCCTTTTCCCCTTATATGTATGCTTTTTCTCCTCCCTGGGCCAAGTCCATCACCCCCCACTCCACCTAGTATTCCAGAAGCTTCTCCTCTTTGGGGGTTGTGGTTGTCTGTGGTCCCGGGACCCCTCCCATACCTTGTACCTATTGGGCTCTCCACTATGTCATTTGTGTTAAGCTCATCCCCTCTTCTCCCCCTATTGGTCTTTTGTAAACCCCTCCCGGATCCACCCCTTCCCTTTATAACCCTGAGGCGCCTTTTGTTCTGGGTCATTTGCTGGTACATCAGGGAGTCCCTCCCTGGCTGGCATCGTGGGCTTTCCAATAAGCCTCTTTGGCCCCCAGCGAGTGTCCAACTCCTTCCTTCTTGTCGATTAGCAGCGATCCAGTCCGCAACCAGCACAGCCCAAGGCCTTACGATGCCGAAGGGTGCTGGCAGGATATGCAGCTGGGTGTCGGCCTTAACCTCAGCTAGCCGGACTCTGACCTTCTCTGCCCTAGAAGGCCAAATACACCTCGCCACATGCTGGCTCCAAGGCAAGGACTGAAATTGAAGCCAACCAAGGCATAAACCCCATCTGCTCTGCCAGTTCCTGTAAGAATAGACTGCTGCAGAGGAGCGGATCAGGGTGAGAATATGCCTCTCTAAGAAGGCCAGAACTAGATGCTTCCACAGAGATTTCAGCTTCTGGAGCAGTGGGGTAGGGCGGTTGTTGGTTCCTACCTCAGCATTCCATGATGATGTAAGGGGTGAGCAATGCCATATGTGCTATGCACTGGCAGTGATCCACAATAAATCCTTCTAATCCTCTCCTTCATGCTGGTCAAGCTCCTGGGGAAGACAGGACAGAAAAAACGTGCTCAGTTTGTTCCCTCCTGCCCTTGTGCAGTGTCCTGGTTTAGGGCAAATTTGTGAGAAAACCTCTAAAAGCATTCCTCTAGAAAGCAGATTTAAGCTGCCCCTCCCCGAACTGGTCCAGAAAAAAGATTTCTTTGGAGAAAAGTGGGAAAAAATTGCTTATTTAACAGGCAAAGCATTCACTAGCACAAAAAATGAACAATATTAAGCAATAAAACTTCTTGCCAATCTGAAGAGATGACAAACTCATAAAATCCTTTTTGTGGGTTGCAGCTTGACTCACCCAGTCTGTTATCAGTCCCTCTGGTGCTGGAAATGTTGTGGCCCAGGCCCAGCCTGGTGGACCACAGGTGTGAGCTCCTGGTGTTTTTCTGGGGTTTCAGTCTAGAGCAGGGTTGAAGAGTTCTAAGAAAAAGAAAAACTACAGTCCAGGGAACTGCTCTGTCTAAGCTAGTTAAAAACTAACTACAAAACAAAGGAGAGATCTGTCTCACTATCTTTTTGCAGACAACACAGTCCAGGAGCAGGAATGTGGAGGAGTGAGTGCAGTTTCTGAAAACAAACTGCACTTCTTCCCTCCCCTTTGCTCTCGGAACCAGTCTTAAAGGTGCAAAATTTATTTCTGGACTGAGCAGAGGAATGGGGATACAATTTAGCATCATTAAGTCACCCCAGGACATTTCACCCTTTATCCCCATATTGTCATCTTACTGCCAAAACTAATCGATATATTCTAACTCTATAAACACATACATTATACATACATATATGTATATACAGTATATAGCTATATTCAGGCAATGTCAGTAACATTTAGCAAACAGTGATATTTAAACATAGTTGTCACCCAACAATCAGATCTCCCTGAGGTACACATTGTGTTTTTCCATCTCTCTGCATTATCCACTATGTGCAACTTGGTCCCTGAGCAAAGACAACCCCATGAATGGGTGTGTCTGTACTCGAGGCAGAATTGATCTAGACAGTTTTTCCTAACAAATTTCTGACATGTATCATTGGGACTGTGTCTGCTGTATGGAGAGGCTTAGATTGGGCAGGGCCTGCTTGGTTGGTGGAGCCTCAGGTGTTAACTAACCAGGTGGTTTTTGCTAGATGCTGCTCTCAATTTTTGAAAGATCCCCCACCCAATGCTTTTAAGGTGGTTTTTAACAGTCTATTGCACCTCTCCACTTTGCCTGCAGCTGGTGCATGGTAGGGAATATGGTACACCCACTTAATGCCATGTTCTCTAGTTTAGGCGTTGATAAGGCTGTTCTTGAAATGAGTCCCATTGTCTGACTCAATCTTCTTAGGGGTACCATGCCTCTAAAGGACTTGCTTTTCAAGGCTAAGGATGGTGTTATGGGCTGTAGCGAGGTCCAAGGTAGGTTTCTGTGAGAGACAACTGCTCACTTTGAAAATTTTAAAAGGTTTATTAAACCTTAACAAAAATAAAACAAAAGGACTAAATAAGGAAAAACTGCAGCGCTGGGAACTGTCTTTGTGGCTGCCTACCACGTGGCCAGTTCGTCTTCAAGATGGATGCTCAGTTTTTTATACACCTGGGGGTTCCATCAGCCAGCCCTGGCCCCTCCCAAAGTCTGTCAGTTAACTCTTCTTTGCCGTTTATTGGTGAAGACTGCTTTCTTGTAACTTGATTGGAGGGTCAGGTGTTTTCATGTCACACCCCCTTAGCAACAAGCTTTTCCGTTCCCAACTGCCCCATGCAAGGGGCACATGTGCATGCCTTCTTTCTACCTGTCGTAGACAACCCAGGCTGTCTGATAATAACAATACGGGGGGGGGGGGGGGGGAGGGGGAGGGGGAAGGGAACTATGGGGAGAACAGAGGACACCTACACTACAATAAAATAACTATACATCAAAAAAGAAACAGTTTCTCTTAATATTCACACAATATTCATCCCTTAATTGAGAGAGCCAACCATCTCATTATCCATCTATAACAGTTTCCAACCATCCTGTGGTGGCTTTTACTATTGTGAGCACATAGTGCTTGCCTTGGCAGGTTAGAGGTAGTGTGATGTAGTCAAAATGCCAGGCCTCCCTATACCTATATTTGGACCATTGCCCACTACACCATAGGGATTTCACCTACTTAGCTTGCTTGATGGCAGCACACATCACACAGTCATGGATAACCTGAAATATACTATCCATGGTTAGATTTACCCCTCAGTCTTGTGCCCACTTATAGGTGGCATCTCTACCTTAATCACCTGAAGCATTATGAGCCCATTTAGCTAGGAACAACTTCCCCTTATGTTGCCAATCTAAATCTGTCTTTGACACCTCTGTCTTTGCAACCTGATTTACTTTCTTGTTATTTCGGTGCTCCTCATTGGCTCTATTCTTGGGGACATGGGCATGTACATGGCGGACTTTCATATGTAGCTTTTCTACCCTGGTAGTGAAATCTTTTCACTCTTCAGCAGTCCAAATTGGTTTTTCTCTATGCTGCCAATTAGTCTCTTCCCACTTCTCTAGTCATCCCCACAGAGCATTGACTACCATCCATGAATCAGTGTAGAGGTAGAGCTTTGGCCACTTCTCTTGTACAGTGTCTTAGGTTGCAAATGCAAAGATGTGGCCAGGGGTGTGTATTCTATTGCTATCTGTTAGTGGTGGGGCAGTTATCTTCTGTTAATTGGGCCACCTGTTAAAACCAGGTGGGGCAGTTTTCTTTCTCTCTTCCATGACCAATCCTCCCGCTGGGGAGATAGCCTCTGTTAATGGGCCATTGAGTGCCACAACATGACTGATAAAATTACATCATACTATTGTGAGATTCTCAGCCCAGGAGGAGGATCCAAGCATTCCTACCTGGATATAATCTGAGATTTGGAACACCACAAGCAGCCTTTTCCCACTGGATTCCCAGAGGAACAGTTTTCTTCTCCACTGGATTCCCAGAGGAAGACCAGGCCCATCTACACCACCACTGGACATTCAGAGGAAGACTACACCCTTCTACAGGATCACTGCTTCAACAGAACCACATTTGTCACTCCAGGAGGACTGCAGCCTCCATTTAAACAGATTGCTACCAGCACCCTGACCAACAGGGTGTCAGGTCATATTCTGACTCTGTCAGTGATATTTTGTATTACTGCATTGTTTTTTTTTTTTTTCTAATAAAGCACTGTTACTCCTACTCCCCTATCTTCACCTGAGAGCCCCTTAATTTCAAAATTATAATAAATTGGAGGGAGGAGGTTTATACCTTCCATTTCAAGAGAGGCTGCTGCCTTCCTTAGCAGACATCTCTCTTTTCAAACCAATACATTCAGCAATGTCTAGGGCCAGTTGAATGGCTTTGAGTTTATCAAGTTGACTTGATCTACCTTCTCCTTCAGTAGCTCCTGCAACCTGTTGTCTGGGTCTCTATATGGCTGCTTTCTACTTTTATTTCATCCCTACAATGTGGTAAGAACTATCAGTAAAATGAGCGTAATGTGTTTCTTCTGCTGGCAGTTGGTTGTATGGTGGATCTTTTTCAGCACATCACTTGCTCTTGTTCCTCTTTGTCCATGAGACTAAAGTTTTCACCTTTGGGCCAATTTGTAATTAACTCCAAAATCCCAGGGCAATTCAGTTTTCTAATACAGGTGTGCTGTGTGATGAGAGCAATCCACTTGCTCTGTATGTGGCATTGGTGGCATGGTGGGTAGTGAGAACCTTTGCTTTGAACATCTACCCCAGCACTGGTATTCAGGGTGCCAGGAGGAGTTATGCCTCTGTGCTGATTACCTCTGAGGTGGCTTGGACTCCTTCATAGGCAGCCAAGATTTCCTTCTCTGTTGGGGTGCAGTTGGCTTCAGACCCTCTCTAGCTTTGACTCCAAAATCCCAGTGGTTGACCTCAAGTCTCACCAGGCACTTTCTGCCAAAGTGCAGTACAGACCATGGCTCCTGGCTGCAGAGTAGAGTATGTTCTTCACATCTGGTCCTGTCCTGACTGAGCCAAGGGCTACCGCATGAGCAATCTCCTGCTCAATCTGGGCAAAGGCTTGTTGCTGTTCAGGGCCCTACTGGAAAGTGTTCTTGTGGGTGATCAAGTAGAGAGGGCTCACAATCTGGCTGTACTTAGGAATATGCATTCTCCAAAAGCCTATGGTGCCTAGGAAAGCTTGTGTTTCTGTCTTATTGGTTGGTGGAGTCATTGCTGTGATCTTGTTGATGCCATTGTTGGGAATCTGACACCATCTATTTTGCCACTTTACTCCCAAGAGCTGGATCTCTCAGGCAGGTCCCATAACTTTGCTCTTCTTGATGGTGAAACTGGCTTTCAGGAGAATCTGGATGATTTTCTCTCTTTTCTCAAACACTTCTGCTGTGTTCCCCTACACAATGATGTCATTGATGTACTGCAGATGTTCTGGTGAGTTGATAAAACTGAAGATCACAGACAAAGACTCTCTAACTAATCAAATTTAGAAAGTGGTATGTTTATTAACACTAGCGGGTGGCATGGGGGGTCGTCCCTGAAAAGCATGACCGTGCTCTACAAGGTTCTTTGCCCTCTATTTATTTCCTGAGATCTTACATACAATACATATGCTTAACCCCAGCACATCCTATCCTCACTCTGTAGTAAAATGAGGTTATTAGCCCTTCACGCATGCACAGTTCTTCTCTTGAATTGGGTTGGTGGTCTCAAATTGGGTCAGTGGTCTTCAGGGATGAAGTCAGGAATATCTTCATCAGGTCTCTGTGACCCTCTGGCACGATCCAAGGCCCCCTGCTTCATGATTGATTGACATAAAGCAATGGTGCTAACCATTGTTCTACTTGTTTCAATATGTTCTTATAACTGTTCACTTACTCAACTTCCTTCTCCAAACAAGCTCATAATGGCAAACAATATAACAATTAGCTCTAGCTTAAGCATCAAATAATAATTAACCTACCATCTACTTACCTAACTTACATCCTAATCACTATGAATTGCCTCTAACCCTCAGCTGAAATCTTAAATTTTTAATTTTTAAAATCATGCTTCATTTCCCCACTTCTTCTTCAAGGTTAGTAAATTCTTTTACTAATATATAGATTCTTCATCTAGCAAAATTGTGTGGTGGGTGTCTCTTAAAACCATATGCTCTAGATAGTGAAGTTAAAGCTGCTACTCGTTGCAACATTCTCTAATTCCGAACAAGTATTACTACAGACAAAATCAAACTTATACCAACTAAAACAAGCAAAACAATAATTGGATGAACCAAGGTATTGAGCAAGTTGGTCGCTGTTGGTGACCGCCCAAAAAGCACATCCCACCAGTGATGGGATAGGCCTTCCTCTCATCTTTTAAACACTCTTCGTATAGTCTGTGTCATGGTGTACTGTAATCAAAGTTCTCTTTCCTTGATCTTTAATTTCTTTAAGAATTTTCTTTAGTTCATTATGTTTCAACAATTGGGTAACCAAAGTTAAGTTCATTCCTATAGTCATGGGCAACATTTCTTGGACAGTAGTCAAATTCACCTATATATGTTGGTACAATGCAACAGGTGCCCTGACGCAACTACTGGAGTCTTTAGCTATCTCCTTTAGAACACCAGCAGCCACACCAAGGTGTGTGGAACAACTTCAGGACAAATTCACCAGGAGCTGAAATTCAGAGCTGTGGCTCTACAGTGGGATTAGCTTTACCAGTGTCAAGGAGAAAAATAAAAGAGTCTACAGATGTTCTCTGCCTGATATTCCAGAAAGTCTTTAATCCAGAGATTCAGAAGTGAAAGAGCACAGCTCTGCAGGGGTTTATATACAGGCCAAAAACAGTGGGCGGGTACAAACAGTCAGCCAATGGGATAACCTTAGGGGAGGAGTGAGGGAGTGGTTTACAGAACCAGTTCCAATGAGATCAAAGGGGAGGAGAAAGGGGAGGGGTTTACATCAGGTGTGGATAAAACTTAGGGAGAAACCAACTTGGAACAACATAGGGAGGGCTTTGGAAGCAACCATTATCAGTGAACCCAGATTATGAAACTGAAAACTGGGGTAACACAAACATTAACTGCAACATCTCTCCCTATCTTTTTCAAAAAGAGGCAGGATCGGGGTTATACTCTGATTTTGGGCATAACTCGTGCCACCATTGATGTGGGAGGCTGTCATCAGGAGAATCCTTAGTATTGGAGTTATTGGCATGAGGGTTTTCAGAGTCAGAAGCATCAGGGATCTCTGTAACATTAATTTTAGGAGGGGAAAAGGTGAGGTGTGTGGCAGGGGAAAGGCAATATGCTGTTAAAATAGCAAATGATATTACAATAAGGAAAACAGTTTCAATAAACCAAACTATGGATTTAACAATGGAAGAAAGCCACCCGGTCAACTTCCACCCTTAGAAACTGTTCCCCAGCCAGTCCTCTGATTCTTTTTTTATTTCAGTTATTAGTTCTTGCATTTTTTGCAGGGATGGGTGGACATCCATTGCCATTGATGTTAGGTTGAGGCAGCAGAGACTTTGAACTCTTGACATTCCTGTCTGTGCAGCAGCAGCAGGAAGTCAGTAGCTGCCCAATTTTGTAGGATAGCTTTCCTAGTGATTTTTTCATCTGCTAGGAGGTTACTGATTGTGGTTGTTGTTAAATTGGCTTGTTTCACTACCCAACACTTGAGGCGGCCCAATTCACCTAGTGCTTTAGCAGGTACAACCCATGGTAAAAAAAAAAAACAGAGACTGCAGCTCTTTTTAGCCTAGAACAATGTATTATTTCAAATTAACAGTGTTCATCTAAATTATCAATGCTTTGCTTTTGGATTCTCACATTGTTTTTCTGTTGCCAATCCATAATTTGGGTTTGGTTGTGTTTTGTGGAGAAAAGAAGAAACCTCACAACTTTGTAAAAGTTGTAAAGCTTGGTATGTTTATTACAGCGCTGGACACATGCGGAGATTGCTCTCCTCAAAAAAGGCATGTGTACCTCTGAGAACTTCAGGTCTCTTGTTATCTCTCTCTCAAATACATATGCATACAGTTTCACAATAGGTTCATACATATTAATTTTTATGGGTTTCGTGTGACTTTTACCACTAGTTCCTTTTTATCAGAAAGAATTCCGAGGTCAGGTCGACTTGCCCTTACAGCAGTCCCTGTCTCTCTCTATCATCTTCTGTCTCCCCCCCTTTATCTCTGTCCTTTGCTGAAGTAACTTCACTGAGCTTAGGCCTTGCAGTCTGGCTAAATAACTATGGTTTCTAACCAGAACTCAACTCAGGAATGTACATTTCACCTAAATTAAAATGGATTCCTATCCTGGAAAATTTTCACTTTGACTCAGTTGTGTGTGAACAGCGACAACCACCGAAATGTGCACGGACCTCCAAGCAGGCAAGAGGAGATACCTGCCCAAGCTCTATCCTCACAAATGAGAAAAGTACCTTTTTTTAGTCTCTTTGGTTGGTGGTCCTCTGTGGACACTATCTTAACATGCTCAATCTTATCGCACCCCCTGTTAGCCTGGTAATCTTTTTAATACGGGAGGACATTGGTGTACTGTTCTATGTGGTGCCTTGGTTCATAGACAAGCTGAATGCAATAGGCTGCACTCGAAGACTCTAAAATTTCAAGTTTTTGTGGTGCACTGTTCATGTCGATCAGCTTGCCTACCCACTCTCGCCAGAGCATGAGGGGGTTGTTAACAGGCAATTTATGTTCATAGGTCATGCTTGGTGTTTGGTAAACTATGTGGGTGTTTTGTCTGCTATTTATGTTTCTTTTATGTTCTTTCAGGCTTTCAGGGTACTCCTCGGGTTTAAATGGGACTCTCACTAGTCAGGTTTACATAGGATTTTCTGCTGCTGTAGAGAAGCATATATGGTCTTGCTTAAGGGCCTCTGCCAACATAAACCAGACATTTTTCCTGGGTTGCAGGATGATCCATGCATCAGAGGATTAGTTTAGGGCGAACAGGATGAAGCAAATTCCAATGAGGGCTGGCCTCGGGAAAATGGCTTGTTCCTAAAATAATGTAAAGTTTAGCAAAGGTTATTTAGCATTTCGTAATCAGCAGTGAAACAGACTTTTCCTCTCTTTGGCTGCTACTGCAACATCTTTTTTAGCATCAACAGGCCTGTTAGGGTGTTTGGTAACATAGGGTTTCATCCATTTTTGTGGGATCCACTGCAGACCTAGCAGAGTAGACACACAGGCATACTCACATCCCCATGTTACCAGTTTATACGGTCCTTCGATTTTGGATGTTTGTGGGTCCCGGATAAGAATGGGTGGATGTTCTTTGTATCTGTGAGCTCTGTGCGGCACAAAGTGTCTTACCACTGGGGGATTCAGGTTCTCAAAAGAACAGTTTAGGAAGTTAATAGTGAAGATAGTTTTGCAAAGTTTTTCCTGAGGTGTTCATTTCTTGGTGCCCTCCTGTTGACGCTCTAGAACCTGTTTGAGCGACCGGTGTGCTCACCCAACCATGCCTTGACCTGTGGGGGAGTGAGAGGTGCCTGTCTTATGTTCAACTCCCCATACCTGCAGGAATTCGTTAAATCCCTTGGAAGTGTAGGCCAGGCCATTGTCTGTCTTAATTGCTTTAGGGACCCGCAACACTGAGAAAGCCTGCAGCAGGTGCTTCTTTGCATGCTCAGCCTTCTCTCCTGCGTGGGTGGAGGCGTAGGTTGCCCCAGAGAAAGTGACAATAGACACATGCGCATATTTCAGCCTGCCAAATTCAGATATGTGGGTGACATCAGTCTGCTACAATTTGCAGCTGCCCAGCCTCCTGGGGTTAACCCCCTCTCCTAATGATGGAATGGTGGTTCACTGGCAGTTTGGACAGGTTGTCACAATGTCCAGGGCCTGATCTCGTTTCACGTGGAATTGTCAGACCAGCCTTGGCACATTCTGAAGGAGCATCTCATGGCTCATCTCTGCTTGCTGGAAAATGTCAGGAAGCCTCGCTAGATCAACAGGGGCTGCAGCCAGGGAATCTGCTCTTAGATTTCCCTCAGCCACTGGTCCTGGCAGGTTGATATGCGATCTCATTATTGACCTATGGGATGCTCCAGACGCATCAGTGAAAACTGTCAGAGCCTTGAGTGGCCTCTGGCTCCTTTTCTCTCTAGAGATCAAATTAAACTTTTCATGAAAAAATTTGTGGGCAGGAGCTTGGACAGAAATCTGTCCGTCATAGCTATCCAATGCAATTTGAAGGGTCTCATTTTCTCTTAATAGTTGTTCGAACATCTCTACCGTCAACCTCCCTGGGGATGCTGTATCCTCAGAGAGGTTGATTGGCAAATAAATGCATGCAAAATGGCATCCAGTCAGTTTCAGGATCCTTACTTGTGCTTTCCTGACCAGCTGAGTCATCAGCTCTCGTGGCCTTGTTATATTCTTGGACCGATGGTGACTGAGGAAAACCCACTCTGTGATCAAGAGAGGGTCCCTCTGGTCCTCGTCCCATTGGAATATTAAAACGTGTAAGTATGGCAATTTTCCCCAAACGATAAATTTGAATGGCAGGTCTGTTTTACAGCAGTGGGACTGTCTCTCTGTAAGAACTTTCTCCACTTTCTCTAAGGCAAGCTTTGCCTCTGGAGTCAGGATCCTGTGAGAACTTAGCTCCTCTCTCCCTTTCAATAAACTGAAGAGGGGGGCTAGGTCTTCTGTTGTGATACCCAGCCAAGGCCTGATCCAATTTAAAGACCCGCACAAGGAGTGGAGGTCCTCTAAAGTTTTGAGATCGCTGTCAATAGCAAATTTTTGAGGAACAATTGTCCTCACAGCAATCTGAAGCCCCAGATACTTCCAAGGGGGCACCCTTTCAACTTTTTCTTCCTGTAATTCAAAACCTGCAGTTATCAAAACACTGACCACTTGGTCAAGTGTGTGTTGGAGCACATTGTCACTGGGGGCACACAGAAGCACATCATCCATATAGTGCAGGATGATGGCTTCCCCCACTATGGTACGCACAGGAGACAGCAATGACGCAATGTACCATTGGCAGACGGTAGGAGAAGCTTTCTTCCGTTGTGTCAACACTTTCCAATGGAATCGCCTCATGGGAGCTTCTCGATTTTTGGTTGGGACCGAGAATGCAAAACACAGGGCTTCAGCTGGGTCAAGAGGAATTCTGAAAAAACAGTCTTTTATATCATTAACTGGCAGATTCCAATTTTGGGGAAGCATCGCTGGGGACGGCATCCTTGGTTGAAGGGGTCCCATGTTGACAGTGACGTAATTTATTTTTCTGAGATCATGGAGGAGCCGCCACTTGTCCTTCCCCAGCTTTCAAATAACGAAAATCGGGGAGTTCCAAGTGCTGAATGTTGGCTCAATGTTACCTCGGGCCAAATGCTCCTCCACGAGTTCATTGAGCGCCTGCAATTTTTCATTGCTGAGCGGCCATTGAGCTACCCATACTGGCTCATTAGTGGTCCAATTCAGCTTCTGGGTAGGATGCTCCACAGTGGCCACTCTTAAAAATCCCAGTGGGTTTCCAGGATTTCAATGCATACTCCCCATTGTGACATGAGGTCCCTACTCCTCAAGGGAACCCTGTAATCTGCAACAAACAGGCATATATGAGCCAATTGCCCGTCCGGTCCCTCAAATTGAATGACGCTTATTGATATTCTTGCCAATTGGGCACCCCCTATTGCCAGTGTCATATTTTCTGAAAAATCCCTTTGCCAGAATTTTTTCTTCTGGAAAGCTGAGAAGCTTCAGAGAATTATCTGATTGCTTCTCCTGTGTTTTACTGCTTTGGAATGTGGTATGGAGATTGTTTATCCAACATGTGAATTGTTTTTACTTAATGACCAATCATGGCCCAGCTGTGTTGGGATGCTGGAAGCAGTCATGAGTTTTCATTATCATTCTTTGTAACCTTCTGTCTGTATCCTTTCTCTGTTCTTTAGTGTAGTTTTAATATAGCTTTCTTTAATATAAATGCATAAAATAATAAATTAGCCTTCCAAGAACATGGATTCAGACTCATCAATTCCTCCTTCGTCCTGGGGACCCAGCAAATACCACACCCTATGCCCTGTATTTTGCCTGCTATGTTTTGCAGTTCCCAATGCGACTGCCATGCTCTTTCAGGTATGATCATCACATCTGCTCCTGTGTCTAACAAGCCTTTTATCCCTATCCCATCCAGGCCTTGCCAAATGTGGCAGGGAATCATAAGCTTGTCTTCCCCCACCACTTCTGCCACCACTTCTGCCCAGTAGACTTCTGGTGCTTGATCATCTACTGGTGTTGCAGTGTGTTGCTTATTCCAGTATACTGGGATCTTTGCTGGAATAGGAATAGCCTGGGAGATGACCTGACTGGGTAAAATGGTGGGTGGATACAACATGCCAAGAGAACAAGACCGCTCAGATTTGCTAAAAGCGTCACTGGAAAAATCTCGATCTCAGGTGGTGTGTGGTTGGCATCACTCATGACAATATACTTACTACCAGGTTCTAGAGGCATCAATGTTTCCCCCAGTGGTTTGACATCTCTTAGCATCCAGCTTCGGGACCTGAAAAGCTTTTTGTCAGATGTAAGAAGTAGCAGCGGTGGCTGAGGCAGCCACACTTTACTACAACTTTCAATATCAGCGGAGTGTGTGTCATGTCTGGTGTGGGTGTCATGTCCAGTAATGTTATGTAGTTCAGGTTTTATTTGTCCCACTCCCCCTTGTCCCTGGGACCCTGCTCTATTTATTTTTACATGTGAAGCAGGATCGCACTGCCCCACTAGTTTTTGTAGTGGGTGCCCCTCCCCCATGGTCCTCTTTTGGTTCTGTCTGAGGGGGGTGGGGTGCTAGACAGGATTTGGCCGTGTGCCTGATTTACCCGCAATGGTAACAGGTTAGTGGTCCCTGTCAAAACAGTGGTGGGTCGACAGAGGCAGTGGTGGTTGCTGCAACAGTCCTGCCCAACGGTTGTGCTCTATTCCAGTTGGCTGCTATGATGTTCTTGGTGCAGGCCTTGATAATAGAGAGTAGAGGGTCTAGCAACATCCCTCTAATGATTTGCTGGCAGGCCTCATTGGCCTTGACCTTTGCCATTTCCAGTAGAATCACTGGGTGTGAGTCTGAGTCCTCCACCTGTCTTTCGACTTGCACTTTCAATCTATTAATAAAATCTCTAAAAGGTTCATTGGGCTGCTGCCTGACATGGGATCCATGGGAAAAAATTTGATGGAATGCCCTCTCAGCAGCTCCCTGGATTAAATCTAAAGTCAACACAGCCAGCGCGTTGGCTTGTAGCCTAGGCTCAGCCCATTCCCCCTTGCCACACAGGTGGTTCATAGTAATAACATTTCTAATTGCATCATGGGAACGATTTGGAATCTGCAAAAGGTCAGAAAAAATTCCCTGCAATGATCTCTTCCATGCCCCCTCCCACAGGAAGTATTCTGCTGGAGAGACAAGGCGCGAAATCAAATCCTTGAGATCGTGTGGCATTATTAGAGGAGAAGGTAGCTCTAAGCAAGCCTTTAAAATACTCACTCCCCCTCCCAAATTCTTTTTGTGCCTTGCAGATTTCTTTTTTACTTTGGTAGGACAGAAGCTCCCATTCTTGGAGCAAACCTTCTTGACCATCACTAAAGGTCACTGGTGCAACAAGAGGAAGAGCCTCTTGTTTTGTGTTGAGGGATTTTGGCTTGTAGCTTTCGGTTTTCATATTGTGGGAACGGGAAGGAGGAGCCTGGGATCTGGGGGGAGGGGCGTGAGAACCAAAAGTAGGAAGAGGGTGGTTACCATGGGAGCTGCCGGAGGAGGAGAAGAGGGGGTTAAGGGCAGGGCTAGGGGCAGAGCAGTAACATGAAGGGGTGAGGACTTTAGGAGAAGGAGTCAAGGTGGGGGAGGAGAGACTGGAGGGAGGAGAAAGGGGAGGGGTTGGTGAAAGAGAGTGGAAATTTACCAGGGTGGAAATCCATTTCGGATTTAGGTGAAATGTGCCGTTTTGAATTATTAAATCTGTAGCTTGCTTGTGCCCAAGACTGACTGTTCTCGCAAAAAAACCTATGTTCAAAAAACTGCCTCAGCCGAAGGAAAAATGTGAGAGAGATACGAGAGACCCCTTGAACTTTGAAACAGACAAAAATCAAAGCTGAGGCTGCAGGAGACAGGGCAAGATGACCCAGGAGTTCTTTCTGTACTTTCTGATAAAAAAAACTCGCTGCAAGTGTAACGGGAAACCAGTAAAATGAATATTATGAACCTTTTGTAAAATTCTATGCATATGTACCAGTAAAGGGGATAAAAAAGGATCAGCAGTTCTCAGGGGTGTGCATGTCCTTTATGGGGAACGATCCCCACATGTGTCCAGGGCTGTAATAAACATACCAGCTTTACAACTTGTACAAAGTTGTGGAGTTTTTTTCCTTTCCACAAATCATTTGGGAGGGGAGAATATTGGGAAAGGCTGGAAGAAAGGGGTTCTGGGGGAGGGACACACATGACTGAGACCCAATCACGTGGTCGTTGCCATTTTGGCACCCGACCACATGGTAGCCACCATTTTGGGACCCAGCCATGTGCTCGCCACCATTTTGGGACCTGGCCACATCCTTGCTGCCATTTTGAATTGGTGAAGGGAGGGGATTGGGGAAGGCGGGACAAAAAGTATTGTAGGAAAGAGGAGCACATGTCTGAAAAATGACCATGCGGTCACCACCATTTTGTCTTCTTTGCGGGCCATTTTGAGGAGCAGAGAAAGAGTTAGGTTTTTGTGGGGAAGGGGAATAAGCTGGGGGAACTTCAAAATGAACAATTTTCTGGGTTTGAACTGGGGCAGAGTGTTTAGGAGAAGGAGCCCTTGCAGTTAGGCCGTTTCTGCCAGAGCTGGGGTGCTGAAGGAGATGCGGAGAGCTGGGGGAGTGAGGCTTGCTTGGCCACCCTTCTTGTCTGCTTTCTGTCATTTCCCTGGAGTAGGAAAAAGAGGCCAGGGAGGGGGGCAGAGGATAACTTAGGGAAATAGCTGTGGCTGTTTCTCCCCTTCCATTTTCTCAACTAAAGCAAGTTGAATTAAACCAAAGAGTGGGATCAATTTGGATGCAGAGGTGTACCCCTGGTTCATCAAATCAGTCAATTTTCTTCCAACCTTGTCACCAAAGGGGATGGAGGTTATATTCATGGGGGACACCAAGGGGAAGTGAAGGAACAGCCAGCAGACCAATCTTTGTAATAACCCTTGAGAAAAATGCTTTTACCCAGCTGTCAAGGTTCCGGCAAGCTGGGTAAAAATCCCTTTCTGCTGTGCTGACAACTTAGCACTCATTATAAGATATTTACTTGGGTTAGCTCAGAAAACTCTACCCTTAACTACAGCAAAAATATTAAATCAAAGAAAATAATATAAAATAAAAGTCCAGAAGCAGCCTGGGGACAGGACACCCCCCTCCCACGCTTCTAGGGGGTTCAGGACACAAGGTAAAAATGTCCCTCCCAGTCTCACCCAATTTCCCCCCTGGGGAATACTTATCACTGCTGTCTGGACAAGGGGAGCTGTAGCCAAGGTCCCTCTCCCGAAGATGGCCCCTGGTGCTTTGGGAGTTGTCATCTCTGTCCCTGGGGATGCAACCGAACAGAAATCGGCCTGCTTCTCACCAGGGTAGCTAATGACAAAGTCCTTAATTGCAGTCACCCGCAAGTGGCTGCACAGGTTCTTCCATGAGATCTCAGACCTATCAGGAGCCCTCATGTTTGGGCACCAGCTGGCACAACCACTGGAGTCTTTAGCTAGCTCTTTTAGAACACCAGTAGCCACACCAAGGTGTATGGAACAACTTCAGGACAAATTCACCAGGAGCTGAACTTCAGAGCTGTGGCTCTACAGTGGGATTAGCTTACCAGTGTCAGGGAGAAAAGTAAAAGAGTCTACAGATGTTCTCTGCCTGATATTCCAGAAAGTCTTTAATTCAGAGATTCAGAAGTGAAAGAGAAAAAGCACAGCTCTGCAGTAGTTTATATACAGGCCAAAACTGGTGGGTGGGTACAAACAGCCGGCCAATGGGATAACCTTAGGGGAGGAGTGAGGGAAGTGGTTTACATCAGGGATGGATACAACTTAGGGAGAAATCAACTTGGAACAACATAGGGAGGGCTTTGAAAGCAACCTTTATCAGAGAATGCAGATTACAAAACTGAAAGCTGGGGTGGCACAAACACTAACCGCCACAATCTACCACTATGGTGGGGCATGCTGCTCTTAGGCATATACAGCCTTGGCCTATATACACAAGCATAGTTGTCTGGTTAAGCAGATGAACCTCAAAATGACAGATACTCTGGTTAATATCTAGACAAATATCTTGTTCATCTATCATGCTACTTTCAATAATGAATCCTAGCTGTTCCCTCACAATACAAGATTCTATATTTACACTCTGCCACTTCTCCTCAGTTTTTTGTCCCCAAGTTCTATGTTCAGAAGGATATAACACAACTTTGTCATGGTTTAATCCTAAGGCAATGATGGGTTTGATCATGTGTATTGAGACATTATGTATGGCCAACACAAAAGCAGTCACTATACTAGTGACAGGCTCATAAGTGAAATTTACTATCCACCAGGATTGATGCTCTCTCTCTAACTCAGCAGCATTGTACCAAACAACCCTTCAGATCTCAGTGGGGAAGGTGCTCTCCCCTCCCTCTCATATAATTGAGGCAGCCACTGATTGCATCCATAATTGTGCCTGTATACAGCTAAGGGCTAAAGAAACATTGTCTTGAACTGTACTTAGTGCAGTTATTGTTAATTCATGATCCTGTTCCTCTGTATTTTCCCACCCTGGTAATACTTTAGATAGTTTCCATTGGCTAGCGTCTAATGCTAGTCAGGAAGACTGTAGAGGTTTTTGTAATTTAGCTTGATTGTTTCCTGTCACAGCTAATCTGTTCATTAGTACTTCTGAATCTATTGCATTTAAAACCCCCAGTCCTGTTCCCAGTGCCCCGGTAAGGTCTCTCTTCCTTCGAGTTTTGGGGGGAATAAGTTTCTGTAGCCAATTAATCCATTCTATGAAGGATGTCTTAAGGAACGGAGCACATTGTGACTGGATGTTAGAAGCATTCACTTGTACTGCCATTTTGACTTGCCTCAGGGACCATTCTGGGTTAATCAATAGGTTTTGAATTCTCATATTTTTAATGGCATATGGCCCTATTTTGGAAATTACAGGTTGGAGCTCCTCCTTATGTTGGGGCTTTTCTTTTTTTGGTTATGTTTTTATCAAGATTTTTGTCTTTATTTAAAAAAAATTGTGTTATTGTATAGGAACTGCGTTGCCCCTTGTTCTCTGATTTCAATGAGATTTCAGAAACTGTACAGTTAATTAAGCATTTGTTGCCAATCTCTGTTGAACGTATGGGCCCATATTTTGTCATATTGTAAAACATTTTCCCTGACCCGTTTGTTATGTTCCCAGTAATACCCATACATATAGACTTGTACAAGTCTGCCTACAACTTATCAACAGTGGTGGTGCCATTGCAGGTGCATGTGGGTAATACATTTTTTGTTTCTCCTGTATTCTGGCATCCTTTGATTAAAATTAAGATCGTGAAAAGAGCAATTTTCCAGGATGTACTTGCGTGATCTTCCAGGAAGACTGTGGAGCCTTTTTGATTCTGGTGTGATGTACCCATGATGCTTGTTCCTTGATCTTGACTGCTGTGAATGAAGTGAGGAATACTTGGAATGGTCCCTCACACTGTGGCTCCAGAGTTTTTTCTGCAAGAGACTCTACATACACATTATCTCCAGGTTGGATGTTATACACAGGCCCATCCAAACCCCTACTTCGAGTCCCAACAAGATTTCTCAATTTTGTTGAGTTGTTTGCCTAATGCCACCATGTAGGAGGTCATAATTTTATCCCCAGCTTGTGCAGACATCCCTTTTTGTATTCCATAAGATCTCCCATACAAGATTTCAAAAGGGCTCAGTCCTTCTTTTACCCTTGGCCTAGTTCGTATGCGCAAGAGTGCTAGAGGAAGAGACCCAGGCCAGGCTGACGCTGTTGAGTCAAGGACGAACGAAATGACTCCATGGTTCAGAAGGCAAAAAAGAGAGATCCTTTATTAAGAGATAGCGTCCTTTTATAACCAGGATAGCTAAGGTGAAATCTGATTGGTATCAAAGTAAAAACCTTTTACACTGTTGGTGAACTATCAATAGCATACTCTGAAGGTACATATTTATAAACAGCATGAACAGAGAGATAATAGCTGTTTTCATTCTTCCTCTCTATGTTTCCCAGGCCTGAAGCCTGGGAGAATTCTCTTCAACTGAACTGAGAATCTCTACACCAGGCCAAGTTAGTTTTTTGTCCTAATTTCACAATCTGCTGTTTGATCAAGTGGTTAATCTTTTCTACTTGTCCACTTGACTGAGGGCAATATGGGGTATGAAGTTGCCAATCAATATCCAAATGGCAGCTGTTTTGCTGCACTATTTTTGAGATAAAATGTGGTCCTCTGTCAGAAGACATAGCTGCTGGAACTCCAAAGCGCGGTATTATTTCTTGTATTAGTATTCTAATTACCTCCAGAGCTTTGACTGTTCTGGTATGGAATGCTTCTGGTCAACCTGAAAATGTATCAGTGCTAGTAAATATCTGCACTCTCCTTTTCTTAGGAGTTCCATAAAATTAATCTGGCACTGGTGCCCAGGCCTGTTGCCTTTCCCAATTTGGCCCATTTCTGGTTTGAGAGTATTTTTGGGATTAGTCTGGAGGCAAAGGATCACATTGTTGTGTCACCTGTTTCACAATAGCGTATAAGTTTCTAGCTATAATTTCTCTAAGAAGGTGCTGGTATAAGGCTTCTAACCCCCAGTGCCTTTTGTAGTGTTCTTCCTTCCCTAACTAAAGGCCATATTAAATAGGAGGCAATTATCACTTGCCCTTGTGGGGTGAGAGCTCACCCTCCTTTATTTTATGACCCCTTGTCCAGGTTTAGAGCAAATTTGGGGAAGAATCCCCCAAAGGAGCTCCGGTGGGAAAAGCAGATCCAATCGGCCCCGCCCCCCAACTGGTCCAGGAGGAAAAAATACCTCCTTGGAGAAAGGTGAAAAAAAACGGTTTATTAAACAATAAGACCAAAACAAAATCAAAACAATGAGACCCCTTGTCACTCTAAAAGAGATGACAAACTGAGAAAACCCCGGGTTCAAGCAGCAGCTCACTCAGTCTCTGATCAGTCCCTCCGGTGCTGGAAATGTCGCAGGCCAGGCCTGGCCTGGTGGGCCACAGCTGCAGCTGCCGGTGCTCTCCTGGGTGTTCAGTCCAGAGCAGTTTCAAGAGGTCCAAAGAAAAAGGAAAAAAAACAGTCCAGGGAACTTCTTTGCCTCAGCTAGCTAACACTAACTAAAAAGCAAAAGAAGAGCTCTCTGTCCCGCTGTCTGTCCGCAGACAACGCAGTCAGGAGCAGGAATGTGGAGGAGGAGTGCAGTGTCTGAAAACAAACTGCGCGCTTCTTCTCTCCCCCCCTTCACTCTCTGTAACACTCTTAAAGGTACAAAACGTATTATTATTCAACATAGAATGAGACGATTGGGGATAAAAGCATCATATAGTCAACCCAGGACACCCCTCTGGATCTGTAGTAAGGCTTTGATCCTCTTTGGTATATTTTAGCTCACCTTCTAGGGAGATTTGCCCAACAGGGATCAAAGCTCCTTCTGTTTTTACCTCTCCTTTTGTGGCCTGTTTCGTGTCTCTGTTCACCAGCTCATTTCCTTTTTCTAATTCTGAGCTTCCTTTGTGGTGTGCTTTGATGTGCATGATTGCCATTTTCTCAGGGAGCTGGACTGACTCCAACGTTTTCAGGATCTCTTCTGCATGTTTAATGTTTTTACCTTGTGAATGTAATAGTCCTCTTTCTATCCATATTGCTCCATGCGCATGTATGACTCCAAAGGTATATTTTGAGCCTGTATAGATATTTACAGTTTGGCCTTGGGCCAGTTCCAAGGCACGAGTTACAGCAATTATCTCTGCCTTTTGTGCAGAGGTATTGATGGGCAAAGGTCCTGACTCTATTATTTCTTGGCTGGTGGTGATGGCATATCCAGCATATCTTTTACTGCTTAGGACATAACTGCTTCCATCCGTGAACCAGTTTTCCATGTTCTCCACAGGACTATCTTTCAAGTACAGATAGATTGAATATGTTGCTTTGATGGTTTACAGACAGTCACGATGCTCTGGTTCCCCTGTATTTCTGCTGAGAAAAGAAACTGGATTGCCAATGTTAATTATTATGATTTCCACATCATCTTGTTCTACCATTGTCGTCTGATTTTTCAAAAATCTCTGTGGGGAAAGCCAATGCCTACCTTTCATTTCTAGTACTGCAGATACTGTATGGGACACTAGCACAGCCATTTTCTGGCCCAGGATAAATTTTCAGGCCTCCTGGATGTTTAGTACTATGGCTGTGACCGCTTGCAAACATCTGAGCCGACCTTTCACAGTTGTGTCCAGTTGTTTGGAAAAGTAAGCCACTGCTCAGCAATACAGGGCCAGATCCTGTGCTAATATTCCTAGGGCAATCCCCTGCTTCTTGTGGCAAAAGAGAAAAGATGGTTTACTCACATCTGGGAGTTCCAAGGCTGGAGCCGATATCAGGGCCTTTTTTAGTGACTCAAAGGCTTATATAGCTCCTTTATTCCATTGAAGGTTTTTTTGTTCAGTGGTTGTGAGCGCGTTATTGCCTTCTGATATAAGGCAAGGCGACCTGGTTTCGAGGAACAGCACGGCGACCCAAACTCTCCAGGGTCGCTCGGGCCAAAGAGCACGCAGACACCAATGTGGTAGATGGTCAAAGGCCTTTATTATCTCTTCTCGTGGGGTTTTACAGTCTAAGGGGTCTCTCTACGTCAGAGGGGGTCTGCAGTACCATATATGGTTAGTAAGGAGTGGAAAGTTACCAGGAGTGGAAAGTTACTAGCATTACTATCGTTAGGGGGGCTACATTCCTAGTTACATTCCTAGGGTGATCTCTTATCTTAAGGGATTAGGGGAAAAGGAGTCCTGCCGCTTTCCGTCACATCGGGTGATCTTCCGATTGCCTGTCCCTATCTACCACATCTCCCCCCCCTTTTTCACAAATGAATGAGGTAGTCATATACATAGGCACTGAAATGAGGTATAAAGTTGTAATTCGACAAGGGAAAGGGATTTGGTAAACCTGAGTAAGTTTTTGCCAGGCAAGTTTAGAAAATCTTGTGACTGGCAGTGTTCCCTGGTTGAATTCACAGCATTTGTTGCCGGCCTATGAACAGGATGTTGGTCCGTTCTAGGCGGGTCTGAACGAATGAGACTAGCTTGTTCAGCAGGCACGGTCCGAAGGTAACAGCTAAAAGTAGCACTGCCAATGGACCTACTAGGGTAGAAATTAGGGTGTTTATCCATGGTGATTGATTGAACCAGGACTCGAACCAACCCTGTTGGGCTTCCCTGTCTTTCTGTCTCTGAGCCAGTCTGTTTCGGAGTTCCGCCATGGAGCCTCTAATGACTCCCGTGTGGTCCGCGTAGAAGCAGCACTCCTCTTTCAAGGCGGCACACAGGCCTCCTTGCTGCATGAACAGGAGGTCCAGTCCTCGCCTGTTCTGCAAGACCACTTCTAAAAGTGAGGAGACTGACTTCTCTAGGAAGGAAATGGATTTCTCGATCCTTTGCAGGTCCCCATCAATGGTCTGTTGCAGCTGGGACGGTCCTTGGTGCTGGGTCGCTAGGGCTGAGACACCTGTGGCCGTTCCGGCTGCTCCTAGGCCGAGCAGCATTGCGATAGTTATACCTGTTATTACTTCTCTTTTGTGGAGCCGGCTAGGTTCCTCAAAAAGGTGGTACACTTCTTCGTCTGAATGGTACAGGACCCTAGGAACAATCAGAACTTGGACACAAAACTCGTTAGAGTCATTGAATTTGGCAAGGAACACACAGGGACTCACTCCAGATCGCTGGCAAACCCACATCCCAGATGCGGATGGGACTACCCACTTATTGTTTTTCCTGTCGGGCTTGACTACTTTGGTGCAGACGTTGCCTTTCCGCCTAGCTAGGGTTGCATTGTCAAAGCATCTGCCCTGGCCTGTGACTTGACTCAGGGTGATTCCTTTGCAGGGGGTATCCCATCTGCACTGGTGAGGGGCACCGGCTGTGGAGTAACTGAAGGGAGTGTTTAAAGCGACTCCTTCGTAAAAGGGGGGTTTAACATCGTAACAAAGCCAGCAGGATTTGGTTAGGTTAGGGTTGGATTCGTTCAGGGATAGAAAGGTAGCTTCTAACATACGAAGGATTGGGTCTGAGTCCGACCCGGCTGAGCGGCCTATCTGAAAGGCTTCTGCATGGCCGGTCGGGATATCGGCGACCTTTGTGGGCAAGGCTTTGAGGTGAGTCGTGTTTCTCCCTTTCGGTGCGCTTTTAATCACTTTGTTGGGTCCGACCGCTCGGGGTGCCGACGGTTGGAGCCTGATAATTTGCACATTCACCCTCTCTTTCGACCCTTGAAGGACTATTGTCCACATTCTGCCTATGGCCCAACTAGGGTGATCTGGCTGCAAAACCGTCATGGTATAGCCAGTGCATTTCCGAATTTTAGGGATTTTATGGCGGTTTCGATTGTTGCCTTCTGGATCAAGGCAGGCGACCTGGTTCTGAGGAACAGCACGGCGACCCACTCCCTCCAGGGTCGCTCGGGCCAATGACACACGCAGACATCAATATGATGGACGGTCAAAAGGCGTTTATTACTTCTTCTCATGGAATCTTATAGTCTAAGGGGTCTCTACGTCAAAAGGGGGTTTGTCCTTCTTATCTATGGTTAGTAGGGAATGGAAAAGTACTGGGTAAGGAATGGAAAGTTACTGGTATTCGGTTAGGGGAGGCTACATTCCTATGTTAATTTCTTTTCTATGAGTAACAGAGGGTCTTATCTACGGGGAACAGAGGGTCCTGCCTTTCCGTAACATCGCGACATCTTCCGCAGCGCCTTCTCCCTAACTACCACATTCGATAGAAACTTCCCTGGAGGAAGACGGGTGTTTTGCAGCTGGTGGGTGCCCAGGTGAACTGTAAGAACTTGTCGGGCTCTTGTGGCTCCCACCCAGGCCCTGACGGTCGGGCATCTGTAACAATGGTTTCACAGCCCCAGTGCCCACAATATCCCCACCCTGGGTGATTGCAGTAGCTTTTTCCTGGGTTTGAAGCTGGGCACCAGTAGGATAGGTACACGTGTGTGGCGTGTGGGGAATAGGGGTCTACCTTTGGTTGTCCTGGAAACAGGTCGGTAATGCGGAACACGAAGGATGGGGTGTTCAGTGTGGTGATTTCTTTGAGCACCTTGTCGCTACTAAGGTGTCGCATGACCCACCTGAATGGCCGATGGGGGTAGTGGTCTGGGCTGGCTTGCCCTCTGGCAACAAGCCCCAACAGCAAAATCACACAGAAACACCGTTGATGCTTGGGTCTCACCCATGCGGGTCTCTCGGGTGCTGCCTGGCGGCTTGGTGGTCTGTCACTTTCCTCTGGAATGGGGATGTATGCGTCACAAGGACGTCCCACGAGCATGTCCTGTAAACAGAAACTCGCAACTTTCATTAGTCTCATTCTGCTCGTTGTGAAGGTCGGGCTTGATTGACTTAAGTGGACACCACTTGATTTTGCCGTCCGTTTTGACAGCTGCGTACCCTCGCCCCGTGAGCATCAGCCTCCAGCCCCGTTCCCATTTGCCTAGCTCATTTCTAATTACAACCGGAGGGCCCTCTTCTAGCGCTCGGGTGGCCCAGTGTTTTTGAACGGGACTCTTTGTTTCATCTCCCCTAGGGAATTGATTCAGTGCTAGCAAAGCGGTTGCCAGTATACACGCCTGATCTCCTGGGGGAATGGCATTGGCAAAGCCCTCTGCTTTTGCCAACACTTCTAGCCTGGTTTTCAGGGTCTGATTTGCTCTCTCAACTATGGCCTGCCCGGTACTGTTATACGGGATACCTTGCACGAATGTGAATCCCCATTTTGAGGCGAATTCTTGCACTGGTTTGAGGTGAAATTGGAACCATTGTCAGTTTTGATCTGCTTGGGGATACCAAGCCAAGCCATGGCTGTCAGCCAGTGCTGAATTGTGGCTTTGGAGTTAGTTTTTTGGTACTGTGCGGCTATGATCGTTCCGCTATAAGTGTCCACTGTCACTACAAGCCATGCTTGGGGCTTCAGCAGTTGACACAAGGTGAAGTCCAACTGCCAGATCTCTGAAGGCTTGAGACTTCTGGGGTTGACCCCACAGGTCCATAGGGGTGACTTCTGGCAATGAGGGCAGGTGGCTACCACATGTTTCGCGTCCGCTGTCGAGATTCCTCATCTCTTTGCCAGTGCTTTGGCTCCGATGTGGAGCGACTCGTGCAGTTGACGAGCTTCCTGCAACGTCCATATGCCTTTTACTGCGGCGTCCGCTTTGTGGTTGCCGGTCTGGAAGTAACCTTTGACTGGGTTGTGGCTGTTGATGTGAATGACTAACATGGTGCCCTGTCGCGAGGAGAGTGCTTCTTCCACCATTAGGGCTGCTGCAGATGTTGACACACCTGGTCCTGCCATGGCTAGGCAGAGCCTTGCCACGAATATAGAGTCCGTTACAATGTTGAGGTGTTCATCTTGGAAGAGTCCGCACGCCAAGACCACTGCTGCTGCCTCCAGCTGTTGCACTGACAGTGTGGGGTCACATGCTTTGACGCAATGCCATTGTTCTCCTGCCTGCCACACTGCTGTTGCGGTTGAAGTCGTGGAGGAAGCGTCTGTGAAGACCGTTGGTCCTAGCTGCGGTCGGTCCTTGACCTTTGGTGGCATGTCCATGTCGACAATGGTCAGCAGCTGAGTCCAGGGTGGTCTGGCGGAATAGGGGATTTCTCCTCCAAAGCCGGTGAGAGCAAGGGCTAGGTGCTCCGATATTGTGGTTGACTCCGTGGTCGGCTGCTTGCGGAAAGGAAGGTGGATGCTTGTCGACTCGTCTGTAAGGAGTGGAAAGTTACCAGCATTACTATCATTAGGGGGGCTACATTCCTAGTTACATTCCTAGGGTGATCTCATCTCTGGGGATTAGGGGAAAAGGAATCCTGCCGCTTTCCGTCACATCACGTGATCTTCCGATCGCCTGTCTCTATCTACCATAGGAATGGAAATTCGTGAGGACAAAATCCAGTACACAGAGCCATGGACTTACCTTGGAGTCCAGATCCGGGAAAGAACCATCGTACCTCAGCAGATCGTCATCAACAACGACCCAAAAGCCCTCAGGGACTTACACAGCCTGTGTGGATCCATCAACTGGGTACGTCCACTGCTAGGAATTACATCAGAGGACCTTGCTCCTTTGTTCAACCTTCTTCGTGGACCCAATGAACTGAACTCTCCCTGCACTCTCACAGAGGAAGCCAGAGGTGCCATCGTCAAAGTCCAGGAAGCCCTGTCTTCACGCAAAGCCCATCGCTACAACCCCAGTCTGCCTTTCCAGTTCATCATCCTGGGAAAAGCACCCAGATTCCATGGACTGATCTTTCAATGGGACCCTCAGCTGTGAGATCCTTTGTTGATACTGGAATGGATTTTTACAAGTAGCCAGCCTACAAAGACACTTACCACCTACCAGGAGATTATAGCACACTTAATAAAAAAGGCTAGGACTCGCCTTTGATCTCTTTCAGGTTGTGATTTTGAATGTATATATTTACCAATAACCCTTAAAGACTTTGAGGATTTGATCAAGACCAATGCGAGTCTACAGTTTGCTCTGGACAGTTATACGGGTCAAACTTCATCAGACATCCCAGAACACAAGCTTTTCAACCACAATGAAACTTTCCATTTGATTCCAAAATGAATCCAAAGTAGAAAACCTCTCAAGGCTCTAACTCTATTTACAGATGGCTCAGGGTCATCCCACAAGTTGGTGATTACTTGGAGAGACCCCCAAACAAAAGAATGGAAATCTGACATGCAGGCAGTAGAAGGAACGCCACAGATTGCAGAATTAGCAGCTGTCGTCAGAGCCTTTGAAAAATTTAAAAACGAGCCTTTCAATCTGGTCACAGATTCAGCGTATGTTGCGGGAATAGCTATGAGAGCAGAACATGCTCTTCTCAAAGAGATCTCTAACCCAAAGCTATACCAATTGCTCTCTAAGTTAATACAATTGATATCCCACAGAAAGCAACCTTATCACATAATGCATGTGAGGTCTCACACAGGCCTCCCAGGTTTTGTTGCAGAAGGCAACAGGAAAGCAGATGCATTAGCAATGGCAGCAGAAACTGCTAACGTTCCTAACATCTTTGCTCAGGCAAAGTTGTCACACGCGTTCTTTCATCAAAATGTACCTGCCCTTATGAGAATGTTTAAGCTCTCAAAGGATCAGGCAAAAGCTATTGTGGCTACCTGTCCGAACTGTCAAAACTACCAGATACCATCGATGGGTACGGGAGTCAATCCCCGAGGTCTGAATAGCTGCCAGCTGTGGCAGACAGATGTAACTCACTTTGAACCTTTTGGAAGGTCAAAGTACGTGCATGTTTCGGTCGACACGTTCTCAGGAGCAGTGTTTGCATCATCACATGCAGGAGAAAAGACCATGCACACAATAAAACACTTTCTCCTCGCTTTTGCCACCCTGGGTGTACCAAAGGAGATTAAAACAGATAATGGACCAGCCTATACCTCCCACAAGTTAAAGGAGTTCTTCAATGAATGGGGCATAGCACACAAGACGGGCATACCTGCAAACCCCACAGGACAATCCATTGTGGAAAGGACACATCAAACCATCAAAAGAGTCCTCGATCAACAGAACAGAGACACGAAAATCACATCTCCAGTGGAGAGACTTTGTAAGGCTCTCTATGTCATCAACTTCCTGAACTGCACAGCATCAGAGCCTGACCCACCAATACTCCACCACTTTGCGAATACCACCCAAGCAAAGCTCACGGAGAAACCACCCGTGCTCGTGAAGGACCCTGAAACACACCAAATTTCGGGGCCTCATCAGTTGATTACCTGGGGTAGAGGTTATGCATGCATGCTACTACCATCAGGTCCAAGGTGGTACCCAGGAAAATACGTAAAATCATACTTAGGCACAGCGAACACTACTGCAGACGAGGACAAGAACTCTCCTGAGGCAAACACAAGACCACCTGAAAACCAAACCAGCTCCGCCTGGAGACGAAGGCGTTGCCGAACACTCACAAACACAATAACAGACCGCCCCATTACAAGGCAGCAGGCAAAACAGAAAGTTAAACAACAGTCTGCTGTACTAGGCCACAGATAGCCTTAACACAAAAGTGTTCTCTGAATTATGTGTTATTACACTGTGTTTTGTAATGTAAAAAAACCCCATATTATTCCCTCTTCCTAACCTTAAAACCCCTTAACCTTCTACCCACTCCTCCTCCCGCAGTGTAGCTTAGAAATTAAAAGAAAAAGGGGGGAGGAGGGGAACACAGAAAAGAACAAGGCAGAAATCCCTCTCATCATAAAGATAACAAATTGTGCTTATATTCCCTTTCAGAAGCCCTAATCCTGCCCAAAGATGAAAAATATCTCCGTTGGTGCTGTTCTCACCGCTGCCTGGATGTTCTTCACCGTACCGCGTGCCTTGGGCTGGATTAGCCCTCAGCCCAGCCATAATGTTTGGGTAACCTTAGCAAAAACACTAAAACAAGACAACATGTGCTTGTCCATGGGAAGCATTGATAATCCACTTTCTACATGTCTAGTAGGAATTCCTTTTGTAGCAGACGATTGGCCTGTCCAGAACTCAGAGGTTCTCCGCACCACAGGTAAGAGACCCAATGGGGCTGATACTTGGGACGAGTGGACAAAAATTCTGCCAGATGCTCGAGAGGAACCCCAAGAATTTGATCTATTGGGATCCTCCAAGGCCACATATTGTGTCAAATTTTACTTTAGGCATCCAAAAAATGATTGGCCAGAAACTGACCAACACAAAAACACATATCGAAAAGATGTATCACCAGTGAACAAAGCCTATAACCCTCATGATTGCTGCAATTACACCGCACGTGTAATTTCTGTGTCCTCTCTCCATCCCAAAGTATTACCCAAGGGAATGTTTCTCATCTGTGGTGACAGAGTATGGGCAGGGATCCCCTCCCAACTCCAGGGAGGTCCCTGTACTCTGGGAAAACTTTAAACCCTTACACCAAACATCACTCTGTTACATAATTGGAAAAAAGAAAGAGAATCAAAATGAAAAAAAAGGTCCTACACTGAATTCGATGAAAATTGTGATCCAAGATTGTATGATTGGAACAGACCAAAAAAGATTGCTGTCTCTCTGTTTTTACCCTGGGTAGCTGCTGCTAAAGCCCTCGGTGAAATCAATCACCTTGGGTGCTGGCTCAGTAAACAAGCTAATGCCACATCAGCAGCCTTAAGTGATCTCTTAAAGGAAGAAGAAACCACAAGACAAGCTTCACTCCAAAACCGAGCAGCAATCGACTTCCTGCTGCTTGCCCACGGACATGGATGTGAGGACTTCAAAGGAATGTGCTGCTTCAACCTCTCTTCGCGTTTGGAGTCCATCCATGCGAACATCCAGAAACTGAAAGATCTCGTGAAGGACTTGAAAGTAGAAAGAATCCCAGATTGGGTCAATGAACTTTTCGGGCAATGGGGACTAACAGGATGGACTGCATCTTTGGTCAAGGGATTGTTGCTGATTCTCCTTGTAATTGTCATTGTGTTAGCTATGTTCTTGTGCCTTGTTCACTGTTTCAAAAGAACTATCGCGAATGCATTTTTTGTAAAAACAGAAAGTGGAGTTGTAGTAAACCCCTCAGGTTTAGCCAGGGCCCCTTGGAGAATAGAATGCTGACACAGCGGCAAAGAAGTTTCCTGTCTCCAGGGACATCCGCCTTGTACCTTATCCGTATAGCCATGTAAGGCAATATTGTGTTAACCCTACTATTGGTCACTTATGGTCACTCTAACACCTTTGCCATTGGTCAGGATTGGATCCGGGCCAAGGGCATAAAAGTAGCATACTGTAGCCCTACTAACTCGGAAGAAGAAGAGCTGAGACCCTTCACGGAACCCCTGCAATAAAGCCATACTCATGGAACAGCCAGCGTCTTCTGCTTCTCCTCTCTCTACTGTCTGCTGGAGCCTTAGGCCAAGGGAAAAGCTAGCTAGCAAGCAAAGCTGAAATCACAAGAGCTGCCTAATCACTAAGAGCTGAATATTCCCTGCTTGCTAGGGGCTGTCCCGTGGCCTTGGTCTGAGAGTGAGCTGGCTTCTGGCACCCAGTCCCCTTTGGGACTGAGCTCCGGAGCTGTAATAGCTTGCATAGGATAAGACCAAGTAAGGCTCATTTAAATAGACATCCGAGGAGTTGACTGACAAGACTTTGGGAGGGGCCAAGAGTATAAAAAGCAGAGCATTTATTTTGTAGATGAGCATGTGTCTACTGGTCACAGAGACTCCCAGAGCTGTAATTTTTCCTTATTCAGTCTTCTGTTGTATTTTTGTTAAAGTTTAATAAATCTTTGACGGTTTAAAAGTGAGCATCGTTTCTCACAGTTAGGACACAGCACTATTGGTTGTGTGAATGGTTCTTCCTTATGTGTTGTTTTAGAAATGGCCAGCTTAGATAAGAGACTGAAAATGCCTGCGAATGTACTTTGCTAAGCTGCTCTTTAAAAAAACCCTGAAATTATTATCAACCAACACTCATCTCCCAAATATCAGCATATTTAGAGGGAAAATTTTCCTCCCTCTCACTGCATTGCTGGCTGGGCATCTTATTTTCCTGTGACCTGTGCACATGTCCTACAGTCTGACATTTTTCTCAGCTCCAAACTAAGTTGCAAAACTCCTCAGCAGCTCCCTGATAGCCCTGTTTTCTGTATGCTCACTAAAAAAGTGCTGGGAAAAATACTTTAAGTACTCACATCCATTTATGATTTCAGAAGATATAAGGGCTACCATATATTCTCTTCTCCTTATGCACAGAAAAGCTCTCCCTTCTCCCAGGAGGTGAAGGGCATTTTCTAAGAGTTGCTTGCTTTAATTGAGAGCTTGGTCTAATATCTGTTCTTCCCTCTATGGTATAACAAGATGCTGGGTGTGCCACTACTTTATCTCTTTTGGCTGTCAAGCACCACTCGTCTGCATTGTGTACAAATGCCACTGACACTAGGAGTCCTCCCCTTGCACTTCTGTTCCTCAGAACTATTGTCAAAAATAGGACCAGACTCCCAGTACTAAAAGTGATTTAAGCATTTATTATAATAAATAAGGAAGGCCTAAAGCATGGGGGCCCGCAGCCTAAGCAGAAGTGTTCCTGTCGAGGATGCTGCAGTGCTGGTGCTGGGTCTTCTTCAGCAGCAATGTCCGCAGTGTTCCAGGTGGAGCGGCACAGATTCAGTGGGTCAGATGCCCCTTTTTATTCTGATTTTGTCCTTTTGAATTGGTTTATTTTTGGATCCTTCATTTGCATGAAGGTTTAAGGCACTTGATTGGCCCATTACAGTTCTGTCCACGCTGGCTCATTTTGCTGGGGGAGTTGTCACTGTCATATTTTCTGAAAAATCGCTTTGCCAGGATTTCTTCTCCTGGGAAGCTGAGAAGCTTCAGAGAAAATTGAAAACAATAATTTTCTGATTGCTTCTCCTGTGTTTTGCTGCTTTGGAATGTGGTATGGAGATTGTTTATCCAACATGTGAATTGTTTTTACTTAATGACCAATCACAGTCCAGCTGTGTCAGGATGCTGGAAGCAGTCACGAGTTTTTAATTAGTATCTTTTTAAGCCTTCTGTAAGGATCCTTTCTCTATTCTTTAGTATAGTTTTAGTATAGCATTCTTTAATATAATATAAGTACATAAAATAATAAATTAGCTTTCTAAGAACATGGAGTCAGATTCTCAATTCCTCCTTTGTCCTGGGGACCCAGCAAATACCACAGGGGGAGGTGCTGAGAAAGAGTGGAAATTATCCAGAGTAGAATCCATTCCGATTTAGGTAAAAAGTACATCTTTGAATTAAGTCTGTGCTTGTGAACATAGCTGTTTAGTCTGACTGCCTGTTCTCACAAAAAAAACCCTATGTTCAAAGAAACTGCTTCAGACAAAGGACAGAGATAAGGAGAGACAGACAGAGAGGCTGTGGGAGACAGGGCAGGATGACCCAGGAGTTCTTTTGTTACTTTCTGATTAAAAAACTAGCTGCAGGTGTAACTAGCTGCAAGTGTAACTTCGAAATCAGTGAATGAATATGTATGAACCTGTTGTGCAATTCCATGCATATGAATTAGTAAGGAAGATAAAAAGAGATCTGGAGTTCCCAGAGGTATGCATGTCCTTTTAAGGGGAGATATCCCCACATGTGTCCAGTGCTGTAATAAACATACCGACTTTATAACTTTCACCAAAGTTGTGGAGTTTGTTTCCTTTTCTGCAATTCAGTGCGCTTTACTTAGGTGTATTATGGTACATTGAGTACCGTATTTCTTATAACTACCCTTTTAACCCCTTTTACCATAACCAAACTAACAGTACATGCTTAACAATCTATCAACTATTTTACAACAGCTTCTAACCTATTTTTAACACTATGCTATGTGACATTATTTGGAGTGTTTGCACCAAATATGCAACCCAGATTACTGAATGTCACTGTGATTACTCACTCAGCCAAACCTGGGCTCCTTGGGGTTGCTAGAGAAGCAGGCAGTAAAATCCACAGCTAGTCAGACAGCAATGTTCCATTACCCTTGGCATTTTTGCCTACTGAGCAGGCTTTGATAGGGCTACTACAGGCATTACTGAGGAGACACTGAGACTGATGAATGTGCTAGGACAGCCCTAATTTTGGAGTGGGAGAACTCACATAGCATGTTATCAGTGAACATGTTTCAAGGTCACTTGTGCCTTCAGCAAGTGGACTCACTTTGTGGTTCACATGTGGTGCATGCAGCAGCAGAGATTTTGCAAGGCTCCCCAGCTGATTATTCTGTAGTTCTTGATCCAAATATGTCTTGGTTTGAAAGACAGGCATCTGCCAAAGAAGGTGGGAACATCCCTTGGAATGGGAAAAATGTGACCCCCCCCACCCCCTCCCCCAAATTATTATAACTTTGAAATTAAGGGGCTTTCGGGCAAAGATATGGGAAAAAGTAATAACAATTCTTTACTAGTATGTATATGGATAACAAGGCAAACAAACAACAACAGCAGCAACAACAAACAAAACCAGAAACCCAAACACAGCTTTCCCTCAGCTGCCAGGCACTTTCCCCTTTGGTGTAGTTACGGTCACAGCCAGCAGGGGCGCTGGTGGTTTCCTGGCTGGGCAGGGCGAGTGTGCTGATTCCCCCATGGTTGCAGGGGGCGCAAGTTCAGTTGTATCTCCCTTGGTAATGGTAATGGCAGATGGGCTGGATGGCAAAAACAGGCTGCAGCAGGAACCTCGGAGTGGCGGCTGGGACAGCAAGGACAAGCAGATCCCAGAGTAGCAAATGAAATATATCAGAAACTCTGCAGCTGTAGCAGGATCTGTGAGGTGTGCTGGCAGGCAGGGGGTGCAAGGCTACAGTGTAGCAAAAAACCTGGAGCAGTGGAAGAGAATCAGCAGGGCTGGGAAGTGGTAGCCTGGCTCCCAGACACAGCCAGGAGATGCTCCCTCAGAGGGGGAAGGGGTTCCCAGGTTTCCCCTGAGGCACCTGAGTAGAGGGTGAGGGTGAGACCTTTCTAGTGAGGTAGTGTTAATAAGGTCCCAGTGCAACAGCTTCTCCCATGAGCAGAGCTTCACTCATGGTGGGAGAAGACAGTGGGAGACAGAGCCTTGCAGTGGTGGTGAATTCTCCCCACAGCAACTGCAATCTGTCTCCCCTCCAATGCGGACCACAAGAGAGCAAGAGGAGCCGAGCCCTCTCACCACCCGGCCAAAAATCTCACGCCATCTTTGCCCTTCCCAGAAGAAAACCCCCCAGGTAAAGAGAGTAGCCAGATGCACCCTTCCCTTCCCTCCTCCTCCCAGCCACATCTTTTGTTCTCTTAAGTATCAGTAGTTATTGTTTCTTAGCAACAGATGGGACAAAATTCTATGAGAGAAGGAAGCAAAAGGAAAAATCCTAACCCCCAACAAAATACCAGCTTCACATAACAGCTCTGTTAACAGCTTCTGAAAGCCCACTGCCTCTAAGCAGACCCTTTTTTGATGTGAAAATCAATTCTGTAAATCCAGATGATGAGCGCTCTACAGCTGTTCCCTTTGCAGCAGGTAAGCTGTTGGCTTCGCACTGTTAGCAGCAGTATGAAACCTACATGCTTATTAACACACTGAATGAACCTTTAGTACAAAGTTCCTGCTAACCCACTTGTTGCCCATTACTTAAGCCACCTCTTTCAGGAGTATTCATCCCAAACACAGAACTAATGCAACGATAACCTTCCTCCTTCTGAAAGTGACAACACTTCTTGTCCTGCCTTGGCTTCCATTTACTTATGGTCTAGTTATTTTAATGTACATAATAAACAGCGGCTCTTCTGTCTTTCCTGGCTTCTGTTTCCAAACACTGTTCTGGATAGCTTTAGAGTATTTCTGTTCAGATCTGTCTCTTCAAAGTGTTTTTCCTTTTGTTATAAATGACCAGATCTGTAGCCAAATTTATAAGAAAAATTTAACAAAAATTTATTAGATCAATAACAAAAAATAGAATTTGGAAAAACCACCACAGCCAAGACAGCGTCAGCCCCGGGTGCAGGCACTGGGTGACCTAGGGTTCCGGCTGACAGAGTGACAGCGTTCCCCCAGAGGATCACCCCAAGTGCTTCCAGTGGCCGGCTTATATACAGTTTATTCTGCCTGAGGCAGGCATGACCACATATTTCTTTGTGTCCCTTCACATGTAGAGTTGGATCCATACAGGTGTAGGAACAGACAAAGACAAATCCGGAGATGAAGACGAATGTCTGAGTATCCAGGCAGAAGCTGCATTCACATGTAATAGAATGTTACCAGTTCCTGAGTACCACCGATGAAATCATGCCCAGGTCTGAGTATCCAGGCAGAAGCTGCATTCACATGTAATAGAATGTTACCAGTTCCTGAGTACCACCGATGAAATCATGCCCAGGTCTGAGTATCCAGGCAGAAGCTGCATTCACATGTAATAGAATGTTACCAGTTCCTGAGTACCACCGATGAAATCATGCCCAGGTGCAGGTCCTGTGAGCGAGCTCCTTGAGGCATTCCATTCCAGGAAGGTCCAGATGCTATCTCTCAGGTGTAGGTGACAGAGGAAATCCTCTGTGATGGCCCTGACCGTCCCATTCATACTGTGACAGACCTGATATTATCTTAATGCTTTCTGGGAACTGGTTACAATAAGAATAGAACTCTGTCCCTAGTCAGAGTGGTCAGAGGCATAACTTTGGATCTTCACAATATTTTATACACATAAATCTACTTCTACAGCATGAATTATCTCTACCATATATTACAATCCCTCCTCATTTATTTCACCAATTTAATTCATGCTACCAAAAATTGTAATTTTCTAATTCTACCCATCACCATTAAGGGACTCCCACAAACAGAGTACTTTACACTATTCTGTATTCCCCTGGTAGGATGCCCTGATACATCGCATTATTCATTTTGACAGTCGTTTGATTCTCAAATTTTGCCAATGCTTCAGCAGCACTGCTGGCATACCTTCCTTCTCCCAACCTCATGATTTTAGATGTGGTGCCTCCGGAAGCTCCTTCCGAGTCCACGGGAACTATAGCAATTTGCATTCCCTGGACCACAGAGTGAATCAGTCTGATAAAACATGGGATCAGACAAGGGAGAAATAGGATTCCGGCTACTGAACAGAGCAAAAGAAACATTACTTTGTTCCACCATTCCCCATCAAATAACTTGTTCCACCATGACGACTGTAAAATTGAATTCCATTTTTGGACAGGGACATGGGCCACCTTTTTTATTTCGGCCGCCAAACCTCTTATGGTTTCCCCGTAATCATCAATCTTGATACAACATTCTGACTCATTGAATTTTCCACACACTCCACCTTCTTAGGCTAGCAAATAGTCTAGAGCTATTCGATTTTGGTACACAAAGGCCCATACCTGGGTGTGCTGCCGGCTCAGTAGATCCAGGGCTTCGGAGGTGTGGTTTGAAACAATTTCCATTACTGCCTGCAGCCTAATCAATCTGTTCAGTAGATAGATCGGAGTCCTATACCCATAGCTTCCATCCTAAGCCCACGTGGCCGGCCCATAATAATAAATTATTCAGTCCGCTGGCCACTCATCCTCCCCCCAGGTTTGTTTACCCCTTATCACCGGTATTACCTTTTTCAGACTCCTCGTCTCCTTCCTCAGGGTCTCGTATAACAGACCCCCTAGCAGATTACTTTTCATCCTTGGGAGAGTAAAGAAAACTGGTCGGATCATACCTAAAGTGCATGATCCCTTCCACCTGGAGGATAACTCGCTGTCTGCCTTTTTTCCACATATCCAATAAATTCCATCAGGGGCTTTCCATTTGATATTTATTCTCCCTGGGTTGCCCCAGTATTCCCTCATACCTTCCAAGGATTGGTAAAGGGTTGGCTACCATATTCTTGATCCAACACAATCCTATTCTTTTGTCCCATTCGCAATTTTTTTCGTTTTTCCAGCTCCAATACCCCAAAGGATGGGGTGGGTACCAGACCCTGCTTTTCGTGTCCGAATTCACCATCAGGGTGGTCATACATGTAATGTAAACAATAAACGGCTTCTGCTTGATCATATTGGTCAGTTGTTCAGGAGTCCTGGATTTCCCGCAATACTCCCCAGTGGGATGGGGAAAAGAATCTGGAGGGTAAAAGCAAAAAAATCTCGTGGGTTGAGATATAGACAGTTTAATGGGAAAAGCAAAAGCCATGCACACAAGCAAAGCAAGGAATTCATTCACTACTTCCCATGGACAAGCAGGTGTTCAACCATCGCCACGGGGGAAGGGCTTCATCATGTGTAGTGTTTACTTGGGAACACAAATGCCATAACTTGGAACATCTCCTTCCTTCTTCTTCCCCCCAGCTTATATACTGAGCATGATGTCATATGGTCTGGAATATCCCTTTGGTCTGTTTGGGTCACTTGTTCAGGCTGTGTCTCTTCCCAAATTCCCATGCACCCCCAGCCTTCTCGCCAGCATGGCAGTAAGAGAAGCAATAATGGCATTGGCTCTGTGCAAGTGCTGCTCAGCAATAACAAAAACATGTCAATATTATCAACCCTGTGTTCAGCACAAATCCAAAACACAGCCTCATACCAGCCACTGGGAAGAAAATTAACTCTATTCTAGCCAAAACCAGCACACCTGGAGCCGGTGGATACAGCTGCAGGTATTTCTGTCAGGTCATATCCAACAAATGGACTGTGAATGACTCCTTACATTGATGAACCCAAGCCCGGAAGGCAGCAGCATAGCTTTACATCACAGCAAGTGGGTGAAAGTAATTTGACCCTTGTTTGTGGGAAATGCAGAAGGGTGCAGTGTGTTCCTCCACAATGCATTTATTTCCCCAGGTCCAGCATGCTGTTCAACAGAGCTCTGCTTCTCATACACTGCCAGTTTTCTTCCTCAAACCTTTTCTGGGAACCATGTATGTTCTTGTCCAAAGGGCAGCGTCTCTCGTTTAGAAGACATTTTCTCTGTATCACTTGTTTCCTCGTAGTCAAGAAGGGACACCATGAGAGGAGCCATTAGCTCAGAAGTTAATTCTAAGGAACAACTGAATAATCTGGAATGGTTAACTCCATTTTTTCAAGCTTTCTATTTTGCATCTCCTGCAAGGGCAACTTGTGTATCCAAAGTGCATTCTTCCTTCTCTTCATGCTGGAGGTGTCTGCCCTCTGGAGTTCCTGATTTCAGTACAGGAGAAACACATAGATTTGAAGCATCCTTTTCTGGAGTCAAAGTGGCTTCACTGGAGTAAATGAGACATCTGTGTTTGGATTTGTACTGTTTGTGATCAGCTAGGAAATATTTGTCATTTTTTCCAGTTACAAGCAGGATCTTGCAGGCAGTAAGGTTTTTCTGCAGTATTGCTTGGAGAGGACTCAATAGTTAAGTCATAGCTCCAGTCTGATGGAGTTTTGCGGCAGCCTGCATTTTTAATGGATTCCTCTGTCTTTGGGCTGCCCTCACTACAATCCCAGCTGTCATCTAGTTCATGTTCTTGAATGGGTATTGCATATTTAAAAAACAAATCCCATTGATGTTGGCCTTTTTGCTTTTCCTCATTTCCTTGTTCTCTTTGATGAAGGAAAAAAATTAATGCTATCTGCATTTTTTTGTATTTCTTCTTTTCACACTCTTTTGACTACAGGCAGATAAGAAAGAATTTTCACTGAAATCAGTCATCCAGATCTTCAAACTGCATCCCCTCTTCATACTTCTGTGGGAGTAAGGCTCAGCTCCTGCTTCATTTGAATCTCCTTTGACTTGTATTTCATTAGAAACCTCTCAAGAGTTTGATAATTCAATTTTTGCTGTAGAATAGGTGTCTGCTGAAACTGCTGGTGATAAAGACATGAATTTTCTTCCCTTTTCTTCTGAAATGGAGGCAGAACTGTCCAGATTTCAACAGACTGTTTAGCACAGTGTCCTGGTTTAGGGCAAATTTGGGAGAAAACCTCCAAAGGAGTTCCTCTAGAAAGCAAATTCAAGCGGCCTCTCCCCCAACTGGTTTGGGAAAATATTTCCTTGGAGAAAAGTGGAAAAAAACTGTGTATTTAACAGGCAAAGCATTCACCAGCACAAAAAAAAAAGTACAATATTAAACAATAAAACCTCTCACCACTCCAAAGAGATGACAAACTCAGCAAGTCCCTTTCGTGGGCTGTAGCTCAGCTCACTCAGTCTATTAGTAGTCCCTTGTGTGCTGGAAAATGCCACGGCCCAGGCCAGGTCCCAGTGGGCCACAGGTGTGAGCTGCCGGTGCTCTTCTGGGTTTTCAGTCCAGAGCAGGTTCAAACAGTTCCAACAAAAAGAAAAACCACAGTCCAGGGAACTTCTCTGCCTCAGCTAGCTAAAAACTAACTAAAAAGCAAAGGAGAGCTCTGTCCCGCTGTCTGTCAATCTGCAGGCAACACAGTCCAGGACAAGAATGTGTGGGAGCAAGTGCAGTTGTGCAGTTTCTGAAAACAAACTCTGCACTTCTTTTCTCCCCCCCTTCGCTCTCGGAACCAGGCTTAAAGGTGCAAAAGTTATTTCCAGGCTAATGTGGCTCAAGGGTTTTTGGGAACTCCCTGAAAATGGCTCCTATGGATGTTCCAGACAGCGAAGTCCAGTTAAGTACAACCTGTCCAGGCCCCTCAGGCAGGCTCCAAAGCCACAGACAATCTTAGCAAGCTCAGCTCTTAAGTGAGATCAGCTCTTTAGTGATTCTCAGCTCATCAGTGATTTTCAGCTCTTAGCTTGCTAAGTGCCTCAGCAGCAGACTCCGGGAGAGAGAGGAGAAGTGCTGTATAAGGTTCTACAGAGATGTCTTTATTGGTATCTTCTGCAAAGGGTCTCAGTGACAGCTCTTCTGCCAAACTGGGCAGAAGTAGGGGTTTATATAGGGTATAGGAGTTTTAAGAAACAGTCCAATAGTAAGGGTCGAGGCGAAAGTGACCTATCATCTTACAGAGAAATAACAAGGGTCCGAAGGCAGAAGAGGGGCTTCTTAGGTCCAGTCATCATGACTAGGCATTTCTTATCTTAGGCAACTGACTGCCAGGGAGGCCTTGCAGGCCTTGTGCCTGCTACACTGGGCTAAACAGATGAAGGGTGATACAAGCATCATAAAGTCACCCCAGGACACAAAGGCATTTCCCCATTCCTGTGTGCTGTCAGAAGACAGATTTATATCTCCAAAAGAAAATATGTCTGTCGCAGACATTTCTCCACAGAAATCCTTTCTTTCGGATTTCTGCGTCTTCGGGAGGCCAGAGGCCTCCGAGGAGAAGGTAAACAATTATTATCAGCTGCTGGGGAATGCAAAAGGAACACCTTGATTGGCTCATTTTCTATGTTTAAAATTAAGAGCCAATCACAAAGTGCAAGCTAGGGGACTGAGTCCTTGAACACAACTTTGTTGTAGATTCTTTTCTATCGATTGTTAGCTAGCCTAGCTGCTCTGCTAAACCTCTCTCTATATTCTTTTTAGTATAACTATAATGTAATATATCATATATTAATAAATCAAGCCTTCTGATTCAAGAAACAAGATTCACCGTCTCTCTCTCACCAGCCGCGCCCACTCAGGCGCGGTAATATATGTCTCAGAAACAAGCTGTTTCTGAACAGGTTGCACTGTCTGGACTTTCAGGCACTGGACAGGTGGTCTGTGTTGTGTATACTTGTATCTCTGGCCACTATCTTTTTTCTGCCATGGCAGCATTTTTGATGAAATCTTTTGCAGTGGGATTCATTTCAGAGTGGGGATCATCAGTTTTCTTCTTCAGGGGATGTGCTAGCTGTAGGGCTAGTGTGTTAGAGCTATGGTGAGCTGGGATTTCCTCTGTAGACGTGCACTTTGTTGATTCCCCTAGGGACAGAGGTAAAAGGAACACTCAGTGGCTGGAGTGCTCCAGTCCCCTAATCATCTTTGTAGTACTCTGCTGAACCCGCTCCAGGAGCTCCATGTCTTTCTTGTACTGCGGAGCCCAGAACTGGACACAGAACTCCAGATGGGCTTCACCAGAGCTGAGTAGAGGGGCAGGATCACCTCCCTTGACCTGCTGGCAATAGTCTTCCTAATGTACCCCAAGATCCCATTGACCTTCTTGACCACAAGGTCTCACTGCTGGCTCAGGGACAACTTATTTTCCACCAGGACCCTCAGGTCCCTCTCCACAGAGCTGCTTTCCAGCAGGTCATCTCCCACCCTGTGCTGGTGCACGGGGTTATTCCTCCCCAGGTGCAGGACCCTGCACTTGCCTTTGTTGAATTTCAGATCGTTCCTCTCTGCCCATCTCTCCAACCTGTTGAGGTTCTTCTGAAGGGCTGCACAACACTCTGGGGTATTGGCCACTCCTCTCAGCTTTGTGTCATCAGAAAACCTGCTGAGGAGTCATCTGCCCCTTTGTCCAAGTCATTGATGAATAAGTTAAACAATACTGGGCCCAGTACTGAGCCCTGGGGGACATCACTAGTGACAGGCCTCCAACCCTGTGCCACTGATCATGACCCTCTGGGATCTGCCACTCAGCCAGTTCTCAACCCACTTCACCGTCCACTGATCCAGTCCACACTTCCAGAGCTTGCCTATGAAGATGTGAGAGACAGTGCCAAAAGCCTTGCTGAAGTCCAGGTAGACAATATCCACGTCTCTTCCCTCATCCATTCAGGTAGTTGTTTCATTGTAGAAGGCAATCAGGCTGGTCAAACATGATTTCCCTTTAGTGAATCCATGATGACTGCTCCAGATCATCTTCTTGTCCTCCATATGGGTAGAGATGGCCTCCAGAATGAGGGGTCCATCACCTTCCCAGGGACTGAGGTGAGGCCAACTGGCTGGTAGCTCCCTGGGTTTTCCTTCTTGCCCTTTTTGAAGACCAGGGTGACATTTACTTTCTTCTAATCCTTAGGCACCTCTCCTGATCTCCATGACCTTTCAAAGATGATCTTGAGTGGTCTTGCTATGGTGTCTGCCAGCTCTCTCAGCACTCCTGGATGCATCCCATCAGGGCCCATGGACTTGTGGATGAGAAGTTTGCCTAGGTGTTCTCTGACCCAATCCTCCTTGACCAAGGGAATGTCCTCCTCCCACCATTCCTTTAGCCTGGTCTCCTGGGTCAGAGATCCCTGAGGGCTGGTCTTGTAGGTGCAGACCAATACAAAGGCATCATTCAATAACTGCCTTCTTTGAGTCCTCTGTCACCAGAGTCCCCGCGGATTTAGCAACGGGTCCATATTATCCTTAGTTTTCCTTTTGTTATTGTATTTGAAGGAGCTTTTCTTGTTGTTTTTAACATCCATGGCCAGATTTAATTCCAGATAGGCCTTGGTCTTCCTTGTCTCATTTCTACTTACTCTGACAACCTCTCTATATTTATTCCAAGTGGTCTGACCCTACTTCTATCTTGTCTGTCTCCTGCTTATGCTTGAATAATGACAGGAGTTCTTTATTCATCCATGTAGGTCTCTTGCCCCTCTGTGCCCAATTTCTTACTCATTGGGATGTGTTGCTCTTGACCCTGGAGGAAGTGGTGCTTGAAAATGCTGGGATGGACCAGGAGGAACTTAGGAATAAAAAGAGGATACATCATCTTTGGAAGGAGGGTCAGGTCTCTCAGGAAGTATTCAAGGGGGCTGCTAGAACATGTAGGAAAAAAATTAGGGAGGCTCAGTTTGAACTTAAAATGGTGAGTTTTGTAAAGGATAATAAAACATGTTTTTACAAATATATTAATGGTAAAAGGAAGGGTAAGACCAACCTTTGTTCTTTATTAGATGTAAGAGGGAACTTAGTAACTGCAGATGAGAAGACAGAGCTGCTTAAGGCCTTCTTTGCCTCAGTTTTTAGTGGGAAAGCAACTTGCCTTCAGGCCAACTGTCCTCTTGGGTTGGTAGATGGTATCAGGGAGCAGAATGGTCCCCCCGTTATCCAAGAGGAGGCAGTCAGAGAACTGCTGAGATGCTTGGATATTCATAAATCTATGGGACCAGATGGGATCCATCCCAGGGTGATGAGGGAGCTGGGAGATGAGCTTGTGAAACCGCTCTCCATCATTTACCAACAGTCTTGGCTCACTGGTGAGGTTCCAGATGACTGGAAGCTAGCCAATATGACACCCATTCATAAAAAGGGTGGGAAGGAGAATCCTAGTAATTATAGACCAGTCAGCCTGATCTCAGCACCTGGTAAGATTATGGAACAGTTTATACTGAGTGGCATCACATGGAACTTACAGGATGGCCAGAGTATCTGACCCAGCCAGCATGGGTATGAGGTATAGGTCGTGTTTGACCAACCTGATCTCCTTTTATGACCAAGTGACTGCCTGGTGGATACAGGAATGGCTGTGAATGTTGTGTACCTGGACTTCAGCAAGGCCTTTGAAACTGTCTCCATCCTAGATTGCAAGATAATGTGTGTATTCTATTTGCCATCTGTTAGAGGTGTGGCAGTGTCCTGGTTTGGAATGGGAGGAAATTCAGGGAAGTTATGCAAAGCTTTTTGTGTAACTGACAGTCTGTCAAACCACTGAGAAGCTGGACACGTCTCTGTGAAACACACATGTTAAAGACAAGAAAACCTGGGAGCTCTCTCTTTCCTTTCAGGTTGGTGGGCCAGGCTGGGCGGTTCTGCTGCGGGCCGGGCCCCTTCCTCCTCCCTGTCGCAGACATTTCTCCACAGAAATCCTTTTCTTTCATATTTCTGTGTCTTCGGGAGCCAGAGGCCCCCGAAGAGAAGGTAAACAATTATTATCAGCTGCTGTGGAATGCAATAGGATTCACCTTGACTGGCTCATTTTCTATGTTTATAATTAAGGGCCAATCATCAGTGCAAGCCAGGGGACTGAGTCCCTGGACACAACTTTGTTGTGGGTTCTTTTCTATCTCTTCCTAGCTTAGCTAGCTGCTCTGCAAACCTCTCTCTATATTCTTTTTAGTATAATTATAATGTATTATATCATATATTAATAAATTCAGCCTTCTGATCAAGATACAAGATTCACCGTCTCTCTCTCACCAACTGCGACCCACACAGGTCGCGGTAATATCTGGTGACCCCTCGTGTAAGAGCAAAAATTAATCTGATAAGACCAGAGGAGCAAAATTGCTGCACTGGGTAAAAATCCTGTATGTGTGGCATTTGAGGGTTGCTTTGAAGTGACCTCAGAAAGTGGATTCAAGCCAGGAGCTGAAGAACCGAAGATCCTGATTTGGACAGAGTTCACAGCCAAGGCTGACCACAAAGAGAATCTTTCTTCTGAAAAACCATCAGGAAAGATGATGGAAAAGAGCAGCAGACCTGTGGAGCTGGCCAGAGCAAGCTGGACTCTTTCAAAAGGTACTGTTCACTTTTCTATCCCTGATGAACCAGCCCTTCGTAGCTTGTGGCTGTTTGTATGGCAGACCCATGCCTTGCCAGAAGAGATTCAATTCTCCCCTTCAGAGGAGAAAATAATAGCCCTCTGGAAACATTGGTGCAGGGAAGACGGTTTCTTTTTGTCAAAAACAGATATCTATGAATTCTTTCGATGGGCAAAGCTTTTTGGGTTCTTTGCTGATGTTTTATATGCTTTAGATGCTTTTGTCTGGGAGTGCATGGACTCGATTATCCAGCGCGTCTTCAGTAAGGGACGCGTGTTGCCTTCCATCTACCCAGCATTTATAAAGCTTTTCCCTGTCCTGAAACGCAGAGCAGCTTGTTTTCAATGGATCTCTAATTGTTATGGCCAAGCTCCGTTTCCACCACCCTTGGCAGAAGACCCCGTGGGTGACGACTTTGGGCTTTTTTCCCCCCCCTGCTTCGCGGCGGGGGGGGGCTGAAACTTCGCGGCGTGAAGAAGTTTTTTTTACTCTTGCTCCGGAGCATGCTCAGATGGAGTGTTCTCCTTTCCCCCCTTCTCTCTCTCCGGGGGGATGGGAGCGGCCGCTCAAGCCAGCGCCGGCCTCTCAGACTCCGCCTTCGGCGGCACCGGTCTCTGAGGTTTCCTCCACGGCCCTGTTAGAGCCGTCACTCCAGGAGATCCCGTCTCCACCTCTCCAGGAGGTCCCGCCCGCGGTTTCACCGGCCTCCCTGCCCCCGCCAGAGCCTGTGTCGGAGACGACAGAAGAGAGAGCACTTCCGTCGATTGACCTGTTGCTAAGCAACAGCGACGATCCGCCGCCGTCTCTCCAAGCTCCGATGCTGCCCGTGCCGTGTCTGCCGCCGCCTCCAGCCGAGACAGTTCCTGTTCAGGATGGGGCTGAAAACGCCGTTGAACCTGCGGGACCCTCGGAGCAGCCCGCGGGGGATCCCACGATCAGCGCAGTTCCCTCCCCGGTTCCGGCTCCGTCCCCGCTGCTTCCACCGGACGTCCCAGCAGCCGCCCTGGAGGCTGGTCTCTCCTTCAGTGGAGCAGGGGCTGCCCGCCAGCTCACTGTTGTGGCAGTCCGGCTGCCGGCTTTCAAGCTCGGCGGTTTGGGGGGTGGTTTTTCGGGGATTGTCCCATGGAGGCCGCCGCCTCTCTTGTGCCCTAGCGGCGAGGGGGAGGGGGCTCCCGAAAGTTTTGCCTTTGGTCCCCAGCCCAGTGGGGGTGGTGCCGTGATGCTGTGGGAAACAAACATTCCCAGACCCGAGATGAAGATTCTCGGGGCAGCTTCTATTTCCCTGCTGCTGGCATGCCTCAGTGGTTTAGGGGAAAGGAAGCGTCTCACTACCCGTGCTGCCATTGTGCTAGCAGCAGGGTTCAGGCCTGCAGCAGGAATGCAGAGCCTTCCTCATGAGTTTGGCCTGGGATGCTGGGCTCAGGAGGTTCCTGGGCCAGGGCCATCATTTGGCCTCCTTGTGTTTCTAGGAGTTCTGGTTTGTCCTACCGGTCCGGGTCCCCCTGTGTGAGCCAGTTTTGGGGTTCCTGGTCCAGTATGGGCCAGGGCCCCCAGGGCCTTTCCTTCTCTGGCACTGCTCTGGTCGGCTGCTGCTCTTTTGCTTTTCGATCAAAAAAAAAAAAAAAAAAAAAAAAAAAAATTAAAAATTAAAAATTAAATAAAAAAGATTGAAAATAGGCGGGCAGCAGCTCTGAAGTGCTGAAGCACTGAAGGGCCAGAAAAGGACATTCTAAAAATTGTTCAAATTGTTTCAAATTGTTTCAAATTGTGTTATGCTGTTTCAGGACCAAAAAGGACTCTCAGATGTCCAAAAGAAACAACTTCAGCTGATGGACTGTTCCTGAAACTCAGCTGCATGGACTTGAATTCTCTTTGCATTGTTTCTTGCAATTTTCTTATACTGTAGGATTGTTTTAGTGAATTATTAGTATTCTATATTTTATAGGTGAAGGAATTTCCTGTTCATTCCACATCAGCATTTTTCTTTTATTTTTATACAATTTAGAAAGGTGAGATGTCGCAGACATTTCTCCACAGAAATCCTTTTCTTTCATATTTCTGTGTCTTCGGGAGCCAGAGGCCTCCGAGGAGAAGGTAAACAATTATTATCAGCTGCTGGGGAATGCAAAAGGAACACCTTGATTGGCTCATTTTCTATGTTTAAAATTAAGAGCCAATCACAAAGTGCAAGCTAGGGGACTGAGTCCTTGAACACAACTTTGTTGTAGATTCTTTTCTATCGATTGTTAGCTAGCCTAGCTGCTCTGCTAAACCTCTCTCTATATTCTTTTTAGTATAACTATAATGTATTATATCATATATTAATAAATTCAGCCTTCTGATCAAGATACAAGATTCACCGTCTCTCTCTCACCAACTGCGACCCACACAGGTCGCGGTAATACCTCCCCAGTCCCCCCCTCCCCCATCCGCTCCAGTCTGGCCAGGCTGGGCTCCAGCAGCTGCTGGGCAGGAAGGCAGGGGAGGCTGCAGATCCTGGGCGGGAGCAGGTCTGGCCGTGGCTGTGAAGATCTTATCATCAAATCCCCCTCCTCCAGCACGGCTGAGACCAGAGACCCCTGTAGCCCGTGCAGAAAAGCAAAGACCAACCATGAGGCCGATCCTGACAAAGTCTAGCTGTAGCTGCCCACCACAAGTTGTAGCTTCCCTCCACAAGTTACCAGCAGGTCAGGTAGGCCTCAGGCATGATGTTAACCCTTTCAGTGCTTCAATCCTCCCTCGAGTGAAAGTAACAAGATGCAAGTACATAAAGGAACAACATGAAGACATTGAGGTCAGTGAGGAAGAAGTCCCAGATGGGAGGGGGAGGAGATGCCTTGTTTTTGGAGCTGAAATCCTCTTGTAAGCTATGGAGAAAGGACACTTTTTCCTTATAACACAGGAAACTATGGGGAGACCAAAGTGTTCAAATTGATATCAAGAAAAAGCCTCCATGCTAAGTAAAGCAGATGTTGAAATAGCTGTGATCCCATGAGAAGTTTGAACAGAGGAAGAGAGAAGAGTAGTCCTGTGCTTCTAGGAGAAGATTTGTGTTCCCAGGGATGAAGATGATTTTAGAAATAGATAATGAGAACATTTGCCTTTGAACAGCTCATCTTTAAAACAATACCCCATAAGTCAACATGGCCCATCAAGCTGTGGGAAGGCTTGTTAAAATGGGAAGGATTTCACGATTGCAGGGTTCCCTGGGCAGCTGCTACTTGTGATGAAATTGAGAACCACGAGAGAACTGTTTTTCCTCTTGTGGAGAAGTCTCCATAACCTTAACAAAAGGGACTTCTCTCCCTCAGTGAACTGAAGAAAGACTATTTTAGAGGTGATAAACTGACTGGAAATCTTGGGTGTGGTTTCTTTACGTTGCCAGTGGGAAATAAAAGGTTGTGGGGGGAGGAGAAGTGTTCTGGAGGGTTTGTTTTGATTCTTACTACTTTTTTTCCTTCTAGTTACTTTTAATAAAATCTTCTTTGTACTCTTTTAAAGTTTTGAGCCTACTTTGCCTTTCTCCTGATTCTATCTCACAGCAGGAAGTGAGTGTATTGGTGATTGGCCAGCACCAAACCCACCACAGGCAGTTATCTTTTGTTAACTGGGCAGTTTTCTTTATGTCTTCCAGAAACCAATCCTCCATCCGGGTAGACATCTGCTGTTAATGGGCCATTGAGATTCACTGCATGACTGATAAAAATTACAGCATCCCATTGTGAGATGCTCCACCCAGGGGGAGGAGCCAAGCATTCCATCCTGGATATAATCTGAGATTTTAGGATGCCAGGGCTATCGGAAATCAAGCCAACCCCGATAAAGGGAAGAAGTGATGCATCTGACTCCATTGATATCAGAAGGCGAATTAATTCCTTTATTATACTATATTATTCTATACTATATTACACTGAATCTGCACAAGCACTCAACTCCACTCAACTGCCCAGAATCTCGTGACTGTCAGCCGACAGTCCTGACACACACACACACGTGGATTCAATTAGTCAATGAATCAAAACACTCACACCAGAATCCAATTACCAATTCCCTTCAGGTAAACAATCTTCTGCAATGCATTCCACTTGTGAACAACAAGAGGCGCAGCAATTGCATAGGAATTGTTTTTTCTTTCTCTGAGGTTCCTTGCTGTGATTCCCAGAAATATCCTTGGGAAGTTGTGCCTTGCTTTTTTCTGTGAAGAGAAATGCGGCCACACAGGGCAGCCTTTTTTCCCACTGGATTCCCAGAGGAGTAGCTGTCTTCTCCACTGGATTCCCAGAGGAAGACCAGGCCCATCTACACCACCACCAGAGGAAAACTCCACTCTTCTACAGGATCACTGCTCCAACAGAACCACACCTGTCACTGCAAGAGGACTGCAGCCACCATCCAATCAGAGTGCTACCAACACCCTGACCCACAGGGTGTCAGGTTGTATTCTGACTCTGTCAGTGGTTTTTTGTTGATATTTGTACTATTACATTTGCATTTTTTTAGTTTTTCCTAGTAAAGAAGTGTTATTCCTATTCCCATATCTTTGCCTGAGATCCATTTAATTTCAAAATTATAATAATTTGGAGGGAAGGGGTTTACATTTTCCATTTAAGGGGAGGCTTCTGCCTTCCTTAGCAAACACCTGTCTTTTCAATCCAAGACAGTCTCCTACATCATACTCCTGGAAAAGATGGCAGCCCAGGCTTGGACAGGAGCACTTTTTGCTGGGTTAAGAACTGGCTGGATAGCTGGGCCCAGGGAGTGGTGGTGAACAGTACTGCATCTGACTGGTGGCCAGTCACCAGTGGTGTCCCTCAGGGATCTGTGCTGGGGCCTCTTCTGTTCAATATCTTTACTGATGATGTGGATGAGGGTATTGAGTCTTTCATTAGTAAATTTTCTGATGACACTAAGCTGGGAGCATGTGTCAATCTATCGGAAGGAAGAAGGGCTCTGCAGAGAGATTGGAACAGTTGGATGGATGGGCAAAGTCCAATAGGATGAAGTTTAATAAATCCAAGTGCTGAGTCCTGCATTTTGGCCACAATAACCCCCTGCAGCACTATAGGCTGGGAATGGTGTGGCTGGACAGTGCCCAGGCAGAAAGGGACCTAGGGGTACTGGTCAAGAGTAGACTGAACTTGAGCCAGCAGTGTGCCGTGGTGGCCAATAAGGGCAACGGCATCCTGGCCTGTATCAGGAATAGTGTGGCCAGCAGGACCAGGGAGGTCATTCTTCCCCTTGGCACTGGTGAGGCCACACCTTGAGTACTGTGCCCAGTTCTGGGCTCCTCGCTTTAGGAAGGATGTTGAGACACCTGAGCGCATCCAGAGGAGGGCAACAAGGCTGGTGAGGGGCTTGGAACACAAGCCCTATGAGGAAAAACTGAGGGAGCGGGGGTTGTTTAGCCTGGAGAAAAGGAGACTCAGAGGTGACCTCATGTTCCAGATTGCAAGGCAAGACGTATTCTATTACCATCTGTATGGCAGTTGTCTTTTGTCAAGTGGGCAGTTTGCCTTATCTCTCTCTCTGAGTGACTACAATCACTTCTCCCTCAGGAGGGGACATCTGCTGATAACAGGATATTGAATGTCACTGTATGACTGATAAGAACTATAGCATCCTGTTGTGAGATACTCCACCTAGAGGGAGGGGCCAAGCATTGCTACCCAGATATAATCCAGAGGTTCTGAAACACCAGCATGGCTTCTCCACTGGATTTCCCAGAGGAACAGCAGCTGCCTCTTCTTCCACTGGATCTTCAGAGGAAGACTACACCCTTTTCTACAGGACCCCCTGCTCCAACAGAACCACACCTCACACTCCAGGAGGACTGCAGCCACATTACCAATTGGACTGCTACCAACACCCTGACCAACAGGACATCAGGTTGAGTTCTGACTCTGTCAGTGCTGTTTTAGCGTACTGCATTGTTAATTTTATCCTTTTTTTTTCTTCCCTATTAAAGAACTGTTATTTCCTGCTCCCATATTTTTTGCCTGAGACCCCTGTAATTTAAAATTTATAGCAATTTGGAGGGGTGGGGAGGGTTTACATTCTCCATTTCAGGGGAGGCTCCTGCCTTCCTTAGCAGACACCTGTCTTTTTAAACCAAGATAGATTGTGGCGCCCAATTTGAGGCTCGAGGGCACAGAAACAAAAAGGGAATAACAGTTCTTAAGTAATCTAATTTTTTGTGTGCGGCTGTAGAAACCTTGGTAAGCGACACCATGTGGTCCAGCTTACCCTGGTTTGGGTGGCATGTGATCATGGCTATATTTCTCCCATTTGTAGGCCCTTATCTAAACATGAGTCCTATAACCAGGGCTCCTGTGGCTATTATCCAGTTTGTTTTATGGGTGAATAAGGTGAGGAATTAATGGATTTTTAACTTCCTCTGGAAAGCGGGCACATGGATTCCCAGCTATCACACACTAACTGTATGTTTTTGGGGTTACTTTAATAATGGCACTTGTTGTAAGGAAATGACACCGGGGGAAATTTTCTGCCAACCCTTTTACCATTTCTTTGGGTCTACCCCACCAGTTTTTGAAGGGTTCAGATCCACTCTAAATACTAATGATATCATACAGTGGCCAGTGTTGCTGATAGACCTGCTCTATTTAGCATTTAGAGAGAAGGGGAGACTAACCTGGATAACTACCCTGACACCTACCCCAAAACCCAAAAGGCCACCAGAGCCTAGAGATGCTGCTGCCCCAGAGCCTGACCATACCCCACAGCCCACCCCAGATATAAACTAACCAGATTGGGTGGAGGGTCTGGTGAAGGAGATAGGCTGGATGCTGAAGGAATACACTTCCCCAGCTGGTGAGAAGCCCTCCCCCTGCCTTGAAGAGGGAGAGTCTAATAGTGCAGCAGCGGAAACCACAGATGTTACAACTGCCCAGGTTCCGACTGAACTGCAAAGGCAGTCACAGCCAGCAGCAGTTGCCCCTGTAGAAACAGGAGATCTAAGATGAAAGCAGAGCACCCAGACAGCGGAGGGCCCTCACAAACCACAGGGGAGCCAGAGGTTGTGATCATCACTGAGTCCCTGACGTACGAAAGTCTCTGTAATCTGCACAAAGACATTGTATGACGGGGATCTGAGGCTTATACAACCTGGATACTTCGGGTCTGGGATCTTATGGGTACAGGTGTCCAGATGGATGGTGGTGAGGCAAGGAATCTGGGACCCTTGACCCAGAACTCAGGTATCAATCAGATTTTTGTAAGGGAGCCATGGTCCCTCTCCCTCTAGGACCGGCTTTTAATAAGTGTCAAAGAGAGGTTTGTCCACAGGGAAAGAATGCAGGAGCACCACCATAGAATGCACTGGAAGACTCTTGAGGAAGGGATCCAACAGCTGCGAGAAGTGGCAGTATTGGAGGTACTCTTTGGTAGAGATGGACAGCATGATAATGACGCAGACAAGGTTGGGTGCACAGGGCAAATGTTGTGGAGTCTGGCAAATCTAGGGCTATCTCAACACACCACCTTCATTGCAACAATTAATGCTGATACCAACCGAAAGACAGTGGGTTCTGTTGCCAACAAGCTTAGAAGTTATGAAAGTATGATCAATGGCCTGATGCAGGCTCATGTCTCTGCCGTGGTCCAAGAACTCAGAGAGGAGATGAGGGAGATGATGGAGGAGGTGAGGAGGAACAGTTCTCACATTGCACCAGTGTGAGTCACAGGCCCCAGAGTCAGAGCCCAACGGTCCCCAGCTAGAGAGAGAGGGTACACCCCATGGGCTGACGTGTGGTTCTTTCTGCGTGACCATGGGGAAGACATGGGAAGGTGGGGATGGGAAACCTACTTCTGTCCTGGCAGCACGGGTGTTTCCACTCAAGGAGGGAAACGCTAATTGAGGGAACTCCAGTAAAGTGAAGGTAGCCTCAGCCTCCCATGTCCGAGCCGCTAAGTATGATCTGTCAGATCCCTTGGAAGGTACCTCTACCATGTATGCCCAGGAAAGAAATAATAACCAGGGTTAGAGGGGCCCTGCCTCTAGCCAGGGAGAGGCATGAGAAAACCAGATTTTGTGGACAGTGTGGATCCGATGGTCTGGCACATCAGAACAATAAAAGTACGATTCCTTAGTTGATACTGGTGCGCAATGTACGCTAATACCATCGGGACATGTGGAGGCGGAACCTGTTTCCATTGCTGGGCTGACGGGGGGATCACAGCAATTGACCCTGTTGGAAGCCGAGGTGAGCCTGACTGGGAAAGAGTGGAAAAAACATTCTATTGTGACTGGCCCAGAGGCCCTGTGTATTCTGGGCATAGATTTCCTCCGGAACAGCTATTAAAAAGACCCAAAGGGACTCAGATGGGCTTTTGGCATAGCTACTGTAGAGGCAGAAAACATTTAGCAGTTGAACACTTTGCCTGGACTATCAGAAAGCCCATCTGCAGTAGGTCTCCTGAAGGTGGAAGAGCAACGAGTGCTGATTGCCACCTTGACGGTGCACCACTGCCAGTATCAGACAAATTGAGATGCCATTGTCCCCTTCCACAAAATGATCCATGAGCTGGAGAGCCAAGGGGTGGTCAGCAAAACCCACTCACCCTTCAACAGCTCCATCTGGCCTGTGCGCAAGTCTGACAAAGAATGGAGATTGCCTGTGGACTATCGTGGCTTGAATGAAGTGATTCCACTGCTGAGCGCTGCTGTGCCGGACATGCTGGAACTCCAGTACGAGCTGGCATCCAAGGCAGCAAAGTGGTACGCCTCTGCTGACATTGCTAACGTGTTTTTCTCCATTCCTCTGGCAGCAGAATGCAGGCCTCAGTTTGATTTCACCTGGAGGGGCATGCAGTACACTTATTTTATCCTTTTATTTTTTCTTCCCTATTAAAGAACTGTTATTCCTGCTCCCATATTTTTTGCTTGAGAGCCCCTTAATTTAAAATTTATAGCAATTTGGAGGGGTGGGGAGGGTTTACATTCTCCATTTCAGGGGAGGCTCCTGCCTTCTTTAGCAGACTCCTGTCTTTCCAAACCAAAACACCTTATCACTCTCTACAACTTCCTGAAAGGTGGTTGTAGTCAGGTGGGGGTTGGTCTCTTTCACTAGGCAGCAACTGACAGATCTCAAGGACACAGTCTCAGGCTGCATCAAGAGAAATATATGTTGGATATTAGGAAATTTTTTTAACTGAAAGAGTGATAAAGTACTGGAATGGCCTGCCCGGGGAGGTGGTGGAGTCACCATCACTGGATGTGTTTAAAAAAAGACTGGATATGGCACTCAGTGCCATGGTTTAGTTGAGGTGTTAGGGCATGGGTTGGACTCAATGATCTTTAAGGTCTCTTCCAACCTAGTCATTCTGTGAATTCTGTGAATAGTGACCAGCTCTCTTGGACCTCCCTTCTCTGCCGTGTCGCTTCCCATTGGATTCTTCCAAGAAGATCCCTGATGAGACATGGGGTTAGAAATTAACTTGTGGTAGAAATCAATTTTGAATTTAGAGGAAGTGTTCTGTTTTGAATTGTTTAGTCTTTAACTTGCTCACATAGATGAAGTGTGTTGTGTTAGCTTGTTTAGTCTGTTGACTTGCTGTGCTCGCAAAAGCCTGTAGCTCGCAAAACTGCCCCAAACAAAGTGGAAGGAATGTGAGCTTCCAAGCAGGAAGGAGATAGGAGAGGCCCCTTGGACCTTGAAAGAAGAAGCAAACCAAAACTGAGGCTGCCAAGATACTGAGGAGAGGTCAGACCAGAGAGCTGTCTGCACAAGGACGGATAAGGCCTAATTGTAATGTGAAGCAGTGCTAGTAAATGAATATGCATGGACCTATTACGACAATTAATGCATATGCAACAGGTTAGGGGACAAAGGGGGATCTGGACTCTCAAGGAGTGCATGTTCTTTGAGGAGCAATCCTGCATGTGCCTGGCGCTGAATAAAAATACATACCTACTTCATGACTTTTACGAGTTGTGAAGTTTTTTCTGTAAATAATTTTTCTGGTGAGCCAGCCAGGAGATTGTCTCTGTCTCCCACAGAAGGAGAGTGGGGAGGTGAACCTCCAAAGGCACACCCCAGGGGACTTTCCCTGGAGGAGCTCTGCATCTTGGGTGTCCCCACCTGTCAAGACAGAAAATGGCCTGCTAGTGTGTGGATAAATGGTATGTACCAAGCTTAGAAAGGGGCCTTGGCCAAAAGGTCTGCTGGTAAGCTGCTCAGAGACATCTGGCATACAGCACAGTCCCTGTGTGAGTAAAGGTTTGGGGCTTGCAAGCAGCCACCGGCCAAGCATGGCTGGCAGGAGGGGGAAGGGTCCGCTTGCTGATGGAACTGCTAAGTGAAGGGATTCAGTGCTTGACTGTGCGATCCCTAGCGGCTCTGGGGGTGAGTCAAGTGAATCTGGATCTTAGTGCTGCTATTCTACTAACTGCTATTGTGTGCTTGTGGTATCCGGACATTGTGGTTAATGTTAGTGGGTTTAAGTGATTGTGTGAGTGAGTGGCTTTGTGGGCTCAGTTATGTAAAAGAGGGGGAAAGTGAGTGAATGTACCCATGGTGTGGGAGGAGGCTCTACCCACGACTGAGGCGGCCGAGTGAGGCCCAGGGTGGCAGCTGGGGTGCACTGGCTAAGTAGTTGTGGGGGCAGATAGCATCTTGTGGGGACACAGCTGGGGAGAAGCAGAGCAAGCAAAGAAGTTTGGGTGAGGACACGTATTGTGTTTAAATGCGTTTGAGTAGATCGTGCATGTTTTAACCGTGGCTAGATGAACTGAGGAGATTCCACTGCCTCAGGGGTTCGAGCTTGACCCCTAGGAGTTTGTGAATCCAGTAAATTACTGGATAGATAGAGGGGATGAATGGGTTTATTTAGAGGGGCTTTACGGGACTTCAGCTAGTAATATTGTTTCTCTGGATTGGGAACAATCCACTGTCGAGAATTTAGAAATTCATGAAGAAGTAAATGGAATACCCCGTCTTTGCATGCAATTCTTAGGAGCCTTGGGCACATCAAGAGGCTAGCACCCTGTGTGGGTACTATTGCAGTGTGGAGTTTGTGAGAGGCGTTGGTATTGCTGTTCCAGTAGGCAGAGGGGCATATGCCCTAAGTGTGGATTGAGGTTTCCTAATCAATCCAATTTTGAACCTCAGGTTTTAAAGCTTGTGTGTGGAAAATCACATCTGGTACCTGTGACCTGGGGTTGCCTGTGGGAAGAGAATTGGGAAAGGACTGTGAAGCTTTGTAAAGAGAGGTTTGGGTGGAAGTGCAATAGGACAAGGAGAAAGAGGTAACGGGAACTAACCAGAACAAAGAAGTTCCCCAAGCTAACCCTTTAGGGTATATCTTAACCCACTGGAAAGAAGTCGCCAGTAGGGGCAGATCTGAGAACAAGAAAGATTTAATCCAGTACTGCATGCAGTAGTGGCCATTATACAGGCTGGAAGATGGAGCAAAGTGGCCACCTGCTGGAACTTTAGATTATAACACCTTGTTGCAGTTAATGCTGTTTTTAATATGGGAAGGGAAGTAGGGTGAGGTCTCTTACGCCGATATGTTTTTCGCCTTACAAAATCATCCAGAATGGCAGAGGGACTGTGGACTGAGAGCTCCCTCAGACCCACTGGTGTTAGCCTTTGAGAAGGAAAACAAAGCAAAGAGAGGGCAAATTAAGTGATGTTGCTCAGCATGTAGTATAGGACAGTGATATACCATATCAGATAAGGTTTATCATGCTGCAGCTCAAGAACAAGAAACAACAGATTTGCTGAAAGCTCCTCCCAGGAGATGGGAGAATGAGGATGAGGTGGACTTTCCTAAAAAAGAGGACACAGGCTTGGAAGGCACATCTGCTCAAACCTACTCCCCTTCTTGCTGTCCGGTTTTGTCCAGAACCAAGAGGCAAGCAATGTTACAGGCCCCTCTGTGAGAGGCAGTGGGACCACAAGGAGGGAGACTAATGATTAATGTACCATTCTCCACCCTTGATCTAGAGGCATGGGAAAGGATTGCTAAAAGTTATCTCATCGATCCAATGCTTACTGCCAAATGCTTACAAAATGTTATCAAACAACACAAGCCAGATTGGGGAGACATCCAGTTATTACTGGATGCTTTCACTGAAATGGAAAATCAGTTGATCTTGAAAACAGCTGGGACTTTGGCAGAAGATCACTGTAAAAGCTGGCGATTAGATGTAAGAGGATTTTTCCCTCTCCAAGACTCAAAATGGGATCCAAATGTATCAACAAAATTAAAGAAATTAGCAAATTATCAAGATTAGATAACAACAAAAGTGGAGAGAGCTATTCCAAAGAACATAAATTGGTCTGCCCTATATTCTATTAAGCAGGGACCTTCCAAGACTCTGTCTAAGTTTCTAGAGTGTCTGAGGGATGCTTTGCATGGCCATACATCATTAGATCCGGGGTCTGAGATAGGAATGAATCAGCTAGTTAATTCATTTTTAGGACAGTTTACTAGAGATATCAGGCATAAGCTTCAAAAAATCTGAGGGCTGGAAGGGAGAAACCTTGAGACTTTGCCTAAAGAGGCATGAAGAGTATTTAGTAACCGAGAAGAAAGATACAAATGGGGAATGAAAAAGCTAGTGGCAGTGGTACAGGAGGAAAAGCAAGAGAAACACAAGCAGGGTCCACCTCAGTTGGGCAGAGACCAGCATGCAATTTGCAGGAAGACCAGTGTGAAAAACGTAATTTACTTTTGTTAAAATTTTAGAAGTTTAATAGTAATGAAAATGATAATAAAAATTAGGACAATAAGAATTTGGACAATCAAAGTTAGGACAATAAGAGACAATAAAAAGCAAAGAATTACGGAAGTCCGAGTATCTTTTCTCTCTGCTATAAAAGCACGTTTTGGTAACAAAGGATTAACCCTTAAAAGCAATAGCCTATTGCATATTCATATATCTCATACATGATTCAAACATTCCTTTCAAACTAAGGGTGTTTCTGCTAAATGTCAACTTTTCCCCTTCATCTTGTAAATCAATCTCTTGGTCCCTCAAAATCTGGGTTGTCCCGATAAGGAGGCAATAATTCTTCTCTTGGGGATTTTGGTGTCTTGTTGCTGTTATCTCTATGTGAAGAATTTCTTGACTATCTTATCCATTCCTTGAGCTAGTTACAAAAAGTATCTTACATCACATAGTTTCTATTTTAATATTATGCTGTAGCCTAAAAACTATATTTACCACACTACTTAAAAGAGATTAATACAGCATAACTTTCCAACATAACACATACAGTATTCATTTTAATATTTGCCAAGAGCCAATCACATAATATGCATTTTTTAGACCAGTCACTAGAAAAACCAATACCCAGAGCAGAGATGAGGTGACCGTCAGGAGAAGAGGGTGGTGGTCACTCATGTGCAGGATGACTGAGGAAGACTGAGAGACTCTACCCCAGAAGACCCACTAGTTATTACAATGAGGATGAGAGAAGAGGAGAAGAAGATGAAATTTTTGGTTGACACAAGAGCAACATATTCAGTTTTAAAAAAAGCTTTAGTGCCTGTGGGGAATGATTATGTTGTGGTGCAGGGGTAAACTGGCCAATCTGAAATGGCATATTTTTGCAAATCTCTAAAATATAGTCTGGGGAAACAGTGGGGCATCCACAAGTTTTTATACCTGCCCAATTTGCCAAAGGCACTTTTAGGGAGAGACTTATTGGAACAATTACAAGCAACCATCACATTCAAGAATGGGGAGGTTACTCTAGAAGTAAATTATCAAAAGTATATAGAGGTGTTAAGTTTAATACTGACAAGTATTGAACCCGAAGAAGAAATTAGTGAAAAGATATTGAGCCAAGTGTCTCTTAGAGTATGAGCCTCCAATGTACCAGGGAGGGTGAAAAATGCCCTTCCCATTGTTATCACACTTAAAGAAGGGAAACAACCAGTTAAAATCAAACAGTACCTCCTGAAAAAAGAAGACAAGGAAGGGATCAGCCTGATAACAGAGAACTTTTTGCAGTTAGGATTGCTAAAGGATTGCTAAAGGAATGCCAATCTAATTTCAATACTCCCATTTTACCTGTTTGAAAGCCTAATGAGTCTTATAGAATAGTACAAGATTTAAGGGTTGTCTAAAAGATAACAGAGGATTTATATCCTGTAGTGGCAAATCCATATACTTTGCTAATCCACTTAATGCCTGAGCTAACCTGGTTTACCATTTTAGATCTAAAAGATGCCTTCGTTTGCCTCCCCATCTATGAAGCCAACCGGAAAATCTTTGCATTTGGATGAGAAAGCCCTAAAAATGGGCACAAGACTCAGCTCAAGTGGACTGTATTGGATCAATGTTTTAAAAATTCTCCCACTCTGTTTGGAGAACAACTTACAAAAGACCTAGAGTCCTAGGAAGCTCCACTGGAAGAAGGAAGGCTATTGCAGTATGTGGATGATATTTTAATAACCACACAGATGAAAGAAGTGTGTGTGTGGCCTAGACTATAAACCTTTTAAATTTCCTAAGACTCTAAAGATAGAGAGTATCCAAAAAAAAGGCACAGATAGTGAAACAGAAGGTAATCTACCTGAGATACGAAGTTAGTGCTAGACAACAGACTTTAAGGCAAGATCACAAGGAAGCGATATGCCAAACCCCGAAACCTCAAAAAATTATGGAACTCCAAGTCTTTCTAAGAATGACAAGGTAGTGCCAGCTATGGATTTATAACTATAGGCTGCTTGTAAAACACATATATGCTCTTATTGCTAATAGAAATAGAGATTTCCAGTGGACAAAGGAGGCCACACAAGCCTTTCATCAGCTAAAGAGTGCCCTCATGTCAGCTCTAGCTTTGTGACTTCCAGACATGAGTAAAACATTCTTTCTATTTTTCCATGAGAAACAAGGGATTACCTTGGGAATATTGGCTCAAGATTTGGGTTCATATTGAAGGGCAGTTGCCTACTTTTCCAAGCAACTAGATGCAACAGCCAAAGGATGGCCAGGTTACCTCAGAGCTGTGGCAGCAGTTGTGCTAAATATCCAAGAAGCACGCAAATTTACCCTAAGACAAAAAAATGACTGTGCTAGTGTCACATACAGTGTCTGCAGTACTAGAAGTAAAAGGCAAGCACTGGCTTTCACCACAAAGGTTTTTGAAATACCAAGCCATCATGGTAGAACAAGATGATGTCTAAATAGCGGTAACTAATATTATCAATCCAGCTGCTTTTCTCAGCAGAAACCAAGAAGAAGCAGGACGCCATGACTGCCTGGAGACTATTGAAGCTACTTACTCCAGCCACCCAGACTTAAAGGACACTCTTTTTGACAATGCAGGGACCTGGTTCACTGATGGGAGCAGCTACATTGTCAGTGGAAAGCGACATGCTGGGTATGCGATCACTACCTGCAGAGAAGTAATAGAATCTAGACCCTTGCCAACAGGGACCTCTGCACAAAAGGCCGAGATAATTACTATGACTAGTGCCTTAGAAATAGAAGAAAATAAGAAAATAAATACATACACAGACTGGAGATATGCATTTAGGGTTGATTTCGGGTTGTGCATGCACATGGAGCCATTTAGAGAGAGAGAGAGGACTGCTGACCTCACAAGGGAAAAATATTAAACACGCCCAAGAGATAATCCGACTACTAGAAGCAGTTCAGCTGCCTGAGAAAGTAGCAATTATACACATTAAGGCACACCAGAAAGTGAGCTCAGAATTGGAATGAAGAAATGAGCTAGTGGACAGAGAGGCAAAAGAAGCAGCAAAAGGTGAGATTCCCACTGAGAAAACCCTAATTCCAAATGGACAAATTTCCCTTAAAAGTAAGTCAGAATATATTAAAAAAGACAGAAAGTTAATCCAAGATCAGGAAGAGATATATGACGAAGAAGAGTGGACTACTATTAACTAGGCCCAGGCAGCAGTGGCAAATTGACTTTACAGAACTCCCAAGAAAAGGGGGGTATCACTATTTATTGGTATTGACAGATACGTTTTAAGGGTCGCCAGAAGCCTTTCCTGCTAAGACTGCCAAAGCTCGGGAAGTAACCAAAATATTGTTACAAGAAGTAATACCACGCTTCAGAGTTCCAGCCACAATATCTTCAGACAGAGGATCACATATTATTTCAAAAACAGTGCAGCAGATTAGCAACCACCTAGGCATAGATTGGGAACTTCATACCCCATACCACCTCCAATCGAGTGGCCAAGTAGAGGAAATGAATCATTTGATAAAGCAGCAAATTGTAAGGCTGGGGCAAGAAGCAAATTTACCCTGGCCCCAAGCTCTTCCACTGGCACTGTTGCAGATTCAGATTAAACCTAGAGCCAAAAAAAACTTGAGTCCCTTTGAAATGCTTTATGGAAGACCATATAGGGTGCAAAAGAGAATGTCAATGTCTACCCACATTGGAGAAGTGACATTAACCACATACATAGTAGCTTTAAGTAAACAACTCAAGGAAATTGAAAAACATGTAGCTGGAACTCGGAGCAGGGGGACTGGATAGACCAATACATAACATATAGCCTAGAGATTATGTATATGTTAAGTCTTGAGACAGTAGAAATTATCTAGAGTAGAAATCCATTCCGATTTAGGTAAAAAGTACATCTTTGAATTAAGTCTGTAGCTTGTGAACATAGCTGTTTAGTCTGACTGCCTGTTCTCACAAAAAAACCCTATGTTCAAAGAAACTTCTTCAGCCAAAGGACAGAGATAAGGAGAGACAGACAGAGAAGCTGCGGGAGGCAGGGCAGGGTGACCCAGGAGTTCTTTCTGTACTTAATGATAAAAAAAAACCTAGCTTCGAGTGTAATGCAAAATCAGTAAAATGAATATTTATGAACCATGCATATGAATTAGTAAGGAAGATAAAAAGAGATCTGGAGTTCCCGAGGCACGCATGTCCTTTTAAGGGGAGCGATCCCCACATGCGTCCAGCGCTGTAATAAACATACTGACTTTACAACTTAAACAAAAGTTGTGGAGTTTGTTTCCTTTTCTGCAATTCAATCTCTTACAGAAAAGCCTTTAGAACTGCAGTGGGAAGGGCCATTCTAGGTGTTATGTTGCTCATGGGGGCAGAGGGGGGGGGGGAGGGGCAAGGAGACAGAGCCACCTCACCTCCAGATGTTCGTGTGGCACAGAGGAAGTTTATTCTGTAGGCTACCATTTATAAAGACTTTTGAAAGACCCGGTCTGGATATTCTCATTGGTCTAAACTCCACTCCCCCTCGGGATTTGGCCAGTGAAATGCTTGCAGCTTTGTATGACATCTGATTGGAAGAAGCCCCTGTCAATCAATCCCAGGGCTTAGTAGCTAGCTATCCGGTAACATCCAGTTTCTTCTTACTACTTTCACTGCGATTAAGATCAAGGAGCAAGGCGCCTAGATCCACCACTCTCGAATGAAGAAAGCCCCAGAAACAGAAGATGCTTAGAGAGTGACACCAAGAAAAGATGAATTGAAATTAAAACTTACTTGAGCAAAATGAGTATAGTGTGGCCAAGAATAGTTAATAGCTTTATTTGCAAGAGTTTAATTAAGAGAATTGTTTTGTGTGTAATTGCAATTAAAATCCTAGAATTAGAGGGTACCTCTATCCAGATCAATGCTAAATGGCCTTAGTCCCAAGCTTTTATTCAGTACACTAGATCCATGAGAAAACATTCTGATATAAAAGATTTAAACCTGTCAACTGTGGTCATGCACAGAAACCAAATATATGAGAAGCAAGAGTAGCGAAAACGGAGACTATAGTCACTTCAAGGGATTTTAGGAGAAGAGATCAGAGTAAGATGTTGGATGATCACTGAGACTACTCATAAGAAACCAAATCAAATTAGTGTTTCTGCCTTTCCTACATACAAGCACCGTGAGGTTTGTGATAGCCCAAGTGAATCAGGCTGTTGGTATAATTTCACATTAGTACAGCCTGTAGAGGTGACTTGTCTTTAGGCTCATGATGCTATCAAGCTCTCATTTAAATTTAAAATAGATGCTGCACCTCTTATAACAGCAAAGCCTCATACAACTTATGCCAGTACTCAAGCAGCCCAAACCCAAACTAAACTTGAACCTAAAGTCTATGAAGTAAGCCCGTACGTAGTGAGGAATACGAGCCAACAGCAACTGTTGTTTAATCCAGAGTAGTCTCTCAAGTGTGTTGAATTGCTAATGCAAATCAACATATCAGAAATCCAACCACCCTGCTCCTCTTTCCTGAAGACATCCTTCAAGGGCTAGACAACATGGTTACAAAGACAAGTACACCTCAGAAGCAGAACAAGAAGAGATTTAAGTAGGATATTAGAGACAAGATTGAGAGTTTTAAATGGAATCAATTCACAAATATTAATGAACAAGCTGTCCACTGCAGCAAGTGATTTATCAAAACTAAAATGGCCCCTACAGTCATCTCTATTGGCATTAGGAGCTATCCAGTGGCAAGCTTCAAAAGTGTTACCAAAATGGGAAAAGGCCAGAGACCAAGACCACAAGTTAATAATAGATGCACTTAGTATGGTTCAAGATAATGTGTCTTTAGCTTTCAGTTGTATACAAGCACAGTTATAGATGCAAGCAACAACAGCTTTGATCATACGGGAAAGAGGTAAAGGTGAATTTCCAGTTAAAATTCAAAAAGTTGATTGAGACAATGGGATTAACTCTAAAAGAAAATTTCAGTCTTAGTAGACTATAGTAAATATTTACTATGATCCTGCTTCTGATGTAGCCACTGCCTTTGTGCTTACTATAGGTAAAACCACTGTTTGTTATCCACCCCATCATTGAACTAGTACTAAACCACGAGAGGACAGTACTCTACCCCTCAGAACCTAGAGCATGGGCACAAGTAGTGAATGAGAAGTAGCAAACAGAAACTTAGAATCTTGTGTTACCTGGGAACAACTTAGGTTCATTTGTGGAAATAATACTACTGATGCTCAAGATGTGTGTCTTGATACTGAACAAGGTATTTGCCACTTCGAGATTCATCCAGTTACTTGTTAGAAAACTATGCTTGTGTATACTAGCTAAGGTTGTGTATGCTTAAGAACTACTTGTACTTTTTTAGAAATAGATAACGAAGATGTTACTTCATCATTCTAATTTTTGTATTTGTAATTTCGTTAAGATTGAGTATAATTTTTCATATTTAATACCAATAACATCTCACCAGCTGATCAAAACCAATTATGCAATGTATCGAAGGTTATCACCTACTCCTATTGGAATGGAACTTACATTAGTAAGACAATTAATTAAACACCAAGACCTATTTAAAATTTTGAAGAAAATCCAGAAAAATAGAGAGAAAACTCTAATTACTGTCCATGATAATACAAAGGAGGTAAGCCAAGTTCTGCAAAGATTAAAACAAGATGCAGATCATCACTAGTAAAATATAATCTTTAGATAGTTGCCAACTGCAACTAGGATTTTTAATATGTTGTGTCACCCCATTGTAGTTTTACCGACATTAGTTAAGTTTAAGGTTATTTTTTATAGTACTTATTTAAAATTAAAGAATACTACAGCAAGTGGCAGTGTTAACCTCCTTGTCAAATGTACATTGCAAAGCATTAAGGGATACATATTATCATAGAGATTTGCATTAAGTAAAAGAATTTACTCATTTTCTAGAAAAGGGGGGAATAAGACATGGGATTAGAAATTAACTTGGGGTAGAAATCAATTTCTGATTTAGATGAAGTGTGTTGTTTTAACTTGTTTAGTCTGTTAACTTGCTGTGCTCCCAAAAGCCTGTAGATCACAAAACTGCCCCAAAAAAGGTGGAAGGAATGTGAGCTTCCAAGCTGGAAGGAGATAAGAGAGGCTCCTTGGACCTTGAAACAAGAAGCAAACCGAAACTGAGGCTGCCAAGATACTGGGGAGAGGAATGGATGACCAGACAGCTCTCTGCCAGGACTGATAAGGCCTAATTGTAAAGCGAAGCAGGGCTAGTAAATGAATATGCATAGACCTGTTATGAAACTTAATGCATATGCAACAGGTTAGGGGACAAAGGGGGGTCTAGACTGTCTCGAGGAGTGGGCATGTTCTTTAAAGAGGGATCCTGCATGTACCCAGCGCTGAATAAAAATACATACCTACTTTACTACTTTTACAAGTTGTAGAGTTTTTTCTGCAAATTGCTGAGGAGGCTAAAATCAGCTCTCTTGAAGTCCATGGTTGTGATCTTACATGCTGCCCTTGTTGCAGACATCTTTTATGAAAAATCCTTTCCTTAGGATTTTTCCTCCTGAGAAACTGAGAGGCCTCAGGAACAAAATGTAAACAATGATTATCTGCTGCTGTGGAATGCAACAGGTGGATCTTTGATTGGTCCATGATGGATGTTTCTAATTAATGGCCAATCACAGCCCAGCTGGCTTGGGCAGAGAGTCCGAGACAGAGCCTTTGTTATCATTCCATTCTATTCTATTCTATTCTTAGCTAGCCTTCTGAGGAAATCCTTTCTTCTATTCTTTTAGTATAGTTTTAATGTAATATATATCATAAAATAATAAATCAAGCTTTCTGAAAGATGGAGTCAAATCCTCATTTCTTCCCTCAACCTGAGACCCCTGTGAACACCATCACAGCCCTGCTACCTCTTTGCCTGATACTGAACTCCACAATCTTGTGGTCACTGCAGCCAAGGCTGTCCCCAACCTTCACATCTCCAACAAGTCCTTCCCTCTTTCTTAGTATAAGATTGAGCAGCACACTATTCTTCATTGGTTCCTCCACCACCTCTGACAGGAAGTTGTCATCAATGCTTTTCAGGAACTTCCTGGACTGTTTGTGCTTTGCTATGTTGTTTCTCCAGCAGATGTCATGCTTTCAGATATTTAGCTGTCCTGGTTTAGGGCAAAATTTGGGAGAAAACCTTCAAAGGCGTTTGTAAGGTTTTCTGTGTTGCTGTTCTGGTGGCCTGGAAAGGCCCAGGGATGGCCTTGGAGAGCCGACGCTTCAAAGGACGAGGAGAGACTTCTGATCTTGTCTCGGTCTTGGTGTTTATTAATTGTTTATCTAAAAGATTTTCTTTCAGCCCGACAGAGGTCTGCACAGCAAGTCAGCCATGGGCACACTGCGAGCCCCCAGGGCGGTCACTTATCTTTATACTCGAAGTTACGTATACAATATTTATTATTTCTCCCCAATACCTTCTACTCTTATTAACCGGTGCACTTTTAGTAATGACCAATCCCAAAGTGCCACCACCACCACAGAAGATGGAGGCCAAGAAGAAGAAGAAGAAGGACAGGACATGCCCCAATTCCTCCATCTTACTTCTTTAGACCCCCCTGTACCAAAATCCTAAACCCTGTGTTTTACACTTTAACTAACTTATCCCTTCACCATTCACCCAGTGGAATCCTCCCAGTCCTCATACAGGTCTCATCTCCTGTGTAGGATCAAAATCCTGCCACCAGACACTTCTGGCAACATTCCAGGATTCCCGAGGCCCCCAAGGGTGGTCTCGGCCTCTCTGCACCTCCATCCTGAGGTGCTGAGATCCCACAGGCGTTCCTCTAGAAAGCAGATTTATCAGTCCCTCCCCCAACTGGTTGGGGAAAATATTTCCTTGGAGAAAAGTGGAAAAACCTGTTTATTTTACAGGCAAAACATTAATCATCCAAAAAAAATCAGCAATATTAAACAATAAAACCTCTTGCCAATCTGAAGAGTTGACAAACTCAGAAAGTCCTTTTTGTGGGTTGTAGCTTGGCTCACCCAGTCCGTTATCAGTCTCTCCAGTGCTGGAAATGCTGCAGCCCACGCCAGGCCCCGGTGGGCCACAGGTGTGAGCTCCCAGTGCTCTTCTGGGTTTTCAGTCCAGAGTAGGTTTAAACAGTTCTAACAAAAAAGATAAACCACAGTCCAGGGAACTTCTCTGCCTCAGCTAGCTAAAAACTAACTAAAAAAACAGAGGAGAGCTCTGTCCCACTGTCTGTCTGTCCGCCCGCAGACAACACAGTCCAGGAGCAGGATTGTGGGCGAGTGCGTGCAGTTTCTGAAAACAAACTCTGCACTACTTCTCTCCCCGGCTTTGATCTCGGAACCTGTCTTAAAGGTGCAAAATTTATTTCCAGACTAAACAGACAAATGGGGATACAAGCATCATAAAGTCACCCCAGGACATTAGGCTAAATAATAAATTCAGTGCCGTGATTTCTGTTTTAATTGTCAGTGATCTACATAAGTATCAAAACCCTTCTGCTGAAATGCTTGCATTTCTGGAAAAGTCTTTTGAAATGCTTACTTGAACAATGTGGAACAGGTCAAATGAGTGAAGAAGGCCTCTCTTTCAGTGCAAGGGGGTTGCATTTCCACACTTTGTAATGCAGCATGGCACAGTGCCAGCTCAAGACATGCCTAGTACTCTCCACAGCACATCATTGACACAAAGTAGGGCTTTTGGAGTACTTGCAGTGGGGCTCATTGGCTCAGGTCATATGTGTATGGGGCTACATTGCTCTTAGATCAGACTCAGCAACTGTGAAGAGCTTCATATCAGGTATCACTCTATCCCCTAAATTGTCTCCTTCATCCCTCTTCCCCTTAAGCATCCCTTATCCTCTTAACCTCAGCATTGAATAGTCTATAATTAACAGCCTCCTGTGTAGGAGGGAGAGACTTGCACACATTATAGACAGAACTACAATAGAAAATTAAACCAAAACTTTTAATTGCTGAGGTTAATAATATGGCAGTTAGAGTGATATTTTCATCACTGAAAGCTACCATCTGAAAAGATTTGCAAGACCCAAAGAATTTCAAGACCAAGTACAAGAGTTGGAACAGATAAGGATGTTATTTGCATTGTGAAAATTGCATTTTATTGCCTAAATAATCATTTCCAATGCAACCAAAATAAAATGTAATGACAAACTTTTTTCTTTGTGTTTTTTTGCCTTGACAAGAGTGTGCTTCATCACCTACCTGTCAGCATATCATAAAGTCTTCAGGATATGGTCTGTAGCTATGTGGCTCGGTGATACACTGGCTATCAAACATGTCTTGGAATTGCCAAACATAGAATCCATTAGCATCTAGGATTGGAAGGAAAAAATGAGATTCTTAGCAATTCCTACATTTTTTTTTAACATGTGCTTGTCCTTATTTTACACACACACACACACACACACACACACACACACACACAGAGATTTAATTTGCTCAGAATTTTTGAAAAGTCACCTTGCATTTCCTGTAAGTTAGCAATGCGTACAGAGGCAGTTTAACATGAGTCAGGTAATGCACAGCTGGTCTCTTTTTAAAAAAATATAGTCATCTTTTCTTAATTTGTCTTGTAATTCTTTGTTTACAATTTAAAATGGATACAAGCATTAATCAGGGCTCTGAACAAGCCCTTGCACTGGGGGCCACAAGGACATCCATATGTTTTGAAGAATAAAACATATGTTACAACTGGAGTTGTAGAATTGTTGATGAAAACTCCCATGAGTGTTAACGCACTTTGGCGTATGAATGCGAGACTCACAAGCTGAGAGCAAAATGAATCTGTTTATTGCAGAGTTAAGACAGTACCTATAAACTTAGTGTGAGAGTCTTTGTTCAGTCCTTTGCACACAACCCGGTTGCAGGTCTGCAATGAATCCATCGGCCTGACAGTTTGCTAGTTTCCTCAAAATTTGCCAGCTTCGAAGAAACAGGATGCCTTTCCTGTTCTCACATAGTGCATAATCTACTTTTTTTCATGCTTCCCAGGAGTTTTCTGCAGTGCCATGCTTTGCTGTTTCCTTACATCTCCCCCTCCCTTTTGTTTTTTATCTAATTTTTATTTTTATTAGGGTCCTAGATAAGGCTAAGGTAACCATTACTTGTTTTTGCATGCTTTTAACAGCTCTGATTATGTTAAAAAGGACAAGACAGAACATTAGAAAGAATATCATTGCCAGACAGCTCAGTTCAATGAAAACCCAAACTCATAAATTTATCCCAGAAAACCAAATTTTTTGATTTAGCCAAGGAAGATAATTTTTCAGATCTGTCAACACATTTTGTTCCTGTTGAGTTTGTAAAGTTCTGAGTTGATCCTTTAATTGAGTGTGAAGCAACTGCATATTCTGTTGTAAGGATTTATCAAAGGCCCCTTGGAGGTGGTTTTTCACTGTCTTGCAGTTCTGTTCGGTGTCATTCCATTGAAGGGGAGTGACACATAAGGAATTATGGATATGTTCCAAATCACAGTGCAGGGGTAGATGAGTTTTTTGGGCCTAAACTCTCTCACCTACCCATATAAGAGCACTTTCCAAGGCATTTAATCTAGCCATTATTTCTTTATCAATGTTTTCCTGTGTTTGTAATACTTTTGTGATATTAGTTAAAGCCTGTCCCACAGTATGGGTAGTTTGAATGGAATGGGTTAAGGCAGCAATGGGCACAGAAGCTGTGGTTAATACTATTATGGCAGAAACAATAGCAAAAATTAGCCAAACGAGAAATTTGTGAACCCATTTCTTAGTTGTTTGGATTTCTTCTTGGACTAGTCAAGCCAATTGTGAAAGACTATTTTGTCTTTCCCAAGTCTGAGTCAGATTTACAGGTACCCAAATTTCAGATCTTCTTTTAAATGGAAGAAGGACAGAATAGTTACACATATCTTCATAAGTTATACATGATTTGAAAATAAAAGAATCAGCGGATAAAAAATACAAACTATTTCTATAATCTATTGAAAAATCATTAGCTAAAACAAAAACATACAGGTGTGAGGTACGAGTCATTAGTAATTTGTCCTTCAGCAACATTAAATTGGCAATTGTAGCATTCCCATACAATTTTACTTGGTATATCCTATTGCCAAAAGCAGGTAACAATATTTTCCACAAATGTTTATACACGCCAGATTGATTATTACCTAAAAAATATTGAATTAATGATGCACTTAGGACCTGATTAACATAAGATATTTGATAATCAAGATGCCCTGGCAAGAACAAACAGAGCTGAAGATTAAATCAGACCGACCTACCAGAAAAGAAAATGACATCAAGTTCTGCAAGCAAGGGATGTTCTAAAATGTATAAGTTTGTTTATGTGATGATTAACCCAATCACTGTAGTAAAAAATTACTAGTTTTCCTAGAATAGTATATAAGCACATGTAGCCCACAATAAATTCAGAGTCTAACCACCACAACTCAGTCTTCCCTGCCTCTCTCCATTGCTGATAAATTAATGATCCGACCATCCCACCATCATGCCAAACAATACTGTGGTTTGCCTTTTGGGACTGGAGAATGGTTATCTTGGTTCCACTTTGTCTAAAAATACCTTGTGGTCCCCAATCGATTACCCTCCCATACTGTAAGAATTGTTATTGCGGCCATTGTCCTATGCATGATGTCTATTCCAAACGCCATATATTGGAGATGGGTGTAAAACGACATTTGGGGAAATGAGGTGGAGTGGCATCCACAGATTTGTTGGAGGTAGACAGAATGGACAGCAATATAATAGCAGTCAAATTTCTTGCAGTCTCTGAGTGTAGATATATTAAATGCAATTGCATAGAAAAGTTAGCACAAGGTAAAGAGGTACTTATTTGATTCCATGTTAAGCATATTGTCACAATAGGACACAAAATGAACAACGCATGCTGAAACCTCCATGGTAAAAAGAAGAAAGTTTATTTCTTGACCTCGATATATATATAATTCTAAAAGTGACCATGGATTGGAGGATGAAATTGCCACCTCTCCAACAACACTGGTCAAACCAACAGTCCATCAAATTTCTCCTCCTTCGGAAAAAAATGCAAAACAATCATTGTTTACATAAAAGTGTGTGAGAAACTCCATTACAAAAATGTAAACATGAGAAGGCTTAGAAGAACTTAGAAGAACAGGGCGACACATATAGGTGGTAAATCAGTAACATAAGCAGCATTGCTAATATACATATCTACAGTCTCTTGATCTAAGGGAGGAAACCAAGTTCCTCCTACCCATTCTGTTCCATTGTTGCTGAGGGCAGGCTCTGGATCCCATCAGGTCAGAAGGTGGAACAGCAGATGTTGAATGATGTGGGCCCAGTAGATTGTCTTTCTACCATTTGATGGCAGTATAGCATCAAAAAGATGACAAGGTTCATGGTTGTGGCCCTTGACTGGTTTTGATGCATCATGCTGGAAGCCAATATGGTCCTGTAGGTAAAGAAACACACCCATAGCCTCTTCCCCAAGCTAACAGTGGAACTGGACCTTTCCACTTACCACTGTGTACATCCTTGTGTATAACTTTTGGGTGAACTCCATCTCCATCAGCAGTCTGACACAGGAGCCTTTTATGTGCACTTACGTCATCTCTAGTGGAGACATTAAAAAAAATTAAAACATAGGTTGCTTTGTCAAGCTGGTCTTGAGAGAGCATGCCTATTGTATTTCTCTTCTTTTGTTTTTGTAGCATGTTTTTCAATGTGTAATGTGCTCTTTCCATAATGGCTTGCCCTGTTGGGGAATGGGCAATACCTGTGACATGCTTGATGCCCCAAGTGTGGAAGTATTCTTGTGTTTTATGAGATGTATATGCAAGTCCGTTATCTGTTTTTATCTGTTGAGGGACATCCATTGTGCTGAAGGCACAGATCCAATGTTGGGTGGCATCTCTTGATTTCTCACCCTTGTGTGCTGTTGCTACTCTGAAACCTGAAAAGATATTAGTAGAAGCATGGACATATTTAAATGTCCCAAAGTTCGATATGTGTGTTACCTCTGTTTGCCAAATGTCATTAGGTTTCAACCCTCGTGTGTTTGTACCTAACCTTTGTGGCAAAGAGTCTGCTGACATTGTGAGCAAGTATTCACTACATCACATGCTTGTGGAAAAGTCAGATCAAATTGTTTTGTCAGTGCTTGGGCATTTTGATGGCAAAAATCATGAGAAAGTTTTGCCTGCCTGAGGAAGCGAAGGGAGTCGACCCATCCTAATTGATCAGCATTGAACTCCAATTTATTGATCCAGTATGCACACTTTTATAAGAGTGCTAATTAAGTTCATACATATTGCAAAACCTGAGCTCATTATTGGCTACAGATTACACACCAACCCCTCCTCTTGTTTTCAATACCTGTGGTTTCTTATTGAGACCAAAACTTGTTTTTCTCATCCTGTTATTGACTGTTCTCAAGGCCTCCATGTTTGTCACCCTGCTTTCCCATCACTATCCAAGGACAAGGTATTTACTTGTTGTTAAAAAACAAGCCTGAGAACTTGCTGCTTACAGGAACAAGCCTGAGAACTTGCTGCTTACAGCTGCCTTTTACTTTTTAACCAGCTGTATGTGATTATGGCATGTCTGAACAAAACTCTATAAGCCATGTCTGAACAAAATTCTCCAACACCTGCCCTAACTTTTGTAGTATAGTGACTGTCATGGTGAGGGTATCTGCCCTCTCAGTACCTTCCACTATAGGCCCAGGCAGAGTGGTATGGGACCTAAGGTGCAGGATGTAATATTCATGAGACCTGTGAAGTAAAAAGTTGTGAAGACTGGTTAATAACACAAAAATATCTTTGTTAGATACTTCCTTCAGGAATGAATGATCAATCCTCTTGACAATTCCTGTAACATAAAGAGAATCACAAACGATGCTAATAGGTTCTTTTCTACCACAGCTGCCAGTTTGACTAGCTGGGTAGATCCAGGTTGAAAGGTTACTGAATGTTCCTATTGTCCCTTATAATTTCTCCACAGGGTGACAGCTTTGTATGTCTTTCCTGATCCATCAGTGAAAAGTCTTTGCCTCAGGGACAGGCATCTTTGACTGTAATCACAGTTGGAAGGGAAGTTCTTTGAAGGATTGCACAACAGAGCGTGTCAAGGTATTGACTGAATAAACTGTCCATCATAGTCAGCAAGGGCAATTTGAAATGACAGTGAGTCCCTGAATAGATTCTCCAATTCTGCTGCAGTAGCAAGGAGATGTATCACTGCCAGATCATGTCCTGTCAGGCTCTGGCATGGGAGTCGTCCCATCAACAGCAGTCAAATAAGCATCTCAAGTTGAGTGTGATGCCTTGAGAGGCTACCTGGAACAGAGGCTAGACAGTGTTAAATGAATAAAGTAGGTATTTATTAGAAAGGCCTTCAAAAGATACATCTTGGGCAGTACAAGAGCCTGGCCATGGCTCTACCCAAGATGGACAACCGTTCACAAGTTCACTTCTATAAGTTTTGGTCCATTTCCATATTGGGGTTAATTGTCCAATTACAGCTTCAGGTTATGAAGTCCCATCCTCCCAGATTACTCTCCTCAATTCACTGTTGTTTATACTTTTTGGGCCTGAAGTTGCAACAGTATCCTTGGTTCTCAGGTGGGAAAAGGATTGTTTTGTCAAACTAAACTGTGAAGAGAACTTGCTATCACTTTATGTGAAGTTCAGAGTTACATACTAATGCAGTACAGAATCTGGTAAATATGAAAGCTAAAACTTAAAGCATCAAGTGGTTATAGTTTTTGCAAAAGTATGTGGCAGGAAAATCCATTCTAATAGCCAGAGATGATGTTCCTGTACATCACATTGACCAATAAGAGCATAAGATTGAAAGGATTGAAGAATTATGAACAACTGCAAAGGCAAATTCAGCATCTGACGCATGGCAAAGGATTTATTAATCTTGTCACTTGCATCTGTCAAAGCCTCTCGGGCAGTCTTTGTTAGGTGCCTAAGGGAAGAAGGATCTGGGTCACCTTTTAACAATTGAAATAGAAAGGATAATTCTTCTGTGGTGATTCCCAATAAAGGGTGAATCCAACTAATAGTGCCTAATAGCTTTTGCAAATCATTAAATGTGCATGTCTCACACAATAAAGTTACTGGCTGTGGGCTGTGGGGTGACTTGTTTCCAATAATTTAAAGCCCAGGTATTTCCAAGGAGGTTCTGTTTGAATTTTTCTTTAGCTATGCACAAGCCTCAGATGGCAAGCATTATTTTTAAAGCAGCAAGGCAATCATGTTACAATGAAGAGCTGTTGGAAACAATTAAAATGTTATCCATGTAGTGATACAGCAAAACAGATGGATATTTTTGCCATACTGGCTGTATCACTGAGTGAATGATGAATTCACAGATTGTAGGACTGGTTGTCATACGCTGAGGTAGCACAACACAAAGGCATCGTTCGATGAGGGTCTCATGATTGACAGAAGGTAAAGAAAAGGCAAATTTAGGTGCATCATGAGGATGTAAATGAATTGTAAAAAAGCAGATTTTTAAGTCAATTATCACTAATTCCCAGTGTTCTGGAATCATTGTGGGGTTAGGTATTTCTGGTTGCAATGCCCCTTCCCAGGGGAGCCCCCTGGTCCCTTTCTTTTTTTGTCAGCACTGCCGGGCCATGCTGGCTGGGGATATACCAGCGCTGGGAGCAACCATGCAGCTGGGACCAGCGCTGGGAGTAGTCCTGTGGTCAGTGCTGGGGGCAGCCCTGAAGCCAGGAGTGGCCGGGGCTGGGAATGGCTGCCACCAGGCCGGTCCGGGAGTGGCCATGCAGCTGGGACTGCTTGGCCAAAATCCACGTGGCCGGGGCAGCACCATGTGGCTGTGGCTATCTCGGCATGGCACCCAATGAACTTTGTTTGCTTAGCCGCTTTAAGCCAGCTATGCTGCAAACAGAACGACAAAAGCAGTGGCAGCAGTTTTTTTCTTTTTCTGTCTCCCTACATGAAGGAAAGGTGCAGGGGTGGCCCCGGCAGGCAGCGCTACATACACGGTGCCAGAAGAGACCATATGATCAGCAGCGAGAGACGCAGTGATTCCTCGATTGCGGAACCTGGACAAGATCAATCTTTCAATGCTGCAAAACTCTATAAAAACTGTTTCAATTGATAAAGGTTGAGAACAAATGAACATGCAAACACCAATTCTCTCCCTAATCAGGAAAAAGGAAAGGGTGAAGACATGTAGAGAAAACAACATGGGACACTAAGTTCAGTGAAGAAGGAGTCAAATTCTAGATGGGAGGGGATTGAGGAGATGCCTTTGTTTTGGGCTGAAGTTCTTTTGTAAGGCTATGGTGAATATATATTTGATATATATCAGACTTTGTTTTTTCCCTGTAATTCATTAAATGTATTGAGGAGATGTAGCATTCTAACCACAGTGGTGAGCAGAAGCACCAGTGTTGGAATAAGCAGATGTTGCAGTAGCTATAATCCAATGAGAAGCTTGAACAGAGAGACATGAGAGAGATGAGAAACTTTGCCCCAGGAATAGAAGAAGAAAACTGCTGTTCCCAGAGATAGATGAAGAGAACTTTTTGCTTTTATAATGAAACAGCTTATTCTTAAAATAACACTTGAATAAGTTGACATGGCCCATGAACACAGCTGTGGGAAGGCTGCAAGAGATGGGAGGGACTTCACGATTGCAGATTTCCAGGCGGCTGCTATTTGTGGAAATTAAAAACCAAGAGAGAACTGTTTCTTGTGGAGAAGTCTCCATGGCATGGCAAGAGAGACTCCTCTCCCTTTCAAGAACTGAAGAATTACTATTTTAGAGGTGGTAAACTGACTGAAAGTCCCAGGTTTTGTCTCTTTATGCTGTCAGTGGGAAAGAAAAGAGGGTATATGGGGGGAGGAGAAGTGTTCTGAAGGTTTGTTTCCGATTTCTTTTTTTTTTTTTAGTTCTGCTAATAAAGTTTTCTTTATACCCTTTAAAGTTTTGAGCCTGTTTTGCCCTCCTCCTAATCCATATCTCACAGCAGAAAAAGGAGTAAATATATTCTAGTGGGTGCACTGGTGTTTGGCCAGCACTAAACCCACTACAAAGACATAGATTCTATTTGACAAGTAAGTAATGGTTGTTGTACCCCTATGATTTTTGACCAAAATTTTTGCGCAGTACCTGTGCTCCCAAATCCTCCTACGCTTTGTTGTTGCTCTAAGATCAGTGCTGAACAGAGAACTGCTGGCCGTGGTATTAATTGTGCCAATCAGCTTCCCTGTGCCACTGTACAGGGAGGATTGGGCATCCAAGCCCTGATTTTAATTTCAGCTTTATAGTCAGCATCAATGATTCCTGGTAATATAATTATTCCAGTGCAGGTGGTAGACAAATGTCCCAGGACTAAAGCACGTGTTTGAAATGGCAATGGCCTGCACACAGCGGTGGGCAACAGAACAGAGGTATCATTTAGGACTGTTATAGCACTGATGACCAGGTCCAAGCTGGCACTCCTGGGGGTGCCCCTTGCAAGGTTTGTGCTTGTATTGTTTGACTGGGGTTTTGTTGGATTGGAGGTCACTGGACCATGGGCCTCGTTTCGAGTTTCCCTGATTTGGGAGAGGGTTGCCATCTTTTTCATATTTAGACCAACATTGATTGCTCCAATGAAAACCATTTTGGCAGCAAGGACAAGGTTTATTGGGCTTTTTATTGCCTTTTTGTCCTTTTGGGCATTGTTTTCTAATGTGGCACTCTTCCCTGCATTCAAAGCACCTAACAGCTGCTCTGGTCACTCGCAGTTGTTAGGCTATTGCAGTAGCAATCAGTTCTGCTTTAAATTGTTCTGAGCTAATATTAGCGCATGCCTTGATATAATCAGAAAGTTCAACACCAGCATGGTTACAAATCAGGTCCGGGGCTTTTTAACAGTCATTGTTAGCATTTTGATAAGCAAGAGATTTTAAGACAGCATCAGCTGCCTCCTGCATATCAATTTGCTCCCTAGCAGCTGATTGCAATCAGTCAATAAAAGTGATATATGGTGCCTGAGGGCCCTGCCGAAAAGCAGCAAAACCGGGCTCTAATTTTTTTGTATCAGGTACTTTTCATAGTGCTTGCAGAGCAATAACAGTAGCTTGTTCCCATGCTTGTGGGAGAATTTGTAATTGTGAATGGGCGGTAGCATATATGCCTGTCCCAGAAAGCTGGGGGGCCGTTATATTGAATGGTGGTTGTTGATTACAATTATTCAATGCCTGAGTTTGAGCCAAATCTACGAATTCCATCCACCAGGCAGAGTATTGCCCTCCTGTTAATACTGTTTTAAAAAGAGATCTCCAATCCACTGGTAACATAGTATGTGCTTCTGCAATTTTATCTACTAAATTCATTGTAAAGGAGGAATGTAAATAATTTTCTTTCACAGATTTTCTCAGTTCCTTTACCATTTCATTTGACAGTTGTTCATTATGTGGATTTTTGTGGGTTCTCTGCTTCCTTTTTCTATCTCTATTGGGGTTGGGATTGAAAGCACTTGAGATGATAGTTGGCATTCAGACTCAGGTGTTCATTGTTTCTTATCAATGTAACAGCATCACAGCAGTGAGTTCTGCAGTCTTTCATTAGCAAGGCACAAGATGGCTAACTATCTCTTGCCAGAAGGTCTTTTAAGGCTAAACCATCCAATCAAGAAATGACACCCAAATTATTTTTCCCTTCAACCCAATAACTGATCACTCGAAATCTGCAATGCGGACCTTTCCATGCAATTACAAAATACCATCCTGTCCTAGGGTGACGTTAGGATGCTTGTATCCCCATTGGTGTGTGCTGTTTATGCTGGATACTATGTTCTGTGCCTTCAAGACTGGCTCTGAAGAGTCAATGTTTTGTTTCGTTTTCTTATCAGCTGTTCCCCCATGGCTGGCGGGACATACAGACAGGACAGTACATTGTGCTTTTTGCCTGGCTTTTTGCTTTGCTCTCACTCATGCTTCTGCTTTGCTTCTGCTTGCTCTTGCTTCTGCTTATTAGCTAGTTTAGCTAAACGGTCCAAATTTCTTCCTGACTGTTTCTCCTTTCCTTTTTTTGGACCTACTTGAACCTGCTTCGGACTGGGACCTGGGAACACCGAGAGTTTGCACCCTGTGGTCTGCAGCAGCTGCCCCAGCACCAGAGGGACTGATAACAGAGCAACCACCCCCTAGAGAGACTTTCTGAATTGGTCATCTTTTTCAGAGCGGTGAAAGAGTGGTGTCATCCGGTATTATTCATTTTGTGTGCTGGGGGGTGCTGTGCCTGTTAAATAAACAGGTTCTTTCCAATTCTCTCCGAGGAATTCTTCCCAAACCGGTTGGGGGGAGGGGCCGTGTGGGTTTGCTTTCTGGAGGGGCCCCCCTTTGGAGATTCTCTACCAAATTTGCCCTAAACCAGGACACACCCAAACCCATGAAGAAGAAGGAAGAAGAAGGTAAGGAAGAACAACCTGTCTCTGCCCTAAAACCTCCATCTTGCTTCATATCTATTACTATACTACAAAACCCCAAACTTTAAGTTTTCCACCCTGTGATGTTACACACTCCTAACCAACAACACACCCGTAATCCCAGTGCCATTAATCAACTCTGGAAGCCTTCTCCACAGCCCCAGGTCAAATTCAGTGCTCCCTTAGGGGTCTGCGCCTCTCAGCATAGAAAGTTCAAAATTCTTCAGCATCCAGGGTTCAAACAGGTTTTGATTACAATACACAACAGGCATTGCTTAAAAAATTCAATATCACCCTCCTCCAAAGTCCATCTTCGACATTTCTGTATAAACCTTTCTGATTCAGGTGCTATAGGTGGCATTGTTTCCTCATCATAGTTGCTAGAGGAATAAGATGTGGCATAAGGCAGCGGTTCAGTTTGTGAAACAGTTGCCACAGTTTTTTTGTGTGCAGTTTGTAATATTTCTTCCACATAAGGAGCAACAGCTGCCATGGCACGTACTGGGGCTAAAGGAGGATATAGATCTGGTTCTTGTTCAGGGTCAACAGGGCTAGGATCAAAAAGATTCTCTCTCTCCAGATCATCTTCCTCATGTGAAGTCTCATTAACAAAAATTACAGTATCTGACAGGGGTGCAGGTGGAGCATCCACAAGGATGCAACTGCTTCCTTAAATTGTTGCAAAGCCAAGTATACCACATGCCAAGTAATAATATCATCAGGGTGGACATTGTGATGAGTAATTTGGTGGGTTTGCAAACATTCACCAATCTTCTGCCAGTGAGTAAGTTCATAGGAGCCATGCAATGTGTACCAGGGACAAAATTTGCTTACCCATATAAGTAGCTGTATAAATCTTTGGGGTTAGATTTTATATCCTTCTTCCCTGGAAATATGCAAGAAGCCATCTTTACGCAGTTTTTGGGATTTCGTTGTGATTTGCCCCATTATAAGAAATGCTTCCTGACTGCTTGCAAAGGCTAACCTGTTCTATAGCCAGCAATGAAAGGAGCTGTTTGGTGATCAGCTGAACACACCCATGGCTGGTTCAGTCAGGGTACACTACTGGACTGGGTTATGTCAACAGTAATGAAGTCCCTGTTGTTCGGGGGTCATTTGTAGTGTATAAAGGCAAGACACAACCTGAAGCAAGTGAATCTCATTTATTGTAAAGTTAACATGTATACTTTTTAACGTGAGAAACTATTTTTAGTTGCCCACCTAAAGCCAGTTACAGTTCCTCAACAAACTCATCATCTTGACAGTTTATTATTCTTTTCTTAGGACCACAGGCTAGCAAAAAGGACGCCTTTCCTGTTTTCAGATGTTGTGTGGTCAGCATTCTTCCACACTTCTCAGCATTCTTGCCAGCGCAGCCTTCCATCCAGGTACACGATGCAGTGGTGTCTTCCTCTGTAACTCCACATATGTGTATGTTCCTGGTCCAACACCTGAATGTATTCCTTTAACTACCAAAAGAAAAGAAAACAACAGAGGAAGTGAAAACATATCAATCACACACCAGTGAGGAACTGAAGTGCATCAAACCAAACCTACAAATTTGCTATTTCCTTCATGCACCTTTGACTCCTACTATGTGATGTCCCTGTTCCCTTTTTCAAACTAGAAATGAAATTCAAGATAGTTTTAGTATAGGAGGTAATAAAAAAGTGGATCTTAATTTGGAGGCCTCCACTGGCAGTTATGGAGAATGTTCACAAAAGTCCACCCCCCCAAAGGGTGAGTACATTTTTATAGGGTCTAGGAAATTAACATAATTGTTAAAAGGACCAATTAGGAGGACAAGTTAGAACATCGGCTGGACTAGATGATCTTATAGGTCTCTTCCAGTCTTGAAAATTCTGTGATTCTGTGAAGTGGTGATGCAATTCCCCCCCCCCCCTCAAGCCCCTCCTCTGGAGCCCTCTCACTCAGCACTAGCTGTACTTAGTCCCTGAAAATGTATCTTGAAGAGTTGTTCTCAACCTTGGTAGCAAGGAAGAACTAAGATAGCACTGGGGGCCTTGCATCCCCTGGGGCTTGGAGCTCTGGAATTTGTTTTGTCTTTCTGCCTAGGGAAAGGGCATGTAAAATGTGAAAAATGCATATTTTATGATTGGCTTTTCTCAAATATTAAAATGACTATTATATGTGTTATGTTAGAAAGTTATGTTGTATTAATTTTTTTAAGTTGTGTGTTAAATATAGTTTTAGGTTATAACATAATGTTAAAATCGAAACTATGCTATGTAAGATACTTTTTTTAAGAGAGGACTCAAACGGAGATAGCAGCCACAGGACACCTAAATCTTTCAGAGAAAAAGAATTTATTGCTCCCTTATCAGAAGAAACTAACTTGTTCCCGCCTCGTTTAGCCCTAAAGACTCCGTAAGCATTAAGAAGAAGTTGACACCGATCAGACAGACTCCTTTGTTTGAATGGAATTTATGCATCATGTATGAGGTGTATGAATATGCAACAGGCTATTGTTTTTAAGGGTTAATCCTCTGTTAACGTGTGTCCTTTTTCAGGCTTATTTTGCCCAGAAAAAGGTACCCAGAACATCCATAACTCCTTGTTTTTACTGTCTTGTATTGTCCTAAATCCTAATTGTTCAAATTTTTATTACTTTAATTATATTACTATTTTTATAACCATTTTATTACTATTAAAATTTTAAAATTCTAAGAACAAGTGATTAGCGTTTTTCATAAAAAATTACTGGGAAAACTATCCACTAATACAATAGGCTACAGAGCTACAAATATATGCGCGAAGAATACAGAGAACATATAAAAGAAAAAAAAAGAAAAAATCAAAATGGCATAATCTCTTGCAAGGGGAGTTTGTTGCTGCCACAGCCATGAATAGCATGGGAGACATGCAAGAGCACATGAGAGCAAACAGGGTAGAGAGCATGCAAAAGAGACAGAGAGTGAGACATGGGGTTAGGAAATGACTTGGGTTAGAAATCCATTTCAAATTTAGATGAATTGTGCTGCTTTGAATTGTTTAGTGTTTTGCGGAGAAAAGAAGAAACTCCACAACTTCGTAAAGTTGTAAAGTGGTATGTATGTTTATTGCAGCGCTGGACGCATGCGGAGATTTCTCTCCCATAAAGGCATGTGTACCTCTGAGAACTTCAGATCTCCTTTTATCTCCCCTTCCAAATACATATGCATACAGTTTCACAATAGGTTCATACATATTCATTCTGCTTGACATTTATCGACAGTTCCTCTTTATCAAAAAGAATTCCTAGGTCAGGACAGACTGGCCTTGGAACCGTTTCTGTTTTTTTTTCTGTCTCCTCACTATCTCTGTCCTGCAGTTTTTCCCTTCAGCTTTGGCCTTACAGACTTTTCACCTCTCCTAGATACTTCACCTAATTCAAAATGGATTTTTACTCTGGGGGATTTTTCACTCGGTCCCATTCCCCCCTTTCCTAAGAAATTAGTAAATTCTTTTACTTAATGCAAACCCTTAGGACAATAAGTGTCTCTTAATGCTTTACCATGTATGTTTGATAAAGAGGTTAATACAGCTATTCGTTGTAGTATTCTCTGATTCCAAATTAGCAATATAATAGATAATCCTAAGCTTATCCCAACTAATATTAACAAAACTACAATGGGATGACACAACTTATTAAAGATTCCATTTGCAGTTGGTGACCACCCAAATATCACATCCCACCAGTGATGATCCACATTTTGTTTTATTCTTTGTAGAACTCTGGTTATTCCTTTTCTATCATGTTGGACAGTAATTAAGGTTTTCTTTCCATGTTTTTAGATTTCCTTCAAGATCTCCAGTAGGTCTTGGTGCTTAATCATTTGTTTTACTAATGTAAGTTTCATCCCAATAGGGGGAGGTGATAGTCTGTGATACATTGTATAATTGGTTTTAATCAGCTAGTGGGATGTCACTGGGGCCGAGTACGAAAAATCACACCTGATAATCTTAACAAAATTACAAATACAGAGATTAGAATGATTTCTACTAGACAAAATAACATCGTTGCTATCAATTTTTACAGCAGCACAGGCAGTTCTTAGGCATACACCCTTTTCCAGTATATATGAGCACAGTTTTCTGGTCAGTGACTGGATGAATTTCAAAGTGGCAAATACTCTGTTCAGTGTCTAGACACACATCTTGGTCATTAATAGTATTGCTTTCACAAATGAATCCCATCTGTTCTCTAGTAATGCAGGATTCTAAGTTTACTGTTTGCCACTTGTCATTCATCTTTCATGCCCACACTCTATGTTCTGAAGGGTAGAGTATTGTTTTTTCATGGTTTAATCTTAGTGCAATGATGGGATGGATAACATAAACAGTGGCATTACGTATGGTAAGCACAAAGGCAGTGGCCACATTAGAAGCAGGATCATAGGTGAAATTCACCATAGTCCACCAGGATTGAAAGTTCCTTTCAAAATCAATCGCATTATCCCACACAATTTTCCAAATTTGAGCTGGAAAGTTACCTTCACCCCCTTCCCGTATCATCAGAGCTGCTGTTGCCTGCATCCATAACTGTGCTTGTATACAACTAAAAGCTAAAGACACATTATCTTGAACTGTACTAAGTGCTTCTACTATTAACTTGTGGTCTTGGTCCCCGGCCGTTTCCCACTTTGGCAGTACTTTTGAAATCTGCCACTGGATAGTTCCTAATGCCAATAGAGATTGCTGTAAAGGCTGCTTCAATTTTGTTAGGCTACCTGCTGCAGTGGCCACTTTATTCATCAGTATTTCTGAATCAATTCCATATAAAACTCCTAATCCTGTCCTTAATATGCCAGTTAGATCCTTTCTTATTCTGCTCCTGAGATATGCCTGTCTGTGTAACCACGTTGTCCAGCCCTCAAAGGATGTTTTTAGGAAGGAGGAGCAGGCTGGTTGCATTTTTGAGATGTTAATTTCCATTATCATCAACTCAACACGTTTAGAGACCATTCTGGATTGAACAATAGTTGTTGTTCACCCACATTCCTCACTACCTAGGGGCCTATTTCATACACCTCAGGCTCAAGTTTGGGTTGAGTCTGAACTATTTGAGTCTTAGTATGGGTTGTATAAGGTCCTACTGTGGCAAAAATTGCAGTGTCTACTTTGAATTTAAATGAAAGTCCGATAGCATCCTGAGCCCAAAGGTAAGTCACTTCTACAGGCTATATCAAGGTGAAATTACACCAACAGTCTGATTCACTTAGGCTATCACAAACTTCCTGGTGTTCGTACACACCAGGAGAGGTTACAACACTAATTTCATCTGGTCTCTCATAAGCTGTCCCATTTATCATCTGGCACCCTACCTTGATTTCTTCTCTTCTGATCCCTTTAAGTGTCCACACTTCCCGTTCCTGCCACTCCTGCTCCTCATATATCTGATTCCTGTGGATTATTACAGTGGATAGGTTTAAATCTTTTATCTCAGAAGTTTCTCCCACGGATCCAGTATACTGATTAAACGCCTGGGACCAAGGCTGTGGGAACTCAGCACATCACTCCTGATGTCCAGAGTTACCGAGATAACCCTTGGGGGGCTCGGAAATCCTGGAATGTTGCTAGGAGTGCTTGGTGGTTGGATTTTGACCCTGCACGGGATGTGCCACCTGTTTGAGGACAAGAGAATCACTTGGGCATAAATGGTGTAAGAATTAAGTATTTGCAGGGTGGAAATACAGATTTTAGGATTTTGATACAGGGGGGTCATGGAGACAAGATGGAGGAATCGGGGCGTATCTTGTCCTTCTTCTTTCTTCTTCTTGTCATCCATTTTCTGTGGTGATGTTGGCACTTTGGGGGTTGGTTCTTGGTGAAGGTGCACTTGCTAATATGGGTAAAAGGTATTGGGAAATAAAGGTAAATATGATGTACGTAGTTTTTAGTATAAAAATAGACGACCGCCCAGTGGGAGGTCAGAGTGCCCTTGGCTGCCTTGCTGGTCAGACCTCTGTCAGGCTGGGAGAAAATTCTGTAGAAAAGAAATGATAAACAATATCGAAGACTGAAAATCTGAAGAGTCCAGACTCGTCCTTTGGAGCACGGGCTGTCCCAAGGCCATCCTACGTGTGACCAGGCAGAGACGAACAGCCGGACCGATCACAAGGCCATTCAGCATTGCTTTGGATAGAGGTACTCTCTAGTTCTAAAACTTCAGTTATAATTACAAATACAACAATTCTGTGAACCCAAGTATGAACTACTCCCGACCGCAATGTACTCATTTTGCCCGAGTAAGTTTTAGTCTCAGTTCATTGTCTCCTGGTGTCACTCCTCAAGGGGCTTCTGGGCCTTCTTCACCCAAGAGTGATGGATCCAGGCATTCTGCTCCTTACCTTGATTGTGGTGAAGGTGGTGAGAAGCACTTGGAACGGTCCCTCCCACTGTGGTTCCAAAGTCTTTTCTGTAAGAGACTTAACATATACATAATATCCAGGCTGTATGTTATGTACTGGTCCATCTAACTCCCGGCTCCGAGCTCCAGCCACATATTTCTCAATTTCTCTGAGCTGTTTGCTTAAGGCCACCATGTATGTGGCTAGTGTTACCTCTCCAATGTGGGTGGGCATTCCCTTTTGTATTCCATATGGTCTTCCATAGAGTATTTCAAAAGGGCTCAACTTTTCTTTAGCTCGAGGTTTAGTTCGAATTAGCAATAGTGCTAGTGGAACACCTTGGGGCCAGGGTATATTAACTTCCTGCCCCAGTCTTATGATTTGCTGCTTAATCAAATGATTCATTTTCTCCACCTGGCCGCTTGATTGGGGGCAGTATGGAGTGTGAAGTTCCCTGTCTATGCCCAGGTGGCTACTAATCTGTTGCACTATTTTGGAAATGAAATGTGATCCTCTATCCGAGGATATTGTGGCTAGAACTCCGAAGCGTGGTATTATTTCTTGTAATAATACTCTGGTCACTTCTCTAGCTTTGACAGTTCTGGCGGGGAATGTTTCTGGCCACCCTGAAAATGTATCTGTCAATACTAGTAAATACTGATACCCCCCTTTCCTTGGGAGTTCTGAAAAGTCAATTTGCCACTGCTGTCCAGGCCCATGGCCTTTCCCAATCTGACCGAGTTTCGGCCTGGGGGTATTTTAGGGGTTAGTCTGGAGGCAAAGATCACACTGTCGGGTCACTTGAGTAATAGTGGCATATAAATTCCTAGCAACAATTCTTTCAATCAGGTATGTGTATAGGGCATCTATTCCCAGTGTGTTTTATGGTGTTCTTCCCTTACTAGTGACCACAATAAATGGGAAGGGATTACCAGCTTCTTTTCAATGGTAGCCCACCCTTCTTGGTTATACGCCCCTTTTTGATCTTCAATTAAATTTCTATCTCTCTTATTTTATTCTGGCTTACCTTGAAGGGAAATTTGTCCATCTGGAATTAGGACTCCTTCAGTAGCTACCTCACCTTTTGCTGCTTCTTTTGCCTCTCTATCCTCCAGCTCATTTCCTTCTTCCAATTCTGAGCTCACTCTCTGGTGTGCCTTAATGTGCATAATTGCTACCTTTTGAGGCAGCTGAACTGCTTCCAGTAGCCAGATTATCTCTTGTGCATGTTTGATGTTCTTTCCCTGTGAGGTCAGCAGTCCCCTCTCTTTCCAGATGGCCCCATGTGCATGTATGACTCTGAATGCATACCTCGAGCCTGTATAGATGTTTATTCTCTTTCCTTTTGCCATTTCCAGGGCACGGGTCAGGGCAATTATCTCAGCCTTCTGCGCAGAGGTACCTGTTGGTAAGGGTCTAGATTCGATTACCTCTCTGCAGGTGGTCACTGCATACCCAGCATCTCGCTTCCCATTGGCAACGTAGGCATTCATGTCAGTGAACCAGGTCTCTGCATCGTCCAAAGGAGTGTCCTTTAAGTCTGGGCAGCTGGAGTAGGTAGCTTCAATGGTCTCCAGGCAATCATGGTGTACTGCTTCTCCTTGATTCCACTGAGAAAGGAAGCTGGGTTGACAATATTAGTTACCACTATCTGTACATCATCTTGCTCTACCATGATGGCCTGGTATTTCAGATACCTCTGTGGTGAAAACCAGTGGCCACCCTTTACTTCCAGTACTGCGGACACTGTGTGGGACACTAGCACAGTCATTTTTGTCCCAGGGTAAACTTGCGTGCCTCTTGAATATTCAGCATGACTGCTGCTACAGCACTGAAGAAATCTGGCCATCCTTCGGCCGTTGCATCTAGTTGCTTGGAGAAGTAAGCAACTGCCCTCCGGTATGGACCCAAGTCCTGAGCCAATATTCGCAAGGCAATTCCCTGTCTTTCATGGGAAAATAGGAAGTATGGTTTACTTACATCTCGAAGTCCCAAAGCTGGAGCTGACATGAGAGCACTCTTTAGCTGGTGAAAGGCCCGTGTGGCTTCTTTTGTCCACTGGAGATCTCTATTTCCATTGGCAATAAGAGCATAGAGGGGTCTGACGAGCAGTCCATAATCATAAATCCACAGCCGGCACCACCCTGCCATGCCTAAGAAGGTTCGGAGTTCCTTTATTGTCTGGGGTTTTGGGGTTTGGCATATGGCTTCCTTGTGAGCCTGCCCTAAAGTCCGTTGCCCAGCACAGACCTTGTACTCCAGGTCGATTACTTTCTGTTTCACTCCCTGTGCCTTTTTCATTGATACTCTGTATCCTTGGAGTCCTAGGAAATTCAAAAGACTTACCATCCAAGCCACACATACTTCTCTAATCTGAGTGGCTACTAGAAGATCATCCATGTACTGCAAAAGCCTTCCTTCTTCCTGTGGAGCTTCCCAGGACTCCAGATCTTTTGCAAGTTGCTCCCCAAACAGAGTGGGGGAATTTTTGAAGCCTTGAAGCAACACAGTCCATGTGAGCTGGGTTTTGCGCCTGCTTTTCGGGCTTTCCCATTCAAATCCAAAAATTTTCTGGCTGGCTTCGTGGATGGGGAGGCAAAAGAAGGCATCTTTTAGATCTAAAACAGTAAACCAGGTTAGCTCAGGTGCTAGCCAAGTTAATAAAGTATGTGGATTGGCTACCGCTGGTTACAAATCTTCTGTTATTTTATTGACAGCCCTCAAATCCTGTACTATCCGGTATGACCCATCAGATTTCCGAACAGGTAAAACAGGCGTATTGAAATCAGATTGGCATTCTTTCAGTAACCCTAACCGCAGGAAATTTTCAATTATTGGGCTGATTCCTTCTCTGTCTTCTTTTTATAGGGGGTGTTGCTTAATTCTCACTGGTTGGGTCCCTTTGTTAAGCTTAATTACTATGAGGGAAGCATTTTTTGCCCTCTCTGGTACATCAGAGGCCCAAACCCCAGGAAATACTTGTCCTAGTATTTCTTCATCAATTTCTTCCTTCATTTCAATAGCTGTTAGGGTAAAACTTAATACCTCTATGTACTTTTGATCATTCACCTCTAGAGTAACTTCCCCATTTTTGAATATAATGGTTGCTTGTAACTGCTCCAATAAATCTCTGCCTAAAAGTGCCTTTGGTGAATTGGGCATGTACAAGAATTTATGAATACCCCATTGTTTTTCCAATTTATACCTCAAAGGTTTGGTAAAATATGCCCTTTCAGACTTGCCAGATGCCCCTTGCACTACAACATAATCATTTTCCACAGGTACTAAAGCTTTATTTAAAACTGAATATGTAGCTCCTGTATCAACCAAGAATTCCACCCTTTTCCCTTCTTCCCCCCACCTCATTGTTATAACCTGTGGATCCGCTGGGACAGAATCCCCCAGTCCTCCTCAGTTGTTTTGTACGTGTGCAGCCATTTGTTGGTCACCCCGTCTCCATTCTGGGCATTGATCTTTCCAGTGACCAATTCTTTTGCAGATTGCACCCTGGTTCCTGCCCAGCCGAGGTGGTCCTTGTCTGGATGGTCCCTGGTTGTGTTTTCTTTGCCTTTCCTCCTGTACCACTGCCACCAACCTTTTCATTCTGTGTTTATATCTTTCTTCCTGGTTAATAAATTCCCTCCAGGCTTCCTCTAGCAAGACTTCAAGATTCCTCCCATCCGGTCCCCAAATTTTCTGAAGTTTACGTCTAATATCTCTAGCAGACTGCCCCAAAAATGAATTAACTAGTTGATTTATCCCTATCTCAGATTCTGGATCTAATGATGTATGACGGCGCATAGTATCCCTTAAACGCTCTAGAAATTCAGATGGAGTCTCAGAAGGCCCCTGCTTAAGGCAATATAAGGCAGACCAATTTATGGTTTTTGGAATAGCTCTTTCCACCCCCGTTGCTATCCACTCTTGATACTTTCTTAATTTCTTTACTCCTGCTGACACATTAGGATCCCATTCTGGGTCTTGGAGGGGGAAATGTTCTTTTACATCTAGCTGTTTGGCCTTGCAGTAATCCTCTGCCAAAGTCTCTGATGTCTTTAAGATCAGCTGTTTCTCTGTTTCAGTGAAAGCATCTAGTAGTAGCTGGATGTCAGCCCAGTCTGGATTGTGTTGTTTGATAACATATCGTAGACGTTTGGCAGTGAGTATCGGATCAACACGGTAATTCCTAGCAATCCTTTCCCATGCCTCTAAATCAAGGGTGGTAAATGGCACTTTAATCAATCATTTGCCTCCTTCTGGTCCCACTGCCTCTCGCAGAGGGGCCTGCGACACTACTTGCCTCCTAGTTCTAGATGCAACTGGACTACCACGGTTGGGGTGGGTTCTAGTGGATGTGCCTTCCCCACCTGAGCCCTCCTCCTTTTTGGGGAAATTCCCTTCATCCTCATCCTCAGTTTCAGCCTCAACCTCCCTCCTTCTAGGAGGAGCTTTCATCCACTCAAATGTATCTCGTTCTTGCTCCTCAGAAGGATAAACCTTATCTGATCTCATACACCATTGTCCTATACTACATGCTGAACAGCAACATTTGATTTGCCCTCTCTTTGCCTTGTTTTCCTTTTCAAGGGCCAAGACCAGTGGATCTGAGGGTGATTTGATCCCACAGTCCCTTTGCCATTCTTGGTGATTTCTTAAAACAAAAAACATATCAGCATACGAAACCTCATCCCATTTACCTTCCCGTCTTAAAAACAACATTAACTGCAGTAAGGTGTCATAATCTAGGGTTCCAGTGGGCGGCCCCTTTACTCCGTCCTCTAACCTGTATAAGGGCCACCAGGGTGTGCAAAATTGGATTAGATCCTTTTTATTCTCAGAGCCCCCCTGCTGGTGACTTCCTTCCAGTGGGCCAAGATGCACCCTAAGGGGCTAGCCCGAGGGACTTCCTTGCTCTGGTTAGTTCCCATTATTTCCTTCTCCTTGCCCTATCTCGCTTCCACCCAAACCTCTTTTCACAGACCTTCACAGTAGTTTCCCAGTCTTCCTCCCACATACAGCTCCAGGTGGCAGGTATCAGATGTGATTTCCCACACACAAGCTTTAAGATCTTAGGTTCTGAATCAGCTTGATCAGAAACCTTTAATCTACACTCAGGGCATGTGCCCTGACGCTTATTAGTACAGCAATACCAGCGTCTCTCACAAACTCCGCGCTGCAATAATACCCACGCAGCGTGCCAGCCTCTTGATGCACCAAAGGCTACCTGAAATTTCCCGCAAAGGTGGGCTATTCAGTTTATTACAGGGAACACTAAATCCTCTACGGCAGGCTGTTCCCAGTCCAGACTTACTATAGTACCAGCTGAAGTCTGGTAGAGCCCCTCTAAATAAACTCATTTGTCTCCTCTATCTATCCAATAATTCACAGGATTCACAAACTCCCAGGGGTCGAGTCCAAGCCATCGGGGCAGAGGAACCCCTTGGGTTTGTCTAGCCATGGTGAAAGCGTGCACGAACTACACCACAATTTACCACCTTTACTCAATGAACATCCTCACCCACGCTTCACCACTGCTTGCTCTATTTTTCTCTGCCGGGTGCTCCCCACCCCCACAGCCTGCCCCGGCCGGCGCTCACTCAGCCCCTCCAGTCGCGGGTAGGAAACACGCCCCCCCCTGCACTGTAGAGCACTGTAGATATAATCTCTTTTATACACCATACACTTATACACTTGCACGATTACAAACACAGTGCACTGACCACACAATGCATTAACCATACAGCGACAGTGTCCGGACACCACACACACACACACACAAACAAAAACACACACAAACAAAAACACACACATGTTTAGCGGTCTGCCCTATCAGAACAATGAACCCCCAATACAGTGTCTGAACACCACACACATACACGGGTCCACCTAACCCACCCCCAGGGTCGCTAGCGGTCTGCCCTTTCAAAACAATAAACCCCGTCTCTAATACAGCTGCTCCACCAGCTACACCCAGATGTCTCTGAGTGATTTACTCCCTAGCTCTCTTTTCCCCCGGGGGCCCCTCAGTACATACCGTATTCTCCTCTGCAGGCCAGCAGGTCCTTGTCTCTCCTCACAGGAGGCAAGTCGAGACGAGCGGAACCTCCTCCAGGAAAATCCTGGGGTGCGCCTAGCAGTCCGTCTGTTCCCCCCTGCCCCTGCGGGGACAGAGAGGGAGACGCAAGCTATCTCTTCCTTCTGGCTGGCTCGCCAGAATATTTTGCAGAGAAAAGAAGAAACTCCACAACTTTGTAAAAGTTGTAAAGTGGTATGTATGTTTATTGCAGGGCAGGATGCATGAGGAGATTTCTCTCCCAAAAAGGCATGCGTACCTCTGAGAACTTCAGATCTCCTTTTATCTCTCCTTCCAAATACATATGCATACAGTTTCACAATAGGTTCATACATATTCATTCCACGTGACATTTATCGCCAGTTCCTCTTTATCAAAAAGAATTCCTAGGTCAGGGCAGATCGGCCTTGTAACCGTTTCTGTTTTGTTTTTTTTTTTTCTCTTTCTCCTCACTATCTCTGACCTGCAGTTTTTCCCTTCAGCTTTGGCCTCACAGACTTTTCACCTCTCCTAGGCACTTCACCTAATTCAAAATAGATTTTTACTCTGGGGGATTTTTCACTCTGTCTCATTAGTCTGTAGAGTCTTTTCATTTGCTGTGCTCATAAAAAAGGCCTATGCTCGCAAAAGCCTGTAGCTCACAAAACTGCTTCAAACAAGGTGAAAGGAATGTGAACTTCCAAGCTAGAGGAAGATAAGAGGGGCCCCTTGAACCTTGAAACAAGAAGCAAACCAAAACTGAGGCTGCAGGAGAGGACAACCAGAGAGCTCTCTGCACAAGGACTGATGAGAAATGAATATGCATGAACCTATTGCAAAACTTAATTCATATGCAACAGATTAGGGGACAAAGGGGAAGTTTGGACTCTTGAAGGGTGCACATGACTTTGGAAATTATTGTGTTTGTGCCCCCAGGCACTTTAATAAACATACCACTTTTCAACTTTAATTAGTTGAATAGTTGTCTGTTGGTGCATCAAGAGCATGCAGGAGAGAGCATGTGAGACAGCAGAAACTCATGAAAGAGAGCTAGCACATGCAAAGTGGGGGAAAGAGGAAGAAAGAGATGGAACAGTCAGCACATGCAAGGAAGTATGTGTGTGAAAATAGGAGAGAGGGAGCATGAGACACTATGCAAAATAGTACATTTGAGAAAGGGCATGCATGTAAGAGAGCATGAGAGAACATGTGAGAATGCATGTGAGACAACATGTAAGAGAGAGCCATGGAAGAGCATGCAAGAGAGAGCACATGTGAGAGAGCACATGCAAGAGAACACATGAAAGAGAGACAGAAAGCTAAGCTAGCACGGGAGGGGGTGAACACTAAAGAAAGGAAATATGTGTGGGTACTGAGTTTGTATGGGATAGAGTGAATTTTCTTCAGAGCAGCTAACATGGTGCTTTGTTTTAGATTTGTGGCTGAAACACACTAATGTTTTAGCTGTAGCTCAATTGTCAAAAATAGGTTAGAAACTGTTGTAAAATAATTGATAATTGTTAAGCATGTACTGTTAGTTTGTTTATTATATTGTAAAAGGGGTTAAAAGGGTAGTTATAAGAAATACGGTACTCAGTGTACCATATTGCACCAAAGTAAAATGCACCCCCCCCAGGCGAAACGAGCCAGCCTGGACAGAACTGTAATGGGCCAATCAAGCACCTAAAAACTTCATGCAAATGAAGGATCCAAAAATAAACCAATCCAAAGGAACAAAAAACAGTATAAAAGGGGGCATCTGACCCAGTGAATTTGTGCCACTCTACCTGGAACATCGGAGACATTGCTGCTCAAGAAAGGAAGAAGACCCAGCACCAGTGCTGCAGCATCCTCAATGGGAATGCTCCTGCTCAACCCATGGGGCCCCATGCTTTAGGCCTTATTATAATAAATGCTGAAATCACTTTTAGTACCAGGAGCGTCGTCCCGTTTTTAACAGATTGGTGTTTGCAAAGCATCAAGGCCTTCTCTGGTTCTCACTCTGTCCCCTCAGTGAATAGAGTAGGGGGTTGTACAAAAGGTTGGGAGTGGACACAAGCAAGATGACCCAAAGTAACCAAAGGGATATTCCATGCCTTAAAACATCATGCTCAGCAATAAAAAGGGGAAAGAAGGGATTTAGGGAGGTTATTTATCTTTTGCTTTGGAACTGGCTGGGCATTGGTCTTCCTCTGGAAGGTGGTGACGCCTTTCTAGCACTTATTTTTTTTCTTCGACTTTTTCTTCACTTCTTAAATAATTATGTCAACCTCCAAGTTTTCTCTCTTTTTTCTAAACCCGCGTGTTGTGGTTTAGGAATGGTATTCTCCAATGTAGTGCTCCCACTGAAATCATATGCCAGTCTCTCACTCCCACGCTTGTCCTCTGCTGCAGCAGCTGGAGAGGAGATCTAGAGGCACAAAAGGCAAAAATCAAGGGTTGAGATTGTTTTGCAGAGATATAGCAAAAAACTCCACAACTTGGTGGAAGTTGTGAAGCTGGTATGTTTATTATTACAGCGCCGGACGCATGCGGAGATTACTCTCCTTAAAAGTCATGCGTACTTCTGGGAATTTCAGGTCTCTTTTTATCCCTCTCTCAGATACATATGCATACAATTTCCCAATAGGTTAATGCATATTCATTTTTACAAATTTCATGTGACATTTGCCTCTAGCTATTCTTTATCAGAAAGAATTCCTAGGTCAGGTTGACTTGCACTCACAACAGTCTCTGTCTCTATCACCCTCTGTTTCCCCCCCACCCCCGCCTCCCTTATCACTGTCCTTCATTGAAGCAGTTTCCCTTGAGCTTAGGCCTTGCAGTCAGGCTACACAGACTTAAAGATGTACATTTCACCTAAATCAAAATGGATTTCTACTCTGGAGAATTTCTACTCTGTCTCAAGATAAGAACAATTTACTGGAAACAGCAATAAGATAAGAAAACAAACAGTAACAGCAACAGCAAAAATATTATTGACAGAAGTGTACAAAACAGAGAGTGATTCCCATACAAAAATGCTCACCCTGGAATTTGGCCTGACTGCAGCCACACCACCCTGAGTGCTCCTTCTGGCTTGGAACTGGCACCACACTTGCTCAACCAGAAGGAATCCCTTCTCTGCAGAAGAGACTCCTTTCCACACACACCCCTCCCCCCCAGGCAATAACTTGAGGTGGTAGAGAATAACCTCTGGGTCTTGCCCATGCCCCCTCTTGGCTACTGCAAAAATTAACCCTGTCCTGGCTGAAACCAGGACATTATCCACCTCTTATTCCATAACATATAGTTCATGCCCAGATCCTACACCTTCAACTATACACACACACATGCACATATATATAACTACACATATATACAAACACGGGTATCATTTCCATAGTTAATGTCCATTCCACCAAGATGTCTGTTGAGTTAATTTAGTCCATGACTATGGGTTCTATCTGTCCTGGATGCCTTCCAGAGGAGGAGGGCTGCTGTGCTGTTGGCTAGTTGCAAGCTGCATCAGGAGCTCATGACTGGTGTATCTGGAGCAATCAATCCTCATTGTCCATGGTAGTTATGGCACACAGTGGCAGCATCATTTAGCAACCAATATTATACAATTCAACATTACAGGCTGTTCTCACCCAAAAATCAAATCCCCTTGAGGTAGACATCGTGTTTCCCTATCCCTCTGTATTACCCACCAAGTACATCCAGGTCCTAGAACAAAAACAATCCCACAGATGTGTTTGCCTTTCCTTGAGGCAGGACTAATCCAAACTGTCTTCCCTAACACATTTCTCATATGCACCACGGGGACTTTATCCCCTTCTATGGTATGTGAAGGTTTTGATAGGGTAGAGCCAACTTGATTGGTAGAGTGTCTAGAGTAAACTAAGCAGGTGGCCTTTGCTATATGTACATCCCAATGTTTGAATATCCCACCCCCTTTGTTTTCAATGTGGTTTTTGCTAGTTCACTATACAGTTCAATTTTCCCAGAGGCTGGTGCATGATATGGAATATGATACACCCACTCAATCCTGAGCTCCTCCATCCAGGTGTCTAGAGGCTGTTTTTGAAATGAGTCCAACTGTCTGAGTCAATTTTTTCTGGGATGCCATGTCTCCACAGGACTTGCTTTTCAAGGCCCAAGAGGGTGTTCCAGGCAGTGGTGTGAGGCACAGAGTATGTCTCCATCCATCAATTGGTTGTTTCCACCATTGTCAGCATGTAGTGCTTGCCTTTGCGGGTTTGTGGCAGTGTGATGCAATCCATCTGCCAGGCCTCGCCATATTTATATTTTTACCATTGTCCCCCATAGCACAGAGGCTTTACCTGCGTTACCTGCTTGATTGCAGCACATTTCACAGTTATTGATAATCTGAGACATAGTGCCCATGGTTAAGTCCATCTCTTGATCACAAGCCCATCTATTAGTTGCATCTCTTCTCTGATGACCTGAGGCATCATGGGCCCGCTTAGCCAGAAATAACTCACCCTTATGTTATCAGTCCAGATGTAGATTTTAGTTTTTCTTTTTATTTCTCTTTGCTGATTTATGTCCTGAGATGATAGCTCAGGGAAGCCACTTGCTCGGTTTCTCGGCTGTTTAGGCTTGTAAGTTTTCTGGAAGCTGTTTAGGTGGCCTGGAAAGGCCCAGGGATGGCCTTGAAGAGCCCGGCGCTTCAAAGGACGAGGAGAGACTTCTGATCTTGTCTCAGTCTTGGTGTTTATTAATTGCTTATCTAAAAGATTTTCTTTCAGCCCGACAGAGGTCTGCACAGCAAGTCAGCCATGGGCACACTGCACAAGCCCCCGGGCGGTCACTTATCTTTATACCCGAAGTTACGTGTACAATATTTATCATTTTTCCCCAATACCTTCTACCCTTATTAACCGGTGCACTTCTAGTAATAACCAATCCCAAAGTGCCACCATCACCACAGAAGATGGAGGCCAAGAAGAAGAAGAAGAAGGACAGGACACGCCCCAATTCCTCCATCTTACTTCTTTAGACCCCCCTGTACCAAAATCCTAAACCCTGTGTTTTACACTTTAACTAACTTATCCCTTCACCATTCACCCAGTGAAACCTTCCCAGTCCTCATACAGGCGTCGTCTCCTGTGTCGGATCAAAGTCCAGCCACCAGACACTTCTGGCAACATTCCAGGACTCCCGAGCCCCCCAAGGGTGGTCTCGGCCTCTCTGCACCTCCATCCTGAGGTGCTGAGATCCCACATCCAGATTCACTTTAATCTTCGCAGCTTGATCCACCGGTCTGTTGTTGTGATGTTCTTCAGTGGACTGATTTTTGGGTAAGTGTGCATCTACGTGATGTACTTTTACAACCAAATTCTCTACCCAGGAAGTTATGTCTTGCAAGAATTCAGCAGACCAGATGAGTTTCCCTCTACACTGACAATTCCTCTTTTTTTACATCAGTCCAGCCACCCCCACAAAGCATTTACTACCACACCCGAGTCAGTGTCGAGGCAGATTGCTGGCCATTTCTCTCATTCAGCAATATCTAAAGTCAGCTGGACCACTTTCAGCTCTGCACTCTGACTTGATCCACCTTCTCCCTAGGCTGCTTCCGTGACTTGCTGTGTAGGGCTCCATATGGCTGCTTTCCATTTTTATTTGTCCCTACAGTACATCAGGAACCATTAGTGAAGAGAGTATATAATTTCTCATTTTCTAGTAGCTGATTATATGGTGGTGCCTTCTTAGCATGTGTTACCTTGTCCTCCACTGATGATGATAGTCCAAAATCTTTGCATTTGGGCCAGTTTGTGATGACTTCCAAGATCCCTGGGTGATTGCAGTTTCCTACCTGAGCTCACTGCCTGATCAGTGCAATCTTCTTACTTCAAGCAGCATCAGTGGCATGATGGAACTTCCCATTTGAACATCCAGCCCGGCACTGACAGCTGGGGTGACAGGAGGAGGTGTGCTTTGGTGCCAATCACTTCTGAAGCAGCTCAAACCCTTTCTTAAGCTTCCAGTATGTTTTTTTCAGTTGGAGTGTAAAAGGTCCTGAATCCTTTATATCCCCTACTCCAGAACTCAAGGGATCATCCTTGGGTGTCCTAGGGTAATTTTTGTCAGAGGCTCCAGGAAGGACCATTCTCCTCAGTTGTTGTTTAAACCACATTTTTCACATCGGATGCTGTTGCAACTGGCCCAAGGGCTACTGCATGAACTATCTGTTGCTTAATTTGTTCAAAGGTTGTTGCTGTTAAGGATCCCACTTGAAATCATTCTTCCATGTCACACAGTAGAGAGGGCTGACAATCTGACATTAGTCTGGAATATGCATGCTCCAAAAACCCAGGGTTTCCAGCAAAGCCTGCATTTCCTTCTTGCTGGTTGGTGGGTGTGGCTATAGAGCCCCAGTTGGCACAAAGCACCAGGACTCCATCAGATGGCTGTATAGATCTATTTATTAAAGCAACATGTTGCCTTTATAGTTTTACAAGATATTTACATTTACTTTGCAAACACAAAAGCTGCCCATTGGCCATAAAAAAGAAACAAAACTCTCAATAGGTGAAAAGGAGCCACGTCACTCTGTGAGCCAACCAAAGTCCATATCTTTTTACTTTCTTTCTTCACATTGTCATGGTGATAGCCTTGGTACCTTCCTTGAGAGAGATATGAGGCTTTCTTTATCTTCAGGAAGCCTTTGCTGGCTCACAAGAACAGAAATGTCTTTTCTACAATTCCCCTTTTTTGTATTTGACCCGCAAACAAAACTGCTAAGGACTTCTGCAGGGCCCTTGCAAAAAAATCTTAGCAGACAGAGGATCCATTCTTCATTCACCTACAGATAACCAACTTCTACCAAATCCACAACACACCCTCACAATCTTAACATTCATATACAAACAAGGCACATAAAAAATAGATATTTAAATACTGTTATAGACCTTGCAATTTCCGGATGACACATTTGTAGCAGTGTGGAAACCCAGGACACCAGGAATATTTCTCTGTCTGTTCTGGGGTGCCCTGATCCCCAGGGGAGCACTGACTTTGACACTCATTCATGGAGAAAGTTTCCTGGACTTCAAGACAGACTAGAATCCACAAAAGTGTGAAATAGATTATAGAGAGTAGTGTAGGTGTATCACTTGGTGAGAAATTTAGGTTTTGGGATTTTTAGTATGTTGTGGATGGAAGCAAGATGGAGGGCACAGGGTGTCATCCTGGGTTTCTTCTTCATGCTTCTTTTTCCTCCTTCATGGGTTTGGGTGGCATTTTGTAATTAGGCAGAAAAGTCTGCATTGCGAGCTCTTTGGGATCAGTTATTGGGTTAAAAGGGAAAATAATCTAGGTGTCAGTTCTTAATTGGATAGTTTAGTCTTAAAAGACCTTGTAACAAGAGATTGTTAGACCTTTTGTGCCTTCTAAAGAAAAGTTGCCGAACTCACAGTAGTAACACTTTTTTACTGATAAGAAATAATAAACACTTGAGTCTGAACATGAACTACTGTCTCAAGTGCCTTCAATCCAGACCAAGAGAAACCGACAACTGGTACCCCCACATAGCAGAATGACACCTTCATCTCTACTCAAATAAATTTCTCCTGCACAGAGTCAGTGACCAAGTCATCTGCCTAGTCACCACTTAGAACAAAGCAGCATCCACTTAACTTCACAACTGGTTGCTGCTATCATAATGGGCAACCAATCTAGTTGCTCAAAGTGTGGACTTCAGCTACTAATTCAACCCCTATGCAAAGACAACACTTCTCCCTTAGGTACATCAAATTCCCCTGCTTTGGGACTGTCTGTGCCCTGCAAAAGGAAATGGTATGACACTGCATTGCTGCGGTCACAGGGCGATGTTCTCTGGCCCCTCATTCCCCAAGACTGACGCAGTCTTGAGAGGGGCCACCCCTGGATCGGTGTGGAGACTCTCTCGGGTGGCAGTGTGTACAGGGGCTCGCAGCTCCCTGCAGCTGTCGACTGTGGCATGGGTGGCACAGCAGCAGCACAGTACAAAGAACCAAGGCAAAGGAATAGGAAGTCATCACTTGTTTGAGTTCGAAGGAAGTTTATTTCCCCAGGGGAGTCAAAGACAAGTGACATCAACTGAGGGCAAAAGAACTGCTTTTAAGGAAGGAAGGAAATAAGGGGAGGACTCAACTTTTCACCAATAGGAAGGCATTAAGGCAAGGGTGCAGGGTAAGGGCTATCCAATAGAAGCCAACAAGGGGAAGGAGCAAACCTTACAATCCAATCTTACTTCGAGGAAGGGATGAAGGACAGGGAACATTCCAGAGGAAAAAAGGTGTGCTATCTTTGACAGACAAGGGTAAGACAAGCAAAAAAGGGAGGTACAAGGAGACTGACAGGGGGATTGACATACATTTGGCAGGAAAACCTTGTGATAAACATCTCAGGACTGAACCTTCAAGGAAGCCAAATGGGGTGCATGGAATGAACCATTACAAACTTATAACAGGGACTATTACAGAAGAACGAACTGTAAAATAATAGACTACCACATCTTCTCCTTATTTGTTTTAAAATGTTGAAAAAGAAGCAGGAGAGGGGTAGGAACTTAGTTTTTAAACTCAGTCTCTCAGACTTTGATGCTTTCAGGCACGTCTTCTTCCCACCACCGTTGTTCCGTAGTGGCTGCTGCCACTACCACTTTGGAAGAAGATGACCCGTTGGTAGCAGTCGAGATAACTCTCTTTAAAATTCCAAACACTAAAGAGACTAAAAATATGACAACTATAAAATAGCCTATATCTTTTGGAAATAGAAATGGAAAGCATCCAACCCGACAACCCCCAGTTCTTAAACAAATCTCTGAACCAATCCTCATTTTCTTGTTTTACATCCCCAATCATGTCCTTCTTCTCATTGATGGAAGCATGGATGCTTTAGTTAAAACAACATTTTTGAGGTTGGGGAATCATCCATGCTTTGCAGGATTGGCAGAGGGATGCTATGCGCCACAAGTGTTGGACTCTCAGGCTCGGTCGGGTGGATGCCTAGAACAAAGGAAACAATTACTCAAGGTTAAACATGACACACATTAGGGTTTTCAATAGGAAGTTAGAGTTCCCCTCTTTCTTTGCAGCACTTGTGATTTGAGGCAACTGCACCATTTGTAGGGTTGTTTAGAGGGTTCAGAGGGGTTTGTCCTGGTTTAGGGCAAATTTGGTGGAGAGTTTCCAAAGGAAGGCCCCTCCAGAAAGCAAACCCACAGGGCCCCTTCCCCCAACCAGTTCGGGAAGAATTTCTCAGAGAGAAGTGGAAAGAACCTGTTTATTTACCAGGCACAACATCCCCCAGCACACAAAATGAACAATACCGGATGACACCACTCTGGAGAAAGATGAAAAATTCAGAAAGTCTCTCTAGGGAGTGGTCACTCTGTCATCAGTCCTTCCGGCACTGGGGCAGCTGATGCAGCCACAAGGTGTAAACTCTCGGTGTTCCCAGGTCCCAGTCTGGAGCAGGTTCCAGATGGTTGAAAAAAGGAGAGGGGAAACAGTCCAGGAAGAAATTTGGACTGTTTAGCTAAAGAGCAGAAGCAAAAAGCAAAAAGCAAGCAGAAGCAAAGCAAGCAAGAAGCGAGAGCGAGCAAAGCGAAAAAGCAAAAGCAGCAAAAGCAAAAGCAGCAGTCTCTGTCCTGTCAGGCTGATAAGAAAAACCAAAACAAAACTTTCACTCTTCAGAGCCAGTCTTAAAGGTACAGAACATAATATCCAACATTAACAGAACACATGAATGGGTATACAGGCATCAGAATGTTACCCTAGGACAGGTTGTAGTTGGTTGGTGTTTTCTGTTAACTGGGATATACAGCTTGACCCACTTCTGGGGGATCCATCTCACCCTGGAGGGCGTAGACACACACGTGTACCCACGCCCCCAGGTTACCAGTTGAAAGGGCCCTTGGATTTTCCCAGATTCTGGGTCTCTGACCAGAACCGGCAGTTTTTCTTCCAACTGAAGCTGGCGGTGCTGATGAAAATGCTTCAGAATGGGTGGATTCAGGTCCTCTAAAGAACAATTGAGAAAGTTGATTGTGAACAGTGCTTTATATTACCTTTGATGTGGTGCAGCAATCTGGGTGTCTCCTCTTTGGCGGTTGGGGACTTTTTTAAGAGTCTGATGAGTCCTTTCTATCACTGCCTGGCTGGTGGGGGAGTGCGGTATCCCTATCAGATGTTGGACCCCCATTCTGGAAGTATAGGTTGGGCAGTTGTCAGTTTTGATGGTATTGGGGACCTCTAAAGTCGCAAAAGCCTGCACCAGATGCCTTTGTGCATCTGCGGCTTTTTCGTCTGTGTGGACTGAGGCAAAGACTGCTCCTGAGAAGGTGTGAACTGAGACATGTGAATATTTTAATCTTCCAAACTCTGGTAAATGAGTGAAATCTGTCTGCCACACTTCACAACTGCGGTGTCCTCCTGGGTTCACTCCTGAACCCAATGATGTTAAGGAGGACTCCTGACAGTTTGGGCATGTGGCCACAATTGCCTTGGCCTGATAATGCCTTAGATGGAATTGACGAATCAGACCAGGAACGTTCTGGTGGAATTGCTAATGGCTGAGTTGTGCCTGCTGGAAGATGTTGGGTAGGCCAGCTAGTTGTAATGGAGAGGCTAGGGCGTCTGCTTTACTGTTCCCCTCAGCAATGAATCTGGCGAGGTCAGTGTGTGACCTCACATGCATCACAAAAAAGAATTACTCCCAGTGAGAAACTAGATATATAAGCTTCGAGAGCAAGCTGAAAATAACTGCATAGGAGACCTCCTTTAAAATGGCATGTTTTGCTCTGGACACTACTCCAACTACATAAGCCGAATTGGTAACAATGTTAATTGGTTCTGGGAATTTCTTGAAGGCCCTAGCAACTGCATACAACTCAGCAACTTGAGGAGAGCCTTCCATGACCTTAATGTCGGCTTGTTTTGCGGAGATAAACAAAACTCCACAACTTTTGTGAAAGTTGTAAAGCTGGTATGTTTATTACAACACTGGACGCATGTGGGAATCGTTCCCCTAAAATGACATGCGTACCTCTGGGAATTCTAGATCTCCTTTTATCTCCCTCTCAAATACATATGCATGCAATTTCACAATAGGTTCATATATATTCATTCCACTGATTACACGTGACACTTGCCACTAATTCTTCAGAAAGAACTCTTGGGTCAGGTTGCTCTGCTCTGTCTGCTCCTTTCCTCCCTCCTTATCTCTTGTCCTTCGGCTGAAGCAGCCTTTCCAAGCACAAGCTCTTCGAGAGAACAGGCAGTCAGACTAAACAGCAAGCTACAGACTTAACTCAAAGATGTACATTTCCCCTAAATCAAAATGGATTTCTACCCTGGAAAATTTCCACTCTGCCTCAGGCTTCCCACTGCTGAGTTTGAGGTTCTTTCCAAGTCATAACAGACTTGTGGTATCCTCTGGACGCATCAGTAGAAATGGTCAAGGCCTTCAATGGGTGTTGACTTTAGATATCTTTTGGAATTAAATTGAATTCTGTCTTAAACAATTGGTGGCCTGCATGATGTATGGAAATTTGACCTGGATAGCTATCTAGAGCAAATTGTAAACTTTCATTCTCACAGAGCAACTTCTCCAGTGTCTCCTTGGTTAGTATCCCTGTCATTGTTTTGATGGGGACATGGATGCATGTGAAATCACATCCTGCCAACAGTTGCATTTGAGCCCTAGCTTTGGTGATCAGCTGGGCCATCAGCTCTTGTGGCTGTGTGATACTTTTGGCCAGCTGATGACCAAGGAACACCCACTCTATAATCAAGAGGGGGTTCTTCTGGTCTTTGTCCCATTGAAAAATGAGCCCGTGAAGGTGAGGCAGCTTACCTAAGATGATAAAGTTGAAGGGAAGGCCCACCCGACAGCGATGGGCCTGTCAGCCTTCCAACGTTGACTGTACTTTCTCAAGACCCTGCTTCACCTTCTGAGTCAAGGCCCTTGGAGAATCTAACTCCTCCCTCCCCTTTAATGTGTTGAAGAGGGGAGATAGATCCCCCTTGGTGAGCCCCAGTCAGGGCCTGACCCAGTTCAATGACTCACACAGCTGGTGGAGGTCTCGTAAAGTCTTCGGATTATCATTGATGAGGATTGTCTGTGGTGTAATGGTCCTGTTTGAGATCTCAAGGCCTAGATACTTCCAAGGCGGCAGTTTTTGTACTTTGTCTTTTTTCAGCTTGAATCTAGCCACCAGCAAGGCAGTGACAGCATCCTCAAGAGCTGCTGCAAGTATATTGTTATCAGGCGCACACACAAGCACATCATCCATGTCATGATAGATGACACAATTCCCTGCCCTGGGGACAGAACTCTGGCAACCTACCACTGGCAGATAGAAGGAGAGAATTTGAGGCCTAGAGGCAATACTTTCCAGTGGTAGCACTTCATGGGGGCTTCACTGTTGATGGAGGGCACAGACAAGGCAAAGTGCGGAGCGTCAGCTGGGTGGAGGGGAATTTGAAAAAAACAGTCTTTAATATCTATTACCACCAATGACCAATTTCGGGGAAGCATTGAGGGGAACGGCATCCTTGGTTGGAGGGACCCCATGTCTTCGATGACATCATTTATCTTTCTCAAATCACCTGTCTTTCCCCGGCTTTTTGATGACAAACACTGGGGAATTCCAAGGGCTGTTAGTTTCGACGATAAGACCTTTTGCTAACACTTCTTCCAAAATTTGAGTGAGCACATTTAATTTCTGCTTATTTAGCGGCCACTGTTCTCCCAGACTGGTGTATCTGTCAGTCAATTTAGTTTCTGGGTAGGGCCCTTCTCAGTGACCACCACTAAAAATCATGAGGGGCCGGAAGTTCCAATTTGGCCCCCCATTAAGACATGGCATCTCTCCCCCACAGGGTGAACTTGGAATTCAGTAGGAATGGGTGTACAGAGGCCAAATGCCCATTCGGTCCCTTAATTTGTTCAATGCTCTTGGATCTTTTAGCCAATTGGGTGCCCCCAACACCTAGAACCTCACTGTACACGCTTTGCAGCTCCCACTGTGATGGTCATTTGTATGGAGGAATGACTGCCATGTCTGCCCCTGTGTCCATCATCCCCTGCAGTTGGATGGAATGCCTCCCTCTCTTAAGGTCACACCATATGAGGGGCTTGTCTTCTCCCCGCACTTTGGTGAAATAAACAGAAAGGTCCAGGTCATCATAAAGGGCATAAAGCACTGGAATGGCCTGTGCGATGACCTGGCCTTTTGGCAGGAAGGGAGGGGGGTGGACACAGCGCGCCATGAGACTGAATCACTCAGGATTGAGTGACAGGATTCCGGGGCCAATTTCATTTTCAAGGGGAGTGTGCTTGGTGTCCCTGACAACAAGGTACTTGCAGTTTAACGATTTAATGCACCTGTGGTCCTCTGTCTGCTGGATATGAGGAATGAGTTTGGGTTCTGCAGCGACAACATGCCAGTCCTGAAGAACAAACTGTAAAATAACAGACTACCACAATGGTACAAGACACATTTCTCAGTACTATCAATGTCTTCGTAAGAGAATTCAAAGAACAGAAGCAAAAGTAACATCCACTAACTTAAATTTTGGATTTTCAGTGTAAGTCAATAACTGCCTTTACTCTGCCTTGAATTACCATCTTGACCACACATTCTTTGAAGGTCCATGCTTCCATCCACCTAATAACCAATGTAATTACCTACTCATTTTTCTTCAAGTGTGGAACCACCCACCCTGTCCTTTCCTGTATGCTCCAAATAAGGTTTAATGCAATGGGCAGAGATCCAATGAGGGCCATTTTTTGTTAAAACACATGCATATCCTCTTCCCCATATTACTAATTCTACTTGACCAGTCCACTTTTCCGTGCTTAAATCTTTTACCCATACCTTAATACCTTTCTTAAAGTTTGGCTGTTTTGAATTCAAAGACAAAAAATTATAGAATATAGGAGACAATTGTAAGTCAGGTAATGGACGCAAAAAGTTTAACACATAAACAGCTTTATCTAATCTCACTTGAGATGAGCCCCTCTACATGCCCCCTTTTTGTTTTTGTACCTGGTGCTTCAACACACCATGGGCACGTTCAATAATTGCTTGGCCTGTCGAAGCACGAGGAATACGAGTGGAATGATAACACCCCAGGCACGAAAAAAAATTTGCAATTTCTTTGAAACATACGCTGGGCCATTATCTGTCTTTACATGTGATGGAACACCTAAGATGGAAAAGGCATGGCAAAAGTGATGAATAACATCCCGTTCTTTTTCACCTGCCAATGCTGAGGCAACCATGGCATGAGAAAAGGTGTCAATTGTAACATTAACATACTTTAAATGGCCAAATTCAGGCATTTTTGTAACATCTGTTTGCCATTCTTGTAAAGACAGTAACCCTCTAGGATTAGTACCATAATATTGCGAAACATGAGACATATGACAATCAGGACAAGAAGAAATAATTGACTTTGCTTCACTATGTGATAATTTAAATTGCTGCCATAGTGCCTGAGCACCTTGATGAAAAAATTGGTGAGATATAACAGTTTGCTGTAACACATTAGGCACCGCTTTTACTGCTGAGGCAGCCACAAGGGAATCCACACAGGCGTTACCTTCAACAAAAAATCCAGATAGTGATGTATGGCTATGAATATGCATAATAAAATAAGAATGCTTTCAATTATGAATAACACAATTTCAACAACATAACAAATAAAGGTTTCTCCTTTACATTATACAATGCAGCTTGATCCAACTGTTTCACTAAATTAGCAACATAAACATAATCAGTAACTGTATTTATGGAACTAGGAAATAAGGTAAAGGCCAAAAGTACGGCAAAGAGTTAAACTAATTGAGGACACCCTTGTTGAGCCATTACTTCATATTCCCAGCGGTCATCCTTCTTCCAGACTACAGCAGCTTTTCCAGTTTTCCCTGATCCATCTGTAAAAACTGTGGCACCTTCCACTGGAACAGAAGAACAACGTTGTTTCCCCTGAAAGGGAATCTTCTTAGTGAAATTCAAAATAGGATGACAAGGTTAATGATATACTATTTGACCTGTAAAAGAAAAGGCAGATTGTGACTCATGATTGTTTTGAGAACACCACTCAAAATACCATTGTTGTACCAGTAAGACAATAGTTACAGGATCATGGCCTAAGATCTCATGGCAGCCTCTGTGACCTTTGATAATGATGTCTGCAAAAAGCTCATAAAGACCTGGAGCTGTTTTTCGGGACCTGAAAGATAGAAATATCCATTCCAATATATGCAATTTTTCTTCCCATTCATCATTCCATTGACACAACAATCACAGAATCACAGAATCACAGAATTTCTAGGTTGGAAGAGACCTTTAAGATCATCAAGTCCAACCCATGTTCTAATACCTCAACTAGATCATGGCACCAAGTGCCACATCCAGTCTTTTTTTAAACACATTGAGGGATGGTGACTCCACCACCTCCCTGGGTAGATGATTCCAGTATTTGACCACTCTTTCTGTGAAAAACTTCCTCCTTAATTCTAGCCTGTATCTCCCTTGGCGCAACTTGAGACTGTCCTCTTGTTCTATCTGTTGTTGCCCGGAGAAAGAGACCGACCCCCAGCTCACCACAGCCACCCTTCAGGAAGTTGAAGAGAGTGATAAGGTCACCTCTGAGTCTCCTTTTCTCCAGGCTGAACAACCCCAGCTCCCTCAGTCGTTCTTCATATGGCTTGTGTTCCAAGCCCCTCACCAGCCTTGTTGCTCTCCTTTGAACTCGCTCAAGCATCTCAACGTCCCTCATAAACTGAGGGGCCCAGAACTGGACGCAATACTCAAGGTGTGGCCTCACCAGTGCCGAGTACAGGGGAAGAATGGCCTCCCTGTTCCTGCTGGCCATACCATTCCTGATACAGGCCAGGATGCCATTGGCCTTCTTGGCCACCTGGGCACACTGCTGGCTCATGTTCAGCCAACTGTCAACCAGCACCCCCAGGTCCCTTTCCACCTGAGCACTGTCCAGTTACACCGTCCCCAGCTTATAACGTTGCAGGGGGTTATTGTGGCCAAAGTGCAGGACTCGGCACTTGGACTTATTGAACTTCATCCCATTAGATTCTGTCCATCCATCCAACCGTTCCAAGTCCCTCTGCAAAGCCCTCCAACCCTCTAACAGATCAACACACATTCCCAGATTAGTGTCATCTGCGAATTTGCTAATGAAAGACTCTAAACCCTCATCCATGTCATCAATAAAAATATTAAACAGAACTGGCCCCAGCACAGACCCCTGAGGGACACCACTGGTGACTGGCCGCCAGCTGGATGCATCACCATTCATCATCACTCTCTGGGCCCAGCCATGCAGCCAGTTCCTAACCCAGCAAAGAGTGTTCCTGTCCAAGCCACAGCCTGCCAGCTTGTCTAGGAGTATGCTGTGGGAGACAGTGTCAAAGGCCTTGCTGAAATCCAAATAAACAACAGCTAAAGCCTTCCCTGCATCCACTAGTCATAAAAGGTGACCAGGTTGGTTAAACATGACCTACCCCTCCTAAACCCATGCTGACTGGGTCTGATATCCTGGCCATTCTGTAAATTCTGTGTGATGGCACTTAATATAAACTGTTCCATTATTTTGCCAGGTACTGAGGTCAGGCTGACTGGTCTATAATTACCAGGATCCTCCTTTGCACCCTTTTTATGAATGGGTATCACATTAGCCAGCTTCCAGTCATCGGAACCTCACCAGTGAGCCAGGACTGTTGGTAAATGATGGAGAGTGGCTTTGCAAGCTCATTTTCCAGCTCTCTCATTACCCTGGGGTGGATCCCATCTGGTCCCATAGATTTATGAACATCCAAGCATTTCAGTAGTTCTATGACAGCCTCCTCTTGGATAATGTGGGGACCATTCTGCTCCCTGACACCACCAACCAGCCCAGGCGGGCAGGTGTCTTGAGGGCAAGTCATCTTCCCACTAAAAACTGAGGCAAAATGGTATTTCATCATCTCTCAAAATAAATAATTGCCCACCAACAGAAACATCTATCCTGGTAACAAATTTAGATGTCAAGGCCAATTCAATTTCTTCTTCAGCCTTTTTTTCCTGCAGCGGTCAAATGTCTCATCTGTAGAGGAAGTAATCCCTGACAGTAGGTCATACAAAGGTTGCAGTTGATGATTAGTTATCCCCAAGTATGGCCTAAGCCAACATATTGCACCAACCAATTTCTGTACATCAGCAACATTTTTAATTTCAATGTCCAGTTTTACAGGTTGAGGCACAATTTGAATTTTGGTGATTATCAACCCCAAATATTTCCAAGGCATCTGTCTTTGAACTTTCTCTGGGGCGATAACCAAACCAAAGGCTTCTAAATTTGTCACAGTGCATTGTTCAAGAGTCGATAATTGTTGTTTATTTTCAGATGCTAACAAGATATCGTCTATGTAATGATAGCAGTAACAATTGCTAAATTGCTCTTGGAGCTTAGATAAAGCCTGTGCCACAAACCATTGACAAATACTTGGAGAATTTCTCATTCTTTGAGGCAAAACAGTCCACTGATATCTTTGGCGCAGTTCGTCATGATTTAAAGAAGGCACAGTAAAGACGAATTTTTCCTTATCCTGATTAGCCAATGGAATTGTAAAAAAGCAATCTTTCAAATCAATGATAATTATTTCCCATCCTTGTGGAGTCATTGTAGGCATCAGGAGACCTGATTGTAAAGCACCCATTGTGGCCATCACAGCTTTTATGCACAGCAAATCGTGCAAAAGTCTCCATTTACCAGATTTCTTTTTTATTACAAACACAGGTGTATTCCATGAGCCAAATGATTTTTCAATATGTCCAGCTTGCAATTGTTCTTTTACTAAGCCTCGCAGGGCAAGAAGCTTTTCAATAGGCAGGGGCTACTGATCAGTCCAGACAGGCTTATCTGGCAGCCATGTCAAGGACACAACCGGACGTTTAAAGCCCTGCATCCCAGTGGGCCCCACTAAAAATCCATTGTAGTTTTAAAACCCCACTGGGTTAAGCAATCATGTCCCCATAAATTAGATGGAGCATTAGTAACATAAGGTCTGATGTTAGCTTGTTGGCCTTCAGGATGTATCACAGTGATTACAATAGCAGATAAAGCACCAGCAGTTGACCCATCTAACCCAACAACTCCAAAGGTTGATTGAGTGGGGGGCCATGTTGGAGGCCAAACAAACTGTGAAATTATAGTTACATCTGCTCCTGTGTCAAGTAAACCTGATATTGTTGTAGTTTCTGGATGACATCCCTTAGCAGTGACCAAACACTGTATTTACTGGATGCTCATCTGTCACCTTTTGAGTCCAGAGAACCTGAGGTGGTCCAGTAGATCCAAAACCTCCAGTGCCATGACTCCGGTCCACTACAGTTGGAACACAATTCATAAAAGGAACAAGTTGAGCAATACAAGTACCTTTTTGAATAACAACAGGAGGTTCACTAACAGACACCATAACCTGAATTTGTCCTACATAATCAGAATCAATAAGGCCTAAATGCACATTAACACCTTGAATAGTGCTACTAGATCTTCCCATTAGGAAAGCGCTCAAACTTTGGCCTATAGGACCATGGGCATCAAGAAGCATTTTACCTATACCTCTTGTCAAAATAGTTACTGTGTCAGTTGTCAGTATATCAAACCCTCTTGTGGCCCCTGCGTATCATTCACAAATGGAGAGCTTTGCAGTGCTGGCAGGGCTCATGATTGTCATTGGAGTATTTGTGTCTCCACGTGCCCCTTCATGTTCTTCTTCCAGTTTCCCAGCGTTTGTTGACCACCTGAAAAAGATCGTGCCTTACTGTCCCAGGGTGATGTTATGATGCTTGTGTCCCCAGTCGTCTGTTCTGTTTATGCTGGATATTATGCTCTGTGTCTTCAAGGCCGGCTCTGAAGAGCGTAGTATTGTTTTGTTTTGTTATCAGCCTGCTCACTCCCCCATAGTTGGTGGGACACAGAGATGGGGCAGTACATAGGGCTGCTTTTGCTTTTTTTGCGCTCGCTTTCTCTTTGCTCTTGCTCCTGCTTTGCTCTTGCTTTTGCTTCTGCTTGCTAGTCAGTTTAGCTAGGCAGTCCAAATTTTCCCTGGACTGTTTTTCTTTCCCTTTTCTTGGAACCACTTGAACCTGGTCCGGACTGGGACCTGGGAAATACTGAGAGTTTGCACTTTGTGGCCTGCAGCAGTCATTCCCAGCTCCGGAGGGACCGATAACAGAGCAACCACTCCCAGGAGAGACTTTCTGAATTTGTCATCTTTTTCAGAGCGGTGAAAGAGTTTTGTCATCCAGTATTGTTCATTTTGTGTGCTGCGCCTGTTAAATAAACAGGTTCTTTCCACTTCTCCCTGAGGAATCTTTCCCAAACCGGTTGGGGGAAGGGGCCATGTGGGTTTGCTTTCTGGAGGGGCCCCCTTTGGAGGTTTTCTCCCAAATTTGTCCTAAACCAGGACACTTGCATAGTTTAGCAATGTGGCCAAAGTTACCACAATGATAACAAGGCACTTTATTGGTCCAAATTACCCTAGAATGTACACATCGTCCAGTAGTTTGAGGGCATTGTGCCTTCACATGCTCTGATTCTTCACAAGCAGAATTTACAGGAACAGCTTTTGTGTCAAAGACAATGAAAAAGCTTTCCGTATGTGACATTTTGTAAGTGACATAGAAATAACCAACAACAAATCGGCATGTTTTCATGCCATTTCATAGTCAAAAAACTTTGTCTCATTTTGAGCTTCTAGGGAATGCTTAATTTGTCCCAAACTTAATGTCTTTATGAATGTAAACTATTCATGTTAGATAATAGATTTTACTGAATCACACATACATTTTTTGCTTTTGTTAAAACTAGCTTTGTATTTTCAGTAGACTGTAGATTTTGACATGACTGCTTATTAGAGGAATTCAAGGTTAGCTGTGCAGATGTAGTGTGTTTCTGCCTACAGATAGCATTATATCATTGCTTGCTTTAACACTGTGTAGCGAGGTTTAAACTTTTCAAAAGAAATGCTGATTTATTGCATGATTAGTAAAACTTGTCAGGTAAGATGCATACTGCCTTTTCAAGAATTTTGATTTTAAAGTCTGATTGGACTGAATTAATACCGATTCTTTGCTCAGTTATAGTGATGTTAGTTGTTACCATGAAAATTAGAAACCTGTACACCTGGAAAAATATTTGCAAGTCAGAACCCCCAGAGCAACATTTATCACTATGTGTCTAATGTTTTAGTTTGTGGACTGGAAAGTTCATATTTGTAAGATACAGTACCCCCTTAGACAAATCAGTAGATCCCTCCTTGGAAATATTTTGGGTGGATATTAACAGAACAGCAATTAACTTTCAAACCTTGAGCTTTATCTGCAGCAGCTATTTTAGAATTAGATATAATTAGCACATGAAACTCCACTGCAAAGGCAAGCAGAACTGTGCTGGCTTTGCCTGTTCGCTTGCTTTTTTTACCCCACAGCTTTGATAAGGTAATTTTACTGAGAATCTTTTGCCATGTGGACACACGTGGCAGCATTTTGGATAGGTACACCTATTAAATTATTCAAGTGTAGTTATTCTTCCTTTCCACCTATAAATTGAAATTGGACTTGATATCAAAACAGTGTAAGTACATTGATGGACCACAAGTGCTGTAAAAAGTAGCTCACTCCTTTAGAATCGTCCATACCATGACTTTGTAGCTGTTTATATACAAGTGTCAGTCTTACATATCCACTGACCTAACTGAGTTACATGTGAAAAACTCATGACAGTATTATATAACTAGGTCCTTGATGCTTTATCCTTAAATAATTATATCTCATTAGCTTTAATAGTCCAAGCTCAAATCTGTTGTACAGGCAATCTCAAAAAGCTGTCTTAGCATCTACAAACTGAGCAGGTTTGAAGTGCAACTTGCCAAGATATACACTGTTGTCATTTTTCTGAGTGAAATTGCACTTTAAAACCCCTGGCAAAGTTATGCTTACACTAGAAAAATTACGACTATGAATGAGTATTTTCAATAATATTTGCACTTACCATGAGCTATAATCAAAACTAAATTATGTAAAATCACAATGTATTTGCCACATCTTTATAATCTCTTCAGTAAATCCATGTTGCTGGAATTTCATTTATGAATCAGTCCTTTACTTGCATATTGTTCATCAATGTTTAACTGTTGCATGACAAATTTTTGGTAGCTTTCTTGTAATGATGGAGTCAAAATGAGTTAAATTCTGTTGAATTTAACAGAAAAAAATAACATTTTTCTGTAAAATCTGAAACTTTTAAAGGGACACTCCCAAGTCTCACTTTAGTTTTGTTAAATTTAAGTGATGGTAATTTGAAGTTCTGTTATGTTTAAGTTCTGTTATCTTTAGGTGTTATTAAATTTAAGTTCTGTTAAGTTTAATTTCTGTCAAGTTTAGGTGTTGTTAAGTTAAAGTGATGGTCAATTTAAATTCTGTTATTTTAAGTTCTGTTAAATTTAAGTTCTATCAAGATTATTTTCTGTTCAGTTTCAGTAATGTTAACTTTAAGTTCTGTTAGGTGTACTTTGTTACGATTAAGTGACATGAAGTTTCAGTGATGTTAAGCTTAAGTTCTGTTGAAATATGCTTGTTTAAATTACAAGATACAGTTCTTTTGAGATAAAGTGGAATCTATCAGCGATTGAGAGACAGGGACATCTGAGTTTAGATCAGAAGCCGATTTTGTTGTGAATACAAGGCATTTATAAAGAGTTTTACTTGTATGGAACTTATATAGGGTTATATTTTTTGTAACAATTTCCCATTGGTTACGCATTCTTCGTGACATCACGTCACCTGGTAACATTATCTTATCACAAAGTTTCACAACATGTTTCTTGGTCACTTCTTCCCCAGGGAGCATTTATCTGTGTTTGTTTCCCACTGTTTCTGCTTGATCAGGCCTAAGATATCAGGCTCCTTTATCAGTTCCATTGCACTCTCTGTTTTATTCCCCATAGCTCCCCCTTTCTGTTCAACCAAAAATACACTCTTAAGTGACTTGTCTATTAATTTTTGCACACATAGTAAAATAACCATAACAATGCATAATATAATGCCTAATACATATAAGCCTATTTTAACTACATTTCTTATCTATCCACCAAGTCTCAAATCCCCCAGAAGTCAGCCTAGACAATAAAGTCCATCATCTACTTGCAGTTTGTTTACATCCTCTTTCAGAGCTTGAATGCTTGCATGAATTGATTGGGAGTGGTCAGACAGGTTCATACAATACATTCCATCAAATTTTTCATATCCATGTCTTTGTGCTAAGAGCAAAAAGTCTATTGCTGCCCTATTTTGCAAAGTAGTGTGTCTAATAGAATTAACATCAGTTAAAAGTCCTGTTTAAGCTAAGGACGTAGCATTAGTTTGTTTAGCTAGCCAATAACCTAATTTGTTAAGTAATCCTAAAGCTTTTCCTGCTGCTACACTAGGAGTAAAAAATTATTCCGCCTATCACTGTCCTTTAAACCAAAAATCAAACTCGCCATCACAATCTTTGTCAAAAGTATGTAAGTTTTGTTTAAATTTAGAGGCATATATATGTTGAAAAATCATGGACATATTAGTGGTTAAAAGGGATAATCGCCCAAGGCTACATGTTCCTCCTTTAATATGCCATGGGATGGCAAGCCAAGCCCTATCCCCACAAATTAAAAATACCCCAGGAGGTAAAAGTAATGGAGCATTGGTTGAGTGAGAAATAATCCTGGATGTATAATTACACCAAGCGCTCACATTTTTATACACAGGGTGATGAGGGGAAGCAACACAAGCCTTAGACTGATTTTTCCCAGAATAATTAAACCTTATACAAAGATCCATTTTCACTGAGCCCAGAGGTTCTAACTCTTGAGACTCAAGGGAAAGATAAGGGGTCCTATCGCAGACATTTCTCCACAGAAATCCTTTCTTTCGGATTTCTGTGTCTTCGGGAGGCCAGAGGCCTCCGAAGACAAGGTAAACAATTATTATCAGCTGATGGGGAATGCAACAGGGGCACCTATTTTGATTGGTGATTGGTTCATGTTTTATGTTTATAATTAAGGGCCAATCACCAGTGCAAGCCAGGGGACTGAGTCCTTGGCCACAGCTTTGTTGTGGATTCTTTTCTATCTCTTCCTAGCTAGCCTAGCTGCTCTGCAAAACCTCTCTCTTTATTCTTTCTAATATAACTACAATGTATTATATCTTATATTAATAAATCAAGCCTTCTGATTCAAGAAACAAGATTCACCGTCTCTCTCACCAGCTGCGCCCACTCAGGCGCGGTAATAGGGTTCGTTGATCCCAGGCATCAGCATGATTGCTGTTTTGCAACATTGTATTCGCCTGAGTCAGGCAAGGCTAATTGTCTAAGGGCAGAGCAACAAGGCACATTGAAAAAGGATTATCAGAGGATGCAGTGGCCAAACACAATGTATCCTGTCCTGTAACATTTGCTAAGATTACCCAAATATTTGGTTTTGGTTGGTTAACAGGCCATGTCTGAGCACTAGAAACAATTTCCAGTGAATAGCATAGTATTCAGGAAGTCATCATTTATCCTTATTCTCAGTAGCAATAAGCCACTGTTTCAGAGTAATTTCGAATTGTTCAGGTAGACCAAACTTATATCCTCACACTAATAATTGAATTTGTGCATTATTTCTGCTGCGTTTTGTTGGATCACATTGACACCAAGCACCTTGTCTTTTATGAGATGTACAGTATCACAGTATCCCACATTAAACATATTTGCATTAAACCCAAGCTTGATGATGCCTAGTATGACAAACTAAACAAGGGAAGGGGAGAAGTAGTCCTGCACTAAGTTCTCACTCAAAGGCAGTAACTATTTGGCTAAGGTCTTGGTGTTCCCAGTCCAAAGCAAGAATAAACTCATGAAATGGGAATTGTGCACTGTATAGACCTCCTCGCAATGTATGAAGTTCTGGTTCTCTTAGATGGGACAACCTAACCCTGTAAACCTGGATACCTCTGGGTAATCCAAACCATTTTCCCAAGGACATAAGTCTGTTAGAGGTCAAATAGGTGCTGATGTGGTGGCAAGGTCTTGTTCATAAGGGTTCTCCTCCAATGTTGGTGTTAAAGGTGAATCTTCAGGTGATGCAGTCAAAAGTTCTTGAAACAGCTTCACATTCTTTGCTGGAATCCACTTGGGACCATTCTTTGTGGAGACACAAGCAAAACCTCTACCCCAGGTGACCAAAGGATAAGGCCCCAATATCTTACTGGATTCTGGATCCTTCACTAAAACTGGGAGTTTTTCCTTTTGTTGCAATTGTGTGTAGATATTCTCAGTTCAGTTGAAGAAAGAACAGAGATAATTTCTCACAGGCTGAGTCTGGGAATCTTAGAGGAAAGAATTAAAACAGTTATTATGACTCTTTCTGTAACTGTTGTTGATAGATATGGTTCTCCAGAGTGTGTTATTCATAGTTCACCAATAGTGTGAGATGTTTCTAATTTGAGACCAATCAAGTATCACCTTAGCTAGTCACATTATAAAAAGACCCACTACTTTCATTAAACGCTTTTGCCTTCTAATCCACCTGCAGACTGGAGTCTTCTTTCCGTCCCTGACTCAACAGCATCAATTGTGAATTACAATTAAAATGTCAAACAATCGGTGGGTTGGGGTTCATCAAAGAACAATTCAAAAAGTTGAAAACATAAAGGGCTTTTTGCAGTCTCTTGGCAGGGGTGCCACCCCCGGCTCTCCTTTTCTGTTGAACTAAGAGATGCTTGAGGGAGCCATGAGCCGGTTCAATGAAAGATTGGCCTGTTGGGGAATGAGGAATACCTTTTTTGTGCATAATTCCCCATAAGGAAAAAAAGGTAGGAACTTGATGGGAAGTATAAGCTGGGCCATTGTCTGTCTTTACTTCAGATGATATACCAAGAGTTGCAAAAGCAGCAGTGAAGTGCCTACAGACATCTTTAGCTATTTCCCCTGAATGGGCTGATGTAAAAAGAGCACCAGAAAATGTATCAATAGAGAAATGAATGTATTTTAAACAGCCAAATTCAGAAAAATGGGTGACGTCTGACTGCCAGACTTGAAGGCTCTGAAGCCCTCTGGGATTAACACCTCCTGCAACAGAGGGAAAAGAACACCTTTGGCAATCAGGACAAACAGCAGTAGTTCCTGAAGCGTGGCCTTTAGTAATGCCAGTGTCAAATCAAAGCGGCGGCATTTTGGTGAAAAACAAATAGCTCAATTTAGCCTGTTTGTGGTGGTTTTACATTAGAAGTACTTACGGAAGTGACTTTCTAAGAGAAGCTGCTAGCAATTTTTTCTGTGTCTGGCAAAAAAAGACCAATAAGTAATTAGCTTTGAGAATTGACAATTTTTTAAACTATTAAGAAAACTGTACATGCTTCTGTGAAGACACATGTAAAAGACTAAAAAGCTTAGGAGGGTCTCTTTTCCTTCCAGTCTGAAAGCAGGTAACAAGGCCAGCCCGGCCCCTGTCTAGGCTGGGCCAGGCTGGGCAGCCCCTGCTGCAGGCCAGGTCACTTCTCAGGGAGCTCGCTGGGCCCTATCAGCTGCCAGGCAGGGGGAGCGGAGGCCGAAGGGCCGAGGCCAGGCTGGTGTGAGAGACGGTCCGAAGTTTCCCTTATTTGCCTCATGACCATTGCAAGGACAGAGACTAAGACCCTGAAGACCCCGATCGGAGTTCTGGCCTGGTTGAGGTGGATGCTTGACAAGTGATTGTTTGTAGGTGTGCTTGCTGTGCCACCACGGTACACTGCTTCGAACAGGGACTGGCAAGGATCGGCTCACTCTGTATGCTTACACCTGCTTCATGATCCCCACGCATCACAATAGCCCATGAATTTCCCCACCTCTTGACCAGATGCCACCAGCTTTAGAGAAAGACTAACTTTCTGAGGTAACTTTGGTGATCCCAAGGATGGAGATTGAGGCCCCCCCCCCTACCCCAAGGACTGAGACTGAGACCCTAAAAATTCTAAGACAGGGGAGCTGGCCTGAAGGAAATGGGATGTCTGCCAAGTGTTGCCTTCAGATGTGTTCACTGGACCAAGACTGGTTTCCCATGGAAACCAGTCCTGAAACAATGGGTCCTGCTCACTGCTGGGACTGGTTTGCCCTGTTCAAAACTGGACTGTCTGGACTTGTTCTCAATCTAGTTGTTCTCCACTGTCCTGTACCTGTTCCCTCGACCATCCTGTCCACCCCACCCCAGCAGAAGACTATAAAAGACCCCTGAGTTAACCAAAGACTTTGAGATTCTCCCCGACGTGGCAAGACGGATCCATTGGCCGGACCACGAGGATTTCGTCTCTCCGTTGGTAGCTATCCCCGCCCCCCCCCTTGTCTCTCTCTCTATCCTTTATCTCCTTTCTAATCCTTCTATTGCATTTGCTGTGGGCACTCAATAAAAGGTGCATTTATTTTGATTAATACTGAAAGTCCCCTACTGTGTGTTTTTTGCACTCTGAGATCATTAAAATGAACCATCACGAGCCTCGCTTGTACTAGCGGATTGTGACATTTAAATTGGCATCATGGACAGGATTTCTGTTAGAAGGGGTGAAGGTTCTGTGTAGTCTGTAACAGGGCAAGGATGTTTCGCTCGACACACCTAGCCCACCACTCTGAAAGAGTGAGCAGTATCTAGAAAGCAAGGGGGGTGACTTGAATTTCCCACAAACTGCACATGCCTAGGTGAAAAAAACATCCACACTCGTTTCAAGGCTCTGTCTTCAGAAATTCTCAAAGGATCTCCTAGTGCAAAAAGCGAGACTGGGTTTTTTTGTTTTTGTTGTGTGTATGAATTTTTGACTGCTTGGTGTAGTGAAGAGACATCCAGAAATTTATATCGAAGGAGTACCTCCCAAGCACCTTTGGTCTCCTCACCCACACAGGGAAGTGAAGGGAGACACAGAAAAAGCTGTGTGGTTGTGTAACTTAAGTCTATACCTCCCTGTAGTGGTTTTCTGGTCCCTTCACAAAATGAGTGAAAACCTCAGCACAAAAATTAAAGCTGAATTTTATTCTCTACTAGCTAAACATAATGACAAACCTTCTCCAGGAGGAGAAGAATGGGCACAAAGTAACTGGTTTAATTTGGAAAATGTTATTGATAGAGTATGTTCTTCACAACATGAAACAAAATTTAAACTGGGCAAAAATAAAACTATTTTCTGCTCAGTTTTGGAGGCCTGTCTTACAGCAGCTATAGAAACTTGCTTGAAGCAAAGAAGTGAAGAAAAAGCTATAATAGACTCCCTTCAAAACCTAGTTGAAATTTTGCAAAAACAATTATATGAAGAAAGGAATGAGAATCGTTTAGAACAGGCTGCCTTGAGAGATGAATATTTTAAGAATTCACAGAATGCTGATTCCTCAACAGAGGCAGAGGAAAAAGAAACTCCTCATATTAGTCAGATTTATCCCCATAAGGAACTTGAAGTAGTAAAAAAATTGTGGGGAAAACTGCTGCCCTCATTTGAGACCCCTGGTCAAAACAGAATATAATTATATTAATGATGAAGATTTTGAACCACATATCACAACTAAACAAATACCATACAGTGCTACCAGATTGCTAAGCTAAAGAAACAATATGGGTGGCTTCCACAAGAATCAGAGACAGAATATGTCTTCAGAGTGTCCCTCACTGGTGGAGATCAAATTAAATTAACTGAACAGGAGGCCAGCGGATATTGGGGACATGGAGTTTTCTTAACAACAGGAGGTAAGCATGAGACATGGTCCCTGACACAGCGCACAGCTTTCTGGGCCGGGGGAATTAATCCTTTGGAAAGGGAAGACCCTTTAGCTATAGTTAGTACCCCTGACCAACTTTTGGAAAGTGTCCACAAAGCCACCTGCCTGCAAATGATTAATGAAAAGAGATTGACTCCTAGTTTTGAATCCTTGATGTAATTACCTGTGAAGCCTGAACTGATGACCCCTTTAATTCGAGGGCTTCCAGAATCACGTAAAGCTACAGTAATTACTTTACAGAAAACCATAATGGCCTTGGGTCCTGTAGAGAGACTAGATAGATTCCTTGGTAATCCAACTGACCGAACTGGATCTACTAATCCTGGTTTCACTCCATACTCTGCCTCCTCACAGCCCCCAGCTTTTCAATTTAATTCACCTGCCAGTGGCCGTAAAGTTTGGACATAGAGTGAGGTTGTGGTAGATTTGATTAATTATAGTAGAAAATATGGACCTGTAAAAACCCTGGAGGGGAAATCAGAAAAAACAAAAGGTGTTCGGTTTATCAGGGCTCTGCACAGTGAAAAATTAGAAAAGGAAAAACAGATCTCTAGCCGTTAACCGTTGGTGGTTGTTGGGAGTTAAAAGGGGGGTCCCCAGAGAGGTGATGGATGGTTTGCCCCTTGATAAATTACAGAAAATAGCATGTAATTGGCACTATCGAAAACCAAATTTATCCGTTCAACCCAGTGCACCCCTCTCTTCTCAGAATCCAGGCAGCAAGCCAAAACAAACCCTCTCCAATCCTCTCCCTCAGAATCTAGGATGTGAGCCAAAACAAACACAGAACCAGGGAAACTAGGTTCTCTGCCCCTTACAAGTGAGTGAAAGGACAGAGCATGGATGTATTTGAGAATGCTTACTAAACATAAATCAGGAGATGTATTGATCACAGCTATCATGGGCCCCAAACCGGCACCTGTAACCTTTCTGGTTGACACTGGGGCACAAATCTCTGCACTAACAACAAAGGCTGCCCAGAAGTGTGGAATTGTTCCAACAAAGAAACAATATTTTCTTCTTAATGCTTTAGGAACTACTGAATCTATGAATGTGGCCTTAGTAAAACTCATGCTCCTTGGAGAGGAGAATCAATTAGTTGTCAAAATGGTAATTAGAGGTATTCCAAACAATTTATTAGGGATGGATGTTCTTGCTGGGAGGCAGTGGGAAGATTCTGAGGGATTCCTGTGGTCATTTGGCATGCCGTGTCTTAACATTAGACTGCTCCAAGCTGCACCCTCCCAACTGTTTAGCAAAATTACTAATGTAAAACAATACCCTCTTCCCTCTGGCACCAAAGAGAGCATCAAACCAGTTATACAGGACTTGCGAGACCAAGGATTTATAGTTAATACTCATTCTCCTTTCAACTCACCAGTGTGGCCAGTTTGAAAACCCAATGGGAAGTGGAGGTTGACAGTAGACTTTCGCAGGCTTAATGCAAACACAGACCCTCTTACAGCAGCGGTTCCAAATTTAGCTGAATTAATAACAAGAAAAGGCTCACTCAATCATGGCACCTATAGATGTCAAAGACATGTTTTTTATGATACCTATACAGCCAGAAGATATGGACTGCTTTGCCTTCATGTGGGAAGGACAGCAATACACTTTCACTAGGCTTCCCCAAGGTTACAAACACTCACCCACTTTGGCCCACCACGCTTTAGTCCGAGAATTAGAAAAGATACCCAAACCTGAAAATGTAGCTGTTTATCAATACATTGATGATATCCTTGTGGGAGGAGATGAAATCTAAGTAGTGGGAGATATCCAACGAAAAATAATCTCCCATTTAGAAAGTCTTGATTTTCAAATTCCCTCAGAGAAAATTCAAAAACCCTCTCAGGAAGTAAAGTTTTTGGGAATTTGGTGGAAAGGAGGTATGACGTGTTGTAGTGTGTTTTTATACTTTGTGATACTTTGAAGTAGTTTTGTTTTGTATCTCCCGTGTTTTTCCCAAATGGTTTATCCCAGATTGTACCCCCCTCCCTTTACCTGTGTAATCCCTCTCCCTAGCTGAGATCATCCCCAAACCCCCACCCTGGCTCTCTGTCAATCACTCAGTATCCCATCCCCTCCATCAAGAAGCTTCGGTCCAGGACGTTGAGTGTGGAGAGTTTAGTTCAGGCATGGCTTGAGAAAAAAGGGCCACGAAGCCATGCAATTGAGAGAAAAGTAACAGGTAGCTGTGAAGCAGTTTCAAAGCAGTTCCCAGCCTGACTTCTATAAACAATTAGTCTCTCTCAGGCATCATTGTATAAACAATAAGGTTCTCAGGCAGTCTTCCCATAACAAAAGTAACATCCCCTCTGGGAAAAGATGGCACCCTGGGAACAGATATGGAAGTTTTGGGAACCGTTCGTATCACAGTGAGAACACTGGTTTTGTTTTATGTAAACAATCAACGGTATTGTAAAACAAAAGGAGTGGTTAGAGTTTTCTCTGTTAGCTTATCATATACCTGGATTTTGGAATATGCATGAAGTTCATTAACACTATTATTTAAACTGGCTGATCGATCAATAAAGGCGAGTTCGATGCATTATAGGATGGTCATTCTTCCCTCACTTCAACAGTCGAGTGATTAGCCAGAGGCTAGGGGTCAGCCCCCCCAAGCCTTGCCCCATACGCTGTCCTAAATGTCTATCCCCCAGTACCCATCCCTTAGGGTTACTTATTGGTAAGTAAAATGTTATCTACTTTCGGTTACCTCCCTTTAAATGTAACCTTGGCACCTCTCCCAGGGCTCTCAGCAGAAGGCCTCCTGAGGTGTAGGAGCTCCCCAGAGCCCCTGAATAAAACCTTGTTTTAACCCCTGATAAGAGTCGGCCCTTTATCTACTACCGATGTCTCTAGTGTCTCTTCTGCTGCAAAGGGGACTAGCCTAGGTGCCCTCAGTACCCTCGGGGCATGAGAGAGTGCCTCCCCACTGTCGGCCATGTCGGGGCTGCCCCCCTCTGTCTTCAGACTCAGGACTGGCTGAGGGTTCCTGAGAGGCTCCCCAGAGGGACAGAGACAGATCGGCGACGAATGTGCGACTCTGAGACCATCCCCAGAGCTCAGACATTTTTTCAGACTGTTCACCAAAGCCTTTGGCTGGCAAGTTACCTCAGTAAGAACACACTCAGTTTTAATGAGTTGCTCTTCTCTGGACGAGACTGGTAGCTCTTGAAGGGCCCTCAAAAGCCAGTTTCAGGTGGAAGTCATCATCCCAGGACCCCCCTTTTTCCTGTCCTACAGCTGGATTGGTAAGTACCTTTTTCTTGTTTCTCCCCTCTTCAGGAGGAGGGTGTTTCCCTGCCTTTGTTTTTAGGCTCCCTGCAGGAGCCAAGGTATTTTTTTCTCTATTTTTGGCAGGCTGCCAGCTGCAGGCATTTGTTTCTTTTCTTTCTTCTCCCCCCCCATCCCCCCTCCCCACCTGGGTTGGTGAAAGTTATTTGAGATACAAAACTGTTGTGGTGTGATGCAATAGCCTGTCTCAGTGTCCTGGTTTAGGGCAAATTTGTTAAAGAATCTGCAAAGGAGGGCCCCTCCAGAAAGCAAACCCACACGACCCCTCCCCCCAATCGGTTCAGGAAGAATTCTTCGGAGAGAAGTGGAAAGAACCTGTTTATTTAACAGGCACAGCAACCCCCAGCACACAAAATGAACAATACCAGATGACACCGCTCTGAGAAAGATGACAAAATCAGAAAGTCTCTTTCGGGGGTGGTTGCTCTGTTCTCAGTCCCTCTGGCCCTGGGGCAGCTGCTGCAGCCAAACGGTGCAAACCCTCGGTGTTCCCAGGTCCCAGTCTGGAGCAGGTTCGAGATGGTCGAAGAAAAGGAGAGGAGAAACAGTCCAGGAAGGAATTTTGACTGTTTAGCTAAACTAGCTAATAATCAGAGGCCAAAGCAGAGCAGAAGCGAGAGCAGAAAGAGAGCAAGCAAAGCAGCAAGCCAAAAGCAAGAAGCCAAAACAGCCCTATGTACTGCCCATCTCTGTGTCCCTGATAAGAGAAACCCAAACAAAACTTTCACTCTTCAGAGCCGGTCTTAAAGGCACAGAACATATGAATGGGGATGCAAGCATCATAACGTCACCCCAGGACACTCAGTTATTCCAATTCCTTCCCCAGGTGTGCCAATAACCTCTCCCTTCCCCTCCCTTGCCCTCTGCTTAGTGCTGTCTGTCAATCTTGGAATTCCAGAAAGGGCGTCAAGTGATTGGCGAAGTTCAAAAGATGCCTCTCAGCCCTGGGGACATTGGGCCACCCAGGTGTCATTTGTCCCCTGAGACTCCCCCTCCCTTACCTGGTTGGTGGTATCCCTACCCCTTCCCTCCCCCTCTCCCCAGGGTTAAAAGACACAGGAACCACGTGGTTCGGTAGTTCTGTTAGAGCTGTTGCTGGATTCAGAGACCTTCGTGCCAGGAATAAAGTTCTGTATCGAAACCCTCTAGCAGAACCAACTCCTTTCCTTCACCTCACCTTAAAGCTTCTCCGCCAGAGATAAACCTGAGCTCCTGCATGCCTGGACTTGGCCCAAGTGCCCAGCTGCAGCATCCAGCTAGCCAAAGGTGTCTCTGAGGTGAAACCACCACAGCTGCCGCCTTTGGTCAAGCAGCAAGGGCCAGATGAGCCCAGGCATGTCCCATCTGGCTATATTGGTATTTAATTCCTATATTTTGGCACCCGACGTGAGGCAGCTTGATCCTGCAGCCTCGAGAAGACATCCCGGAAGACAACCTCAGAACCTTGGAAAGACTTTAAGGCAGCTTAGCATCCACTGGCAGAGCTTTGATGGCATAGCTCTCCAGCAGAGACTTTGGGACTTATCCCACAGAAACCTCGTGGACGTTCTGCCCCTCTGGAAAGTGCAGCTCCTTTCTGGTGAGCAAATTTTCCAGAGGAGAATAGGGAAGCCCCTCTTGCCCTGGAGGAGTCCTATTCAGGTGAAGAGAAGACCCTGCCAGACCACGCCACCAACAGCATTGATTTGGGGTGAGTATATCTGCTCCATAAGGAGTAGAAGATCAAATATAGTCTCTGCCGTGTGATCTGTTCTTTTTCGCTCTTATTCAGAGCACATAAAAGGCTGTGCAGACCCCCGGAGCAGGAGCGATAGCGTGTTAGACACAGCCCACAGCGGCATGGCTCTGACGCTTTTAGAACTCGCGTGGGTGGGCTCCCACCGCAGCACCGGCTCAGAGGAGCAGGGGCGCTCTCCCTGCCCCTTCCCTGCGTGGCGGCATGGCACCGGCTCGGCTTTCGGGCTCTCTTGGCACAGCGTGGGGTGGCACAGCTTGCACGTCTTGGGTTTGCAGCCTGGCTTGGGTTTGCAGGGCAGCGTGGGGGGGCTCTCAGTGCGGTGCGAGTCGGCTCTGGTTTCGGGTTTGCTGCGTGGTGCGGGCAGGGGAGGCTTTGTCTATCCCCCGGTGTGGTGTGGCAAGTTCCAATTCCGTGCCGCTGCCGGTGGCACTTTTAAAAGCAGTACAAGCAGCTGAATTGTGAAGGGCTAAAAGTCTGCATGTTTTCGCTTCTTAACCGCGGTTTTTCGAAATCGGTAGCTGGTTTGGTTTTGTTTTCAGTCAGCGGGAGAGTGTACTGTGCCTTTTACATCTAAAATGGGTTCTAAGTTAAGCACAGCACAAAAAGGAGTGTATTATCAGATTGTTGGAATTTTAGTTAGTGGAAATGTAACGTTCTCTAAAGGAAAATTGAAACGGTTTATAAGCTGGCTTTTTCTCCACTTCCCACAAATTTCTCCTGAAGAAGTCCACAATATTCAATTCTGGGACAAAGTAGGGCATGAATTGATAACCTTGGGAAAGTCTGGGAATACATCTTCAGCTGAATTCATGTTCTGGAGTTTACAAGTTCGAGCAGCCTTGCTCAAACAAAGGGAAGTGGAGAAAAAGCCAAATAACAAGGAATGTACCTCTGCTCTTCCTTTTTCTTCCCCCCCCCTCCAGCTCTGAACCCTGTACCCCAAAACTTGGTATTTTAAAGAGAGCAGACTCTGCTCATGCCCAGGGAAGCCAGCTCCCTGGGCACCCTTAAATGCCTGAGTTCCTTTGTCCACAATGTCCTGGCCAGACCGCGTGGAACCTTTCCCAAAACCCTGCATCCCTTGCTCTGAAATCCAGAGCACATGTTGGCTTTTCAGAGAGCAGTGAACCCCAAAATGGCTCCCAGTCCCCAGGGGGCCAAGAAGATGGAGGATGCCACGTGGAACCATGCCATACCTGGTCTCCTTCCTTCCCATGATTCCCCTAAGCATCCCAAAATTCCTTCCCCATCCCCCACCCCTCCCGATCCTCGTGACACCTTCCCTCCCCCCACCTTACCTGCTGTACCCTCAGCTCCGCCCCTCTATCCCTCCCAGGGGGCGTCTGCTGACAGGATGTCACCAGGCGTCCCTTCCCTCTGCCAACCCCCTGTCCCCTCCCCTAGTTCCCACAGTGTCCCCGCCCCCTCCCTGGGTTCCCACAGTGGGGGCACGCCCGCTGCTTGTCCCCACAGCTGTACCTGTGATCCCAATGCTTCCAATTCAAAGAATACAGGGCAGGGAACCTCAGACCCAATACCGGGTCCCAGTTTGTCATTCGCCCCTGTTATGTATCAGCATGAAGGGCAAGGGGGAGGAGCCTCAGTTGCAAACTGGAAAGCTTTTGGACGAGAAATGATGAGAGAAATTTGCAAAGCCCACAAAGACTATGACTTACATAGCCGATACTTCCGTGGCCTTTTAAATGCCGAACTGAGTAGGACTGTAGTAGACCCACATGATTTAAAACAGCTTTTTTCGTGCCTCATGACCTCTACAGAATTCAAATTATGGGAATTGGCATAGAAACAACTGCTAAAAGAAGCTCTCCCAGACTTGCATGCTGATCCAAACACAGCAAAAGATGCCAATGGCATGCCAATTACCATTGACCATCTCTCTGGTGAGGGCCAATGGTCCTTAGCCCAAATCCAAGCTGCAGTAATTCCTGTAGAAGCACTTAAGAGAGTCAACGAAGCAGCTGAAAAGACCTTCTTTTCCCTCCAACCTGAAGGCCCATTTGAGCCTTATAGTAAGATCAAGCAGCTACCATCAGAGACTTTTTTAAAATTTGTAGAAAGGTTAACTAGAGCTATTGAAAACCAAGTTTAAAAAGTGAATGCAAGGGAAGAGGTTTTAGAGGAAATGGCATCTACAAATGCAAATGAACAGTGTCAAGCGGCAATTTTGAGTCTTCCCCTAGAACCCCCCCTACATTAAAAGATATGCTTCTAGTTTGTAACAGGAAAGTGCCTCTGATGAGTGTGGCTGAAGACACCAGACCAAAACTGCTGCCAAGACTACCTCAGCGAGTTGCCATTGCCAGTCCAGCGACCATTCCCTCAGCACAGCGGCACACTGGACAGCAGCGAAGACCAGCAATGGTTCACCCCACAAAGCCATGTCTGCTTTGCAATAACCTTGGGCACTGGAGTAACCAGTGCCCCCTGAAAAAGCAATTCAATGAATTTAGAAATAGCAGGGGAGAAGAACTGCAAGCGCTCCCAAGGGGTCAACAACAACAAAAAACTAAATGGGGAGCGTCGGCCTGCCAGGCGTGCAGACACAAAAAGAGCAGGCCAAGGGAATAAGGGAAGCAAAAAAGACCAAGTGCGCGGTAACATCCCTATTTCTCTAAGTGAAGCAGATGCTTCAAAGACCACGTCTGCTGGTCCACTGCTGAAAGTGAAACAATATAACCTTTACCATGACTTAGGTGAACCTATGTTAACCACAACTTCTGTCAATGAGCCTTACAGGTTGCAGCTGACTGAACCACTCCACCTGAAAGACACTGACTGGCATTTTGTCTCCGTCAACCCACAACAGCAGGGTACTTGGCACCGAATTCGCTGTAAGTACATCGTCATTGGGGACACCAAACACACACCACAAGAGATCGAAATTGCTCCAGATATGACAACATCAGATGCTGAGCAATTTGTTCTCAGGCTGCACTGTTTCCACCCACCCCTGTTTCTTCCCAAAGGACAAATCATTGCACAAGCTATCCCAGTGCCAAGTTTACCTGAAAGCACCGAAAAACAAGGGCTCACAGTTGCCCGAGTCCAAGCTATTGGGAAAGACAAACCCAAAATCTGGTGTAATGTCAGTGGGGGTGGGGAGTCAAAACGCATTGAGATGCTCGTAGACACAGGTGTAGACTGCACAATGATCCCAGCATAGGACTGGCCAGCACATTGGCCTTTGCAAAACGTTGCTGGTCACATTTGAGGTGTAGGAGGCCTGCAATTGGGGAGACAATCCAAGAGCGTCATCCAAATTGAGGGACCATACGGACAATTGGCAAATATCCGTCCATTTGTGTTGGATTATCCAGAACCATTGTCAGGGAGAGATTCAATGGCCCAGTGGAGTGTCACAATTGATATTCCAGACTCTCCACAGGATTTTTGTGCAGCGGTCACTGAAGAGGGCTATGCCCAAAAACTGAATTGGAAGACAGACACACCAGTTCGGGTAGCACAGTGGCCACTCAGTAAACAAAAAAAAAAAGGGCCTTGAGGAGCTAGTGGAAAAGCAACTGAAAAAGGGTCACATTGTGGAGACCATGTCCCCATGGAGCTCTCCAGTGTTTGTCATCCAGAAGGCTGACAAAAAGAGATGGCGGCTCCTCCACAACCTCCAACAAATTAATAATGTAATTGAAGATATGGGTTCTCTCCAATCTGGTATGCCATCCCTGTTATAAGTAGAAAAAGCTGCCAATTTTTTTTAAAATGTTGCAGAGTGAACAGGTTGGACCAGTTGCTGCCAGGGTGGAGTTCTAACTGTTATTGTAATCACCAGTCGTTTTCATTAACTACCTGTCACTGACGGTTAAGAATTCCTCCTTTTGTCAGTTCCACCCTGCCTGCTGCCAGGTGGATGATGCTTCTCGGACAGTGAAAGGAGGGGACATCGGAGGGCATGCAAATGACCTCGGAGCCAGTATGCCATGGGAAAGTCACCCCACCAAACTTATCAAAAGACCCCGAAAACAACAAGCCAACACAAAATTAAGAGATCAAGGTGATGTCAGGACGTGAGGAACAAAGTCCAGAGCCTGCAGAGACGCTGAGAGCATTTTTTGCCCCTTGCCCTAGCCAAGGAGGACCTCAGCTAGAGGCAGGACCCTGGGAGTCAAACCGAAAACGTGAAAAAGGGATTTCCCGATGCTCTTCTGAGGACGGAACCCCCAGCTCTGCCCACAGACCAGTGGACACAGTTGCACTCTTCCTCCTCCTCCGAGTCACTCCTGGGAGCAGTGGTGGCATGAGTGCGGACCCATCAGTTCTCCCCACCCAAGCTGATCACTTTTAATAAAGGCATTAAAAAGGAGAAAGGTCTCCTGCCCATGTTTATTTCAATCCCCAGTGATGCTTCCCCAGGATTGGAAATAGGCTGCTATTGATATAAAAGATTGTTTTTTCCAAATCCCCCTACACCCTGATGATGCATGGCATTTAACATTCTCGGTCCCCACCACCAACATGAAAGCTCCGATGAAAAGGTACCACTGGAAAGTTCTTCCTCAGGGACTAAAGGTCTCACCAGCAATCTGACAGTGGTATGTCTCTTCCCTGCTGGCCCCAGTGCATGCAGCCACAGAAAAGGCCATCATCTATCATTATATGGATGATATCCTCGTGTGTGCCCCCAATGATGATTTACTCACACATGCGCTTGACCTAATGATCAATGCATTGATTGTTGCAGGGTTCGAGCTTCAGGATAAGAAAATTCAAAAGATGCCACCTTGTAAGTATTTGGGCTTAGAAATTGGAAATAGGACCATTGTTCCTCAAAACTTAGAAATCAATACAAAGATCAAGACTCTTGCGGATGTCCACAAGTTGTGTGGGTCTTAAAATTGGGTAAGGCCCTGGCTGGGTCTGACTAACAAAGACTTTGCCCCTCTTTTCAATTTATTGAAAGGGGGAGAGGACCCGGGTTCTCCTAGGGCTATTACCCCAGAGGCACGGAAAGCTCTAGAAAAGGTTCAGATTGCAATGTCCACAAGACAGGCCAACCGATGTCAGCCTGACCCGCCATTCAAATTTATCATCTCAGGTAAGTTGCCACACGTCCATGGAATCATTTTCCAGTGGGAGGAAAAACAAACACCTAAGGCAAAGGAAACACCAAAACAGGGCCAGGACCATAGGAACCCTCTCTTGATAATAGAGTGGGTTTTCCTCAGCCACCAAGGTCCAAGAGAATGACAGTGCCCCAAGAGCTGGTAGCAGAACTGATCCAGAAAGCTAGGACCCGGATCAGGGAGCTAGCAGGATGTGACTTTGAGTGCATTCACATTCCAGCTGAGTTAAAATCAGGCCAAAATACTAAGAAAATATTGGAGCAATTGCTTCAGGAAAATGAAGCGTTGCAGTTTGCTCTAGATTCCTACCCAGGACAAATTTCTATCCATTGGCCTGCCCACAAAATTTTCAAACAAAAAGTTCAATTCACTCTGAAATTGAGAAGTGTTCAAAGTAAGAGACCTTTAAAAAAGGCTCTGACAGTCTTTACAGATGTGTCCGGGAGATACCACAAGTCCGTTATGACTTGGAAGGATCCTCAAACCCAGCAGTGGGAGACAGACATTGCTGAGGTGGAAGGTTCACCTCAGGTTGCTGAATTGGCTGCAGTTGTTAGGGCCTTTGAAAGGTTCTCAGAACCATTCAATCTGATTACAGATTCTGCATACGTGGCAGGAGTAGTATCCAGGGCAGATCAAGCAATACTGCAAGAAGTGTCTAACATTGCACTTTTTGAATTGCTCTCAAAACTTGTAAAGTTAGTCTCCCACCGAGAGCAACCATTTTATGTGATGCACGTCAGGTCACACACTGACTTGCCAGGGTTTATCGCTGAAGGCAACAGAAGGGCAGATGCTCTTGCTGCACCTGCAGAGATAGCCACTCTCCCAAATGTTTTTGAGCAGGCAAATATCAGCCACCAGTTTTACCACCAAAATGCACCCGGCCTAGTTCGTCAGTTTAACATCACTCGAGAACAGGCCAAAGTGATTGTGGACACATGCCCCAATTGCCAACAACATGCACTCCCTACAATGAGTGCGGGAGCAAACCCAAGGGGGTTGAACAGTTGTGAACTGTGGCAAACAGATGTAACACACATACAGTCATTTGGATGGCAGAAATACATTCATGTTAGTGTAGATACCTTTTCTGGAGTGGTCTATGCCTCTGCCCACATGGGAGAATCATCTTCCGATGCCATAAAGCGCCTCCTACAGGCCTTTTCTTTCATGGGCATCCCCAAGGAGTTGAAAACTGATAATGGGCCCGCTTACAAATCCAAGGAATTCAGGAGCTTCCTGCAGCAATGGGGAGTAGAGCACAAAACTGGCATCCCCTACTCCCCTACAGGTCAAGCTGTAGTAGAAAGGCCTCACCGTGATATCAAAAGAGTCCTGGACCAGCAACAACAGGTTCTGAAAGTGGAACCTCCCCACATCCAGTTGTCCAGGGTGCTGTTCACAATCAATTTTCTGAACTGTTCCTTTGACAGCCTGAACCCGCCCATCCTACGTCACTTTGGGGGGAACAGTCATAGGTTGATGAAAGAAAAGCCTCCAGTCTTAGTAAAGGACCCTGAGACTTGGAAGATGGTGGGACCTTACAAATTGGTTACATGGGGACGTGGATAGGCTTGTGTGTCCATCCCCTCTGGTTTAAAGTGGGTTCCCTCTAAATGGGTAAGGCCCTATGTCCCCAAGGTCTCAGGGAAATCTACAGAAGCACCCCAGGTTGCTAATGCTGCCTGGAGAAGGAAACGTCACACTCGTTCCCTGGAGGAAATTCCATTTAAGCCTCCTATTTGGAATAGTTTGTAATATATGTTTGTCTTAAATTCCTTGTACCAGTTTAGATCCCATTGTTCGTGTGCAGTCTCAAGACACCATGAGACCGAGTCTGCTCCTCATCCTACTCACAATCATTCCACCAGCGATCTTCTGCATAGTCCCTCAGCCCAAAGCAACGTATGGACCAGCTTGAAATTACAACATCAAGAGAGAAACTGACGACTGGCTGAGTGGACTGTTCAAAGGCTGGGGACTCTCGGGCTGGTTGGGATCTATTCTGAAAACTGTAATTTTAGTATTGTTTATTTTAGTTATTGTTATTGTAGTTGTTAGCATTGTTTTCAGACTAATCAAACGCATGGTTCACAAGTTAATTTCAAGCTCCTCCCCCTCCTGAAGTCTACCATTTGGAAGCCCTTAGTGTTTCAATGGATGACATGGAAGCCTCAGTGGAAAACAGTGACCCTCCCGAAGAGGAGGAACCAATTTACCAACCATTGTTTGGCGAGCATTCTGAGCCACAAACCCAGTCCTCTTCACAAAACTTTAAATCACAGCTACAATGGGTGCCAAGCTTTCTGTATCTCATAAAGGTGTCTATTACCATCTTTTAAATTTTCTTAAGAGTGAAGAAATCAGATTTTCAAAAAGAGATGTTAAACAATTTGTTAGATGGCTGTTCCTTCACTTCCCTGATGTATCAACTGAAAATATCCATGTTTTGGCTTTCTGGGACAAAATTGGCAATGAGTTATTGAGAGCAGGGAAGTCAGGTAATAAATCTCTGTCAAAGTTTGCTTTTCTAGCTATGCAGATAAGAAATGTTGTAAAATCCAAATCAAAAATGCAGGAACAGCCATCCCAGAGCAATTTGAACACCTCTGTTTCCTAGAAACCCAATTTACCCCCCTTCAAGTTCTGTTCTCCCTCTCCTAGCCCTCTTTCCTCACACTCAGCCCCGAGACAGGACATTCTGAAGAAAGCTACACTCCCTAGCTTCCTTCAGAAGCTCTCACTCTCTATTCCAGAGAGTTCTGGCCAAACTCCCCAGGATTTTACCCTTCCCCCTATTTTCCCAGTTTGCAATACCCTGTCCCGAAATCCTTGTGTTCGTTTTTGTACCCCTGATTCACCTCAGGTGATTCCCCCAGACCATGATGGTGGAGACTACATGGTCGTTCCTGCACCTTCTTCTTTCCACAATCCTTTTTGCTCTTCAAACAACCCATTCCGGTCAAAAACCCCTCCCCTGAAACCCTCCCTCCCAGCACCCTTCCCCCTCCCCCTCCTCCTACTCCGGCCCTGCCCCCCTCCGCCCCCTCAGGGGTTTGCCCACCAGCTGCCCCCTCCCTCCTCCCCTCCCTCAGCCTGCCCTCCAGCTCCCATGTCAGAGAACCCGGAGATGCTGAGCCTGGGAGCTGGAACCCAGAAACAACAATGCCGGTCCTCTCTGCAGCTCCGGTGTCATACATTTCATATTTTATTGGAGGGATTCAGGCACATTGGACCCCTTTTCCCTTTGAATCTGTCAAGGAACTTGCCAAAGGCCAGAAAGATTTTGATAGGTCGAGTGAATATTTTAAGGGACTTCTTAAAGCTACACTTTCTGCTAATACCTTAACCCCCGCTGACATCAAACACCTTTTTTCCTGTCTGTTATCCCCATCTGAATATCTCTTGTGGGATACAGCATGGAAAAATGGAGTGAGAGCCAGTTTACCAGACCTGTGGGCTGATGAAGCCACCGCCCATGATGTTTATGGTAAAATGATATCACTAGACCATCTCTGTGGACAAGGGGAGTGGGAGGACTGAGCAAGTCAGGCAGAGGGCATTCCCAAAAAGGCTCTCAAAGAAAGTGCTAGAGCAGCTGAGAAAGCTTTCTTCGGGTTGCGTCCTGATGTTCCACTTGAGAACTATTTGAAAATAACACAATCTTCATCTGAGTCCTTTTTGAGTTTTGTGGAAAGGTTGAGAAAAGCTGTGGAATTGCAATTTAGAATGAAGGAGCCAGGATGGAAATCCTCACGGAGATTGCTAAAGAAAATACCAATGAGAAGTGTAAAGCTGCCATCCTGAGCCTGCCTCTCGATCCAACACCAACACTACAAGCAATGTTAGAAGTGTGTGAGAAGAAAGTTACCATCACCTCTGCTGACCAGGATGAGAGACCGAAACCACAGAGAAAGATTGCAGCTGTGGACGCCCCTGATCCACCATCCACCAGCCAGCTTCAGCGATGCCACAGGAGAGAACCTCCAACTCTAATCGACCCTGCCATCTTTGTGGGAAGTTAGGGCATTGGATGCCTGACTGCCCTCTGAAAAAGCAGTTTTTAGATTTTTAAATGCAATAAGCCTAAAGATCAGAATTCCCCAAAAGAAGGCCTTCCAAAAAACTGAATAAAGAGCGCTCTTTTTCCCAGCACTATGACAAAAATAGGGTGGGTCCAATTCCAGCACAGAGGGGGGCAAAATACCTAGTTTAGGAGACAGGCCTATGCCAAGTCAGACACTGGCATTGGACAAAACAGAACATTCATTTAACTGCGACAATCCCAGACCAATTCAAACCACCAATTCTCCCCATAACCATTACAGATTGTCACTGACAGAGCCTCTCCATCTCAAGGACACTAACTGGCATTTCATAACTGTTGCCCTGAACAGCCAGGTACTTGGACACAGCTTTGCCAGAAATATCACAGTAAGTATGTCATCCTTGGGGACACAAAACACACACCCCAGGAAATTAACATTCCACCGGGTCTCATATCATCAGACCTGAAGCAGTTTGCCATTTGGCTCCACTGTACTCACCCACCCATGTACTTGCCCAAAGGCCAAATAATAGCCCAAGCCATCCCAGTGCCTGAGCCTCCATGGGACCAGGAGCAGGCAGACACCCTCAGAAATTAACTCCATCCCAATGTCTGATGGACTCAGGTACTGGGAAGAGAAAAAGCCAAGTTATCATGTGGGTTGCACCAAGGTGGGGAGTACAAATCTATGCAATGACTTCTAGATACCAGAGCAGATGTTACGATCATTCCCTCCAAGGAGTGGCCGTCACATTGGGAATTGCAAAATGTGGCAGGACATGTGCAAGGTGTAGGGGGCATCCAATTAGCAAGACAGTTATAAAACGTCATCCAAATTGAAGGACCAAATGGCAAAGTGGCTTCTATATGCCCCTTTGTGTTAGACTACACAGAGCCCCTCTGGGGCAGAGATTTGATGGTTCAGTGGGGAACCATAACTGACATCCCAGAAACCCCCACAGGTTTTTCGGGCAGCAGCCACTGAAGGGCACCTTACCCAAAAATTGATTTTGAAAACTGATACTCCAGTATGGGTAGAACAGTGGCCACTCAACAAAAGCAAATTAAAGGCGCTTGAAGAGCTTGTAGAGGAGCAGTTAAGAAAAGGTCACATTGTGGAGACCACATCACTGCGGAACTCCCCTGTCTTTGTCATTAAAAAACCCAGCAAAGACAAGTAGCGGCTCCTCCATGACCTCCATCAAATCAACAACATTATTGGGGACATGGGGTCTCTACAACCAGGGATACCCTCACTGAGCATGCTTCCACAGAATTGGTTTTTAGCTGTAATTGACATCAAAGACTGTTTTCTTCAAATTCCCCTGCATCCTAACAATGCCCTGTGTTTTGCCTTCTTGGTTTCCACCATAAACCTAGAGGCCCCAATGAAGAGATACCACTGGAAAGTACTCCCACAAGGTCTCAAAGTGATCCCTTGTGATTTGCCAGCGGTACGTCTCTTCCTTGCTTTCCCCAGTCTGTGAAGCTGCAGGAGATTCCATCATCCTGCACTACATGGATGACATCCTGGTGTGTGCCCCAACCGATGACATGCTTACTCACACACTTGACCTGACAATCAATGCATTGGTTGCTGCAGGATTCGAGCTCCAGGAAGAAAAGATTCAAAAGATGCCACCTTGGAAGTACCTGAGTCTCCAAATTAGAAAGCGGACCATTGTGGTGCAAAAATTAGCTATCAAAAACGACATCAAAATCTTAGCAGACCTCCATCAACTGTGTGGGTCTTTAAACTGGGTGAGACCTTGGCTAGGCATTTCCACCGAGGACCTAGCCTCCCTTTTCAATTTGTTGAAAGGGAGAGAGTACCTTAGTTCTCCTAGGACCCTCACCCAGGAAGCAAGAACTGCACTGGAGAAAGTTCTGGAAACAATGTCTACCAGGCAGGCCCACAGGTGCCAGCAGGACCTGTCCTTCAATTTCATCATCTTAGGCAAGTTGCCACACTTCCATGGGGTGATCTTCCAGTGGGAAACTGCTCAGGCAGGGAAAGGTGACCAGGCCAAGAAAGATCCACTCTTAATCATAGAATGGGTCTTCCTCAGTCACAACAGGTCCAAAAGGATGACAATGCCACAGAAGCTGATGGCAGAACTGATCCGGAAAGCAAAGACTCAGATCAGAGAATTGGCAGGGTGTGACTTTGACTGCATTCACATCTCTTTAAATTTGAAATCAGGCCAAATATCTCAATCAATGTTAGAACAATTGCTTCAAGAGAATGAAGCCCTGCAATTTGGACTAGGCAGCTACACGGGCCAAATTTCAATCCAGCGACCGGCCCACAAAATTTTTTTTTGGACGTTCAGTTTTCTTTATCATTGACAAGTATTCAGAGCAGGACGCCTCTAAAGGCACTGACAGTTTTCACTGACGTGTCTGGAGCATCCCACGAGTCAGTGGTGACTTGGAAAGATCCTCAAACTCAGCAGTGGGAGGCAGAAATTGCCAAGGTAGAGGGATCACCCCAAATTGCTGAGTTGGCCACTGTCGTCAGAGCCTTTGAGAGGTTCTCCGAGCCTTTTAATTTAGTTACTGATTCAGCTTACATAGCAGGTGTAGTGTCCAGGGCAGAGAATGCTGTATTGCAAGAAATTTCCAACATTCCTTTATATGAATTACTCTCAAAAAATGTGAAAATAATCTCTCACCGGGAGCAACCCTTCTATGTGATGCATGTCAGGTCACACACAGACCTGCCAGGGTTCATTGCAGAAGGTAACCGTAGGGCTGATGCCCTTGTGGCACCAGTCGAGATGGCCCCGCTCCCAGATATATTCCAACAAGCAAAGATCAGTCACCAATTTTTCCATCAAAATGCACCCAGCTTGGTTCGGCAATTCCACCTGATGCGTGAACAAGCCCAGGCCATCGTAGCCACCTGCCTTTCTTGTCAAAACCAGTCACTACCTTCCCTAAGTACAGGGGCAAACCCTAGGGGTTTGCAGAGCTGAAAGGTGTGGCAGACAGATGTAATCCACATCTCATAATTTGGCAAATTTAAATATGTCCACATCTCCGTGGATACCTTTTCTGGTGCCATCTACGCTTCCGCCCACACAAGGGAGAAGGTCTGTGAAGTAAAAAAACATCTCATGCAAGCCTTCTCCACATTAGGAATCCCTAAGGTCATCAAAACAAGCAATGGCCCAGCATACAAGTCCAAAGAGCTTCAGAGCTTCCTGCAGCAATGGGGAATAGAACATAAGACAGGCATCCTCTATTCCCCAACAGGCCAAGCCGTGGTGGAGAGGGCCCACCAGAGCCTAAAAAAGGTCCATCACTAACAACAAGAGGCTATGAAGGTGGAGTCCCCTCAAGTCCGGCTGTCCAAAGTGCTGTTCATGCTGAATTTTTTAAACTGTACCTATGAAAACCTTAACCCACCTATCATAAGGCACTTTAAAGAGAACAGTCAGCACAAACTGAAAGTCCGGCCGCCTGTCCTCATAAAAGACCCTGAGACTTGGAAAACTGAGGGGCCCTATGAGCTAGTGGCCTGGGGTAGGGGATATGTGTGCGTATCCACTCCCTCAGGCTTCAGATGGATCCCCTCCAAGTGGGTTAAGACCATACATTCCAAGAGTGCCAAAAGATAAAGCCATGGCATAAGTAGCCCATGTCTGCTGGAGAAGGAAGCATCGTCAGACTCTTTAAAGTTAAGTTGCTATTACCTGAACCTTATTCCTAACATTTTTTATCTTCAGTTTTTTCAGTGTTTACCCTTGATCTGAACTCAGCCCCTGTACCATCAGAATGAGCCCCATCCTTCTGCTGCTCCTGTTATCAGATATCCATCCAAGTCAGATGTGGATCGTTTCTCAGCCTCAGGCAAACATATGGACCACTGTTGCCAGAGTCCTCAACCAAGATTACATTTGCCTGCCTGCCTCCTCTGTGTCTGACACGATGTCCACTTGCTTTATGGGGATCCCATCTAAATATAGTGAATTTCTGCCAACATTAGCAACCCCCTTTTTTCCAGTATATAATCCATTATCCCCTTGGGCAAATTTAGTTGATAGACAGACAATAACAGAAAAGGAACCCCAAGAATTCGAGCTCCTTGGTTCTGCAAAAGCATTCTATTGTGTTCAGTTTATGTTTATACCAAAAGAACAAGTAAATTTGTATCAGGAAGTCAAACAATTTAAATAAAACTACACAGCAAAAATTTGGTGTAAGAAAATTTCCCATGTGGAGATGTCGTCCACCCCCGATAATAAGCCCCGTGCCCTCCCTAAAGGGTTTTTCCTCATTTGTGGTGACAGAGCATGGGCAGGCATCCCCTCTCGTCTAATCGGAGGTCCATGCACCATTGGAAAGCTGAGCCTGTTTATGCCCAACAAGACCCAAATCATGGATTGGGGAACCAAAGCCAGTGCCCACAATTCGGCCCGCAAAAAGAGACACTTAAGGAGTTTAGACCCAAATTGCAATTCTGAAATTGTACATTGGTCCAAATCAAAAGGGGTTGCAATCACTGTGTTTTTGCCATGGGTGTCTTGCAGCCAAGGCTCTAGGTGAATTATCACAGCTAGAGTCTTGGGTTGCTAAAGAGGCCAATATTACATAAGCTGCACTTTCTGACCTCCTGGCAGATGATGAAACAACAAGGCAAGCCACCCTATAAAATCGTGCCCTAATTGATTTTCTTCTCCTACTACATAATCATCGGTGTGAGGCGTTTGAGGGTCTCTGTTGCCTGAATCTGTCATCCAAAGCTGAAGACGTCCACAAAATCATCTGAAAGATGCAAGAGATGGTCCAAGACATCAAGCAAGAAACAGCAGACTGGATGGACGGACTTTTCCAAGGATGGGGACTTTCAGGCTGGGTCAGATCCATACTAAAGTCTGTATTTTTGCTTTTGCTAGTTCTTTTTGTTATTTTGATCGGCTTTGGGATCATCAAGAGCATTGTGGCCAAATTAATATGGAAAGCTACTTCTCCTTTAGAGATTAATCAGGTGACTGTTCCTACCTCTCCTAAGGAGGAAACAGGAATGTTTAGAGTGTCCACAAAACAGTCTTGGTTTGCTGATGCTTGAGATCAACCCAAGCTGAGTTTTAATATTTAGGTGCCTGTCCCTTTTTATTTAAATGAAAAGAGGGAGATGTTGTAGTGTGTTTTTATACTTTGCAATACTGTGAAGTAGTTTTGTTTTGTATCCCCCATATTTTTCCCAAATGGTTTATCCCAGATTGTACCCCCCCTCCCTTTACCTGTGTAATCCCTCTCCTTAGCTGAGATCATCCCCAAACCCCCATCCTGGCTCTCTGTCAATCACTCAGCATCCCATCCCCTCCATCTAGAAGCATCGGTCCAGAACGTCGAGTGATTAGCCAGAGGCTAGGGGTCAGCCCCCCCAAGCCTTGCCCCATACGCTGTCCTTAATGTCTATCCCCCAGTACCCATCCCTTAGGGTTACTTATTGGTTAGTAAAATGTTATCTACTTTTGGTTTCCACCTCCCTTTAAATGCAACCTTGGCACATCTCCCAGGGCTCTCAGCAGAAGGCCTCCTGAGGTGTAGGAGCTCCCCAGAGCCCCTGAATAAAACCTTGTTTTAACCCCTGATAAGAGTCGGCCCTTTATCTTCTACCAATGTCTCTAGTGTCTCTTCTGCTGCAAAGGCGACTAGCCTAGGTGCCCTCAGTACCTTCGGGGCATGAGAGAGTGTGTCCCCGCTGTCGGCCGTGTCGGGGCTTCCCCCCTCTGTCTGCTGTCTCAGGACTGGCCGAGGGTTCCTGAGAGGCTCCCCAGAGGGACAGAGACAGATGTGTATTCCACCTGATACCCTAACCTCTTTAGATCAGATAAACATGCCTGAATCCAGAAAAGATCTCTAACGAGCTCTAGGATTATTAGTGTTCTGGAAGAAACACATTCCAGATTTCTCAATGAGTGCTAGGTTGCTTTATGACTTGCTGAGTGAAGGGGTGAAATGGGATTGGACTCCTTCTCAGGAGGAAGCATTGCAATTGCTGATTTTTGAAGCAACAGCTCATCAAGCACTGGGCCTTATCCATCCTATGGATCCTTTCCAGGTGGAATGGGGATTTGACTCCTCAGGGCTGTCAGTACACATATGGCAGCGGGGTCCTGATGGTCCGACAAGACCTGTGGGTTTTTATTCCCATGGTTTCAAAGATGCTGAGAAAAGATACACTACCTGGGAAAAAGGATTGTTTGTGGTTAGCTTAGCTCTCATAGAAGTGGGAAAAATTACACAACAACAACCAATTGTATTGAAAGGTCCTTTCAAAGTTATTAACACAGTCACTACTGGGACCCCCACAGAGAAGAGATGGCACAGAGGGCCTCAGTTAGAAAGTGGTATGCTCAGATTGAACATTACTGTAACATCTTCTCAATAACAGAAGGAGCTGTAAAAAATTTAGTGATACAAGAAACTGAGAGCTTGGGTAGCAGCCATGACAAACCTGCCTCTGTAATTAAAGTAGCCCCTCATTTTTCCCCCGTACAATCAGCAAATTCTTGGTTCACTGATGCCTCTGCTAAACGAGAGGGAAAGATGTGGAGATACAGGGAAGAAGCCCTCCAGATTTCCTCTGGTGAACGAATTATTACTGAGGGAGAAGGCAGTGGTCAGGTTGGGGAGCTGATAGCTGTTTGGAGTGTTTCCCAACGTGAGACAGAATACCTCTTTTGTCTGTATCTACACTGACTCCTATGCTGTGTATAAAGGATGTACTGAGTGGCTTCCTTTTTGGCAGCAAAATGATTGGGAAGTTAACAGAATTCCAGTATGGCAAAAGGAAAAGTGACAAGAAATTTTAAATATCACAAGTCAAGGGAATTTTGCTGTGGGGTGGGTAGCCTCTCACCAGACAGATGGAAACCCAGCAGGAGAGTGGAACAATACAGTTGATGAGTTAGCAAGACTAAGTCCCCTGAAAAAGGAACAAATTACAGAGGATTGGGAGTGCTTGTTAGAATGGTTACATGTAAAAAGACAATGTACAGGTGCAAAAGATTTGTACAAAGAAGCTCTTGCTCGCAGCTGGCCTGTCATGACAGAAATGTATAAAACATGCATATCTGCCTGCCAACAATGTCTCAGATGACTAGAAAGAAACCCTTTGGAAGATGACCCTCTGCATTTAAGAAAGGGTAAAGGCTTATGGGATGCATGGCAGGTAGATTATATCAGCCCCTTTAATAAGTCAGGAGGTAAACACTTAGTGCTGGTAGGAGTGGAGATTATATCTTGGTTGGTCCAGGCTGATGCTTGATAAGAGCTACAGGAGATAGATAATACTGTTAAAGCATTGCAGGGATGGTTTGGAATTTTCCCAAAACCACAGGAAATTCAATCTGATAATGGGTCTCACTTTACTGCCAAAGTTGTACAGGATTGGGCAAAAAGTGAAGGGAATAAATGGGCTTTCCACACCCCTTACTACCCTCCAGCTAACGGGATTGTATAAAGGTATTTTTTTGAAAAAACTTTTGAAACCACAAGAAGGAAATTGGGGCGTTCAGTTATGGGAAGCTGTGAAAGGTGTGAATGATAGATGGCGGGGTAAATGGGTGTCCCAAAATCACTGCTTTTTGCCCAACAGCTCCAAGCATAATTCCCTCACTACGGGGACCAGATGATTTCAAGAATCCAGCACATTACCCTGGACAACCTGTTTTGGTGGACCTCCCTACTGTAGGAGAAGTACCACTAGTGCTAAAAACCTCTCTGAATAAATATGCATGGGTAGCCTCTGATGCTCTAGGGAAAGAACATTGGATAAATAAATGCTGGATAATTCCATCATTCTAATTTTTTCTGCCTCTTGGTGGCAGGATTCTGTTGTGCTTACTTTTACAGAAAAACCCCAAGGGACATGAAGACCACATAAACCATGATAAAACTGGTGATACTTTTCTGCATCCTACTATAACCCCATGGCCAGAAACCAGCTGAGTGGTCATTGTCTGAAGGTACCATCAGGTACACTGGTGTTCTAGGATCATATCCCAGGGATTGCCACCCGAACCGAGCGACTATAGTGCTGCATGACTCTGAGATATACTGTCCAAGTGAATGGGGATGAGATTGGAAGGATTGGATTAGAACCCCAACTTGAACAATTGGTGAAATAATTGTGGTAGCATGCAGAAAAGTGGAAGGATCTCTTTATAAGAAAGCTTTCTCCATTACAATTGCTGGAAATTTTTTAGAACCAGATGGAAAAAACTATTTGCACATCCCTACAGCAGAACTGCGTCCTACAATGAAGTAGGAGTGTGCCAAACAAATTCTCCTTACTCTGTGCTGCTGTCAACAGTATGTTGGTAACTACGCCTTAGGCCCCAGAACCAACAATGTTGCAATTAGAAAGGATTGTAAAAATGAATCAACTGATTGCTGGTATAGTTTAACTTTAGCCAAACCAACTTATGTGACATGCCATTGGCTAAATAACTTGACGGATCCGTTAGGTTTAAAAGGAATAGTTTACAAATTTGAGATAAATGCTATAACAAAGCCCACATTGAGTACAGTAGTCACACCCCAATGGGTAGAAGAGACTGAGAGCACCCTTAGTCAATATGACACTAAATGGCCTTGGTCCCAGGCTTTTGCTCATTTTACCGAATCCATGGAAAAAGTGAAGGATTTAAACCTATCAACTGTTGTTATGCATGAAAATCAGATATGCACTAAGCAGGAATGGGAAAAATTTAAAAAAAACTGGCAGCTTCAAGGAATTGTGGGGGAAAAATTAGTATAGGATGCCAAATGATTAAAGGAACTACCCATAGAAAGGCAACCTCAATCAGTGTTTTGACAAATCAGACAAATAAGCATGAAAAGGTTTGTACGCACCCAAGCGTACAGGATTGTTGGCACAATTTTACATTAGCACAAACCATAGAAGTAGTTTGCCTTTGGCCCAAAAATACCGAAGGGCTTTCTTTCAGATTTAAAGTAAATACTATAGCCCAACCTGTTACAGTTAATACCACCACCACTCCAGCCCAACCACCGGTTATGCTTAGCCTGAGAATTTTTGAAATTGGACCATATATAATCAGAAAAACAGGTCAACAACAAATATTGTTCAATCCAGCATGGTCTCTTAAGCAAGCCAAATTGCTGATGCAAAATAATGTCTCAGAAATTTAGCCAGCTTGTTCACCTTTTTTGCAGACTTCCTTTGAGGGTTGGACAACCTGGTTGTGAAAGCGAAACCCTTTTAAAAGACGGATGCTAAGAGACATAATCGGCGTTGTGGGAACAGGATTGGGAATTCTAAATAGTATTGATTCATAAGTATTAATGAATAAATTGGCTGCCACAACTAGAGATTTGACCAAACTACAACAACCACTGCAGTTGTCCTTATTGGCTTTGGGAACACATCTGTGGTATACACATTCTCTGAACAGAGAGAGACATAATTCTCTCTCCCAGGATTTTTCCTGGGGAAGGAAGTGAGAAAGCTCAGAGAGAGAAGAAAAAACAATTCTTATCTCTACTTGCTGCTCCTGTTGTTTGGCAGATGTGAAATGTGTTATGGAGGTTGTTTACTGAAAGGGATTTGTTAATTGGATTCTGCTGATGGTTGTTTGGGCTGATTGACCAAGTAGGTCAAAGCTGTGTCGTGACTGTCTGAAAGGGTCACGGGTTTTTCTTTAGTACGTTAGTAGTATAGTATAGTATGTAATATAATATAGCTTAATAAAGCAATTGTTCAGCCTTCTGAATCATGGAGTCAGAGCATATCATTGCCTGCCTGGGGCACCTTGCATCAATACACATCAGCGGTCGCTATCAAACCTATTACCAAACTGGGAAAAGATAAATGTGAATGACCACAAATTAGTAATTGATGCACTTGGTGCTACACAAAACAACATTTCTTTGGCTCTCAATTGTGGATGCAGTCAGTTGCTGCCTCAATTACAAGAGAAGGTGAAGAAGGCACTTTTCCTACTGAAATTCGGAAAATAACTTGGGACAGTGCCACTGACTTTGAAAGAGAATTACAATCCTGGTGGAACTTAGTGAATTTTACTTAGAACCCCATTACAAACACAGCCACAGCTTTTGTGTTAACCATACACAATGCCTCAGTGCATTTGATATTTTATATCATTGCATTAGGATTGAATTTTGATGAAGCTATTCTCTATCCTTCTGAGCACAGGGAATGGGCTCATCAAATTGGTGAGAAATGGCAAACTGTTAATTTAGAATCTTGTTTTGTCCGAGAACAACAAAGGCTCATCTCTGAAAGTAATGCAATTATAGCTCAAGTCATTTGTCTTTACACAGAACAAAATATCTGTCATTTTGAAATTGATCCTAACGAGACTTCTGAAACAGTCCTTGTATATATAGGCACTAGGTGTGCATGCTTTAGAACTGCTTGTGATGTTTTATTTGTAGAAAACGTAGTAGTGGATACTAAAAATAATTCAAACTTTTGTGTTTGTAACTTTACCAAAATTACAGGATGTGATTTTTTTTTGTTTAGCCCTAGTTGCTTCTCATCACCTTTTACAATCCAATTACACACTGATTCACAAACTATTGCCGACCCCCATTGGGATGAACCTTACTTTGGTAAAGCAATTGTTGCTTCATCAGGATTTAATAGAAATTTTAGAAAATATCAAGAAAAATGGACAAAAATCCCTGGTAACTGTTCATCACACTGTGAAAGAAATACATCATGTTACATGTGGTGAGATACTCTTTTTGAGTGGCCACGTACTGCCACAAGTGTCCTGAACAAATTGTGTCATCCCATCATTTTCCTTCTGATTTTAGTATTGATTGGTTTTATTTTATCAGCAATCTTATTCATTATGAATTGGAGAATGATGAAACAGTTAACACGATTGACGTCTATAATTAATGCACACAATTTGGCCAATGTCCTTTCCCCTGTAGACATCCCCAAGGCTATTAACACAAGGCTAACTATATGAGTAGATGTAATTATAGATTAAAAATAGATTACAAAATCTGGATGTGTGTCTTGAAAAAATTTTTTGCAATCATGTGAAAATTATTTTTGATTTTTGTGATTTGTTTTAATTACTAAAAATTGTTTCAATAAATATTGATTGTATTTGTTTATTGTTTTCTATTTATTTTTTCCTATTTTTTCTTATTTTCCTCTTTCTCTCACTCTGACATACTGTCTCTGTTTTCCAGGATATGCTACCAACATTGACAAGTCCCGAAGGCTTCGCAATGACACTACAGAACCCTGCAGATGGAGCTCTCTTGAAAACAATCATGAGTCATGGGGTGGTGTAAGAGACGGTCTGAAGTTTCCCTCATTTGCATCTCTACCATCACAAGGACAGAGACTAAGACCCTGAAGACTCTGATTGGAGTTCTCACCTGGTTGAGGTGGATGCCTGCCAAGTGATTGTTTGCAGGTGTGCTTGCTGTGCCACCACGGTACACTGCTAACTTCCTGAGGTAGCTTTGGTGATCCCCCATGGAAGATCCCTCATCTGCCTCACGACCACTGTCAAGGATGGAGATTGAAGCCCCTCCCCCCAAGGACTGAGACTGAGACCCTAAAAATTCGAACACAGGGGAGCTGGCCTGAAGGAAATGGGATGTCTGCCAAGTGTTGCCTTCAGATGTGTTCGCTGGACCAAGACTGGTTTCCCATGGAAACCAGTCCTGAAACAATGGGTCCTGCTCACTGCTGGGACTGGTTTGCCCTGTTCAAAACTGGACTGTCTGGACTTGTTCTCAATGGACTTAATTCTCCACTGTCCTGTACCTGTTCCCTCCCCTCCCAGTGGAAGACTATAAAAGACCCCTGAGTTAACCAAAGAATTTGAGATTCTCCCCGACGTGACAAGATGGATCTATTGGCCAGATCATGAAGATCTCGTATCTCTGTTGGTAGCTATCCCCCTCCTTTGTCTCTCTATCCTTTAACTCCTTTCTAATCCTTCTATTGCATTTGCTGTGGGCACTCAATAAAAGGTGCATTTGTTTTGATTAATACTGAAAGTCCCCTGCTGTGTGTCTTTTGCACTCTGAGATCAGTAAAATGCTGATATGTTTTTTGTTTTAAGAAATCACCAGGAATGGCAAAGAGAGTGTGGGCTCAGAGATCACTCTGACCCACTGGTGTTAGCTCTTGAAAAGGAAAACAAAGCAAAGAGGGGAAAAATCAAACCTTGTTCAGCATGCAGTATAGGACAATGGTGTATGAGGTCAGACAAAGTTTATCCTTCTGAGGGGCAAGAATGAGATACATATGATGTGGAGAGTTTAGTTCAGGCATGGCTTGAGGAAAAGGGCCATGAAGCCATGCAATTGAGAGAAAAGTAACAGGTAGCTGTGACGCAGTTTCAAAGCAGTTCCCAGCCTGACTTCTATAAACAATTAGTCTCTCTCAGGCATCATTGTATAAACAATAAGGTTCTCAGGCAGTCTTCCCATAACAAATGTAACATCCCCTCTGGGAAAAGATGGCACCCTGGGAACAGATATGGAAGTTTTGGGAACCGTTCGTATCACAGTGAGAACACTGGTTTTGTTTTATGTAAACAATCAACGGTATTGTAAAACAAAAGGAGTGGTTAGAGTTTTCTCTGTTAGCCTATCATAAAGCTGTATTTTGGAATATGCATGAAGTTCGTTAACACTATTATTTAAGCTGACTGATCGATCAATAAATTGAGTTTGATGCATTATAGGATGGTCGTTCTCCCCTCACTTCAACAAATTGGTGACCCCGACGTGATAGCGGACACGACGATCGCGAACACCACGGGGATTGCGAACACCAAAGGATAGTGAGGACTGGTTCAGGCTCCGAAGCAGCGGGAGCGGCAAATAAGCGCGAAATCAAAGCGGAGGAAAAAAAACCGCCGATACGCGCCGTGCCCTGGCGACCATATTAGATGGGTCCAGCCGATACATGCGGCCGAAGTCTGGGAAAAACGCTGCTAGGTGAAAGTGCGCACTTAAAAGAGGTATGGAAAGACAAGCCGCATATGAACTTTTTATTACATTTTTGCAAAAAAGGCAAATTAAGGGAATAGACTTACAGAAAGAATTGCAAGGTCTTTTGGCTTATGGTCTGGAACGGGGAGTCTTTGTGAATCCCCACACGGTTCACGAGTTGTCGGAGTGGCGTAAATTTGGTGATATATTATGGCAGGCTACGTTAGACGATGATAAAACTGCTAGGAAAATGGGTAAATTATGGCGGGTCATTAACACCGAACTGTTGCAGTTTCAGGCGGAAAAGAGGGCTGCCTATCAGGCTACTGCCGCTCACAATCGTAATAAAGAATACGATCAAGAGAGGGAGTTTGATAAAGAGTCGGGGACTCCTCTCGGCCCTGCAATGAGGACGGTTTCATTACCGGCCTCGCCACCTCCCTCGGCAAGCCAGGCGCCGAGCCAGGCTGTGAGTCCAGCTACAAGCCAGGCTCCGAGCCAAGCTCCACAGGGCGCTTTACTACCCTCCGCACCGCTTCCACCGCCTCCTTTAACGAGCCAGCCCCCCCTAACGAGCCAAGCTCCGCAGGGTGCTCCGCAGGGTGCTTTATTGCCCGCTTTGCCGCAGGCTATGCATAGCACTTCTGAGTCTCCCGTATTGCTCGCATCGCAGCAGCCAGGGCCACAAACGTGTGTTCCATTCCCGAAAAGTAATCAGAGCCCTGGGTTGGAAAACGATCGAGCGGTGATGATTGCACGGGAAAGACGGGATGCGTGGGCAGCTCTTGCCAAAGATGCAGTGGAAAAGGGAGACCAGGAGTTGATAAGCTTAGCGAGCGAACTGGCTTGTCCGGTTATTTTCACCCCCCAGGCTGGCGGAGGCATTCAAGCAACAATTAGTGCTTTAGACTGGAAGATGTTATCTCAGTTGCAAGCTACTGTTAGCCAGTTTGGCTTTAAAAGCGAACCAGCCAAGCAAATGCTCGACTATATTTTTGACACCAGTATTCTTCTTATTAATGATTGTCGTGTCATAGTCAAATTAATCTTTACCCAACATCAGCAATTGCTTTTTAACGCCCATTGGCAAGCGTTAGTAAATGAATGCGTGGCAGTACAAAGGCAGCAGGGTGACCCCCTCCATGGCGTTACTGTTAACGAGCTTATGGGTCTGGGACCTTTCCTTCGCACTGAGGCACAAGCTTTAATAGGTCAGGAGAAGTGCCGGGAGGCAATGAGGTTAGTCAGACTAGCAATAGAAAGGGTAAAGGAACCAGGAGGGGTACCAGTATATATGGGAATTAAACAAGGCAGAGAGGAATCATTTGGCGCTTTTATTGATAGAGCTGCTGCTGCAATTGAGAGGGCAAGAGTAGCCGAATTTATGCACGGGGCCCTTCTCAAGCAGTGTGCGATCCAAAATTGTAATTCTACCACTAGAAACATACTTAATACCTTAGGAGCAAATTGGACTATAGAGGAGGCATTAGAGAGGATGGCTCTTGTGCCAACCGGGCAGCAGGCTTTAGTGGTAGACGCAATTAAACAGCTAGGAGTAGGTTTGCAGGAACAGGCAAAGTCTTCTCAGAATCAGGTTTTAGCCGCACTTGCACCTCTTCAAGCGTCAGCCGCATTTGCAGCATCAAGTAAAAAGGGACGCATGAAATGTTATCGCTGCGGAGGCTTTGGCCATACGCGCCAGGAGTGCCAGGCTACTGGAGTCTGGTGCCAGAAATGCCGTATGGATAACCATCATACAAGCGCTTGTAAGTGGAGGTCGGGAAACTTCTCCAGGAGCGCGTATTCCCGCAGCAGCCGCGCCCAGACACAAGTTGCCGCTGCAGAGCTTCAACCCCCCTGCGCCTCCAACCCGCCACCGCAGGGAGCCTCGGCATGGACCTGGCAGCCGCAGTAGACGTAACGCTAATGACTCCGCACCCGCAGAAAATCCCTACGGGGGTTCAAGGACCTATTATTATACAAAACAAAGCGATGGGTGCGCTACTATTTGGGAGATCTTCTGCTTCTATGTTAGGACTGTTTGTGTTACCTGGCATTATTGATGCGGATTACACGGGAGAAATTATGGTCATGGTTTATACCCCTTTTCCTCCTCTCCAAATTAACAAGGGACAAAGGATTGCTCAGCTGGTACCGCTTGAGCAAATGACGAAAGGAATACAACCCATTAAAACCCAAGAGAGGAGAGACAGCACTTTTGGTTCTACAGGAGGACTTACTTTGTTAACTTTAAATCTTGCTGAGAGACCGAAGAAAAAAGTTGAGATAGAATATAACGGACAGAAAAGGTCATTTTCGGGTCTGCTGGATACCGGAGCAGATTCCAGCATTATTAGTCCTAGCTGCTGGCCTCATCACTGGCCCCTGCAGCCGGCAGCCACTGCTGTATCCGGGGTAGGAGGATTTACCCTGGCAAGCCGCTCACTCCCCCTTCAAGTTCATATCAACAGGAAGCAGCTGACGGCGATTTTTTCAGTGGTGCAGTTACCACCTACTGTTCAATGCCTTATAGGCCGGGACATAATGGCTCAGCTAGGGGTTGTTCTAACAAATGAACACCCTTTGGAGTAAAAGCCATTGCTTGGACTTTCCCAATTCCCATCACCTGGGTCGATGACATCCCGGTATGGGTTAAGCAATGGCCTTTGAAAGGGGAAAGTTTGCAACACGCACATCAGCTTGTGTCAGAACAATTTCAACAGGGACATTTGCGTTTGTCTACCAGCCCCTGGAATACTCCAATTTTTGTAATTAAAAAGAAGTCAGGGAAATACAGACTGCTCCATGACTTGCATGCTGTTAATGATCAGATGGAACCTATGGGCTCATTACAACCTGGATTACCGAACCCAGCCATTATCCCGATGGATTGGCCTTTGCTAATTATTGATCTCAAGGACTGCTTTTTTACTATCGCCCTTCACCCGCAGGATATGCGACGATTTGCATTTACATTACCTGCGATTAACAAAGAAGCACCCGATCAGAGGTTTGAATGGACGGTTCTTCCGCAGGGCATGCAGAACAGCCCCACCTTGTGTCAGCTTTATGTCAGTGCAGCTTTACAACCTCTCAGAAGGCAATGGCCTAATACAGTCATATATCATTACATGGATGATGTATTGTTTGCTCAGCCGATGCCTTTCACACAACAACAAGTCCAGGAAATAAGAACAACACTGGCACAATACTCTTTAGTAGTAGCTCCTGAGAAAATTCAGACAACTGCTCCCTGGAAATATCTGGGATGGTCTATGACAGAACAAATTGTTAAACCTCAAAAGCTGCAATTAAAAACAAAAATAACTAACTTGAATGAAGCTCAGAGATTCTTAGGTGATTTACAGTGGTTAAAACAGATGGTGGGAATACCTAATGAACTGCTTGATGAGCTGCGTCCACTGTTAAAAGGAACTGATCCAGCTCATCCGGTGTGCATCACTGATAAGCAACAGCGGGCCATTCAGCAAATTATGGACTGTGTTATGCATGGACATGTTCATCGAAGGGATCCAGATGTACCCATAGATCTTACCATCTGGAAAGGCCCACAATATCTTTTGGGAGCACTTACACAATGTAAAAAAGAAACAGGGGAAACACGGATATTAGAATGGATCTCCCCCCCACTACAGCAAAGCAAGACTCTTCTGCAAAAAATTGAAATGTTAGCGAATTTGATAAAGAAGGGCAGAGAAAGGATGCTGCAGGTAGCTGGGTCAGAACCAGCTGCCATCAAGATACCAATGAAGAAGGATACCTTGGACTGGTATTTGACTCATTCAGAGGAAATGCAGGAAGCCCCTTTGGGTGCATGTTGCCCTATTGAAACACACCAGCTTCGACCAGCGTTCATTCAATGGATAGGAGACTGGGACTGGATAACTCGTCCAAAGCGAGAGAATTCTCCTATCTCAGGTGCCATTACTGCATTTACAGACGCTGGCAGGAAATCAAGAACTGCTGCAATAACCTGGCAAGAAAAGGGAGTATGGAAGCATCATATTCTGCAAGCAGAAGCAGTGGACAGCCTTCAAACCATGGAACTGTTAGCAGTGGTTTGGGCAATGGTACAATTTAAGGAACCTTTGAATGTTGTTACAGACTCTCTGTATGTAGCAGGAGTTGTAGCAAGAATTGAAGATGCTTCCATAAAAGAGGTGCAAAATCAAAGACTATATGAACTACTATTGCAGCTAAAGAGAGCTACAAGATCCAGGGAACATGCTTATGCTGTAATTCATATTAGAAGTCATAAATGGAAGGTTGGTTTAGGTGAAGGAAATGATAGAGCAGGTAGATTGGTTACTATTACCCAAAGTACACCTCTGTCAAGTCACCAATTGGCTCGAGAAGCTCACTCAATGTTTCACCAGAATGCAAAAGGCTTAAGCAGAGAATTTAAGATAACACTCTCAGAAGCAAAAGCCATTGTGAGGGCTTGCCCTACTTGTAGTCATCATAATGGGGGAAGTGGTTTAGGCCTAGGAGTAAATCCACGAGGCCTGCAAACAAATGAATTGTGGCAGATGGATGTTACACATGTTCCTAGTTTTGGCAACCTAAAGTATGTACATGTGTCCATTGATACTTATAGCAAATATATATGGGCAACAGCTCAGTCAGGAGAAAAAGCTATACACGTAGAAAGACATCTGTACAGTTGCTTTGCAGTGATGGGTACACCAAAAAGAATTAAAACAGATAATGGTTCTGCCTATACCAGTCATAGAATAGGGAAATTCTTTAGAAAGTGGGGAATTGAACATGTTACAGGTATTCCTAATTCCCCAACAGGGCAGGCCATCATTGAAAGGGCACATGGTACCTTAAAGAAGTATTTAGCCAAACAGGAAGAGGTAACTGACCCCCACTCTAGATTACTGAAAAGCTTATTTGTGATCAATCATTTATGTGTGTTTGGTGATGTAGGGCAGCCCCCAGCAGAACTACACTATAAGCCACAAGAAACTGGTGAGCAAGAAAAAGAGGTATGGGTAAAATACCGAGATCCCAAGACAGGGCTATGGAAAGATCCTGCTAAGGTCCTGTTCTGGGGAAGGGGATATGTTTGTATATCAACCCCTACAGGAGCATTGTGGGTACCTGCCAAGTGGACTAAACCTGTAACACCGGAACAAGGACGGAAGAGGCCACCACGACACATGGAAGGACTCCCTCTCCTCTTGAGGAACTGAATGTTTGAGCAATCTAGAGGGTGGTGTTGGACCCAGAACTGGTGATTTTGGAGGATGTATTGTATTGGGAATTTAGGGGGGTTGCGGGGGAGAGTGTTTTTTGTGAGGTTTTCATTTTCCTCGTGTTTTCTTTTTTTTTTTCTTTTGTGTGTAGTTTAGTAATTGTTGGTGTAGTTTAGTTAATAAACTTTTCTTTATGTTTAAGCTGGAGCCTGCTTTGCTTATTCCTGGTCACATCTCTCAGCAGACACCAGGGAGAAGGTGTACTCATGGGGGCTCTGGCTTTGCCAGGCCAAAACCATAACACACTGGAAAAATCAATGCCCAGAACGGAGACGAGGTGACTGAAAAGTGGCTGCACATGTACAAAACAACTGAGGAGTACTGGGGGATTCTACCCCAGCAGATCCACTGGTTATAACAATGAGGCTGGGGGAAGAAGGGAAAAGGGTGGAATATTTGGTTGATACAAGGGCCACATATTCAGCTTTAAATAAAGTTTTAGTACCTGTGGAAAATGATTATTTTGTAGTGCAGGGGGGAACTGGCCCATCTGAAAAGACATATTTTTTGTAAACCTTTAAAGTACAAATTCGGAAAACAATGGGTTATTCATAGGTTTTTGTATATGACCAATTTGCCAAAGGCACTTTTAGGGAGAGATTTATTGGAGCAGTTACAAGCAACCATTACATTCAAAAATGGGGAGGTTACTCTGGAAGTGAATGATCAAAAGTACATAGAAGCATTAAGTTTAACAGCTATTGAAATTAAGGAGGAACTTGAGGAAGAGCTATTAAGTATTTCCCAGGGTATGGGCCTCTGATGTACCAGAGAGGGCAAAAAATGCTTCCCTCATAGTAATTAAGCTTAACAAAGGGACCCAACCAGTGAGAATTAAGCAACACCCCCTATAAAAAGAAGACAGAGAAGGAATCAGCCCAATAATTGAAAATTTCCTGCGGTTAGGGTTACTGAAAGAATGCCAATCTGATTTCAATACGCCTGTTTTACCTGTTCGGAAATCTGATGGGTCATACCGGATAGTACAGGATTTGAGGGCTGTCAATAAAATAACAGAAGATTTGTAACCAGCGGTAGCCAATTCATATACTTTATTAACTTGGCTTGCACCTGAGCTAACCTGGTTTACTGTTTTAGATCTACAAGATGCCTTCTTTTGCCTCCCCATCCACGAAGCCAGCCAGAAAATTTTTGGATTTGAATGGGAAAGCCCGAAAAGCAGGCGCAAAACCAAGCTCACATGGACTGTGTTGCTTCAAGGCTTCAAAAATTCCCCCACTCTGTTTGGGGAGCAACTTGCAAAGGATCTGGAGTCCTGGGAAGCTCCACAGGAAGAATGAAGGCTTTTGCAGTACATGGATGATCTTCTAGTAGCCACTCAGGTTAGAGAAGTATGTGTGGCTTGGATGGTAAGTCTTTTGAATTTCCTAGGACTCCAAGGATACAGAGTATCAATGAAAAAGGCACAGGGAGTGAAACAGAAAGTAATCGACCTGGAGTACAAGGTCTGTGCTGGGCAACGGACTTTAGGGCAGGCTCACAAGGAAGTCATATGCCAAACCCCAAAACCCCAGACAATAAAGGAACTCCGAACCTTCTTAGGCATGGCAGGGTGGTGCCGGCTGTGGATTTATGATTATGGACTGCTCGTCAGACCCCTCTATGCTCTTATTGCCAATGGAAATAGAGATCTCCAGTGGACAAAAGAAGCCACACGGGCCTTTCACCAGCTAAAGAGTGCTCTCATGTCAGCTCCAGCTTTGGGACTTCGAGATGTAAGTAAACCATACTTCCTATTTTCCCATGAAAGACAGGGAATTGCCTTGCGAATATTGGCTCAGGACTTGGGTCCATACCGGAGGGCAGTTGCTTACTTCTCCAAGCAACTAGATGCAACGGCCGAAGGATGGCCAGATTGCTTCAGTGCTGTAGCAGCAGTCATGCTGAATATTCAAGAGGCACGCAAGTTTACCCTGGGACAAAAATGACTGTGCTAGTGTCCCACACAATGTCCGCAGTACTGGAAGTAAAGGGTGGCCACTGGCTTTCACCACAGAGGTATCTGAAATACCAGGCCATCATGGTAGAGCAAGATGATGTACAGATAGTGGTAACTAATATTGTCAACCCAGATTCTTTTATCAGTAGTAATCAAGGAGAAGCAATACACCACGATTGCCTGGAGGCCATTGAATCTACCTGCTCCAGTCCCCCAGACTTAAAGGACACTCTTTTGGATGATGCAGAGACCTGGTTAACTGATGGGAGTAGCTCCGTAGCCAATGGAATGCGACATGCTGGGTACAGTGACCACCTGCAGAGAGGTAATAGAATCTAGACCCTTACCAACAGGCACCTCTGCGCAGAAGGTCGAAATAATTGCACTGACCCGTGCCTTGGAAATGGCAAAAGGAAAGAGAATAAACATCTATACATACTCAAGGTATGCATTTGGAGTCGTGCATGCTCATGGAGCCATCTGGAGAGAGAGGGGTCTGCTGACCTCACAAGGAAAGAACATCAAACATGCACAAGAGATAATCTGGCTGCTGGAAGCAGTTCAGCTGCCTGAAAAGGTAGCAATTATGCATATTAAAGCACACCAGAGAGTGAGCTCAGAACTGGAAGAAGGAAATGAGCTTGCAGATAGAGAGGCAAAGGAAGCAGCAAAAGGTGAGGTAACTACTGAAGGAGCTCTAATTCCAGATGTACAAATTTCCCTTGAAGGTAAGACAGAATATAATAGGAAAGATAGAAAACTAATTAAAGATCAAAAAGGGACATATAAACAAGAAGGGTGGGCTACCATTCAAGGGAAGCTGGTAATCCCTTCCCATTTGTTGTGCTCACTGGTAAGGGAAGAACACCAGAAAGTAGACTGGGGAATAGATGCCCTAAACACCTATTTGATTGAAAGAATCATTGCCCGGAATCTATATGCCGCTATTACTCAAGTGACCTTACAGTGTGATCTTTGCCTCCAGACTAACCCCTAAAATACCCCCAGACCAAAAGTCCGTCAGAATGGGACAGGCCATGGGCCTGGACAGCAGTGGCAAATTGACTTTTCAGAACTCCCAAGGAAAGGGGGGTACCGGTATTTATTATTATTGACAGACATATTTTCAGGATGGCCAGAAGCATTCCCCACCAAAACTGTCAAGGCTCGAGAGGTGACCAGAGTATTATTACAAGAAATAATACCATGCTTTGGAGTTCCAGACACAATATCCTCAGATAGAGGATCACTTTTCATTTCCAAAATAGTGCAACAGATTAGTAGCCACCTGGGCATAGACTGGGAACTTCACACTCCATACCGCCTCCAATCAAGCGGCCAGGTGGAGAAAATGAATCATTTGATTAAGCAGCAGATTGTAAGACTGGGGCAGGAAGTTAATCTACCCTGGCCCCAAGCTCTTCCACTGGCCCTGTTGTGAATTCAAACTAAACCTCGGGCTAAAGAAAAGTTGAGTCCCTTTGAAATGCTTTATGGAAGACCAAATAGAATACAAAAGGGAACATCCACCCACATTGGGGAGGTAACATTGGCCAACTACATGGTGGCTTGAAGCAAACAGTTCAGAGAAATTGAGAACCATGTGGCTGGAACTTGGAGCCTGGAGCTAGATGGACCAGTACATAACATACAGCCTGGAGATTATGTATATGTTAAGTCTCTTACAGAAAAGACTCTGGAACCACAGTGGGAGGGACCATTCCAGGTGCTTCTCACCACCTTCACCGCAATTAAGGTCAAGGAGCAGAATGCCTGGATCCACTACTCTCGAGTGAAGAAGGCCCCAGAACCCCCTTGGAGAGCGACACCAAAAGAATGAACTGAGATTAAAACTTACTTGAGCAAAATGAGTATATTGCGGTCAGGGGTAGTTTCTAATGTCATTTACAGAATTGTTTTGTATATAATTTTAACTGGAGTCTTGGAATTTGAGCGTACCTCAATTCAAAGTGATGTTGGCCTTGGTCCCAGGCTTTTAATCGGTATACTGGATCCATGGGAGAAACTTCTGAGATAAAAGATTTAAACCTATTCACTGTAGTAATTCACGGAGATCAGGTGTATGAGGAGCAGGAGTGGCAGGAACGGGAACTGTGGACACTTCAAGGGATCAGAAGAGAAGAAATCAAGGTAGGGTGCCGGATGATAAATGGGACGGCTTATGAGAGACCAGATGAAATTAGTGTTGTAACCCCTCCTGGTGTATACGAACACCAGGAAGTTTGTGATAGCCTAAGCGAATCAGACTGTTGGTGTAATTTCACCTTGATACAGCCTGTAGAAGTGACTTGCCTTTGGGCTCATGATGCTATTGGGCTCTCATTTAAATTTAAAATAGATACTACACTTTTTACAACATCCAGACCTTATACAACTCACACTAGTACTCAAGCAGTTCAGACCCAAGCCAAACTTGAACCTCAAGTGTATGAAATACGCCCTTATGTAGTGAGGAATGTGGGTGAATAACAACTGTTGTTTAATCCAAAACAGTCTCTCAAACGTGTTGAATTGCTAATGCAAATTAACATCTCAAAAATCCAAAAAGCCTACTCCTCTTTCCTAGGAACATTCTTTGAGGGCTGGACAACCTGGTTAAAAAGACAGGTATACCTCAGGACCAGAATTAGAAGGGATCTAACTGGGATATTAGGGACGGGATTGGGAGTTTTAAATTGAATTGATTCAGAAATACTGATGAATAAGCTGGCCACTACTGCAGGTGGCCTAGCAAAATTGAAACACTCCTTACAATCATCTCTTTTGGCATTAGGAAGTAGCCAGTGGCAGATTTCAAAAGTACTGCTGAAGTGGGAAAAGGCCAGGGACCTAGGACACAGGTTAATAGTAGAAGCGCTTAGTGCAGTTCAAGATAATGTGTCTTCAGCTTTCAGTTGTATACAATCAGTTATGGATGCAGGCAACAGCAGCTCTGATCATATGGGAAGGGGGTGAAGGTAATTTTCCAGCTGAAATTTGGAAGGTTGTTGTTGAAAGCGAAGGGAGCCAACCCTTCTTTGTTGATCAGCATCGACTCCGATTTATTGATCAAATCAGCCACTTTATACAACAGTGTTAATTAACTTCATGCATATTGCAAAATTCGAGCTCACGATAGGTTACAGAGAAAACTCTAACCTCTCCTTTTGTTTTACAATACCTGTGGTTTGTTTACTGAAAACAGGATCAGCGTTCTCACTGTGATATGAAAAGTTCTCAAAACCAGCTATCTGTTCCCAGAGAGCCCAAGGACAGGATGTTTTGCCTGTTATGGGAAGACTGTCTGAGAACCTTATTGTTTATAAAGTGGTGCTTGAGAGAGCCTAATTATTTATAGAATCAAGCCTGGGAAATGCTTTACAACTACCTTTTACTTTTCCCTCAACTGTATACCTTCATGGCCTCTTTCTTTAAGCCATGCTAGAACCAGACTCTCCACACTTCCCCCATATTTTTCTTTTTGAGAAAGGAGGTTAGTTTGCCAAGTTTTCTCTATCATCCTACCAACCATATTTTGGATACAACTACAAAAACAAGGTAAAATAAGTAAAAGCATTTAAAAGCACACTCAGTATCTCTATAAGGTTCCCCAGCCATGGTCTGAGCAATGGCTTTTACCCCAAAGGGTTAAAACCACCCCCAGCTGAGCCATGATGTCCGGCCTTATCAGGCATTGCACGGTAGGTGGTAATTGGACTAAGAAAAGAAGGTTGTTAGCTGTTTTCATTCATGCGAACCTGGAGAGGAGGTGAACGGGCAAGCCTGAAAATGATCCTTTCTGTCCTTGAGATTTTCACATCCACCCTTTTCTTGGGTTTCTCAGAAAAGTTCAAAATCAGTTTTACAGTCTGTAATCCTTTAGTCATTTGGCTCAAATGGCATCAGCTGGGCGATTCTCAGTCCTTTGTTGATTTGGAGTGGTGGGAAAGTAGTATGCACTTAAAGCACTTAAAATATTTAACTTAGCAGACTTATTTTCAAATCAACAGAACTTAACTGGCTTCAAATCCTACATAACTTAAACCTAAATACAATTTAAACTTAACAGACCTCGAACTTCACAGAAAATAAACTTAACAAACTTAACCTTAATAGTATTTAACATGTAACGGCACTTAATAGATAATTTAACTTAAACTACTTAATAACAGATAAAACTTACTATAGAAATAATATATATCATTTACTATAACTTGCTTACAGGCCTGATTCTAAAATACTAAGCTAAAACAACTTTTTTCACGTGTTTGCTCTAGCATTTCTATACCAAAAAGCACACTCATACAATCTCACTCATACAATCAATCCAACACATCTTAACATTTTTAAATTTTTCAAAATATAATTTTAGAGTCTGATGTTCCACCAACTGAGCCATCCGGGCTTCTGATGTTAAAGTCTATGTTAATGCAGGTGATTTCAAGACAGCATAACCAATGCTGAGCCAAAATCGACCGAAATTTGACTCCCGCACTCATTTACGCTGATTTCTGTTTCACAGTCCGCTGGGAAGAACAAAAGTTCCTCCGACTTAGGTGGAAAACGTCCTGATAGCCTTTGGTGTCGTTTGTTTATTATCACTGGTTTCCCATTTGCAGCAGGGATCTTTTCTTTTGTTGACAGGAATCACATTTATTATGCTGTTAGGTCTCACACTGAAGCTTTTGCCGGCTGCGGAGCGGAGGGAAAAGTGCTCCCGCTGTAAAAGCGCTCTGATCCTGCGGCGCTTGTGTCAGAGCGGGCAAAAAATCCCCCCCCCCCCCCGCGCTGGGCTTTTTGTTTCACAAGATTCGCCGGCAGGCTGAATCACAGCGTGCGCTGCAGACACCGCTGGTTGGGTCGCTCCCCCCGCGGCGGCGTGGCTCCCGCAGCGGCGGCTCCACTCCCCTCCCGGGGCGGCGCGGCTCGGCTCCCGTGTGGTGGCTCCGCTCTCCCCGCTGCTGCTCCGCTCCCGCCGCTACAGTGCAGCATTTCAGGCGGTCGCTCGCCGCGGCTGCTCCCAATGACAGAGCGCCCGTGCCGAGTTCGGAGTAGCACAGTGCCACAGGCACCACAAGCTGCCGCCGCTGTCTTGCACTCAGAGACATAGTGAAATAGTGCACCGTACATCACCTGCCATGGCTTGCTTAGCTTCTTGGCAGTTTTATCACTTTCCAAAGTAGCTTCCCATAATAAATCACCGAATTCATGCCATTCCGTTAACTCGTAAACCATATGGAAAACCCCTGTACCGTAGCCCTAAGTCCAAAGTCCTGTTAAATCCTTTTGACAATCTACCCCCTTAATTTGCCTTTTTTGTAAAAAGACAGTCAATAATTCATATGCTGCTTGCCTTTCCATACCTAATTAATCAGCGCTGAATGCAACCTCTTCAAGGTCCGTGCAGCACGTATCAGTCGGGCTCGTCTTTACGGTCACCCGAGGCACAACGCATCTTCAGCTTCTTTTTGCATTTCTGCCGTCCCGCTGCTTAGGACCTGACCCTTTCTTCGCTTCTTTGTGGTGAATTGCTGTATCACGTCGGGGTCACCATTATGTTGAAAGCGAAGGGAGCCAACCCATCTTTGTTGATCAGCATCGACTCCGATTTATTGATCAAATCAGCCACTTTATATAACAGTGTTAATTAACTTCATGCATATTGCAAAATTCGAGCTCACGATAGGTTACAGAGAAAACTCTAACCCCTCCTTTTGTTTTACAATACCTGTGGTTTGTTTACTGAAAACAGGATCAGCGTTCTCACTGTGATATGAAAAGTTCTCAAAACCTTCATATCTGTTCCCAGAGCAGTTATCTGTTCCCAGAGAGCCCAAGGACAGAATGTTTTGCCTGTTATGGGAAGACTGTCTGAGAATCTTATTGTTTATAAAGTGGTGCTTGAGAGAGCCTAATTATTTATAGAATCAAGCCTGGGAAATGCTTTACAACTACCTTTTACTTTTCCCTCAACTGTATACCTTCATGGCCTCTTTCTTTAAGCCATGCTAGAACCAGACTCTCCACAGGTTGTCTAGAATAATGCGATTGATTTTGAAAGGAAGTTTCAATCCTGGTGGACTATGGCAAATTCCACCTATGATTCTGCTTCTAATGTGGCCACTGTCTTTGTGCTTACCATATGTAATGCCACTGTTTACATTATCCACCCCATCATTGCACTAGGATTAAATAATGAAAAAACAGTGCTATACCCTTCAGAACATAGAGTGTGGGCACAAAAGGTGAATGGCAAGTGGCAAACAGAAAACTTAAAATCCTGTATTACTAGAGAACAAACTAGGATTCATTTGTGAAAGAAATACTATTAATGCTCAAGATGTGTGTTTAGACATTGAACAGAGTATTTGCCACTTTGAGATTTATATAGTAAGTGATCAGAAAACTGTGCTCGTACTAGTAAAGGTTGTGTGTGCTTGAGAATTGCTTGTGCTACTGTAAAAATTGATACCAACAATGTTATTTTGTCTAGTAGAAATCATTCTAATTTCTGTGTTTGTAATTTTTTTAATATTACCGGGCGTGATTTTTCGTACCTGGCCCCAGCAACATCCCACCAGTTAATTAAAACCAATTACACAATGTATCACAGACTCCTATTGGAGTGAACCTCACATTGGTAAAACAATTAATTAAACACCAAGGCCTACTGGAGATCTTGAAAGAAATCCAAGAAAGCAGAGAGAAAACCCTAATTACTGTCCAACATGATACAAAAGAAATAACCAGAATTCTGCAAAGAATAAAACAAAATGCAGATCATCACTGGTGGGATGTGATCTTTGGGTGGTCACCAACTGCACATGGGATCTTGAATAAGTGGTGTCATCCCATTGTAGTTTTATTAATATTAGTTGGAATAAGTTTAGGGTTATCCTTTATATCGCTAATTTGGAATTGAAGAATGCTATATCAAGTAGCTGTGTTAACCTCCTTATCAAACGTACATGGTAAAGCATTAAGAGACAGTGTCGTAGGGATTTGCATTACGTAAAAGAATTTACTTATTTTTAGAAAAGGGGAGAGAAATGAGACAGAGTGAAAAATTTCCAGAGTAGAAATCCATTTTGATTTAGATGAAATGTACATCTTTGAGTCTGTAGCTTGAAAACATAGCTGTTTAGTCTGACTGCCTGTTCTTGTAAAAGCCTATGCTCTGAGACTGCTGCAGCCAAAGGACAAGAGATAAGGGGGGGGGGGGGGCAGACAGAGAAACTGTTACAGAGATCAGGGCAACCTGACCCAGGAATTCTTTCTGATAAAGAAGAATTAGTGGCAAATGTCACTCAAAACCAGTAGAATGAATATGTATTAACCTATTGTGAAATGGCATGCATATGGATTAGAAAGGGAGATAAAAAAGGATCTGGAGTTCCCAGAGGTACCATGTATTTCGAGGGGAGTGGTGCCCACATGTGTCCAGCGTTGTAATAAACATACCAGCTTTGCAACTTTCACAAAAGTTGTGGAGTTTATTTGCCTCCACAAATCACAGTCAAGTGCCAATTTCAGGGAATCATCGTAGGAGATTGGAGACCAAGCTGTTAGGGCCCCATATCCTCCATATCTGAGTTAATTTTTTCGAAGATCATGGAGTAAATGCCACTTGCCAGTTTGTGTTTTGATAACAAACATGGGACAATTCCAAGGACTGGTAGAAGGGACAATATGTCCTTTCTGGAGTTGCTGTTGAACCAACTCTTTTAATGCATGCAGTGTTTGCAATGGTAGGGGCCATTGATCCACTCAAACTGGATTTTCTGTTTTCCAGGTTAGTTTTAAAGTGTTGCATGCTTCAATGACCCCCATTAAAAATCTCATTGAATTCTAAAGCCGCATCGGGAGAGAACATCCCTCCTCCATAGCACCATCAGCACTGGTAACACAGTTTGACTGAGGCAAGGTGTCCCTCAGGGCCTTTGATTTGTATCAAGTGGCAGGTTTGATAGCTACAGCTGCTTCCTCTAGTGCCTGAAAGTGCCTGAGGCACTTCAGCAAGGGACCATTGTGGGGGCCATTTGGCTTGAGAGATAACTGTACTGTCAGCCCCCCCCCCCCCCCCCCCCCCCCCCCCCCGTGTCTATGAGATCAACAAGTGTTATCTTTTGTCCTTTTAATGTCAGGGTACATTGTCATGTGGGGCATTGTTCTAATATAGGTTGTACCCAGCATACTTGGGGTGTCCCAGTAGACCCAAATCCCCCTTTTCATGTTAAGTCTGTGAAAGATATGCTCAGGGTTTGGGGAAGTAAAATCAATTGAGATATCAAAGTTCCTTAAGGAATGGTGCAAAGTGGTCAAGGTGTCAAGGCCATGGTCATAATTTCATTGTCAGAGTCCAAGTCCAGGGAGAACAAACACCCCCTTCAAAGAGGTGGATGACTGACCTAAAAGCAATGCATGCATACACTGCCTTGGTCGTCCAAAAACTCCTGTGGGAAGCAAATTAACAGATGAATCAAGAAACGTTACTGTGATGGAGGTTGCCAGGTCCAATCCGGCACTCCCTGCTGTGGCGGGTTGTAAATTGGTGATGGTCCAGCAAAGTCTGCTTGTGGCAGCTGAGCTGAGGCTTGCTGTGGTCTGCTCTGAGGCATCAGCTGGGGCATCTGTGTTGCACATGTCTCCAGTTTCCCACCATTAGAGGCCCTTCAAAATCATATTTGGAATGACATTGTTTTGCATAATGCCTTCCTTTACAGCACTGAGGGCAAATACTGGGAGCTTTGGACCTGGCCTCCCCCTTTCTGAAAGAGTCTTTTTTCAAATGCCCAGATTTCCCCCACATGAAGCACATTTGGGTGTCCCCAGTGTAATCTTCAAAGCTGCAAAAACATTAGCTACACCAGCTTTGTAAGTAACTGTTGCCGCATGCAGAAACATGCCAAGGCGATTACATGCCTCAATAATTTCCAGCAAGGTGGGTTCCTCCTTAGGCAAGGATTTAAGCAGTTTTTTACAGTCCTCATTAGCATTTTCAACAGCTGATTTAAAAAGCAATACCTCTCTGGCAATGTCATTCTCAATTTGTCTTTCAAGAGCTTGTTTTAAGCTGTCAATAAATTGCATATGAGGCTCAGCCAGTCTTTGCTTTACATTAGTAAATACTTTTTTTGGGGGGGTCACAGCATCAGGAACCTTTAAAAATGCAGCTTCAGTAATACCCTCAAGGGCCTCTAGGAATGTGGGCTTGCCCAACAGGGTCTGAGTGGGCCCCTTCTCTGGCCAGGTGGTCAGTCATGAGTGCTGCAATATTCTGGTTTGCATGCCCTACAAATCTTACAAGCAAAGCTTCTAACCCCTTTTTCCACTGAACATCAAAAATGGCATACTGAGTTGGGGTTAATAAGAAGTTCGCCAGACCCTTTAAATCATGAGGGGTCATAAGATGAGTTGACAACGTAGACTGTAAAAGATTAGTAAAATAATGAGACCCCAGCCCATATTCTGTAGCCGTGCGGCGTAGTTCCTTAATTTCCAAATTAGCGAGGTGTTCCCACTGTGGGTTGTTTCCCCTGGTGCCTCGAGGCCTGATTGGTGAGACTATTTTTGCTGCAATATCAAAATCCCCCTCCTTAAGAGCCTTTTTCTTTAATCGCACCCAGTTATCATGAGGATCAGGAGGGAATAGGTCAGGCTCAGCATCTGGATCTATTGGTCTCGGATCAAAGGGGTCCCTCTCCTCCTCACTGCTAGAGCTGCAGTCAGCAATATAGGCTGCTAACGACTATGACACAGGATGCTTTCCCCTCCTTTGTATTGGCAGAGGGGGGTTGATGGCTGCTGCCCCTCTTCAGTATCAACAGCGCAAGTTTCAAGTGGGCAGGGAGAGTCAGAGTGGGGTAGAGGACCAGCTGTATCCGCAGAGGATACAGTCTGCTCTTTTAGAGACTGCTCTTGCGTTTTCAATGTCTCAAAAATCACCCTCCAAAATGGGAGCATATGCACTGCCAGCTCGTGTCCCATAGTAGCTAAATCATAGAGCTTAACACCCACATCATCCCAAATAGCAGTTGTAAAAATAGAGGAGTCAGTGATGTCAGGACGCTTAACAGCTGCCCATTTAAGAATAAGTTTCAAGTCCAGATTTGGCAAGGATTTCCCATGTTTCACAAGCAAAGCAATCATTAATTCAAAAACGCCTCTCTCTTCGTTAGACATGCTTTGTCTCATGTTCCCCCTGGCTCACCTACTTCTCCGTGGAGGGATTATTTTGGGCCCACTCCTGGTTCTCACACCAGCACTTCCAGTTCTGGGGGGCTCATCAATGGCAGTGCAGATAGGCCAGTTCTTGCTCCTCACAGGGGGGCACCAATTATCAGCGATTGAGAGACGGGGATGATGCCTTGTGAAGGCTGACCTAAAACAGAGGCCAGATGGAGTTAAAGAATAAAGAAGGTATTTATCAAAAAGCCTCAATGGATATACCTTGGGCAGTACAAGACCCTAGCCAGGGCTACACCCAAGATGAACCCAAAATGGTCACAAAGTGCATGACTGGTCACGAGGTCCATCACTTTTATAAGTTCTGTTTCATTAGCATATTGGAGTTAATTGCCCTATTATAGCTTTAGGTTATGAAGTCTGTCCTGGTTCGGGGCAAATTTTGGAGAGACCCCCCAAAGGGGCTCCTCTAGGAAAGCAGATTCAATTGGCCCCTCTCCCCAACTGGTCCAGGAGAAAATACCTCCTTGGAGAAAAGTGGAAAAAAACTGTTTATTAAACAATAAAACCTAAACAATATTAAACAATAAAACCCCTTGCTGCCCCCAAAGAGATGACAAACTCAGAAAGTCCCCTCCCCAGGTTGCAGTTCAGCTCACTCAGTCTCTTATCAGTCCCTCCGGTGCTGGAAATGCCTTGGCCCAGGCCGGGCCCGGTGGGCCACAGATGAGAGCTGCTGGTGCTCTTCTGGGTGTTCAGTCCAGAGCAGGTTTAATCAGGTCCAAAGAAAAGGGAAAAAAAAAATGCAGTCCAGAGAACTTCTTTGCCTCAGCTAGCTAAACTAACTAAAAGCAAAGGAGAGCTCTGTCCGACTGTCTGTCCATCCACAGACAACACAGTCCAGGAGCAGGAATGTGGAGGAGTGAGTGCAGTGTCTGAAAACAAACTGCGGGCTTCTTGTCTCCCCCATTCACTCTCTGGAACAAGTCTTAAAGGTGCAAAACTTATTATTCAGCAAAAACAGAACAAGACGATTGGGGATAAAAGCATCATACAGTCAACCTAGGACCATCCTTCTTGTTCTTCTCTCTTCAGTCCATGTTGTTTATGCTCTCGGGCCTGAAATTTGGGTTGGTTGTCCTTGGTCTCAAGCTAGGAAAGGAATTGTTTTATCTAGCTACTCTGTGAAGAGAGCTTACCATCCCTTAATATGAAGCTCAGAACTACACACTAAAGCAGTACAGAATCTGAAACATATAAAAGTGTTGGGAATTTAGCTGACTAGAGACTGGAAAAGTACAAAGCCGTGGCTAATTTCAAGTCCTGCACCTGCAAGATAGTGTGTCCTTGGGCCTAGCTGAGTATGATAAAGAAATGGACAGCGAGACATGAGAAGTAGAGAACTTAGGCCCAAAGGAATGAGGAAGAGTTAGTGGTATAGTTTAACCAATAGATTGCTTGGCTTACAGAATATTCATAAGCTTATTGTTTGCTGTATAAGTGTTTGATGCTTTCTTTAATAAACTGGACCTGTGATGAACCATCTGGTGTCCTGGTCCCCTTCCTTCGACATAAAAGCTAAAACCTAAGGCATCAGGGACATTCGAGTTTACATCAGAAGCTGATTTTATTGAGAATACAGGGTGTTTATATAGGGTTTTACTTGTATGGCACTTATATAGGGTTCTATTTTTGGTAACAATTTCCCATTAGTTACACATTTTTCATGACATCATGTCACCTGGTAGCATTATCTTATCACAAAGTTTCACAACATGTTTCTTGGTTAGTCCTTCCCCAGGGAGCATTTATCTGTGTTTTTCTCTTCCACGGTTTCTGCTTGATCAGGCCTAAGATATCAGACTCCTTTATCAGTCCTATTGTACTCACTGTTTTAATCCCCATAAAAGTGGTCTTTGTAATTTTTGTAAACATATTTATACACAGAAGAAATTACGGTGGTATGACAGCCTTAACCACAGCAGCCTGAAAAACTGCAACAAATCAATTAGGGTTTTTTTCCCCAATATTAACTACCTGAAATTGTGATTATACTGAATAGTAATATATCGCCTAGTAAGTCCATGTTCATAGACCTATTTTGAACATTTTATAGAATTTACTCCTGTTCCTTTGGAGCTTTGAAACTCTTCTAACAGTTCTATCACTACGTATTTATGAGTCAGCGTAGCAGCCACAGGGCCTGCAAGGCCTCCCTGGAGGTCAGGTGCCTAAGATAAAAAATGCCTAGTCATGATGACATGATCTAAGAAGTCCCTCTTCCGCCTTTGGACCCTCGTTATCTCTCTTTAAGACAATAGGTCATTTTCACCTCGACCCTTGCTATTGGACTGTTTCCCAAAACCCCTATACCCTATATAAACGCCTACTTCTGTGCTGTTCAGCAGAAGAGCTGTCACTGTCACCCTTTGCAGAAGCTGCCAATAAAGACACCTCTGTGGAACGGCACACAACTCTTCTCCTCTCTCTCCCTGCATCTGCCGAGGCACTAAGCAAGCAAAGAGCTGAAATCACTATTGAGCTGAATTCACCAAAGATCTGATCTCACTTAAGAGCTGAGCTGCTTGTTAAGATTGACTGTGGCTGGGACCCTGCTTGAGGGACCCAGACAGGTTGGGCTTAGCAGGACTTCGCTATCCGGACACCTATGGCAGCTGGGGTTGGAGAGACCCTGAAAACCCCCGCTGTAATAAATATTTGGTGCCCTGAATGGGGGGCTGGCATCCTGGCACTCCAGAGAGCAGCATTCTTCTTGAATAGTTACTGCCTCAGGTCGCTATGACCTCCTGAAGATAAGTTCTCCATTATAGAAGAAGTTATCTTAGGAGGCGCCCAACGACCCTCCATATCGACATCTGGGATGAGATCCTGAGGAGTCAGACATGGCAGACCACTCACCAGCAGTTTTTGACCCACATTTGGCTGAAGATGTGTAAGTTTAAAACAGCCTTTTTTGCGTGCTTTTACCTTGGGTGCTTTTTTGGGTGGGTTTTTTTTGTTTGTTTGTTTTGGTTTTTGTTTTGGGTTTTTTTGGGGGTGTTTTTTTTTTGTTTTTTGTTTTTTTTTTTTTTCTCTGCTTCTGGAGGGGGAAAAGGAATGGGATCAAAACCTAGTAAATTAAAACGATCCCAGAACGAGAGAGAATTATATTTACAAATCCTAGAAATCCTATCTGCTAACAGCTTTTCTTGCTCTAAAGGCAATCTCTTAAAAACTAACTTGAAAAAATTTATAAAATGGATTCTCTCCCAGTTTCCGGATACTAACACACACATTATCACTCTAGATTCTTTTTGGGACACAACAAGGACAAGAATATACACTCTCCAAACTAATGAAGATTTTTCTCTAACTTGGTTTTTACCTCTTTTTCATTCTATTACCAAAGCGGTTGAAAAAACGAATATAAAGAGATCCATTTCTTTGCAATCTTCCCCTGCTGAGGGCATTCCGACCTTATCTCTCCCACCAGAGACTCTCTCTTCAAATGCAAATAACATTCCTCCCCTCTCAGTCTCTGAATTCTATCCTCCGCTTTCTCTGGGTCCAAACACCATCTCTGGGGCCGCTCCACCCTCAAGCCCCCTGGGAAAGGGAACACAGAATTCGTGCCGCACCCACCCCCCCTCTCCGTGCCCATGGAGTCCATAGGGCCTGCCCATTCTTCCTCTCCCTCCCTGGATGCAGCAAGCGCAGATTCCGCTCTACCTATTGTGCAATCCACGGCATGCTGCTTGCACCCTCCTCCCACGCTATTATGGGGTGTAACTGTGCCGGATTCTATTGGGTCCACTATGGGAAGTCAGGAAATTCCTCTGACTGCCCTGGAGGATGTGAGACCCTGTCAGGGGGCTCGAAGACATTGACACAGAGCCCAAGACCCCTGTGCCTTTGATTTAGTCCTTGGAAAAAAAAGAAATTACCAACCTTTATATGAAGAATTACAAGCCACAAAAGTTTAAGTAGGATGATAGTGAATTTATCACAAGGTGGAAAAATAGATTTTTTGGGGTTTTTAGAATGAGGGTTCAGGGGGCAAGATGGATGTGTCTGAGCATGTCCAGCCTTTCTCCTTCTTCTTCTTGGCCTCCATCTTCTGCTGTGATGTTGGCACTTTGAGATTGATTTAGAGTAGAAACTCACTGTCTAACAAAGGTGATAGGTATTGGAAAGTAATTGTAAATATTGTACACGTAGTTTTTAGTATAAAAAGGTAACACCGCCCGGGGGCAGGCAGAGTGCCTTGGACTGTCTTGCTGAGCAGACCTCTCAGCTGGACAGGAGAAAAAAATTTATAGATAAGATACAATAAACAACCTTGAGTCTGAGAACTGAAGAGCTCTGACTCCTTCTTCAAGCACCAGGCTGGGAAAAGAGACTTTCTAACGTTTCTCGGGGTCACTCTGACCAGCAGAGATTCTGAGAGTCCACCCTCTCACCACCCCTGTCGCCATGCCTCTCACCCCCGCCGCGTGTCTCCCCATCCCCACTACCATTCCTGCCGCAGCAGGAGGTCTTGTCCCTACCTGCCTGCCTGCTGCAGCTCAGGCAAATCACTGTACACCCCATCGTGCCCGCTGTGACAACAGCAGCCCCTGCCAATCTCACAGCTTCCTCTCCCCCACTTCTCCCTTGCTTGCACCACTGAGACCCCTCACAGTGGCACCCCACTTCTCCACGCGCCTCAGTCCTGTGCAGGCTGTGCCACATGTGGCACTGCCATTGCAGCTCCACTGCCGTGTCCCTCTAGCCAAGCTCTGCCATATGCCTCCTCACATTCTCTTCGGTCCCCTACACCCCTGGAAACTCTTGCTCCAACACGCCCATAATAGCATACTGCATCACCTGCTCACTCTCACTCTGCCACTAAGAACAATAGTGACAGCGAGTCCAATTCTGATCCAGAGGACATTGATCCATGGGCTCTAATGAAAATGGAAGCGACTTGGGCAGGGGATAAGGAAATGGCTCAGAGAATTTTTGCCTTCCCAGTAACTTACACAAAGGGAAAAAGAGGTGGTGCCACCACTAGAACAACGTGGGAACCTAACACAAATAAAGAACTTGTGCAACTACAAAATATAGCCAAAGCACACAGTAGAAGTTCACATTTTTAGAAATTTCCTAGAAGTTATCTTCTTGGCACATGTTTTAGTAACTCACGATGTTAAAAATATTTCCCACTGCCTTCTTTCCCCAGGAGAATATATGCTATGGGAAAGGCATTGGAAAAGAAAATTAAAAACATTATCAGACACCTATGCTACAGATGCAAATGGGCCAGATTTTAGAGTCAAACAGCTGGCTGGAGAAAGGGGTTTACAGAAACCCTTTGACCAAGCTAACACCTTAGCTAAGGCAGCACTACAAGACTTGGCTATTGCAGCAAAAACCTCCTTACTTCTTACCCCAGATGACTCTATTCTTACCCAACATGTCTCTAATATTAAAATATCAGGATCCGTCCTAGTGGACAGATGACCTGATGGTTCGTAGGAAGGATCTCAGAGTGCAAAAACCAACACGGTACAAGGGAGTTTGCAGTGATAATCAAAACAAATGCAGTTTTATTGAAATAACCACAGCAAAAATGCGATAGAGGGATTAAGGGAGAGAAAAAGATAGAGAAAGAGAGAGAGGAGAGAGAGAGAGAGAGAGGGGGATATAGCTACCAACGCAGAGACGAAGTCCTTTGGTCCAGTCCAGTCGAGGATCTGCCTGTTGCGCTGGAGAGATCTCAAAGGCTCTAGCTAACTCAGAGGTTTTTATTACTGAAAATTGTGACGGGGGGGGAAACAGATACAATAGGGAACAGATGTAACAGGTAGTCTATGTTCTCAGCAGTAAATGAGAGCCATTGTTTTCTTGGTCCAGTGGTCACAACCTGCAGGCAAACATCTCGCTTTGGTCAGCTTGCCTCCCCCACATACCTCCCCCGGGCTGGGGGTTTCAGTCCCAGTCCTTGGAAGAAGGAGAGGGGCCTTTTAGGAGTTTCATGTCTCAGTCCTTGATGGAGAAGCTTCTTACATCTCAGTCTGTCACGGTGGTTGTAAAACAGGTGAGGGTCTTCTGTGGGAGACCACCTGAAACTCAGGAGAAGTCCAGCCAGGCCGAGAGGTGGGACAGCTTCCAGAGCTGCTATTGTTGCAAACTGGGCACGGTGCCCTCTTCTTAGCATACAGCAAACAACACCTGTGAAAACAATAGCTTAACACTGAGCTTTCAGGTCTCAGGGCCCGTGGCTTGTGACTTTCTCCTTCAGAGCCAGATATTCTAGACAGGGGGGGTCTTCTCTTCAGTGGTCTCCCAAGCACGATCGTGAGGCAGATGAGGGAAAATTTCGGACAGACTCTCACATAAACAAGGAGTAGATGAAATCTTTATCGAGTTTGTGAATAGAATTAAGGATGCTCTGGAGAAACAGATAGAGAGCACAGAGGCAAGAAAAAAACTGTTGTGCAAGCTTGCTATGAGTAATACTAATGAACAGTGTAAAAAAATTCTGAGGGCCCTCCCCTTGGATACAGAACCTACCATAGCGCAAATGGTGGAAAGCTGTACACCTCATTTGTCCACTGAAAACACAGTGGCCCAAGCAGTTGCTAAGGGTATTGCTGAAGGAGTTTCTGGTGCATTTGCAGTTGTGGCTTCAAGAGACCAGGCCCGCTGCTTTCACTGTGGAGACTTTGGACATTTTATAAAAGACTGCCCAGAAAGGTCACCGACCCAAAACCCCTGTAACACCTGCCAAAACCCCCAGAATAAGCATCACTACTGAGACAGTGGAAATTTTCCAGAGTAGAAATCCTTTTTGATTTAGGTGAAATGTACATTTTTGAATTAAGTCTGTAGCTTGCAAACATAGCTGTTTGTTCTGACTGCCAGTTCTTGCAAAAAAACCTATGCTCCAAGAAACTGCTTCAGCCAAAGGACAGAGATAAGGGAGGGTCCCTTGAACTCTGAAACAGACAGAGAGGCTGCTGTTGGATACAGGGCAGGATGACCCAGGAGTTCTTTCTGATAAAAAAACTAGCAGCAAATGTAACGCGAAACCAGTAGAATGAATATGTATGAACCTATTGTGAAAGTGCATGCATGTGGATTAAAAGGGAGATAAAAAAGGATCTGGAATTCCCAGAGATATGCATGTCCTTTTAAGGGAAACGATCCCCAAATGCATGCAGCGCTGTAATAAACATACTGGCTTTACAACTTTCACAAAAGTTGTGGAGTTTGTTTGCTTCCACAAATCACTACCAGCAGCATTCGGAAAACTTTCAGTGGAGCACGGTCAGGCCCCATGCAAAGACAACAAATCAAAAGCCATCCAGACCCAGCCACGCATCATCCCAGGAGATTCCAGATCACATGAAGAGGATCCAACACACAGAGTGATACAGATGGGAACCCGATGCCAGCTGGTAACTGCTCTGTCCATTGACATTAGCAATAAGGATGTTTATTGTGTTTCCACAGTCAAGCATGGGCCAAAAGGTGGTCCTCTTGACATTTTAATTATAGGTGACACTCTCCATGGCCCAGAAGAAATCTTCGTTGTTCCAGAAGTACAAACAGTGCACCTGGGACAAGAAATCTCTGTCCAGCTGTGCTGCACGGACTTACCATTTTACCTTTCATGGGGAACTCTGGTGGCACAAGCCTTTCTTCTCCCAAAGAATCACAGGGAACAGTTTCCTCTCAACCCTACAGCAATGTGGGCATGAGTTGTGGGTCCAAGTAAGCCTACCATTGAGTGTGATCTATCCTGCAGAGGAGACAAGATCTACTGACCAGGGATGCTGGACACCGGTGCCAACGTGACCATCATCGCCCGCTCAGTATGGCCGGCACACCGGGAACTACAACTGGCATCAGGCATGATTTCAGGGATTGGTTGAGCTACAGTTTCTATGGGAAGCAAGAACAACATCCTCGTCAAAGGGCCTAAAGGCAAGTTGGCAACCATCCACCCATTTGTGGTAAGAGTCCCCATTCCCCTTTGGGGCAGGAGTATTCTATCCCAATGGGGAACTTCCCTACATATTCCCAGTCAGGATTTCCAATTGGGGCCACTGAGGAGGGCACACTACCAGATACCCCTCGGCTCACCTGGAAATGCTAAGACCCAATCTGGATCAAACAGTGGCTCCTCTCTAAAGTAAAACTGCGCACACTACAAGCCCTTGTGGAAGAACAGCTTGCCAAAGGCCACATCATTGAGACCACCAGACCTTGGAACTCCCCAGTCTTTGTACTGCAAAAACCTGGAACAGACAGGTGGAGGCTCCTCCATGACCTTCACAAAATCAATAAGGTCATCAAGGACATGGGCCCCCTCCCGCCTGGCCTGCCTTCACCATCAATGCTGCCTAGAGACTGGACACTTGCCGTCATAGATAATAAAGACTGTTTCTTCAGCATTCCACTGCACCCCCAGGACTCTCCATGGTTTGCTTTCGCTGTTCCCTCTCTTAACAGAGAGGCTACACTCAAAAGATATCATTGGTGTTATCTTCCTCAAGGAATGAAAAGCTCGCCTACTATATGCCAGTGGTACGTTGCTCACATTCTGTCTCCCATTCAGTGTCACAGACATCTTTTGTGAAAAATCCTTTCTTTAGGATTTTTCCCTCTTCTGGAAGGCTGAGGCCCCAGAAAGAGAATGTCAACAATGGTTATCTGCTGCTGTGGAATGCAACAGGTGCCCCTGTGATTGGCCCATGTTGCATGTTTACAATTAAGGGCCAATCAGGGGCCAAGCTCTCTGGGATGGAATCAGAAAGAGCTCCTATGTTTATTCATTCTTTTTCTATTCATAGTGTAGCAAGCTTCTGAACTTTTCTCTCTATTCCTATTAGCATAGTCATACTGTAACATATTGTTTTGCGGAGAAAAGAAGAAACCTCACAACTTCATAAAAGTTGTAAAGCCCGGTATGTTTATTTACGGCACCGGACGCATACGGAGAAAATTCTCCTCAAAAGGCATGCGTACCTCTGAAGACCTCGGGTCTTCTTTTATCCCCCTTCCAAATGCATATGCATACAGTTTCACAATAAGTTCATACATATTCATTCTGTGTGACATTTAGCACCAGTTCTTCTTTATCAAAGCAATGTCTAAGTCGGGGGCAAATCGACCTTGTGGTCTTTTCTGTTTTTCTTTCTCTGTCTCCTTGCTGTCTCGGCATGCGAGCTTTTCCTTCAGCTTTGGCCTCACAGACTTTTCACCTTTCTTAGACACTTCACCTAATTCAGAATGGATCTTTACTCTGTCTCATTCCCCCCTTTCCTAGGAAATAAGTAAATTCTTTTACTTAATGAAAACCTTCACAACAGTAAGTGTCTTTTAGTGCTTCACCATGTACGTTTGACAAAGATGTTAGTACAGCTACTCGTTGTAGCATTCTCCAGTTCCAAATTAACAATATAATAGATAATCCTAATCTTATCCCAACTAATATTAGTAAAACTGCAATGGGGTGGCACAACTTATTAAAGATTCCATTTGCAGTTGGTGACCACCCAAAGATCACATCCCACCAGTGATGATCCATATTTTGTTTTATTCTTTGTAGGACTCTGGTTATCTCTTTTGTATCATGTTGGACAGTAATCAAGGTTTTTTTCTGCTTCCTTGGATTCCTTTCAAGCCTTCCAATAGGTCTTGGTGCTTAATTGTTTTACCAATGTAAGGTTCATCCCACTAGGGGTAGGTGGTAGTCTGTGATACAGTGTGTAATTGGCTTAAATCAGCTGGTGGGATGTTACTGGTACCAAATATGAAAAACTACACTTAATAATCTTAACAAAATTACAAATACAGAGATTAGAACGGTTTCTACTAGACAGAATAACATCATTGCTATCAATTTGTACAGCAGCACAAGCAGTTCTCAAGCATACACCCTTTTCCAGTATATACGAGCACAGTTCTCTGGTCAGTGACTGGATGAATTTCGAAGTGACAAATACTCTGTTCAGTGTCCAAACACACATCCTGAGCATTAATAGTATTGCTTTCACAAATGAATCCCATCTGTTCTCTAGTAATGCAGGATTCCAAGTTTACTGTCTGCCACTTTCCATTCATCTTTGGTGCCCACACTCTATGTTCTGAAGGATAGAGTATTGTTTTTTCATGGTTTAATCCTAGAGCAACGATGGGATGGATAACATAAACAGTGGCATTATGTAAGGTAAGCACAAAGGCAGCTGCTACATTAGAAAGAGGATCATAGGTGAAATTCACCATAGTCCACCAGGATTGAAACTTCCTTTCAAAATCAATTGCATTGTCCCACACAATTTCTTGAATTTCAGCTGGAAAATTACTTTCACCCCTTTCCCATATGATCAGAGCTGCTGTTGCTTGTATCCATAACCGTGCTTGTATACAACTGAAAGCTAAAGACACATTATTTTGAACTGTACTAAGTGCTTCTACTATCAACTTGTGGTCTTGGTTCCCGGCCTTTTCATACTTCCTTACTTTGGCAGTACTTTTGAAATCTGTCACTGGTTAGTTCCTAATGCCAATAGAGATTACTATAAAGGCTGCTTCAATTTTATTAGGCTACCTGCTGCAGTGGCCAGTCTATTCATCAGTATTTCTGAATCAATTCCATTTAAAACTCCTAATCTTGTCCTCAATATGCCAGTTAAATGTTTGTTATGGGGAACAGGAACTGCTTTCTGTCCATGACCATCCCTGCCAGAGGGATGTGCTGGGCTCACACTGCAAATTCAGACACACTTCACAAGTGTATCTGACAGAGGTTTAGGACATATTTGAGGCAGATGTTTGTTCTGAAATGTAGAGACCTCAGGGAATCTCCTTCCCCTCCAAAGCACCTGATTTCCCAGATGTGTGGCAAGCAGGAATGTCTCTCTTGGTCTACAAAACCTCACCCACCTTGCCCCTAGCTTCAGGTCCAAGAATGAAGGGGAAGTCTGAGAGAAGAGCCTAAATTCATTACAGTGCCTCAGAAGAAGCTGGGATCAGGTTTCTGCTACTTGAAACACTCAGCACAAAAGTGATACAGCCTGCTGCTGAGCTCTGGGGGGGGGTCTCTCTCTCTCTACCTCTTTTAAGCAGAATCCAACCGCCTCAAACTGGGACAATCACTGATCCAGATCTCAGTAGGAAAAGGGATAGCTATAGATAAAGAAAATCACCTTCCTTGCTTGGGTTAATTTACTACCTGCAGTTCAGCACCCTTTACCAGCCATTGCCTGAGTGTTCAGCCAACCAGCTTGGAAAATGACCCGAGGAAACTGATTTCTTGGTGTTCCTGGTTTTAGGCACCAGGAGAGCTGGCTCCTTCCTTTCTTGTTCTGCTCCTGAGATATGCCTGTTTTTGTAACTATGTTGTCCAGCCTTTAAAGGAAGTTTTTATGAAGGAGGAGCAGGCTGGTTGGATTTTTGAGATGTTAATTTGCATTATCAACTCCACACATTTGAGAGACCATTCTGGATTGAATAATACTATGTTAGGTTCAAGTTTGGAGTTTGGGCAGAGTCTGAACTAGTATGGGGTGTATAAGGCCCTGCTGTGGTAAAAAGTGCAGTGTCCACTTTGAATTCAAATCAAAGTCTGATAGTAATTCGAGCTCAAAGGCAGGTGACTTCTACAGGCTGTATCAATGTGAAATTACACTAACAGTCTGATTCACTTAGGTTATCACAGACTTCCTGGTGTTCATATACACCAGGGGAGGTTCAGACACTAATTACATCTGGTCTCTCATAAGCTACCCTATTGATGACCTGGCACCCTACTTTGATTTCTTCTCCTCTGATTCCTTCAAGAGCCCACAGTTCCTGTTCCTGCCATTCTTGCTCCTCATATACCTGATTCTCGTGTATTACTACAGTAGATATGTTTCAATCTTTTATCTCAGAAGGTTTTCTTATGGATCCAGTATACTGATTAAATGCCTGGGACCAAGGCCATTCAGCATTACTTTGAATAGAGGTACTCTCAAGTTCTGAAACTTCAGTTATGATTACACACAAAACAATTCTACAAACTAAAATATGAGCTACTCCCGACCGTAATGTACTCATTTTGCCCGAGTAAGTTTTAATCTCAGTTCATTGTCTCCTGGCGTCACTCCTTAAGGGGTTTCTGGGCCTTCTTCACCCGAGAGTGATGAATCCAGGCGTCCTGCTCCTTGATTTTGATTGCAGTGAAGGTGGTGAGAAGTACTTGCAGTGGTCTCTCCCACTGTGGTTCTGAAGTCTTCTCTGTAAGAGACTTAACATATACATCATCCCCAGGCTATCTAACTCCCTGCTCCGAGTTCCAGCCACATGTTTCTCAATTACTCTGAGCTGTTTACTTAATGCCACCATGTAAGTGGACATTCTGGACATTCCCTTTGTATTCTATATGGTCTTCTATAAGGCATTCCAAAGGACTCAACATTCCTTTAGCTCAGGGTTTAGTTTGAATTTGCAATAGTGCTAGTGGAAGAGCTTGGGCTAGGGTAGATTAACTTCTTGCCTCAGTCTTATTCATTCTCCCCACCTGGCCGCTTGATTGGGGGTGGTATGGGGTGTGAAGTGTTCCTAATCTATGCCCAGATGGCTACTAATCTGTTGCACTATTTTGGAAATGAAATGTGATTCTTTATCTGAGGATATTGTGGCTGGAACTCTGAAGCGTGGTATTATTTCTTGTAAAAATAATCTGGTCACCTCTTGAGCTTTGACAGTTCTGGTGGGGAAATGTTTCTGGCCACCCTGAAAATGTATCTATCAATACCAGTAAATACTGATACCCCCCTTTCCTTGGGAGTTCTGAAAAGTTAATTTGCCACTGCTGTACAGGCCTATGGCCTCTCCCAGTCTGACCGAGTTTTGGCCGGGGGGTATTTTGGGGTTAGTCTGGAGGCAAGGATCACATTGTCGGCTTACCTGAGTGATAGTGGCATATAAATTCCTGACAACGATACAAGGATTGTTTCAATCAGATGTGTGTTCTCGAAAGCCTGTGGAAGTTACTACTTCAAAGTCAACACTTCATTTCAATGCATTCTGTATCACTCGAAGCCTTGGTCATTTTGAGAAAGGAGCCACACTCTATAAAAGGCTTTTAAGTAGTTAGGCCCTAGTGTGTTTTCTAGTGCCCTTCTTTTACTAGTAACCACGAAAATGGGAAGGGATTACTAGCTCTCTTTCAATGGTAGCCCACCCCTTGCAGTTGTACGTCTCCTTTGATTAGTATTATTGTATTATGGCTTACCTTCGAGGAAAATCTATACCTCACCCTTTGCTGCTTTCTTTGCCTCTCCATCCGCCAGCTCATTTCTGCAAAAATTTTCTGGCTGGCTTCGTGGATAGGGAGGCAAAAGAAGGCATCTCTTAGGCCTAAAACAGTGAACCAGGTTAGCTCAGGTGTTAAACAAGTTAGTAAGGTATATGGATTTGCTACCACAGGGTATAAATTCTGTGTTATCTTATTGACAGCCCTTAATCCAGTACTATCAATTATTGGGCTGATTCCTTCCTTATCTTCCTTTTGAAGGTACTACTCAGTTCTTACTGGTTGTGTTCTTTCCTTAAGCTTGATGCTCATGGGGGAGCATCTTTCAGTCTCCCTGGTACAGCAGAGGCCCATACTCATGAAAACATTTATTTACTTATTCTAATATCTCCTTACTAATGTCTTTGTTAATTTCAGTGTCTGTTAATGTTAAGCCTAACATCTTTATATCATTTGCCCCCAGAGTAACCTTTCTCATTTGAGAATGTTTAGCAAATTGAGCGAATTGTACAAAAGCTTTTAGGTACACATAGTACACGTTACTTTAAAGGTTTGCACAAGTATGCCTTCTCAGACTGGCCAGTTGTTCATTCCCCACACTACAACATAAACATTCTCCACAGGTACTAAAGCTTTATTAAAACTGAATATATGACCCTTGTGTTGACAAAAATTCTTCCCTTTTGGGGAGGTCATCTCTACCCTTCCTCCCTTACCTTGGGAGGAGCCTTTAGCAAATCATATGTACTCATTTTGTGAACTGTGATTGCTTTGCATTTCAGCATGATAATCCTTGCCTGATTTCATACGTTGCTATCTTATGCTGCATGCTGAACAACATGTTTGATTTGCTTTCTCTTTGCCTTGTTTTCCTTTTTCAAGGGCCAAGACCAGAGGGCGGTCTGATCTTACTATCTCTTTGCCATTCTGGGTGATTTCTTAAAACAAAAAGACATTTTAGCATACAAAAACTCTATCCCATTTATCCTCCTATTTTAAAACAGTACTAACAGCAATGAAGTATTATAAATCTTTTTATTTTCTGAGCTGCTCCTACTGGCAGCCTTCTCTCAGTGAGCCCCTCCTAAAAGGGGCTAATTTAGGAACCTCTTTGCTCTGGTCAGTTCTCATTATTTATTTCTCCTTGCCCTATCTCGCTTCTACTCAAACATTTTTACAGACCTTCACAGTAGTATCTCAACTTTCCTCCTATACACCCAGCTCCAGGTGGCAGGTATCAGATGTGGTTCCCACACACAAGCTCTAAGACTTTAGGTTCTGAATCCGCTTGACCAGAAACCTCTAATTTACACTCGGGGCATGTGCCCTGACAGCAAAACAGCAATACCAGTGTTTCTCATAAACACTGCACTGCAATAATACTTGCACATCCAGCTTTTGCTCACAGGCCATTCCTGTGTTCCCTGGGGAGATGGGGCAGCCAGAGCTGTCCCTGTGCCCAGGAGACAGCCACTGTCACCTCACACAGCATGCTAATCAAAAACGTGACATAGACACTATGTTCTGATCAAACAAAATATCAGTCTTTTCTAGTTCTCTTCTTGCACAATCTAATTAAGCACTGTGCCTACTTACACTTCTTTTACTGCTTTGTAAAAAGGCTGTTGCTAGTCACAGCCGAAACTCTGATATGCCCACAAACACGGAAACACACACCCACACCCCCCCTTTATCTCAAATTCACTAGAGCCAAGGCTTGAATTGCTGTGAGGGGGAGAATTCTTGGAATTCCTTTAATTCGCTTTATCGTAGTTAAGCATAAATCACCGTACTATAATTCTCCTATGTAAAATGCTACTCTTGTTGCAACAAAATCTTAAAATCTCCACAAACACTACTATACAATCTGAGAATCAAATTACCACAATGCAGCGGAAGAAAATCATCACACAAAATCACTGGGAAAGGGCATATTTCTCAAAGTGCTCACTTTTCTCAACACAACACAGCATACCATAATTCGGCATTTACTCACATCGATTTTTCCTGGACACAATCAGAATAACAGCATACAGTCTAGAGATTAAATCCAAACATCCAAGGCAAAGGAACTCTCTGAGCTCATACTCATGGTTAAAATGTACCAAATCTACACAAATCACTACATTTAAACACGATAAATACCATCACTGACATTCCTCTACTCGCTTCTCCGCGGGGCACTTCTCTCCCTGCCCCCGCAGCCTGCTGCAGCCTCAGGCCTCACTCGGCAGCTTCAAACATGGGTAGTACTCCCCCCCCCCCGCACTGTAGGGCACTGTAGATTTATTCTCTTTTATACACCATACACTTATACACTTGCACAATTAGAAACACAGTGCACTGACCACACAATGCACACATTAACCATACAGCAACACAGTGTCCGGACATCACACACACACAAACAAAACACACAGGCTCAGCGGTTCTGCTCCATCAGAACAATGAACCCCCAACACACATACACGGGTTCACCTGGCTCACCCCCAGAACTGCTTGCGGTCTGCTCTATCAGAACGATGAACCCCGTCTCTAATACAGCTGCTCTATCAGCTGAACCCAGATGTCTCTGGGTGGTTTACTCCCTTGCTCTCCTTTCCCTCCCCCGGGGGCCCCTCAGTACATACCGTATCTTCCTCCACAGGCCAGCAGGTCCTTGTCTGTCCTCGCAGGTGGCAAGTTGAGACGAGCGGAGCCCCACCAGGAAAAAATCCTAGGGCGCGCCTTGGAGGTCCGTCTATCCCCCCTGCCCCTGCGGGGACAGAGAACTCCTGCCTGGCTCGCCATAATGTTTTGTAGAGAAAATAAGAAACCTCACAACTTCATAAAAGTTGTAAAGCCCGGTATGTTTATTTACGGCGCCGGACGCATACGGAGAAAATTCTCCTCAAAAGGCATGCGTACCTCTGAAGACCTCGGGTCTTCTTTTATCCCCCTTCCAAATGCATATGCATACAGTTTCACAATAAGTTCATACATATTCATTCCGTGTGACATTTAGCACCAGTTCTTCTTTATCAAAGCAATGTCTAAGTCAGGGGCAAATCGACCTTGTGGTCTTTTCTGTTTTTCTTTCTCTGTCTCCTTGCTGTCTCAGCATGCGAGCTTTTCCTTCAGCTTTGGCCTCACAGACTTTTCACCTTTCTTAGACACTTCACCTAATTCAGAATGGATCTTTACTCTGTCTCAATATATCATAAATTAATAAATCCAGCCTTCTGATCATGAAGTCAAGATTCTCGCCTCTCTCTTCACCCCTGAGGAACCCTTGCAAGCCCGGTAACATGTCAGAACCTATTTACAGATGCAATCATCTACCACTATATGGATGATATCCTGGTCTGTGCATCAGAAAAAACTTACTTAGACAAAGCAGTTAAAAAGACCATTGAAGCCATAGAAAAAGCAGGATTTGAGATCCGTGAGGACAAAATACAGTACACTAACCCATGGACTTATCTCGCATTCCAGATCTGTGAAAGGACCATCATACCCCAGCAGCTCACCATCTGAGATGACCAAAAAATCCTGAGAGACTTACACAGTCTGTGCGGATCCATCAACTGGGTACATCCACTGCTAGGAATTACAACAGGGGACCTCGCTCCCCTGTTAAACCTTTTCTGTGGCAACAAAGACCTAGACTCTTCATGCACTCTCACAACAGAAGCCCAAGTCACCATCACCAAGGTCCAAGAAGCCCTGTCTTCATGCCAAGCCCATCACTTCAAGCCCAACCTGCCTTTCCAGTTCATTATTCCGGGAAAAGTACCCCGGTTCTACGGACTGATTTTCCAATGGGATACTCAATTTTGAGACCCTTTATTGATACTGGAATGGATCTTTACAAACAACCAACCTTTAAAGACAATTAGCACCTTCCAAGAAATCATAGGACATCTAATAAAAAAAACAAGAACTCGCCTCCACTCTCTTGCAGGGTGTGAGCTCACATGCATATACTTGCCACTGACCACTGGGGACCTAGAGCATTTGCTCCAGACTAATGAAAATCTCCAGTTTGCCCTAGATAGCTATACAGGCCAAATTTCCATCCATATCCCAAAACATAAATTTTTTAATCATGATGCAGCCTTTCATCTGACCCTAAAATTAGTCCAAAGTAAAACACCTCTCAAAGCTCTAACCATTTTTACAGATGGCTCAGGGTCATCCCATAAGTCTGTAATGACCTGGAAGGACCCTAAGACCCAAAAATGGGAATCTGACATCCAAATAGTGGAGGGATCTCCACAGATCACAGAGTTAGTAACTGCTGTCAGAGCCTTTGAGAAATTCAAAGACGAACCCTTTAATCTGGTCACAGATTCAGCTTATGATGCTGGTATAGCTATGAGAGCAGAACATGCTCTTCTCAAAGAAGTTTCCAATCCAAAATTGTACCAATTGATTTCTACATTAACATGCTTAATCTCCAACAGAAAGCAACCTTACCATATAATGCATGTGAGGTCACACACCAACCTCCCAGGTATCATCGCAGTAGGGAACAGGAAAGCGGATGCATTAGCCATGGCAGTACAAACTGCTAATGTTGTTAAATCTTTGCCCAGGCAAAGTGGTCACATGCATTTTTTCATCAAAATGTACCTGCCCTTATCAGAATGTTCAAGCTCTCAAAAGATCAAGCAAAAGCTATCGTCACCACATGCCCGAACTGCCAAAGCTACCAGATACCATCTATGGGGACGGTGATAGTGAAAGATTTTAAAATCACAAAATACAGGGAGCTAAAAAGAAAGTTAGGCTTAGTAGGCCCTGGGAAAATGTTAAACGTAGGCCTTGGGAAATGTTAGACCTTGTATTTGCTAGATCATGTGAAATTGCACCTGTGTAGTCAGTATATGATAAATTATATAGTTATTAGATGTGATTAGATATAATTATTGTTTAAAGAATCATGAGAGAATATGTTAGAGGTTTGAGGGGATCACGAGAAATCCATGCATGGATGAAATCAATGTATACAATAGAACAATGTAAGTTTAATAATTAATATGTCAGTTATATAATGATAGAATATAAAACATGTTCAGTCCGAAACCATGGCGGAGTCAGATTTGGGTTTGTCTACCCCGACACCAAGAGCTCTCAATAAAAGCACCTGCATATAATCATTCTGTGATTATGTGTTCCTGAACGCTAACAATGGGAGTCAATCCCTGAGGCCTGAACAGCTGTCAGCTGTGGCAGACAGACATAACTCACTTCCCACCTTTTGGAAGGTCAAAATATGTGCACTTATTGGTCAACATGTTTTCTGGAGCAGTATTTGTATCAGCTCATCCAGGAGAAGCTACACAACACACCATAAAGCACTTCCTCATTGCCTTTGCTACCCTGGGAGTACCAAAGGAGATAAAAACATATAATGGACCTGCCTATACCTCTCATAAGTTAAAAGAGTTCTTCAGTGAATGGGGACTAGAACACAATAAAGGTATACCTGCAAATCCCACAGGACAATCAGTTGTAGAGAGGACACATCAAACCCTCAAAAGAGTTCTCAATCAGCAGCAAAGAGAAACAAAAATCATATTTCCAGCTGAAAGACTTTGCAAGGCTCTCTACGTCATCAACTTCTTAAATTGTACAACATCAGAGCCTGACTCCCCAATACTTTGCCACTTTACAAATACCACCCAAGCAAAGCTCACTGAGAAACCACTTGTGCTAGTGAAGGACCCAGAAACACACCAAATTTCTGGGACTTTCCGGTTGATTACTTGGGGAAGAGGTATGCATGTGTTCTACTACCATCTCGCCCAAATGGTACCCAGGAAAAAACATAAAGCCACATCTAGGCACTGCAAACATGACTCCCACAAACAGTGACAAGAATTCTCCTGAGTCAAACACAAGACCTCCTCAAAATCAGACCAGTTCTGCTTGGAGACGAATGTCCACATACTAAAGAAAAGACTGTCCCATCACGTGACAGCAGACAAAACAGAAAGCCAAACAACATTCTGCTGCATCAATCAAGCCATAAGCCAGATACAGCCTGAACACAAACTCTTCTCTGAATTACATGTTATTACCCTTTTTTACCCTAAACAACCCAATTATTCCCCTTTCTCAACTCTTACCAAAAACCCCTAACCTTATACCCACTCCCCCATCCTTAGCTATAGAAAAAAAAAGGGGGGGGGGGGAATGAAAGGAGGAAAGGAACAAGGAAGAAAACTCTAACCCTCCCACCATAAAGATAAGAAATTTTGCTTATATTCCCTATCAGAAACCCCATCCCTGTCCAAAGATGAAAATTATCTCCTTTGGTGCTGTCCTCACTGCTGCCTGGATGCTCCTCATGGTACCATATGCCTTCAGCTGGATTAGCTCACAGCCTAGGCATAATGTTTGGGTAACCTTAGCAAGGACATTAAAACAGGATAACATGTGCTTATCCATGGGAAGCATTGATAACCCACTTTCCACATGTCTGGTAGGGATTCCTTTTGTAGCAGATGACTGGCCCATCTATAATTCAGAGCTCCTTGGCACCACAGGTAAGAGACCCAACCTCCTGGTAGACACTTGGGACGAGTGGACAAAAATTTTGCCCAATGCTCTAGAGGAACCCCAAGAATTGGACCTGTTGGGGTCCTCCAAAGCAACATACTGTGTCAAATTTTACTTTAGACATCCGAAAAATAATTGGCCAGAAATTGAACAGACAAAAAACACATACAGAAAAGACATATCACCCATTAACAAAGCCAATAACTATCCAGATTGGTGTAATTACACTGCTCGTGTGATCTCTATGTCCTCTCTCCACCCCAAAGTATTACCCAAGGGAACGTTTCTCATCTGTGGTGACAGAGTATGGGCTGAGATCCCCTCGCATCTCCAGGGAGGTCCCTGTAGCCTTGGAAAACTTTCTAGCCTCACTTCAAATATCACCTTGTTACATACTTGGAAGACAGAAAGCGAATTAAAACCCCACAAAAGATTCTACACGGAATTTGATGAAAATTGCGATCCCAAATTATACAATTGGAACAAACCAAAGAAGATTGCTGTCTCCCTTTTCCTACCATGGATAGCTGCAGCTAAAGCCCTTGGTGAAATAAATCACCTAGGGTGCTGGCTCAGTAAGCAAGCCAATGCTACATCTGCTGCCCTGAGCAATCTCTTAAAGGAAGAAGAAACCACAAGACATGCATCACTTCAAAATCGAGCAGCAATTGACTTCTTACTGCTTGCCCACAGAAACAGCTGCCAAGAATTCAAAGGGATGTGCTGCGTCAGTCTCTCTTCACGCTCAGAATCCATCCATGCAAACATCCAGAAAGTGAAGGAACTTGTGAAGGACTTAAAAGTAGAAAACAACCCAGACTGGGTCAATGACCTTTTCGGTCAATGGGGATTAACAGGATGGGTTGCATCTTTGGTTAAAGAAATGTTGTGGATTTTCATTGTAATTGTCATTGTATTTGCTATGTTCTCGTGTCTGTTCTATTGTTTTAAAAGAACTATTGGGAACACCTTTTTACTAAATGCAGAAAGTGGAGTTGTAGCAGCCACAGGGCCTGCAAGTCCTCCCTGGAGGTCAGGTGCCTAAGATAAAAAATGCCTAGTCATGATGACTGGACCAAAAGAAGCCCCTCTTCCGACTTTAGACCCTCGTTATCTCTCTGTAAGACAATAGGTCATTTTCACCTCGACCCTTACTATTGGACTGTTTCCCAAAACCCCCATACCCTATATAAACGCCTACTTCTGTGCTGTTCAGCAGAAGAGCTGTCACTGTCACCCTTTGCAGAAGCTGCCAATAAAGACACCTCTGTGGAACCGCATACAACTCTTCTCCTCTCTCTCCCTGCATCTGCTGAGGCACTTAGTAAGCAAAGAGCTGAAATCACTAAAGAGCTGAATTCACCAAAGATCTGATCTCACTTAAGAGCTGAGCTGCTTGCTAAGATTGCCTATGGCTAGGAGTCTACCTGAAGGACCTGGACAGGTTGTGCTTAGTGGGACTTCACTATCTGGACACCTATGGCAGCTGGGGTTGGACAGACCCCAAAAATCCCAAGCTTTGATAAGTCAGGGCATTTGAACATTTTACAGAATTTTGCCCTGCTCTTGTTCTTTGGAAGAATCCTTAGGCAAAATGCGACCATTTGAAAACACAAATGACAAACTAATCTTTTTTTTTTTTTTTTTCTTAAAAGTGAAATGCAAACATCCTTATCTTCTGTAGTTAAGTAATGAAGATGCTATTTTCATGTGCAATAATGCCCAGGAAGTCCTTCATAGGCTAGCTGAAGCAACTGGCAATTCAGTTTCAGAGCCAACATTCCAAATATACAGAACAACCACACTGATTTAAGAGAATGAATACAGAACTGAATATTTTTTCCTCTGATAGCAAATAAAACAGTAGCTTTTAGTTGAAATAAGACATTTCTTTAGCTTGACTCTGTCACCTTTCATTGAACTGTATGTAACATTTCAACCCTCAAAAAAAATCCTGTTCATTTCTCAATGTCAGGTTTGGGAGCACATTCTGGGAGATAGTAATAGCTGGAGCTGAAGCCTGTTGCAGGGTGATAGAAATGCTGCAACCTTCTTTGAGGTGTCTCCTTCTAAGCTGCTCAGAGTAAAGCCATGAGAACAACCATTTCAAGTCCATGCACACACACACGCCACAAATAGATCAGCGGAGGAAAGACAGGAAGGGTCTTTGCATGATATATTCCAGCAAGGGTTTTATTGCATCCCCCACACCAAAGGGACCAGAGACAAAAGACAAAACCACGTGGTCTTCATGACTTAAGAATGGGGTCAGTGACCAATGACCTGAGGGCACAGGGGCACGCAAAGGGCAGCAACCTATAGGGGGGATGAGGGATGAATAATTGGGGTGGGCAGTGTCAACTGGCCAATAGGGGAGGAAATCTAATGTAGATTGTCAGTAGTGCTGCAGAGCATCATGGGTTAAGTCTTCTCTATCAGCCTAGGTGGGGAAAACTATGCTATCAGAGGATTCCACAGAAGCTCACCTTGCTGTAGAATCACTGTCAATATCTCTATCTTGTAAAATTATTTTAACCCTTTCATAAAGTGACTAGCCATTGGAAAATCCATTAGCTATCTGTACATTAAATCAGACTCGGGACATGAATGTTATCTCTCTATATTCGTTTCCCAAATGGGGACCTGGTGGGGGGGATGGGGGGGTGGATGGAAAGGTAAACTCCCCATACATTGAGTGATTTGAGAACTTTTCCTAAGACAATTTTAAAAAAAAGAAAAAAAGATAATACAAGATTTGTGGTGGAATAATTGTTAGGCAAGTGGCCACAGCAGTGCTGCACTAGAAAGTAAAAATTTTCCTGGGATGGTCCTATATACAGATAGATATAGAAAAAGAAACAGACTTTGAAAAGACATCTATATCACTCTCTAAGTGCACCCAAATAAAGGCAATAGTGGTGTTTTAAGCACAGTTATTGATTTTGGAAGGCTCAGTAGGAATGTGTTCAACACGTGGTTATTTAAAATCTGCTTGCTGTTGAGCTGGTTTATAACACACCTTCACTAGGCTTATCTGATGATTTTATTCACTCCTTATTGCTTATCCATACAGAATTAATTTTTTAAATTATTTACTAATTTCAATAAAAGCTCTTAAGTTCTAGCAAGATTACACTTAATATGCATTTGTAGTTAATGCAAATTCTTTTTATGAACTTACCAAAGGAAAACATTAATGTTTCCAGTCAAAGTAATAATGAAAACATCCAAACTTCTTCCCTATACTTTTTCAGAAACCTATTTGGCAAAAGGAATTCATCCCTTCTCTACAGCCTTCTAAAAGCACATGCCACTGCATTCATGTTCTGATAAATGCTATGATCACTTACAAAATATTGGAGAAAATCTTGTTCATTTCAGAAGTAAAACTTCCAGTTAACTGTCAGGCAAAAATCCCATTCACATATACATAGAGAGGGTTTGATCTATAAAACTGCATTTTTTTACCTATTCAGGTTATCTTTTCAGTGTTTTCAGTCTGGCCTGACATTCCTTGGTGAGTTGTCATGATGTTGTTTCCAAAATAAGGGCATGAACCTTCAAGATAAATAATTAGTAATTCACGTACCTGCTTCACAGGCATGAGAACATAACTTCAAGAGAGAAATTAGCTTGCTAGTAAGTGCTCTGAGATAATCCTCTTCAGAAAATGGATTGTAGAGTTTAACCAAAGTCCTGCTTTTTATTTATCTGACATTCAAAATAAAAAGTACATATGTGTGTATATTTATGTCTACACGTGTGTATACACACATACCTATCTATATATATACATATACACATTTATGTTTACTGTGGGTTATGTCCTCTTTTTAGTTTCCTAAAAATTAGTCCTACCAGCATATACAACTTTAATTCAATTTTAATGATTTAAAAGTATATTTTCCTTAAGAAATGAGCTTTTGACAATTTAATCATGTTTTCACAGAAGATGCCTGAAAAACCATGCTATCCGAATTTTCAAAAAAAATGATAACAGAATAGTCTTTACCTGTTTAATGAATTCTCAAACTAATATGTTCCCAGCTATTATATACTTCCCTACTAATTATCAGCTGTTCAAAAAGAATTATTTCTCTGTCAAATATGCCTTAATTCTCAAAACTATTTTAATCATGAGAAGCTGGAAAAAAGAATGAATGAAATCACCAGTAACAGCATCACTTAGAGCAGCAGTGCTTGCTTTGGGGGCATAACACACATTGAATTGTAAAGGAAGTCTTATGTACACAAGGAGTTAGGTACTTCCCCAACTATGTGCAGTCAATCACATCTATCAAAGTCAGCGTAAATTAAAATTTTCATTAGCATAAACAGAAAAAAAATTACTATCTTTTTATCCATTATATAGGAATAAAATGTCATATAAACTCATAAATATATTGAAGAGATTGACTGATAATATGGGTTTCTTTGCAAGCTTGATTAGCATATTTAAGGCTTGATTGCCATACTACTCACAAACTACTATTAAATATAACTCACTTTCAGATTTCCAAGAGTAAAATATATATATTTGTGCTGTATCCAAAACTGCATGCTAAATTATTTCAGATATTATGGACAAAAGGAATGCAATAGTCACACAATAAGCATTTGAAAAGTCAAGTAAGCAAAAGAAAAGTGTTGGTTTTGGATCTGCCCATATTCTGGATCACAGCTGTATAAAAAATGATCTGTGAGCCAGGCAGAAACGTGCATGGCAGCAACAGCACTGTCACACAATAAATACCCCAGGTTTCTTTATTAATTAATTTCAGGAGTAGCAGAATGTATAAAGTTTGCTACAGAGATCAATTTTGAGAGGAAAAATGTTTTGAGGGAAGAAAAATCACAGCAGTTCCCACTGTGATCAGGCTACATCCCTAATTTATTGTATCCTTTTACTGCAGAAACTCATCTGAGCCTGACCACTTGAATTATAAGGATGCACAGAACCTATTTCACATCTGCTCAGTGAGCCTGAGGAATGTTTTATAGTGAAAAGGAAAGGACAAGGACCAGGAATACAAATGAACTGAAACGCAGCTAAGAAATTCTTCATTTCCTTAAAATTAGTTCTACGTATTTAGTATGAAATACATTTAGACTTGATCCACAGTAATTTTAATTCAAATAAGCACATCTCAATTTTTTACATCCTCCCCAGTAAAGTATATTTTTTGGGCTTATTCTTTCAGCATTTTGCCAGCAATATGCTCAACACTATTTCTTTAGGAATGAAAGCTATAGCATGATATTACAAAATGTTTGGGGAAACTGGCCATGACTCCCAAGTTCCAGTATGTCACACATTCTTAGGTTTTCAAAACTGGTTGAAGATATAATGAAAACATCTAAGGTTTATGCATGAATCAGCATCCCCTTGTCACAACGTCATGCTGCAGTGATCCCTGCAGAGCCCTAAGACTGAATTTGAAAACGAAAATCAAAACTCAACACTGGCTCTTGAGCCAGCAGGATTAAACATCCAAGACTAAACATCTATTACCTCTGTTCTTAAACTACTGTATGAAAACTTGTTACCATTATGGCAGCTTTATAGTATTAGTGTGGTGGGTTCAGTGCTGGCTAATCACCAGTGCACTCACTAGAATGTACTTACTCATTTCCTTCTGTAAGGTAGGATTAGGAGAGCAAAGCAGGCTCAAAACTTTGAAAGGATATAAAGAAAATTTTATTTACAGTAACTAAAAGAAAGAGTAATAAGAATCAGAACAAAACCTTCAGGACACTTCTCCTCCCCCTACAACCTTTTCTTTCCCACTGACAATGTAGAGACAAAATCTAAAATTTTCACTCAGTTTACCACGTCTAGAATAGTCTTTCTTCCATTCACTTAGGGAGAGAAGTCCCTCTTGTTACCATCTGGACTTTCCCGGAATGGAATGTCTGGAGGAGCCAGGAGACATGCACCTGGGACATGACTTCATCACAGTACTCAGGAATAGATACCAACTTGTTACATATGAAAACAAACTTCTCCTGTGTGCCCAGACTTCTGCCTGCATCTGGGATCCGTCTTTGTCTATGAGTAGAAATGGATTTGCATTCGAAGAAGATGTGGTCATCTATGCCTCAGGCAGAATAAACTGTATATAGGCTGGACGCTGGAGACATTCGGGGTGAACCTTTGAGGGGAAACCATCACTCTGTCGGTCAAACCTCTGGTTTCACCCAGCGCCTGTTCCCGGGACAGACGCTGCCTTGGCTGTGGTGGTTGCTCAAAATTCTATTTTTGTAATTGACCCAATAAATCATTGTTAATTTTTTATAAATTTGGCTATCTATTTGATCATTTATAACAAATTGGTGACGAGTCGACGTGATTTGATGATGGAGTTTGGGACCCCTTCCCACCAGGGAGGCGCCCTGCTGATTTCAGCAGCCCGAGCGGGATTGGGAGTCCGAAAAACCAGTCAAATTCACAAAGAACTGCAAACCAGAAAACCACAGCCAAGGGAGAACAGGAGGGCCCATTCTCGGTGCAACTTGGAAGGCTTTAGAGAGGCTTCCAAGACCCGAAGTTTTTTCCCGTAAAAGTCAACGTGCACGAAGAAATCCATGCAAAGAAAGGAACCGTAAGTATTTGTGTGGTTGGGAAGGGAGTCTGAACAGACACGTGTATGTGAGACGTGACCTGGTCACGGCGCGAGAGTGGACCCCCAAATGTGGGATCTCAGCACCTCAGGATGGAGGTGCAGAGTGGCCGAGAACACCCTTGGGGGGCTCGGGAGTCCTGGAATGTTGCCAGAAGTGTCTGGTGGCAGGGCTTTGATCCTACACAGGAGACGACACCTGTATGAGGACTGGGAGGAATTCACTGGGTGAATGGTGAAGGGATAAGTTAATTAGAGTGTAAAACACAGGGTTTAGGATTTTGGTACAGGGGGGTCTAAAGAAGTAAGATGGAGGAATTGGGGCGTGTCCTGTTCTTCTTCTTCTTGGCCTCCATCTTCTGTGGTGATGGTGGCACTTTGGGATTGGTTATTACTAAAAGTGCACCGGTTAATAAGGGTAGAAGGTATTGGGGAAAAATGATAAATATTGTACACGTAACTTCGGGTATAAAGATAAGTGACTGCCCCGGGGGCTTGCAGAGTGTGCCCATGGCTGGCTTGCTGTGCAGACCTCTGTCGGGCTGAAAGAAAATCTTTTAGATAAACAATTAATAAACACCGAGACCGAGACAAGATCAGAAGTCTCTCCTCGTCCTTTGAAGCGTCGGCTCTTCAAGGCCATGCCTAGGCCTTTCCAGGCCACCTAAACAGCCTAAACAGCACAGAAAACTTACAAGTGGCGTCCCTGAGCTATCTCCGGTCATAAATCAGCAAAGAGAAACATGAAAATCTACACCCAAAGACTGCATTTCCACGTGTTCGAGAGGGCACTGGTCAGTTACGGGGGGAAGTGAAAGGTTTTTTGTCAAAACACATGAGACCCGGGGCTCGGGGAAGAGTTTTGGGGGAAAACCGATCACACTTTGGGAACAGAAGGGGAGAGGCGAGCCTGGAAAGATCCAGGAGCTCTCACACCTTCTGAAACCGGAAAAAAGGTAAGGAAACAGCAAAAGCCAGCGGCTCGGTTCGCTGCTCGGCTTGAGCAAAACTGGCGGCTTTGCACGAGACAGAGCCGGGCAGTGGAGAGAGAAACGGGGCTCGCGGCGAACATCACGAAAAGACGAGAAAAGGTAAGAAAAATCACAACATTCTTTGGGAGAATGGGATTGGGAAAAAGTAAAAATCAGAAAAGAACTCAGGAGGAACCCTCCGGAGTCCAGGAGAACACCTCCCAAGTTCCCGGGAGAATCTTACGAGAAATACCCCGGGATAGCTCCTCGGGGCGGGTTATGGAACACTGAGACGGAAAAATCCGTGGAGAGTTGGGAAGTCCAAAGAAAAAGGATCCATTTTTCTATGAAAAATGGGGAGGAAGGAGATTGGGAGGTGCGGGTCTGCGCTTTTGGGGCGGCCGCATGGCCCAGCGCAGACCGCGGGATCCTGGGGGGGGAGGTCAAGTGCGCAGGCACGTGGAGGCATTTCCGCTTGGATCTGTGCCCGGCACTGGCTCCCCGGTGCGCGGCAGTTCGGGCGGCCCGGGAAAGCCACGGGGGGGGGGGGGCTGGTGTGGCGGCTCTGCCCCAGCCCGGAGCAGCTGCGGGAGGCGGAGGAGCGCGGGTGGAAACCCGCCGCTCAGGGAGAAAGGCAGGAGGCACGGCGGAGGAAGGAAAGGTCCCCTGTGTCCCCAGGGCGGAGCTGGTGTCCCGCAGCCTGGCGGCCATGCCCTCCTGTGGCGCCGGGAACGGGCGGGCTGCGCAGGGGCGGCGCAGGCAGCCGCGCCGCTGCCGCCGGATCGGGTGGCGGCATCCGTTTTCCCACAGGACCGTGTGGCGACGGGGCAGCCGCAGCAGCGGGCATTCCCCGAGGTTCGAGGTGAAGGGGAGGTTGGACGTCTCTGGGGGACGTTTCTCCCCCAGTGCACCGGACGAGGTGGAGATTGAGGGTGCGAGATGTGGGGGAGTGCCCTGGAGCGGCTTTTGGCGCCCGGCGCGGGCTCTCTCCACCGGAGCGGGTTGGGGCGCTCTCTCCCACATAAACAAACGGCGACTCCGTTCTCTGATGGGCAGCCGCAGCCCGCGGGCGTTCCCGGAGATCAGGAAGGGGCAGGGGGGGTGGGGGGGGGCATCGCTGGAGGCAGCCCTCCCCGACCCAGCAGGCAGGGGGAAGGGGGGAGACGGGACATGGGAAATTTGAGAAATATGAGTCAAGGTGTCAGGAAGGCGGCACCGAAGGCACAGAAACAGGAGCAAAGGAAAAGGCTCAACTCAAAGTGAGGCTTTAACTGCTTCAGACGAAGAAAAGATAAATCCAAAAGTACGGTACATGCCGGGGGTGGCTCCCGGGACGGGGACTTCACGGGAGCGGGCGTCTCCGAACATCGAGGAGATGTCTCTAGGGACGTCTCTCTCTCTCTCCCCCTCGACAAGTCAAACAAGGCGGAGCCAGAAGGGCTGAGCCCGCAGGAAAGGGGTCCTGGGCGGGGTTTTGATAACCTGACACAAGCCCAGGCAAACAAGCAGGATTTTGAGTTTTTTTACTGCAAACAGAAGGGGCACATCGAGCGGAGTTGTGCCAGCATAAACCAGAGTACCCTTTCGGGTCAAACAATATGCCCTCTCCCCAGAGGGGAGGAGGGGTTTGAAACCAGTGATTGATGAATTAATAAATGGGGAGGACCGGTGGGAGCTTCAGGCTGGTGCAGCATTAAAGTTACAATTCGCAGAGCCCTAGGTCAGACAATTGGGGCATTGGCTCATGAAGGAGAAAAAGAAATTGGACCCAGAGGTGACAGGGATTATTGCCACCACCACCTCGGACAAAAAGGAAGGTCCGGCAGTTGTTGGGTTTGTGGGGATACTGCCTGAAGTGGACTGAAAGTTACAGCGAGAAGGTGAAATTTCTCTAGGAGAAACTCACCACAGATCGAATTAAATGGACACAGGATGATGATGAGGAATTTAGGAAAGTCAAGGAGGCTCTCACGGAGGCTCCCGTGTTGAGTCTACCCAATGTGAGGAAAACCTTTCAGTTGTTTGTGTATGCTAGCAACCACATGGCACATGAAATGTTAACACAGGATTGGGCAGGGGTCAGGAAACCCGTGGGTTACTTGTCCCGGCTTTTGGACCCGGTCAGCAGGGGTTGGCCCACTTGTTGGCAAACGGTTGGGGCTGTGGCTTTGCTAGTGGAAGAAGCTAAAAAGGTGACCTTCGGGGCACCCTTGGTAGTATTCACACCGCACAACATGCGGAGCATACTACAACAGAGGGTGGACAAATGGCCCACTGATGCACGGTTATTAAAGTATGAAGCCATTTTGATTCATTCACAGGACTTGAAATTGCGGACCACAACTGCACGTAATCCAGCGCAATTCTTGTTTGGGGAGGCTGCAGAAGGATTGTTTCATGACTCTGTAGAAGTGGTGGAATTGCAAACCAAAATTCAGGAGGATTTGGAGGAAGAAGAATTGGATGAAGAGGAAAAATGGTTTGTGGGTGGCTCAAGCAGGGTGAATGAAGGGAAAAGAAAATCAGGCTACTCAGTGGTGGATGGGAAATGAGGAAAAGTGATAGAAGCAGGACCTCTGAACGCGAACTGGTCGGCACAAGCATGCGAGCTGTATGCTGTTCTAAGGGCTTTGAAGGGACTGAAAGGGAAAAAGGGGACGATTTTCACAGATTCAACGTATGCCTTCGGTGTGGTTCACACGTTTGGGAAAATATGGGAAGAAAGGGCTGATCAACACGAGGGGAAAGGGACTGATCCGGAAAATCTTAGAAGCTCTAAGGGGGCCGGAGGGAATTGCGGTGGTTCATGTAAAGGGACATCAGACTGGGATTCAGTTCCGGACCAGAGGGAACAACTTGGCTGATCAGGAAGCCAAGGCTGCAGCATTGATGGTGGTGAGTACCCCGGAAATGGGAGGGGCGGAGATCTCTGAAGATCCCCCCAGCTCTCTCAGAAGGAAATCTAATGCTATGAGAAAATCAGAGTGAATCTGAAGGAAGGTAAGTGGAAACTGCCGGATGAGAGGGAATTAGTTTTCAGGGGATTTGCAAGGAGAATTTTGCGGAAATTGCACCAGAAAACACATTGGGGGCACAGGCCCTGGCAGAACAATTTTTGAAATTTTTTGGTGCAAGGGAATTTATGAATTGGCAAAACAGGAGGTACTGGGGTGTGTGGTTTGTCAAAAGTAAACGGATCAAGGGCCAAAATGGCTGCCCTGGGGAGTTGCCCCATTGGTACCGGCCATTTGAAAGAATTCAGGTTGATTTTACAGAATTACCTAAGGTGGGAAGGTTCAACTTTGTTTTGGTGATTGTAGATAAATTGACTCATTGGGTGGAAGCCTTCCCAGCTCAAGTGCAACAGCTCAAACTGTGGCCAGGAAATTCTTAGAAGAAATTGTACCCCGATATGGGGTAGTGAACTGCATTTTGATTTGGATCAGGGAACTCATTTCACATCAAAGGATATTAAGCAGATGGCTGATGCACTGGGCATCCGGTGGGAGTACCACACCCTGTGTCACCCCCAGAGTTCAGGACAGGTGAAAAGAATTAATCAAACTTTAAGAACACAATGATCTAAATTGATTTTTGAAACAAAAATGTCTTAGTTGAAGTGCTTGCCTTTGGCTTTGCTTAATATCCGGACCATGCCTCACTCGGAGACGGGGCTCTCACCGTTCGAAATGTTATATGGGATGCCATATAAACATGGAATGCCAGTGGGACACCCTGGGTTTGAGGATGGTCGGATCCAGCCGTATCTGGTTGCGATCAACAGAAATTTACAGGAGCTTCGAAAACGCAGAATAGTGACACAGAGTGTTTCTCTGGGGTTTGCTATTCACAAAATTCAGCCAGGGAACAAGGTGTTGGTCAAAAGTGTGGAGAGAGGTGCCACTCTCCCCTCACTGGGAAGGTCCTTTCCTTGTCCTCCTGACAACAGACACGGCCATTCGGACGGTGGAGAAGGGCTGGACAAGCGTGTCCAGAGTGAAAAAGATCGAGCAGCAGGAAGAAGAGCCTGAGTGGAAGGTCACCTCTTCTCCTGGAGATTTGAAGATCAAGCTTCAGTGTCCCCATCAATGACCAACAGCAAGCGGATAGGTTGTATACTGACGGACTGTATATACTATCCATTTGTGCATTTTAAGTGTGAATACTGTCAGGGGTTGTTTGTCATTCATTGCAGAAGGAAGCAGAGACAAAAAAGGCTGTGCACACCGTGTTTGGAGAAGGAGCTTGAATTGACTGACTGTATCCTGACCTTGGCCACCAATTTGGGAATTATTGAATTAGATTCAGAGGAGTGGTTTTGCATTTCTTAAAGACAGGGTGTGTGGGAATCCTAGATTTCAAGCAGAAAATTTTTTTTGGATGTGGAGTGCTGGAAATCCATCAGGGTCCCGTGCAGTTCTGATGCAGTCAGAGTGTCACGGTGGGGCTCCTTTAAGAGGAGGTATGCGGCTAGGTCTGAGGATGTCTTCCCTGAAGAATACTCCTGCTGCCACGAAGATGGTCTTCTTTGCCACTGGTGGCACCCCAGGGGGTGGAGGCAAAGACAGAGGGGTACGCCTGGTGGGAATCTTGATTGGCCCGAGCCTAGTCGTGTGTGGTCCTGAGGAAAAGCGGAAGTTACAGCTCTGCGGATGAGTGCGAAAAGTGCACTCAGGTGGTCCTGGTCGCAAGGGACGGGGGACACAGCATACCAAGGCCCAAAGTAATGTCTCAGGAGAACTGGCAGGTACTGTTGGAGGAATGGCACTTGGGTCAAATTATGTGAATTGGAGATCGGGACTTGGTGTATCAGTCCCGAGGCAGGAAGGGGATACGGGCAGTCAAGTGACCACAAGCACCAAATGAGGAAAAGTATAGAACCCATGTCAATCCCCGTTTGTAACCAGTGTAGTCGGACCATGTGGGTCGGGGGAAAGACAGAGTCTATCTTCATTGCATATCACCAGGTGAACTCGTTGTGTTATGACAACATGAGGCTGGGAATATGCAGGATGAATGGAAAAATGTATTGAATGGTGAGAAATACAAAGGTTTGACAGCAAATTTATCCTGAGCAAAGATCCAATTAGATTGGAACTGGCACCGGATAATGATTATAGAGTGTGCCTTCAATATGATAGGGTTGTTTGCTTTGCGAAAAATAAAGATAATGAGAATCCTGAGGGAAGGATAAAGGAGATAACTCAGGAACTGAAAAAGGAGGGAGTCAGAATCGAGGAGACAAAGAATTGAACAGGAGCGAGTGAAAACATTGGGAGAACAACATGAAATGTTGGAGAAACTATTTGCTGATTGGGAACTACCTTCTCCAGCGCCTGTTCCCGGGACAGACGCTGCCTTGGCTGTGGTTGCTCAAAATTCTATTTTTTGTAATTGACTCAACAGAAGTTGTTAATTTTTTATAAATTTGGCTATCGATTTGATCATTTATAACAACAGCTACTTTAATATCTGCTTACTTTAGCATGAAGGCCTTTGCTCAATATCTACAATTTGACTACTTTCATCTCCCCATACCTTCATGCATTACAGGGAAAAAAGAGTCTTCCTCCATAGATTTACAAGAGGATTTCAGCCTAAAACTAAAGGCATTTCCTCATCCATCCCATCTGGGACTTGACTTCTTCACTGACCTCAGTGTTTTCATGTTGCTCCTCTTCATGCCTGCATATCATTCCTTTCTCTCACTCAAGGGAGGATTGAAGCATTGAAAGAGGTAACATCTCACCCGGGGCTTGCAGATGGTCACGTGACCACAGCCGGCTCAGTAGTTTGCAGTGGGAACTGCAGCTGGGGGAGAAGTGGCTAGGATCTCAGCAGCCAGGTCAGAACTCAGCAGCAGCCCGCCAGGGCTGATGGCTTCTCCTCTCCCCTACCTGGTGGTTTTGGATGAATCTCAGCGGTGGTAGAATCTTGGCTGAGCCGGCCCTGGCCCAGGGCTGCTCCTGGGGCCCGGCAGACCCGGCTCAGCCCCGGGCTGGCAGCGGGCCGGGGCTTAGAAGCAGCAAGATGTTAAAAATAGCAGGCATGGCCTGGCCTGGCCTCGGCCATGCGGCACTCCCCACTCTTCCTGCCTGGCAGCCAATGGTGGGGGGAGGCCCGGCAGGCACCCCAGGAAGGGGGCCCGGGCCTGCAGCAGGGACCTGCAACAGGGACTCGGCCCCTGTTACCTCTTTGCCGACCAGAAAAGAAAGAGAGATTTCCTGGGATTTTTAGTTTTTTACATGGGTGTTCACAGAGGCATATCAGCTTTCTCTGTATATCACCTCCGTTAGTGCCTCCCATGCAAAACCACTACAATTACAAAGGAAAGCTCTCTTCAGGTGACTCCAATATCCTTTTGATGCCTTGAAGTGGCTACCTAGAACAGAGGCTAGACAAGATTAAGAGAATAAAGTGGGTATTTATTAAAGGCCTTCAAACAGGTACACCTTGGGCAGTCAGAAGCCTTCCAGATGCTACAGCCAAGATGGACAACAGTCAGGAGTTTTTCAGACAGATGTAGGTTTGGCCCATTTACATATCAGGGGTTAATCCTCCAATGACAGCTTCAGGTAATGAAGTCATATACCCCCAGTTTGCTCCCCCCAAATTCACTTTGTTTATACTTTTTAGGGCCTGAGGCAGTAGAGTGTCCTTGGATCTCAGGCCTAGAGGGATTGTTTTGTCTGACCAAAATGTGAAGACAATTAACACTTTATATGGAGTTTTGAGTTATGCACTAATGCAGTACGGGATTTGAAAAATATAAGGGCTAAAATCCTAAAGCATCACTTTCAGTGCTAAAATAGGTGAGTACACATTACAACTACCTCTGAAGTTGTTGGGCAGGCAGATTTAAGAGGAAAGGATTTCATCTTCATCACTTTCCTTCTTTCTTGTTTTGATGGAATTAAGAATTTTTAAAAATCAGGTATCACTGATGGTCAGCACTCCCCCAATTAGACTACACTCAATTGCATTGTGCTGCTGAAGGACAATGAAGTCCAGTGCTTTGGATATGTTCCACTTTTCCCCTATGAATTGCTTCCAATGCTGTGCATGTGCTCCAGCTGTGAAATCATATGTCCTGGTTTGGAACAGATTTGGGAGTAAATTTTGCAAAGGGTCTCCTCTAGAAAGCAAATTCCAGCAGCCCCCTTCCCCAACCAGTTCGGGAGAAAAATCTCCTTGAAGAAAAGTGGAAAAAACTATTTAACAAACAAAGTACTCGCAAGCATGAAAAAATTAATATTAAGCAATGAAGCCTCTTGTGAAAAATGCGTATTATATGATTTGCTTTTGCAAATATTAAAATGAATATTATATGTGTTATGTTAGAAAGTTATACTGTATTAATCCTTTTCAGTAGTGTGTTAAATATAGTTTTAGGCTATAGCATAATATTAAAATAGAAACTATGCAACGTAAGATACTTTTTCTAACTAGCTCAAGAAATTCTTCGCACAGAGATAACAGCAACAAGCCACCAAAATCCACAAGAGAAGAATTATTGCCTCTTTATCGGAAAAGACCAACTTTCTTCCATCTCCTTCTTGACTTTGAGGAGCCAACAGGATTAAGAGGGAGAAGTTGACAATAACCAGAGAACACCCTTTGTTTGAAAAGAATTTATGCATCATGTATGAGACATATGAATATGCAACAAGCTATTGCTTTTAAGGGTTAATCCTTTGTTAGCGTGCATGCTTTCGGGGCTTAATTGCCCAGGAGGCACCAGGACTGTCTGTATGTCTTTGTTTTTATTGCCTTTTATTGTCCTAACTCTGATTGTCCAAATTCTTATTACTCTAATATGTATTACTATTTTTATAACCATTTCATTACTATTAAACTTTTAAAACAAGTGATTAGTGTTTTTCACACTCTCGTTGCTCTGAAGAGATGGCAAATTCAGAGAGAGTCCTTCTGTAGTTCAGAGACAGTCCTCCGTGGGTGTGTATCGACTCACTCAGTCTCTCTGTCCCTTTGGGGCTCAAGATGGCAGTCCAGGCCCTGCGTGCAGCTTGGCAGGGGGAGGGGCCCAGGCGATTGTCCTAGTGTTCTGGACCAGAGAGAAGCCGAACAGAGTTCCAGAAAAAAGACACAGTCCTGAGAAAACCTTTCTTGTTGTAGCTAACAAGGAAAACCAGGGAAAAAAAGCAAAGAATAACTCTCTCTCTCTCTCTCTGAAAAAACCGAGAACTTGGTGAGCACTGAGAGCCTTATCTCTCTTTCACTGTCCATGCTGTTATAAACAAAAATCTGCCAATTTTTTTTGTGAGAAAAAGGTTACCACTGTTGCTGCTGGGGTGCTGCTTGTTTGTTATGGTAATTACGGGTCGTTGTCGTTAATAGTTGTTTTTATATCAGTAAAAGCCCTGGCTGGGGCCGAATTAATGGCTCTTCTCTGGGACAGTGAAGGGTGGGGACCTCCCCAAACAGCGAGGAGAAGAGACTTAGGAGGGGGGAGACATGCAAAATAACCCCAAAACCGGCATGCCATGAGAAGCTACTGCTTCGAGCTTGCTGAAAGGACCCCCAAAACAACGAGCCAACATAGAGTTGAGAGATTGGAGTGATGTCGAGACGTGAGGAACAGAGTGCTGAGCCTACAGAGATGCTGAACATCTTCGTAGTCCCTCTCGCCCTGAGCACGGGGGTCGTCCCGACGCCGGGGACCCAGAGAAAAAAGGGCGGTCATCAACATCCGCCTCCCACGAGGACCCCCAGCTCTGCCCCTAGTGGACAAAACTGTGCATATCCTCCTCCTCCTCGCCCTGGGAGAGATGACGGAGACTGCAGACCCGTGGGGCTGCCCAATCCTGAGCTGATCACTTTTAATAAAGGCATTAAAAGGAGAAAAAGTTTTCTGCCTGAAATAAACAGGGCCAGGACACTTCTTCTCCTTTTTAATGCCTTTATTAAAAGTGATCAGCTCAGGGTTGGGCGACTTGGCAGGGCTGCAGTCTCCTGTCGTCTCTCTCAGGGCGACTCAGAGGAGGAGGATATGCGCAGCTTTGTCCACTAGGGGCAGAGCTGGGGATCAGGTCCTCGTCAGAGCCTTTAGGGCCTGGTGATCCCTTCCAGTTGTTGATTTTGCTGGTTGTCTGAGCAGGCCCTCATCTCCGGGGATGACTCTTATGGTCAGGGCGAGAGGGACTCTAAAGGTGTTCAGCATCTCTGCAGGCTCAGCACTTGGCTCCTCACGTCCAGACATCACTCCAGTCTCTCAACTCTTATTTGGCTCGTTGTTTTTGGGGTTTTCTCAGTACATTCGGAGTGGGGGACCCACAGAGCATGCTGGTCCTGGAGTCACTTTGCATAACCCCCCCTCCAGGTCTCTTCTCCTCACTGTTTGGGAAGGTCTCCACCCGTTACTGTCTCAGGAGAAGGGCCATTAACTCGCCCCAGCCAGGGCTTTTACTAATACAAAAACAACCATTAACGACAACGACCCGTAATTACCATAACACAGGCCGCAGCCCAGCAGTAGTGGTAACTTTTTTCTCACAAAAAAAATATTAACCGAATTTTTGTTCATAACACTGCCCAGTTTATTTCATGTGCTAGGCAGCACAGTCTGTGAGAGAGGAATTCCGGGGGAGTAAACTGAAGCTTCTGCAGACAAACTGCATGCTGCTTCTCCCCGCTTTGCCGTCTCTGTCTCCCTGGGCCTAGCTTAAAGCTACAGGACCCATTTCTGAGCAGAAAAAAATCCAGACCATGGGACACCAGACAATACAGTCACCCTAGGACATTCTACCCCTTAACCCATATTGTCTGCTCAGTGCCAAAACTAATATATATTCTAACTCTACACACACACACACATTTATGCATACATATATAAATAAATAAATAAATATACATACATACATATATATATATATACACATATATACATATATATATGTAAATACAGCTATATTGTAAATACAGCTATATGCAGATAGTGGCAGTGATAGTCAGCAAACAATGATATTTACACATGGTTCTCACCCAACCATCAGATCTCCCTGAGGTCCACATCCTGTTGTTCCATCTCTCTGCCTTATCCACCAAGTGCAACCTGATCCCTGAGCAAAGGCAACCCCAAAAATGGGTTTGTCTGTACCTGAGGAAGAATTGATCCAAACTGTCTTCCCTAACAAACCTCTGACATGTACCACCGGGACCTTGTCTTCGTCTACTTGTCCTAGGGTGACGTTATGATGCTTGTATTCCCAATCGTGTGTTCTGTTTATGTTGGATATTATATTCTGTGCCTTCAAGACTGGTTCTGAGAGCAAAGGTGGGGAGAAGAAGAAGCACAGAGTTTGTTATCAGAGACTGCACTCACTCCTCCACATTCTGCCCTGGGGATGTTTTGCGGAGAAAAGAGGAAACCTCACAACTTTTATAAAGTTGTAAAGCCCGGTATGCTTTTATTACGATGCCGCCGGACGCAAGTCCCCCAACAAGGCATGCATGCCTCTGAAGACCTCGGGTCTTCTTTTATCCCCCTACCAAATGCATATGCATACAGTTTCACAGTAAGTTCATACATATTCATTCCGTGTGACATTTAGCACCAGTTCTTCTTTATCAAAGGAATTTCTATGTCTGGGGCAGATTGACCTTGTGGTCATTTCTGTTTTTCTTTCTCTGTCTCCTTGTTGTCTCCGGCATCTGACTTTTCCTTCAGCTCTGGCCTCACAGACCCCTCACCTCTTCCAGACACTTCACCTAATTCAGAATGGATCTTTACTCTGTCTCAGGGACTGTGTTGTCTGGGCACCGACGGAGCAGAACAGAGCGCTCCTTTGCTTTTTAGTTAGTTTAGCTAGCTGAGGCAGTCCGAGTTTTCCCTGGACTGTTTTTTTTTCTTTCCCTTTTCTTGGAAACATTCGAACCTGCTCTGGACTGGGACCTGGGGGGAGCACCGAGAGCTTGCACTTTATGGCCTACCGAGACCTACTCTGGGCAGCAGCCTTTCCCAGTACCAGAGGGACTGATAACAGAGAAACCACACAAAGGAGAGATGTTCTGAATTTGCCATCTCTTCAGAGTGGAAAATGAGTTTTGTCATCTGGTATTGTTCATTTTTTGTGCTGGGGAGTGCTTTGCCTGTTAAATAAAAAGGTTTCTTTCCACTTCTCTCAGAGGAAATTTTTCCCAAACTGGTTGGGGGGAGGGGCAGTGTATGTTTGCTTTCTGGGGGACCCCCTTTGGGAGGTTTTCTCCCAAATTTGTCCTAAACCAGGACACTACTGGATGCAGGGGCTCAGATTGGGCACGGCCTGCTCGGTTGGTGGAATCTCGGGTTTTAACTAACCAGGTGGCCTTTGCTAGATGCTGCTCCCAATTCTTGAAAGATCCCCCACTCAATGCTTTCAAAGTGGTTTATAGCAGTCCATTGCACCGTTTCACTTTGCCTGCAGCTGGTGCATGGTAGGGGATATGATACACCCATTCAATGCCATGTTCCCTAGCCCAGGTATTGATAAGGGTATTCTTAAAATAACTCCCGTTGTCTGACTCAATTGTCTCAGGGTGTCATGGTTTGACGCTGGTGCAATGCCAGTGCCCCCATGAAAATACATTCTCCCTGGTGTCTGCTGTGAGATGTGACCAGAAATAGAGCAAAGTAGGCTCCAACTTAGGAAGAAAGAAGAGAAAACTTTATTTACTTACAACTATATGTAAAAAGAAACACACAGAAAGAATGAAAACCTTCCAAAAACATTTCCTCCTCCCCCCCCACCAAATTTCCAATACATCTATCCCTCAGATCACCAACTCTCAGTCCATCACCACCATTTAGATAATCAATTCTCAGTTCATCAAGGAGAGAGGAGTCCCTCTTGTGCCATAGGCTTCCCCAGGAAACACAGTTGAGACCTCTTGTGCTTCCTGTCACATGTGGCACCGCCCAGAGATCATTGCCACCATGACATCTTCCTTCTATGCCCAGTGCTCTCACCACTGCACATGGACTAGAGCTGCTTCTAGGGTTTTCCTTTTAAGGGTGTTTTGCCCAGTTCCTAAAAAGATCACAGTCTCTCACTTTCGGGACACCTGTGCTCCCCAAATTTCACCCCCTGGGGCCGAGGGGTCTCAAAAACAGAGATCTTCTCTTCCACTGAAGATCGAGGGCACCAACCACCCTCCTAACCTGTTGTCTCTGTTCATGCACTCTTTCACATAACATCACTGCGCTCCCTTGGCTCCAAGCCATTGCCTCCCCATAAATGCAGTCTGTGTCACAAGAAAAAAATGGTTCTGTCCATGGCTATACAAGAAAAGTCCAGCCAAAGGCCACTCCATCATCTCCTCCCACCTAAGATTCTTCTCCACTTCTCTCGTGGCCCATTTCCTCTTATCTCTCATCTCATTCAGCTCCAGGAGGATTAGCATTTGTAAGGTTTCCATCATGCACGAAAAGGGTTAAAAATCTCAGTCTCTGCCTGTCCAGAACTCCCACGGCTGCCCTGCAGAGCACCTTCTCCCTTCACCCCCTCCCCGCTTCTCCTTCTCAGCCGGCCCTGCTATCAAATTTCAAGGTGGCACAGGCACAGTCACGCTCTCTCTCTCTCTCTCTCTCTCTCTCTCTCTCTCGGGGGGTGGGGTGGGTCGATGCCTCTTGGTGCTCCTCCACCCTTCCGTCCTCAAGGGCCTCTTCACCTCCCATCTCTGTCCAAAGCCCCGGCCTACCTCACCTGGCCACATGGCTTCCCCTCCCCTGCCCAGCCACAGCTGCTGGGCAGGGGAGAGGTCTGACTTGTTTCCCTGCCAGAACCCAAGAGAGAGATTTCCTGGGAGTTCTCTGCTTTTAACCCTTGTGTTCTCAGAGGCGTATCCATGTCCCCAGTGGCCACACCAGGTGCCAATATTCAAATCTGAGCACCTATTGGTTTGACCACAGCATCCCAAAAAAATCACTTCCTCTCAAACCACGACACTGGGGTACCATGCCTCCACAGGACTTGCTTTTCAAGGCCCAGGATGGTGTTACAGGCAGTAGCATGAGATACAGGGTAGGTTTCCAACCATCCTGTGGTGGCTTCTACCATTGTGAGCACATAGCACTTACCGTGGCGAGCTTGGGGCAGTATGATGTAGTCAATTTGCCAGGCCTCTCCATATTACATTTGGACCATCGCCCACCATACCATAGGGGCTTCACCTGCTTGGCCTGCTTGATCGCAGCACATGTCTCACAGTCGTGGATAACTTCAGAGATACTGTCCATGGTTAAATCCACCCTGCAGTCTCGTGCCGACTTATAGGTGGCATCTCTGCCCTGATGACCTGAGGCATCATGAGCCCATCAAGCTAGGAAAAATTCTCCCTTGTGTTGTCAATCTATCTTTGACACCTCTATCTTTGCTGCCTGATCTACCTGCTTGTTGTTTCGGTGTTCCTCATTAGCCCGACTCTTGGAGACATGGGCATCTACATGGCAGATTTTCACAGATAGTTTCTCTACATGGGAAGCAACGTCTTTCTACTCTTCAGCAGCCCCAATTGGTTTACCTCTTATGCTGCCAGTTAGCCTCTTTCCACCTCTTCAGCCATCCCCACAGAGCATTGGCTACCATCCATGAACCAGTGTAGAGGTAGAGCTTTGGCCACTTCTCTCTTTCAACAATGTCCAGGGCCAGTTGTACAGCGTTGAGTTCAGCAAGTTGGCTTGATCCACCTTTTCCTTCAGTAGCTTCTGCGACCTGTCAGATTGGGCTCCATTTGGCTGCTTTGCACTTTCATTTCATCCTTATGCTGCAACAAGAACCATCAGTAAAAAGAGCATACTGTGTTTCTTCTGCTAGCAGTTAGTTGTATGGTGGAGCTTCTTCAGCACATGCCACTTGTTCCTGATCCTCTTCATCAGTGAGACCAAAGTTTTCACCTCCAGGCCAATTTGTAATTATCTCCAAAACCCCAAGGCGATTCAATTTTGCAATACAGGTGCACTGTGTGATGAGAGCAATTCACTTGCTCCATGTGGCATTGGTGGCCTGGTGGGTAGAGGGAACCTTTGTTTTGAACAACCACCCCAGCACTGGTGGTCGGGGTGCCAGGAGGAGTTGTGCTTCAGTGCCTGTTACCTCTGAGGTGGCTTGGACTCCTTCATAGGCGGCCAAGATTTCCTTCTCTGTTGAGGTGCAACTGGCTTCCGACCCTCTGTAGCTTCAATTCCAGAATCCTAATAGTCGACCTCGAGTCTCACCAGGCACCTTATGCCAACGGCTCCAGGACAGACCATGGCACCCGGCTGCAGAGTAAAGCATGTTCTTCGCATCTGGTCCTGTCCTGACCGGGCCAAGGGCTACCACATGAGCGATCTCCTGCTTGATCTGGTGTAGTGGGTCTAGCACTAGCCAAATCACGAGGCACCCAATAGAATAATTTACTCATTTTCTGCTGTGAGATAAGGGTTTAAGAGGAGGGCAAAGCAGGCTCAAACTTTAAAGGGAATAAAGAAAACTTAATTAACAAAATTAGAAGAAAAATAATAAGAAAATCAGAATAAACCTTCAGAACACTTCTCCCCCCACACCCTCTTTCCTTTCCTACTGGCAACATAGAGACAAAACCTGAGACTTTCAGTCAGTTTACTTCCTCTAAAATAGTCTTTCTTTGGTCCATTTAGGGAGAGGAGTCTCTCTTGCTATGCCACGGAGACTTTTCCACAAGAAACAATTCTCTTGTGGCTTTTATATTCCATGAATAACAGCTGCCCATAAAGCTGCAAGCATGAAATCCTTCCCATCTTTTACGGCCTTCCCACAGCTGCGTTCATGGGCCATGTCAAATTATTGGGGTGCTATTTTAAGGATGAGCTGTTCTAGCATAAAACAAAAAGATCTCATCATCTGTCTCTGGGAACAGAGGTTTTCTATTACAATCACTGGGGCAAAGTTTCTCATCTCTCTCATCTTTCTCTGTTCAAGTTTCTCATTGGATTACAGCAACATCTACTTGCTTCAGTACTGGTGCCTTGGCTCACAGTTGTGTTAGAACGCTACATCCTCCCCACTGCCTTTCCATGAGTTTCAGGGAAAAGGGTCTGATGTATCAATTATATCTTCTCCATAACCTTACAAAAAGAATTTCTGTCCAGGACTACCGCATCTCCTCAATCCCCTCCCATCTAGAATGTGACTCCTTCACTGACCTCAGAGTCCTATGTTGATGTCTCTACATGTCTTCACCCTTTCCTTTTCCTGATTCAGGAAAGAATTGGTCTTCCATCCCATCTCCTCATGTTTTCCTCACAATCACACAGGAAGAACTAAAGCATGGACAGAACGACTCTCTGTTACATGGCTTTGCAAGGGTTCCTCAGGGTGAGAGAGATAGACGAGAATCTTGCTTCATGATCAGAAGGCTGGATTTATTAATTTATGATATATAATACATTATGACTATACTAAAAGGAATAGAGAGAAAAGTTCAGAAGCTGCTAAGCTAAGAATAGAATAGGAATCTAAAAACAAGAGAGCTCTCTGTGAATCTGTCCCAGAGAGCTTGGTCCTGTGATTGGCCCTTAATTGTACACATGGAACATGAGCCAATCACAGGTGCACCTATTGCATTCCACAGCAGCAGATAATTATTGTTTACATTCTCTTTCTGGGGCCTCAGCTTCCCAGAAGAGGAAAAAATCCCAAAGAAAGGATTTTTTATGAAAAAATGTCTGTGGCAACTCTCCAGCTAAAGTTGAAAAGAAGCATATTTATTACAGCGCCGGACACGTGCAATATTTTCCAAAGACAAGCAGAGGGAGTTGCCAACTCCTGCTCTCGATTTATACAGGAAAGGTTTTACATATTCACATGGTTTCTAAGGATGCATAATAGGGGAAGACCCACTGCTGCTCTGGCATAATGGGTGTGTGAATTGAAAGAGGGCAAGACTCAGAGAGGAAGTTCCACCAGAAACGAAGCAGCTCCAGCTGCCGATAGCCAAACTTCCAGGTATGATGATGACATGTGCAATCCCCTTGAGGGAACCTCTAAAATGTACACCCAGGGAAGGGTGTTCTCTTAATTGGGTCAGTAGGATTTTGAAATAAGGGAGTGGGCAAATGGGAGGAAGAAAGCCATCTTCCTCATGGTGAACTCTTCACCTATGGCCAGTTGGCAGGACCTTTTGACCTGCTGGTCACGGTCCAAGCCTCTCCTAACTGTTCAATTATTCTTAAGGCCAGGTATTTCTATGGTGTCTGCTCCTTCACAATTGCTGCATCTATCCCTGTCACTCCTAGCTTTACTTTCCTAATATCTTTGTTACACTTTAACCAGAGTATGTGATTCCTGCTAGCTATATTACTAACTTAGCTTCTTAACTAATTTTAAAATCTTAACTAAAATATGCAATCTTCTATTATCCTAATTATATTCCCAGTTGTCCCCTCAACTCATCTGCAGTTTTCAATTATCCTAATTACATTTCCAGCTGACCCCTTGACTCAGAACCCCAGCTCACCTTGTGAGGTGTACCTTCTCTCCCTATCTGGGGGACATTTGCGTTTCGTAATGGAACGTCTGATCTGTACTGCCGAGATTTGGAGACGGCCCGCTTTATTCTCATTTCTGAGTTTCTTGTGATTCTCCTCCATCTTATATTCTATTTTCTACAGACCTGTATCCAAAGCTGTGATTCGTGCATGTGATGGGTGATGCACAGCATCAGCATATGCTCGGAGCTTCTTTGCCATTTCAAGCTCGGCCTCATCGCCATCAGCCTGCTTTATCATTGCTAAAGCAGAAGCATATTCTTATGGCCCAAATTGTACAAGTTTTCATAGACATCACAGGTGCACATGTTACCAAGTCTGGATTCCTAGGCATTGTTGGGTCCTCTGTGAAGACAATCTCTGCCACCGCCATTTGTCTCAAGCACTGAATCCCTTGTTCTATGGTCTTCCACTGGGATTGCTGCATATAGAGATTGTCTGCATACAGATATCTTTGCCTCACACTTCTCAAGATCTGTATCCAGAGACTGAGATGGTCAGAACCCCTTACCATTCCTTGGTCGATAACTGGGTCATGTGACAGGGATCCCAACTGCCTCGCTTCAGGACCATCCAGAATTGTAGCCTCGTCTGCAGTGTCCCTATTGGGGGTTGGGTTTTGGTTTTTGATTGTTTTTTTTTTTTCCTATTCCTTCCTTGTTATTTGTGGAATTTTTTCCCCATTGAGTTGCTTAAAAGCACTGATGGCAGGGAGGGGGAAACTCCTTTGGTTTTTTGGGAGAATTTTTTTTTTCTTTTGGGCTGGGGGAAGGGGCTGGGTGTAGCTCCTAGCTCTCTCTCTCTCCCTCTGTTTTGGAGAAGGACGGTGGCAGCTGCTGCTCTTGGGGAAGGGAGTTTCACTGCTGCTGTCAGAGCCCAGTCCAGAGCTGCTTTCTTCTGCTGTGGGCTGAGCCTCTGCTCGTGAGAACACCCACTAAACTGGGACCTTATTAACACCTACCTCACTAAAAGAGAGATCTGTCACCATCTGCTGAGGTGCCCAGGATCCTGAGCTTGGCTCTCCCTGCCCTGCTGGGAGCTCCTCACCCCCTGCCTGCCAAGACATCCTGCCAGCCCAGCTTGCTGCTGTCCGAGAGTCCTGCTAGGGGCAATGGAGCTGGCTGCCCCAAGGGGTTGTGAAGAAAAGCCGCTCTTCCATCCCTTCCCATCTTTGAACAAAAACCTCTATTGCCAAGTGCTCCCTGAGCCTGCGCCGGAGTGCCCCCTGCAGCCACGTGGGGATCGCTGCACCTGCCCTGCCCACCCGGAGCCTGCCAGCTCCCCTGCTGACTGTGACTGTAACTACACCTAAGGGGAAAGTGCCGCAGCGGAAAGGCTGTCACTGGGTTCCAGGTCCTGTTTGTTGTTAATGCCGTAGTTGTTGTTTGTTTGCTTTATTATACATACTAGTAAAGAACTGTTATTCCTATTCCCATATCTTTGCCTGAGAGCCACTTGATTTCACTATTCTAATAATTTGGAGAGAGAGGGTTTACATTCTCCATTCCAAGGGAGGCTTTTTCTGCCTTCCCTAGCAAATACCTGTCTTGTAAACCACGACAGTCTCAAAGATGGACTAGCCAACTAATTATAGATTCATCAGATCATCGAGTGCAATCCTTTCTTAGGCCATGAAAGTCCTTCAGGGACAACGACTCAATAGTGACTTCTGATTTTGAGACAGTTTCTGGCCTTGAGGGTCCTTCCCCCAGATTGTCATTGTCTACTGGGTGATTAGTTTTGCTTTTGTGCTTCTTTCCTGTGGTAGGAGCAACTGCTGTTGGCTTAGGCTCACTGTCTAGTTTAGCTGCTGGCTTAGGCTCACTGTCTGGTTTAGCTGCAACCTGAATGACTGGGGTATCTGCTGCAGCCTGAGTGACTGGGGTGTCTGCTGATTTATCTCCCTGTCCCCTGCCTCTGTCTGCTGCCCTACAGTATCTAGCAGCATGTGATATGCCTGGCCCCAGCTTATTGCAATGAGCTTTTTCTCATTAGAATAATCATGGCACTTCTCTTCCAGATATTTCCCCACCTCATCTGGGTTCTGAATTTTTTCACGGGGAAATTCCCAGGATAGGGGGTCAGAAAATTCCTTCAGGGTTTGGCCCATTCTCTCCACTTCCCCACACCACTCAGGTATTTCCACACCTGGGTCCATGCCTGGGTCAGGTGTCTCATCATCCCCTTTGGACATATCAGCCCTCATTCTAGACAAACTGCAGACCATATAGAGGAAGCTTACGAGATAAAATACCAAGAAAGTGATCTCTTTACATTCAGGGGAAACTGAATATTTTCAAAAGGTAAAGTACCAGATTTAAAGGAGAAGAAGGGAAAGAAAGGCTGGGAACCCTCACCTTGCTCCTCTTTTAACAAACTGAGTGCAATAAACTCCCAAAATATGCTACTGAAACTAGGACACAGGGTAGTGTGGTAGATTGTTTTTCTGTTGTAATTTTAAGGTGTTCCTTATTGTGAGTTTATAGTAGTTTGTTCCATGTACCCCGTTCGGTTTCCCCAATGGTTTTGCCCTGAAGTTGTTTACCACTATTTTCCTGCATAATCTTATGTCAGTCCCCATGTCAATCTCCCTTGCACCTCCCTGATTTCCAGACCCTTCCCTGCCAATCCTGGAAGTACTGCCCTCTTCCCTTGTTCATCAAATGTAACCCCACCCCTTTATCTAGAACCTTACTTATCTATCACCCTTCCCTCAAAGTTCCATTGGTGTGCCAAGCCTGTTATCCCATGTTATCCCCTATTGGTTACCTACACTGATCCCCACCCTACGTTCCTCCCCTGCTGTTCTACTATTGGTTACGATTTGTATCCTCCCCTAGTACCCTCCCCTGTTCCTAAGTTGCTGTTACCCTGTTGGAGCTGTCACTTGTCCCTGGACCCTCTTGGAGATTAAAATCTCTTGAGAACTTATACAAGTGGCCCCTCTCATCTCCTTTGTTCTGGCTTCCTCGACTTGGGATTCTTATCAGCAGCTGCACAGAGCAGCTTTGCTGCCTCTGTGAGTTAGGCAGCCCTGCTCTACTGCCACCCAGACTAGCCCAAGGGGCAGATAGGGGGCAGCCACTCTTGGCACGGGCCAGGAGGTGAGGCCTAGCTGGAGGACATCACCAAGTGACTGCCCGTGCTAGGACAAAGAAAAAACAAACTATGCATATTTCAAACAAACCCCAGTACCTTTGTAAACTCCCTATAAATCATTATCACCATGCCCAGCAAAATAGCAACCCGAATCCCTGCCCTTCTACTGTAAAAGCTACATGCCAGGGATAATACTGGAGCTATCCATGCATAGGGAAGCAAGCCTAGGGACCAGAAAGGTATTAACGCCTCAAACAGGCCTAGGGACCAGAGACATCAAGGCCTCCACCCAGAGAGACATTATAAACTCAAGCAACATGGTGGATACTGAGTGCTTAATTCTAATACATTGTGAGTGAAACCAAAATGCAATCAGTACAGGTTTTTTTCCACTTTCTCAAGCCACGTGCTGGGTGCCAAAATATTTGTCCTGGTTTGGGATGGATTTGGAAGGAAACTTCCCAGAGGATATTTCCTCTAAAGGGCAGAATCCAGCAGTCCCTCCCCCAACCAGTTTGGAAGATAATCTCTTTGGAGAAAAGTGGAAAAAACCTGTTTATTTCATAACCAAATACTCACAAACATGAAAAAAAGGAATAATATTAAACAATGGAACTTCTCGTTGCTCTGAAGAGATGGCAAATTCAGAAAGAGTCCTTCTGTAGATCAGAGACTCCTTTCACGGATATGGCCTCAGCTCTTGCTCAGTCTCCCTCAGGCTCTCTGGCGCTGGAATGCAGTGTCCCAGGCCTCGGTGGGCCACAGGCGTGAACTCCTGGTATTATTCTGGGTTTTTGATCCAGGGCAGAGTTGAACAGTCCAAGAAAAACACCACCATCCCAGAAAAAACTCTCTTGACTCAGCTCACAGATGGGAAACTAGCTTAACAAGCAAAGGAAAACTGTCCTCCCTCTATCTGTGCTGCAGACAACACACTGAGAGAAAGGAATTCTGGGGGAGGAAGTGAATCTTCTGCAGACAAACTGAAGGCTTCTTCTCCCCCCTTAACTCTCAGAACCAGTCTTAAAGGTACAGAACTCAATATCTGGCAGTAAAGAAGAACAGACGATTTGGGGTACCAGGCCATACAGTCATGCCAGGACATCAAACCAACAGAACCAAGAAGGTTCTGTTAGAATGATTAAGAATTCTCACACAGTGCTAAGCCTAGACCATTTCTCTTGAAGGGTACAACAGCATTCATGGCAGTCAACGCTGCTCTACATTGGGCCATTACTCTGAAAAAAACATGTACCACCTCTCAATCGAAACCATTAAGCCTCCTAGTGATGTGTACTTGTTAAGTGTCAGACTGCAATTAGATTCCCACAGCTTTGCACACTTGCACCAGTCTAACAAACTAAAGGGACTACTTTTCAGGGCTACTTTTCAAACATTATTGACTTACATCCCTTTGCTGGGTTAAGTGAAGGTAGCCTGTCCACTTAGGTTAAAATCAGTAGAATTTTGGTCCAATTTGCTGTCATGCAACATGTCATGACACAATCTTGGTGTCGATGTGACATTCCCACTGAAGTGCCAGTCAATACATGACTTAAGGCTACTACTCACAGAGTGTCCACTCCACTGCTACACCCATTTTCTGGCCACCTTTAAATGACTGAGTAGTTTCCAACATTCTTCAGGGGTACATGACCACCACCTCCTCTTACCTGAAGTTTAGAAACCTAATCTAAAAGTAGTACCAGCAATACCAGTTTGCCTAGAAACCATTTGCTACATCAACAAACTCCAAGCAAGGGCTGATAAGTAGTTTGAAGACTTCTGCAAATTTTTACAGTAGGCTTTTTGTTTGCTTGTTTGTTTTTAAAGCAGATGGAGTAGTGTGCTGTTTCCCTGAGGCTATCAGGGGTGGAAGGAGGCAGGCCCAGCCCTGGCAAGGCGGCACAGGGGACCCCCGGTGCTGATGGCCACCATCTGCGGGTGCCAGGTCAGGGCCAGCAGGCAGGGCTGCACCCCACTTCTGCCACACCAGCTGCAGCTTCTGCAGCCTGAAACATGGCTGGCTCAGGGGTTTAAATCAAGACCCAAAATATTTTGCTGGTCAATTTGGGACAGGAAAAGGTCATCACTTCTAGTATGCTATGAGCCTGCCACTACATTTCTGTGAAGGACAGTCACCTTGCTGGAGTGAAACACCTGGGTAAATACTGAAGCATTTTCAGATTCATATTATCCTACATTTCTGTCACCTTTTTTTACACCTGCATTGCTTTATACTGCTGGTTTGGGGCACAAGTTTTTTGTATACTATTCTGTAAATAAAACCCATACCCACATCCTCCCCACCACCACCCCACCCCCCCAAAAATCCCCCAACCCTAACAAAACCAACCTGCAGAATGTTTAATATTTCAAATGAGAACAAGCATAGGGGGGGCAGAAAAAGATTGATCCTTCTTAACCATTTGTGCATGCAGTGCTCTGTAATCAACTCCTAAATTCTGCTTCTAGTATACCAAATATTTGTCTTCAGAACTTGTTCTCCAGTCAAACCCTTCTGGGAAAGTAATCGAGGAGATATTGGATGTATTTTTAGCACATGCTTCACTAGTCAACTAAATCCAATGCACAGGATAACTTGACTAAACCATCAGTGGTGACTGAGGTGATGAAAAAACAAACACATGTTCATGTCTTAATTTGGAGCTCTTCAAACTGCTTGGAGCCTTGGACCTTGAAGGTTCAGACAAAGGAAAATCCAAAATGTGGACAGAATCTCTCTTCTGCTGGAAGCCTTGAAGTTCACCACTGCAGTCTACAGCCTACACAGATCATCTGAGTATGATAAGTTCTCCAAGGAAGAACAAGGCTAATGGATGCACAAATGGAGGAATTTTACTTACAGGCACAACTTACAGTTCTAAAGCACTTAGGATTCCAAGATAGCAGTCCCTCTGTCACATTCTAGGGAGGACATGCACACCTGCACACAGTGTTTACCATTCAGGCAAAAACAATGTTTCCAAGGCTATTAAAATAAAATAATAAAAAATAAAAAGGAACACAGTAGACAGCATGTCACCATTGAGCAAGAAATGACACAGATTCACTAGAAGGCTGGAGGCTGGTTTGCAGAACAGCAGCTTTAATACGAAAATTCTCTTCTTTTTATAGATAGGTTCGACACATTCTACTTGATTGGTTAATTAACAAAAACATCTTTCTCACAAAAAGTCCTTGAGAAGAACAGAAAAACAGAGTAGGAAAACACCACCTGCAGGTTGTTTATGCTAACAAGTTATCATCCTTTTTCTACAACTCCCTAAAAAGTTTCACAAGTCCACTGTGAGAAAACGAAGCCCGTTTTCTCCCTCTTTGACCAGGCTGTTGCATCCACAACAGCACCCCTTGCTGGGAACACAAAGTGTTTCTGAAAAGCTCCAGAATAGCTCAGCCAAGCTGCAGTTTGTCAAGGCTGAGGCCTCACCAGCATTTCTCAGATCATGGTGGGGCTGAAAAAGGGGAGGCAAGGGCAATCCACCACCACAAGCCAGGAGATCACACCTGATCACAGCCCCCCATGCTGACAACCCATGGCATCCCAGGGCTCCAAATCCTCAAAAGACTTCTGAGCTCACAGGCACTCACAGGGGCTCCATGGGGACAACAGAAGGGTCTCTACGTGCCATGGAGCCCATTTGGCTCAGGCACTCACTGGGCTTCCAGAAAGACCTCCCAGTGATCTCTGTGCTCCTAAAGAACACCTAGTTCATGGGCAATCCCAGTGACTCCATGGGGATATTCCAGGGCTCTCCCATCTACCAAAGCAGACCAAGCTCACAGGCTGTAACAGGATATTAGTCTGGACATCTTTGGTGTCCGTAGGCTGATGAGGAGGCATGATGTCACGGAATCTTACAGGGGCTCTATGGGGACATCCTAGGGGTCTCCAGGCTAAAACAGAGATGTCTTGTCACAGTTGGTGTAGCCTATTGACCCTGGCTGGGTGCCAGGTCCCCACTCAGTCGCTCAATCACTCCATTTCCCACTTAGGGGAGAGAATAAGATGGAGCACAAACAGCAGGGTGAGATAAGGGAGTTTATTACAGCAAAAGAAGGAAATAAGTGGAGATCTGCACGCACAACAGCTAAAGAGAAAGACAGTCTCTACTTCCCATCAGCAGTGATGTTGGGACACTTCCTGGGAAGCAGGGTTTCAGCATGTGTGATGGTTCCTTTGGAAAGCAAACACTGAAAACCCACTAATGGCCCCCCCCTCCCCCTGCCACCCTCTTCCTTAGCTTATGTCCTAGGGTGATGTTATGATGCTTGTATCCCCATTCATGTGTTCTGTTTATGCTGGATATTATGTTCTGTGCCTTTAAGACTGGCTCTGAACAGTGAAAATTTTGTTTAGGTTTTCTTATCAGCTTCTCCCCCATGGCCGGCGGGACACAGAGATGGGGCAGTACATAGTGCTGCTTTTGCTTTTTTGCTTTTGCTTTTCGCTTTGCTCTCTGGCTCTTGCTTCTGCTTTGCTTCTGCTTGCTCTTGCTTCTGCTCATTAGCTAGTTTAGATAAACAGTCCAAATTTCTTCCTGACTGTTTCTCCTTTCCTTTTTTTGGACCAACTTGAACCTGCTCCGGACTGGGACCTGGGAACACCGAGAGTTTGCACCCTGTGGCCTGCAGCATCTGCCCCAGCACCAGAGGGACTGATAACAGAGAGACCAACCCCAAGAGTGAGACTTTCTGGATTAGTCATCTTTTTCAGAGCGGTGAAAGAGTGGTGTCATCCGGTATTGTTCGTTTTGTGTGCTGGGTGGGGGAGGGGTCCTGTGCCTGTTAAATAAACAGGTTCTTTCCACTTCTCTCTGAGGAACCCTTCCCGCACTTGTTGGGGGAGGGGCCATGTGGGTTTGCTTTCTGGAGGGGCCCCCTTTGGAGGTTTTCTCCCAAATTTGCCCTAAACCAGGACACCAGAGAGAGAGGCATTTGAATGGGCATGAATGAAGAAGGAAATAACCAAAGACCTTGACAAGGAAAACCAAAACATAAGAGACAAGAAGAACAGTTGCAATGAACAAGTTCTTCAAAGAAAACACTCAAATTGTGTGTGAGAAAGTTTAGGAGAAATGTTAAGGTAGACTAGACTTTGTTTATTTATGGCATTTAAGATATGTAAAAAGTAAGAAGAATTTCATATGAAGAGCAAGACATGAGATTAATAAAATTAACATTTACCAGAGTTTCTGACAGCTCTTCAAGTTGCACTTCTTTTTTACACTTTACTTTAGTCATCTCTTCTATAGCACATGTAATGTAAAATTAGTTGAACAGTAATAATTTTTCATATTTAGCTGGCAGTAAAAAACATTTATTCTTTTGTATTACCCAGTTCCCAAAACTTGTTGGATTAAGTTCAGAAACTGTAAAGGTAATTTATGACTTAATCTAAATGTAGCCTTGAAAAAATGATTAAGAAAGACATTAGCAAATCTATATCTGAAGAGAAACTAATTATTTATCTTAAATAAAATTCAGACCCTATTATGTTTTCCACAATTACAACTTCAAATAAACCATGGACTGTAAGAATGGAGTAATCTCCAAGTATTGATGCATCTGCATTGTTCCAGAAAAAAAAATCTGAACTGCTGAAATTATGTCATGGATATGCTGGAAAAGGAAACCAGTTATTACTAACTTGCAAATATTTTCTGTGTGCACATTCACAATACTGGTATTTTTTGCAAGTACTCAATGCAAAGTCATGTTTGGTGCAGAATTCTCACAGGTCTCATCTTGCCTAGTTCTAGACAAGCATTAGCAGTTCACTTTTGAACACTTCTCTATAGATGCCCTCAATGTAGACAGAGACATCCAATTACATTTCTCATCTGTCAGATGAGATCTAGGGCCATGTGCTGCACAGCAGGAAAACAGTCCTGAAGGCAGATCTCTTACTCTGGGGGCTAAGGAGCACATCCCTAGAAACCACAGGATATCAAAGCAGTATTTAAAGATAACCCCTGCCAGCAACATTCTGCATCCAGCAAGGGGAGGGTCTACAGAAACCTTAGCAGGAGGGTTTTATCTCTGCTAAAAGCTACAGAAGTCACTCCTGGCACCTGCAGTGCTAATGGTCTTAGCTGGAAACCAAAATTACTTCCATGAGAATTCATGCATGGATGGACTTACTATTGGAGCTCTGCATAGCACTGCCCTTTGGCTGTTGCCAGTACCAATGACCACCAAAAAAAAGGGAGTCAAATGAGTAAAAATAAATTTAAGCATTCCTGACAGGTACAGGTACAGGTACTGTAAAATAATTTCTCCAAGTACTAGAGACAGTCCATTTCCAGAAAACAGTAGAAAATCTTTTTATTACTGATGAATTGTGGAAAAGGAAACAAACTCCACAACTTTTGTGAAAGTTGTGAAGCCAGTATGCTTATCACAGTGCTGGACGCATGTGGGGATCGCTCCCCTTAAAAGGGCATGTGTACCTCTGAGAACTCCAGATCTCTTTTTATCTTCCTTACTAATCCATATTCATGGAATTTTACAACAGGTTCATAAATATTCATTTTACTGATTTCACATTACACTTGCAGCTAGTTTTTTTATCAGAAAGTACAGAAAGAACTCCTGGGTCACCCTGCCCTGCCTCCCACAGCCTCTCTGTCTGTCTCTCCTTATCTCTGTCCTTTGGCTGAAGCAGTTTCTTTGAACATAGTTTTTTTTTGCTCGAACAGGCAGTCAGACTAAACAGCTATGTTCACAAGCTACATACTTAATTCAAAGATGTACTTTTTACCTAAATCGGAATGGATTTCTACTCTGGAAAATTTCCACCTTCTCACTGCCTAGCTCATTTTCTGCCTTTCTACAAGCCTTACTCAGTTCAGCAGACTTATTTTGGAGCTCCAAGGTAGTAAGCAGCTTTGATTCGTCTTCATAGTTCTTTAATCTAAGAAAATGGTAATTTAAAAACCCCAAATGTATGGTACAAAGCACTGCATTTGAAACTTAAAGGACAATAAGACAAAGTCTTACTACAAGTACTTTAAGAATATTTACCTTTCAACAGGCAGATAATATATCTGCCTGCAAGGCATAACAAATTTCACTTTTACAACTTCAGAGCAGTAGACATAAAAGTAAACAAATATATGCTTACAGAAATCTGTATTTCTTAAAGACGGATTTATGAAAGTTGGAGGGGGCAAATTTTACTTTTTATAGATCAGTATCAACCAGCACAAATAAAAAAAATGCATTAAATTCTCTGCATTTAGACCATTGTGTCAAAAAACCACCAAATTTCTGCTCAATTTCCAATAGTTCTTGATTTTGTCATAAACTGCAACCTGTAAGATGACTCTTGGAATTTAAACTTTTTAATTTACCTCTTATGCTATTTTGCAGCAAACTTTTCAAATTGGCGATAGAAATCTCAAACTCCTCTGTCAGGGCTGCAAGCAAAGCCTTTTTTTTTTTACATTCTTCCTCCTGTGCTTCCTTTTCTCAGGTGACCCGAATTAATGTTTTCACTGTAGTCTGGAATTAGGTTTCTAAGTTCTTTTGAGTAACCTTCAAAACATGATATAATTTCTAAACATGTTTTGCAACAAACAGCTACAGTTGTTTAATATTGTTTAATATCTAAAGTATCCATAATTATTTATGCAAATACTCATCTAGTCTATTTATACTGTAAAACTATAAGTCAAGGTATACCTCTGCCTTTTGCAATGAAATTTTAGCCTCTTCCAGCTCTACCCTCAAATGTTCTTGACTGACATGGGATTTCTTTAACATTTCTTCTTCATGTACTAAGCAAAAAAGATGTATGCTCATATTTTTAAAAACAGGATATTATTACTGCACCTGAGTGGGCGCAGCTGGTGAGAGAGAGACGGTGAATCTTGTTTCTTGAATCAGAAGGCTGAATTTATTAAGATATATATATAATACATTATGACTATACTAAAAGAATATAGAGAGAGGTTTGCAGAGAAGCTAGGCTAGCTAAGAAGAGATAAAAAAGAATCCACAACAAAGTTGTGTCCAGGGACTCAGTCCCCTAGCTTGCACTGATGATTGGCCCTTAATTATAAACATAGAAAATGAGCCAATCAAGGTGTTCCTGTTGCATTCCCCAGCAGCTGATAATAATTGTTTACCTTCTCTTCGGAGGCCTCTGGCCTCCCGAAGACGCAGAAATCTGAAAGAAAGGATTTCTGTGGAGAAATGTCTGCGACAGGATATTTACTAAAAAATGCTGCTAAAAATGGAAAATTGCATACATTTATAGAATTTAATAAAGACCAAAGGTACTGACATCATATACTAATAATACTTTGAATATAGATGGCTTAAAAATATTGAAAATCAAGTTCTGAAAAGTAAGTTTCCTCAGTGGCACCTGCCTGACTGTAAATTTGCAAAACTCAAGCAACTTATTTTCCCTCTACAATCTCCAAAAGCTGTCACTGATTGACTTTCCCTAAAGACTACCCTGCCAGTCCTGATCCCACATGAGCAGCTTCTGTTCCAAACAAAAATAAGGCCTTCAAGGCCCCAAAATTCTGCTGCCAACCAGCAACAGAATAAAATTATCATGACCCTGTTTCCTATGCTTCTATAAACAATTACATTTAAACATAGCAGACAGAACTCTTACATTTTGCTTCTATTAAGTTAGCAATCTTAGTGATGTCTTCAGGTGAGCCTTGATGTCTTTTATTACACCATCATTTTCACCTCTCTGTATGGTAAGAGCTGAAATCCAGCAAAATTAAAGAAATATAATGAAGTCTGGAAAAGGGACAGATACTCATTTTCATTTGTACCCCAGGTATGATAAGCAGACATACTGCTGTCATTCAAGTTAGATGAGGTTGTTGATCTTAGCCAAATATTGATCAACTCACATTAAATAAAGAAGTTCTCCATTTCAAAATCAAACCATGAATTCTAGCAGACTACAGGTACTGAAACATCACTAAACTTAGCAGAACCTGACTTAAATACAGCTTCAGCTGTTATTTTTGTCTTTTTTACTAATTCTCAGAAACACTCCTTGCCTCCTGCATCGCCCCTTTAGTCACAAATAAAGCTGTACATATCAGATGCTAAAACTGAGCAAACCTGCTTTTCCTTCTGACTGATTTCCAGTTTGCATTCTTTTTCAAACTTGTCCACTTTTTCCACTTCTTCTTTTACTTTTGAGATACAGTAATAGTTAACATTCTAGCTGAAATATACTCCAAGTTCAATACAACTTCCAGTTTAAGATTGCTTGTAATTGTACGGCTGTACAATTTGTTTCCTAAGAGTAACTGTTCAATCAATGTTTGATTTTATAATCAAAATATCTTTTTTTTTGCCAGGTTTACACAGAATTAGTCCATTACTCCATGTTTGTTACAAGAAACTAAAAGAAAAGAACACGTGAAAATGAAACAGGAACACAGTAGCCTATATATATAGAGAGAGAACATTTAGCTAAAGCTTCTGTAGCAATACATTAGTGCATTATCATTTAAATAAACTAACTACATGAAATAAGTATTGATCTCTAGACTGTACTTCACAGACAAAGCTTGCACTTTGAGTGACTATTTGAAAAATAAAGCTCCAAATTTGGCCCAGTGGAACAACAATAGAATGGGCAAGGTAGTGAATACAGGCAGCATGAATAAAAGAGGATCCCAGTGTCTCCGTGTGACCTGATCACCATTCAAGCACTTCACATCTGTCTGCTTTGACACTGCATGTGTAATAAAAGCTATGAAGTACAAAATTGTTGAGCCATCAGCATAAACAAAATAAGCAGAATTCTCACATTTGAAACTCATTTCCAATCTGTCCTTCTCTGCTTGCACATGAAGCTCTTCAAATGCCACTGTCATTCTCTAAAAACATAATTTAATATTTGAAATTCAATATTGGAAACCTTGGAAGTTCTCCAAGGGCTGCTTCCAACCTCAGCCATTCTATGAAATCACCACATAGGTGAAAGAGTCCAAAAATAAGATAAAAGTTCTGGCAGTCACCTAGCACTAAGCTCATATCACACAAATCACATGGATCTACATCCCACACCCTGCTGCACTTTCTCCATTGAATGTGCTTTATATAATGCAAAAATAATTATTGAAAAGGGTCTGAAAACATGACTTCCTGTGTTTTGCAGAGAAAAGATGAGAACTCCACAACTTTGTAAAAGTTGCAAAGCTGGTATGTTTATTGCAGCGCTGGACGCATGTGGAGATTTCTCTCCCTAAAAGGGAATGCATGGGTCTGAGAACTTCAGATCTCCTTTTATCTCCCCTTCCAAATACATATGCATACAGTTTCACAATAGGCTCATACATATTCATTATTATGGACTCCGTGTGACATTTGCTGCCAGTTCCTCTTTATCAGAAAGAATTCCTGGGTCAAGCTGGCCTGCCCTTGCAGTAGTTTTTGTTTTTCTTTATCTGTCTCCCTCTGTCTCCTCATTATATCTGTCCTGCAGTTTTCCCTTCAGCTTTGGCCTTACAGACTTTTCACCCTTTCTAGACATTTCACCTAATTCAAAATGGATTTTTAATCTGGGGGATTTTTCACTCTCTCTCATTCCCCCCTTTCCCAGAAAAAAAGTAAATTCTTTTACTTAATGTAAACCCTTACGACAATAAGTGTCTCTTAATGCTTTACCATGTACGTTTAATAAAGAGGTTAATACAGCTATTCGTTGTAGTATTCTCCAATTCCAAATTAGCAATATAATAGATAATCCTAAACTTATTCCAACTAATATTAACAAAACTACAATGGGATGACACAACTTATTAAAGATTCCATTTGCAGTTGGTGACCACCCAAAGATCACATCCCACCAGTGATGATCCACATTTTGTTTTATTCTTTGTAGAACTCTGGTTATCTCTTTTGTATCATGTTGGACAGCAATTAAGGTTTTCTTTACACTTCCTTAGATTTCCTTTAAGATGTCCAGTAGGTCTTGGTGCTTAATTAATTGTTTTACCAATGTAAGGTCCATCCCACTAGGGGTAGGTGATAGTCTGTGATACATTGTAAAATTGGTTTTAATCAGCTAGTGGGATGTCACTGGGGCCAAGTACGAAAAGCCACACTCTATAATCTTAACAAAATTACAAATACAGAAATTAGAATGATTTCTACTAGACAGAATAACATCATTGCTATCAATTTCTACAGCAGCACAGGCAATTCTCAGGCATACACACCCTTTTCCAATATATATGAGCACAGTTTTCTGGTCAGTGACTGGATGAACTTCCAAGTGGCAAATACTCTGTTCAGTGTCTAAACACACATCTTGGGCATTAATAGTATTGCTTTCACAAATGAATCCCATCTGTTCTCTAGTAATGCAGGATTCTAAGTTTACTGTCTGCCACTTTTCATTCATCTTTCATGCCCACACTCTATGTTCTGAAGGGTAGAGTATTGTTTTTTCATGGTTAAATCCTAGGGCAATGATGGGATGGATAACATAAACAGTGGCATTACGTATGGTAAGCACAAAGGCAGTGGCCACATTAGAAGCAGGATCATAGGTGAAATTTACCATAGTCCACCAGGATTGAAACTTCCTTTCAAAATCAATCGCATTATCCCACACAATTTTCCGAATTTGAGCTGGAAAGTTACCTTCACCCCCTTCCCGTATCATCAGAGCTGCTGTTGCCTGCATCCATAACTGTGCTTGTATACAACTAAAAGCTAAAGACACATTATCTTGAACTGTACTAAGTGCTTCTACTATTTACTTGTGGCTTTGGTCCCCAGCCGTATCCCACTTTGGCAGTACTTTTGAAATCTGCCGCTGGCTAGTTCCTAATGCCAATAGAGATGACTGTAAAGGCTGCTTCAATTTTGTTTGGCCACTTGCTGCAGTGGCCAGTTTATTCATCAGTATTTCTGAATCAATTCCATATAAAACTCCTAATCTTGTCCCTAATATCCCAGTTAGATCGTTTCTTATTCTGCTCCTGAGATATGCCTGTCTTTGTAACCACATTCTCCAGCCCTCAAAGGATGTTTTTCGGAAGGAGGAGCAGGCTGGTTGGATTTTTGAGATGATAATTTGCATTATCAACTCCACACGTTTGAGAGACCCTTCTTGATTGAACAGTAGTTGTTGTTCACCCACATTCCTCACTACGTAGGGGCGTATTTCATACACTTCAGGTTCAAGTTTGGGTTGAGTCTGAACTATTTGAGTCCTAGTGTGGGTTGTATAAGGTCCTGCTGTGGTAAAAACTGCAGTGTCTACTTTGAATTTAAATGAAAGTCCGATAGCATCCTGAGCCCAAAGGCAAGTCACTTCTACAGGCTGTATCAAGGTGAAATTACACCAACAGTCTGATTCACTTAGGCTATCACAAACTTCCTGGTGCTCGTATACACCAGGAGGGGTTACAACACTAATTTCATCTGGTCTCTCATAAGCTGTCCCATTTATTATCCGGCACCCTACCTTGATTTCTTCTCTGATCCCTTGAAGTGTCCACAGTTCCCGTTCCTGCCATTCCTGCTCCTCATACACCTGATCTCCGTGAATTACTACAGTGAATAGGTTTAAATCTTTCATCTCAGAAGGCTCTCCCATGGATCCAGTATACTGATTAAATGCCTGGGACCAAGGCCATTCAGCATTGCTTTGGATAGAGGTACTCTCTAGTTCTAAAACTTCAGTTATAATTACATATACAACAATTCTCTAAACCCAAGTATGAACTACCCCCGATCGCAATATACTCATTTTGCCCGAGTAAGTTTTAGTGTCAGTTCATTGTCTTCTGGTGTCACTTCCCAAGGGGCTTCTGGGCCTTCTTCACTCGAGAGTGATGGATCCAGGCATTCTGCTCCTTGATTTTGATTGCAGTGAAGGTGATGAGAAGCACTTGGAATGATCCCTCCCACTGTGGTTCTGAAGTCTTCTCTGTAAGAGACTTAACATATACATCATCCCCAGGCTATCTAACTCCCTGCTCCGAGTTCCAGCCACGTTTCTCAATTTCTCTGAGCTGTTTGCATAAAGCCACCATGTAGGTGGACATTCTGGACATTCCCTTAGTATTCTATATGGTCTTCTATTAGGCATTTCAAAAGGATTCAGCATTCCTTTAGCTCAAGGTTTAGTTTGAATTTGCAATAGTGCTAGTGGAAGAGCTTGGGGCTAGGGTAGATTACCTTCTTGCCCCAGTGTTGCAATCTGCTGCTTAATCAAATGATTCATTTTCTCTACCTGGCTACTTGATTGGGGCAGTATGGAGCATGAAGTTCTTAATCTATGCCCAGGTGGCCACTAATCTGTTGCACAGCTTTGGAAATGAAATATGATTCTTTATCTGAGGATATCGTGGCTGGAACTCTGAAGCGTGGTATTATTTCTTGTAAAAATAATCTGGTCACCTCTTGAGCTTTGACAGTTCTGGTGGGGAATGCTTCTGGCCACCCTGAAAATGTATCTATTAATACCAGTAAATACTGATACCCCCCTTTCCTTGGGAATTTTGAAAAGTTAATTTGCCACTGCTGTACACGCCCATGGCCTCTCCCAGTCTGACCGAGTTTTGGCCGGGGGGAATTTTAGGGTTAGTCTGGAGGCAAGGATCACATTGTTGGCTTACCTGAGTGATAGTGGCATGTAAATTCCTGACAACGATTCTTTCAATCAGATGTATGTTCTAGAAAGCCTGTGGAAATTACTACTTCAAAGTCAACACTTCATTTCAATGCACTCTGTATCACTGGCAGCCTTGGTCATTTTGAGAAAGGAGCCATACTCTATAAAAAGCTTTTAAGTAGTTAGGCCCTAGTGTGTTTTCTAGTGTTCTTCCTTCACTAGCAACCACGAAAATGGGAAGGGATTACTAGCTCTCTTTCAATGGTAGCCCACCCCTTGTAGTTGTGCGTCTCTTTTGATTAGTATTATTGTATTATGGCTTACCTTCAAGGCAAATCTGTACCTCACCCTTTGCTGCTTTCTTTGCCTCTCCATCCACCAGCTCATTTCTTTCCTCCAATTTTAAGCTCACTCTCTGGTGTGCCTTAATATGCTTTTTCAGGTAGCTGAACTGCTTCCAGCAGCTGGATTGTGTCTTCTTTCCCTGTGAGGTCAGCAGTCCCCTCTCCTTCCAGATGGCTCCATGTGCATGCACAACTCTGAATGCCTTTTGCTGTTTCTAAGGCATGGGTCAATGCATTTATCTCAGCCTTCTGTGCAGAGGTACCTGTTGGTAAGGGTCCAGACTCTATTACCTCTCTGCAGGTAGTCACTGTGTACTTTGCAATGTCGCTTTCCACTGGCAATGTAGCTGCTCCTGTCAGTGAACCAGGTCTCTGCATCGTCCAGAGGAGAGTCCTTTAAGTCTGGGCAGCTGGAGTAGGTAGCTTCAATGGTCTCCAGGCAATCATGGTGTACTGCTTCTCCTTGCTTTCCACTGAAAAAGAAGCTGGGTTGACAATATTAGTCACTACTATCTCTACATCATCTTGCTCTACCATGATGGCCTGGTATTTCAGAAAGCTCTTTGGTGAGAGCCAGTGGCCACCCTTTACTTCTAGTACTGCGGACACTGTGTGGGACACTAGCACAGTCATTTTTGTGTTAGGGTAGACTTGGGTGCCTCTTGAATATTCAGCACAACTGCTGGTACACCTCTGAGGCAACCTGGCCATCCTTTGGCTGTTGCATCTAGTTGCTTAGAGAAGTAAGCAACTGCCTTTCAGTATGGACCCAAGTCCTGAGCCAATATTCCAAGGGCAATTCCTTGCGTGGAAAAATAGAAAGAATGGTTTACTTAGATCTGGAAGTCTCAAAGCTGGAGCTGACATGAGGGCACTCTCTAGCTGGTGAAATGCCCGTGTGGCGTCTTTTGTCCACTGGAGATCTCTGTTTCCATCGGCAATAAGAGCATAGAGGAGTCTAATGAGCAGTCCATAATTATAAACCCACAGCTGGCACTACCCTGCCATGCCTAAGAAGGTTTGGAGTTCCTTCGTTGTCTGGGGTTTTGGCGTTTGGCATATGGCTTCCCTGCCCTAAAGTCTGCTGCACAGCACTCACTTCTTACCCCAGGTTGATTACCTTCTGTTTCACTACCTGTGCCTTTTTCTTTGAGACTCTGCATCCTTGGAGTCCTAGGAAATTCAAAAGGCTTACCGTCCAGGCTTCTCTCGCTTCTCTCGTCCGAGTGGCTACTAGAAGATCATCCACATACTGCAACAGCCTCCTTTCCTCTTGTGGAGCTTCCCGGGACTCTGGGTCTTTGCAAGCTGTTCTCCAATCGGAGTGGGGAAATTTGAAGCCTTCAGGCACACGGACTATGTGAGCTTGTGTTTGAATGAAAAAATTTTCTGGCTGGCTTCGTGGATAGGGAGGCAAAAGAAGGCATCTCTTAGGCCTAAAACAGTGAACCAGGTTAGCTCAGGTGTTAAACAAATTAGTAAAGTATGCGAATTTGCTACCACAGGGTATAAATTCTGTGTTATCTTATTGACAGCCCTTAATCCAGTACTATCAGTTATTGGGCTGATTCCTTCCTTATCTTCCTTTTGAGGGTACTACTCAACTCTCACTGGTTGTGTTCTTCGCTTAAGCTTGATTACCAGGGGGGGGCATTTTTCACTCTCCCTGGTACAGCAGAGGCCCATACCCTTGAAAACACTTATTTACTTATTCTAATATCTCCTTACTAATGTCTTTCTTAATTTCAGTGTCTGTTAATGTTAAGCCTAACATCTTTATATCATTTGCCTCCAGAGTAACCTTTGTCATTTGAGAAAGTTTAGAGAATTGAACGAATTGTACAAAAGCTTCTAAGTACACATAGTACACATGTTACTTTAAAGGTTTGCAATAGTATGCCTTCTCAGACTGGCCAGTTGTTCAGTTGTTCCCCACACTACAACATAAACATTCTCCACAGGTACTAAAGCTTTATTTAAAATTGAATATGTGGCCCTTGTGTCGACTAAAATTCTTCCCTTTTGGGGAGGTCATCTTTATCCTTCCTCCCTTACCTTGGGAGGAGCCTTTAACAAATCATATGTACTCATTTTGCGAACTGTGATTGCTTTGCATTTCAGCATGATAATCTTTGCTTGACTTCATACGTTGCTATCTTTTGCTGTATGCTGAACAACACGTTTGATTTACTTTCTCTTTGCCTTGCTTTCCTTCTCAAGGGCCGAGACCAGAGGGCGGTCTGATCTCACAGTCTCTTTGCCATTCTGGGTGATTTCTTAAAACAAAAAGACATTTCAGCATACAAAAATCCCATCCCATTTATCTTCCTATTTTAAAACAGTACTAACTGCAATGAAGTATTATAAATCTTTTTATTTCCTGAGCTGCTCTTACTGCAACCTTCTCCCAGTGAGCCCCTCCTAAAAGGGGCTAATTTAGGAACCTCTTTGCTCTGGTCAGTTCTCATTATCTCTTTCTCCTTGCCCTATCTCGCTTCCACTCAAACTTCTCTTTACAAAGCTTCAGAGTAGTTTCTCAGTCTTCCTCCTACACACACACAGCTCCAGGTGGCAGGTATCAGATGTGATTCCCACACACAAGCTTTAAGATCTTAGGTTCTGAATCAGCTTGATCAGAAACCTTTGATTTACACTCGGGGCATGTGCCCTGAAGCTTATTAGAAAAGCAATACCAGCGTTTCTCACAAACACTGCACTGCAATAACACCTGCACATCTAGCTTTTGCCCACAGGTCATTCCCGTGTTCCCTGGGGAGACAGGGCAGCTAGAGCTGTCCCTGTGCTCAGGGGACAGCCACTGTCACCTCACGCAGCGTGCCAGCCCCTTGATGCACCAAAGGCTCCCGAAAATTGCCCGCAAAGGCAGGCTATTCTGTTTATTACAGAGAACTTTAAATCCCTACAGCAGGCTGTTCCCAGTCCAGACTTGCTATGGTAAACTAATTCATCTCTTCTATCTAAATTCTGTTTTACAGAATATCAGTCTTTTCTAGTTCTCTTCTTGCACAATCTAATTAAGCACTGTGTCTACTTATGCTTGTTTTACTGCCTTGCAAAAAGGCTGTGCTAGTCACAGCCGAAACTCTGATATGCCCACAGACGCAGACACACATGCACCCCCCCTGCCTTTTATCTCAAATTCACTAGAGCCAAGGCTTGAATTGCTGTGAGGGGGAGAATTCTTTGAATTCCTTTAATTCGCTTTATCGTACTTAAGCATAAATCACCATACCATAGTCCTTCTGCGTAAAATGCTACTCTTGTTGCAAACAAAATCTTAAAATCTCCACAAACACCACTATACAATCTGAGAATCAAATTACCACAATGCAGTGGAATAAAGTCACCACACAAAATCACTGGGAAAGGGCATATCTCTCAAAGTGCCCAATCTTCTCAACATAACACAGCATACCATAATTCAGCATTTACTCACATCAGTTTTCCTGGACACAATTAAAATAACAGCACACAGTCTAGAGATCAAGTCCAAACATCCAGGGCAAAGGAACTCTCTGAGCTCATACTCATGGTTAACATGTACCAAATCTACACAAATCACTACATTTAAACACAATAAATACCATCACTGATGTTCCTCCACTCGCTTCTCCGTGGGGCACTTCTCTCCCTGCCCCCACAGCCTGCTGCAGCCGGCACCTCAGGCCTCACTCGGCTTCTTCCAACACGGGTAGTACTCACCCCCCCCCGCCCCCCGCACTGTAGGGCACTGTATATCTACTCTCTTTTATACACCATACACTTATACACTTGCACGATTGCAAACACAGTGCACTGACCACACAATGCATTAACCATACAGCGACACAGTGTCCGGACACCACACACACACACACACAAACAAAACACACACGGGTTCAGCAGTTCTGTTCTATCACAACAATGAACCCCCAATACACACATACACGGGTTCACCCAACCCACCCCTAGAGTTGCTAGCGGTCTGCCCTATCAGAACTATGAACCCCGTCTCTACTGTAGCTGCTCCATCAGCTGTACCCAGATGTCTCTGAGTGATATACTCCCTAGCTCTCTTTCCCCCCGGGGGCCCCTCAGTACATACCGTATTCTCCTCCGCAGGCCAGCAGGTCCTTGTCTGTCCTCGCAGGAGGCAAGCTGAGAAGACCGGAGCTCCACCAGGAAAAAAAATCATAGGGCGCGCCTTGGAGGTCCGTCTATCTCCCCTGCTCCTGCGGGGACAGAGAACTCCCAGCTTGGCTTGCCATAATGTTTTGCAGAGAAAAGAAGAAACCTCACAACTTTGTAAAAGTTGTAAAGCTCGGTATGTTTTATTACGGCGCCGGACACATGCGGAGAATGCTCTCCTTAAAAGGCATGCGTACCTCTGAGAACTTCAGGTCTCCTTTTATCCCCCTCCCAAATACATATGCATACAGTTTCACAATAGGTTCATACATATTAATTTTTATGGGTTTCGTGTGACTTTTACCACTAGTTCCTTTTTATCAGAAAGAATTCCGAGGTCAGGCTGACTTGCCCTTACAGCAGTCCCTGTCTCTCTCTATCATTTTCTGTCTCCTCCCCTTTATCTCTGTCCTTCGCTGAAGTATCTTCACTGAGCTTAGGCCTTGCACTCTGGCAAAATAACTACGATTTCTAACCACAGACTCAACTCAAAAATGTACATTTCACCTAAATTAAAATGGATTTCTATCCTGGAAAATTTTCACTTTGCTTCACTAGTGACCACAACAAATGGGAAGGGATTACCAGCTTCTTTTCAATGGTAGCCCACTCTTCTTGGTTATATGTCCCTCTTTGATCTTCAATTAATTTTCTCTCTCTCTTGTTATATTCTGGCTTACTTTCAAGGGAAATTTGTCCATCTGGAATTAGGACTCCTTCAGTAGTTACCTCACCTTTTACTGCTTCTTTTGCCTCTCTATCCGCCAGCTCGTTTCCTTCTTCCAATTCTGAGCTCACTCTTTGGTGTGTCCTAATGTGCATAACTGCTACCTTTTCAGGCAGCTGAACTGCTTCCAGCAGCCTGATTATCTCTTGTGCATGTTTGATGTTCTTTCCCTGTGAGGTCAGCAGTCCCCTCTCTTTCCAGATGGCCCCATGTGCATGTATGACTCTGAATGCATACCTCGAGCCTGTATAGATGTTTATTCTCTTTCCTTTTGCCATTTCCAGGGCACGGGTCAGGGCAATTATCTCAGCCTTCTGCGCAGAGGTGCCTGTTGGTAAGGGTCAAGATTCGATTACCTCTCTGCAGGTGGTCACTGCATACCCAGCATTGTGACCGTGGTCACAAGGGTTTTCAGGATGAGAGAGAGACGAGAATGTTGATTCCATGATCAGAAGGCTTGATTTAATATTTTATAATATATATATATAACATTATGACTATACTAAAAGGAATAGAAGGAAAAGTTCTCAGAAGGCTAGCTAAGCTAAGAATAGAGAAGAATGATAACAAAGGAGCTCTCTCCGACTCTGTCCGAGAGAGCTCAGTCCTTGATTGGCTATTAATTGTAAACATCCAAGATGGGCCAATCACAGGTGCACCTGTTGCATTCCACAGCAGCAGATAACCATTGTTTACATTCTTTTAATGGCGCCTCAGCTTCCCAGAAGGGAAAATCCTAAAGAAAGGATTTTAATGAAAAGATGTCTGTGACACAGCATGTCGCTTCCCATTGGCAACGTAGCTAATTCCGTCAGTGAATCAGGTCTCTGCACCATCCAAAGGAATGTCCTTTAAGTCTGGGCGGCTGGAATAGGTAGCTTCAATGGTCTCCAGGCAATCATGGTGTACTGCTTCTCCTTGATTTCCACTGAGAAAGGAAGCTGGGTTGACAATATTAGTTACCACTATCTGTACATCATCTTGCTCTACCATGATGGCCTGGTATTTCAGAAACCTCTGTGGTGAAAGCCAGTGGCCACCCTTTACTTCCAGGACTGTGGACACTGTGTGGGACACTAGCACAGTCATTTTTTGTCCGAGGGTAAACTTGCGTGCCTCTTGAATATTCAGCACAACTGCTGCTACAGCTCTGAGGCAACCTGGCCATCCTTTGGCTGTTGCATCTAATTGCTTGGAGAAGTAAGCAACTGCCCTTCAGTATGGACCCAAGTCCTGAGCCAGTATTCCCAGGGCAATTCCCTGTCTTTCATGAGAAAATAGGAAGTATGGTTTACTTACATCTGGAAGTCCCAAAGCTGAAGCTGACATGAGAGCACTCTTTAGCTGGTGAAAGGCCCGTGTGGCTTCTTTTGTCCACTGGAGATCTCTGTTTCCATCGGCAATAAGAGCATAGAGGGGTCTGACGAGCATCCATAATCATAAATCCACAGCCAGCACCACCCTGCCGTGCCTAAGAAGGTTCAGAGTTCTTTTATTGTCTGGGGTTTCGGGGTTTGGCATATGGCTTCCTTGTGAGCCTGCCCTAAAGTCCGTTGCACAGCACTCACCTCGTACCCCAGGTAGATAACTTTGTTTTTTACTACCTGTGCCTTTTTCTTTGATACTCTGTATCCTTGGAGTCCTAGGAAATTCAAAAGGCTTACCATCCAGGCCACACCTGCTTCCCTCATTCGAGTGGCCACTAGAAGATCATCCACATACTGCAACAGCCTTCCTTCTTCCTGTGGAGCTTCCCAGGACTCCAGATCTTTTGCAAGTTGCTCCCCAAACAGAGTGGGGGAATTTTTGAAGCCTTGAGGAAGCACGGACCATGTGAGCTTGGTTTTGCGCCCACTTTTAGGGCTTTCCCATTCAAATGCAAAAATTTTCTGGCTGGCTTCATGGGTGGGGAGGCAAAAGAAGGCATCTTTTAGATCTAAAACAGTAAACCAGGTTAGCTCAGGTGCTAGCTAAGTTAATAAAGTATATGGATTGGCTACCACCGGATACAAATCTTCTGTTATTTTATTGACAACCCTCAAATCCTGTAATATCTGATATGACCCATCAGATTTCCGAAGAGGTAAAATGGGAGTATTGAAATCAGATTGGCATTCTTTCAGTAACCCTAACCACAGAAAATTTTCAATTATTGGGCTGATTCCTTCCCTGTCCTCTTTCTTTAGGGGTTACTGCTTGATTCTCACTGGTTGCGTCCCCTCCTTGAGCTTAATTACTATAGGCGAGGCAATTTTCACCCTCCTCGGTACATCAGAGGCCCACACCCCGGGAAATACCTGACTTAGTATTTCTTCATCGATTTCTTCCTTAATTTCAATAGCTATTAGGGTAAAACTTAATGCCTCTATGTACTTTTGATCATTCACCTCCAGAGTAACTTCCCCATTTTTGAATGTAATGGTTGTTTGTAACTGCTTCAATAAATCTCTGCCTAAAAGTGCCTTTGGTGAATTGGGCATGTACAAGAATTCATGAATACCCCATTGTTTTCTCAATTTATACCTCAAAGGGTTGCAAAAATATGCCCTTTCAGACTGGCCAGTTGCCCCTGGCACTACAACATAATCATTTTCCACAGTTACTAAAGCTTTATTTAAAACTGAATATGTAGCTCCTGTATCAACCAAGAATTCCATCCTTTTCCCTTCTTCCCCTAGCCTCATTTTTATAACCAGTGGATCCGCTGGGGCAGAATTCCCCGGTCCTCCACAGTTGCTTTGTACGTGTGCAGCCATTTGTTGGTCACCCCATCTCCGTTCTGGGCATTGATCTTTCCAGTGACCAATTCTTTTGCAGATTGCACACTGGTTCCTGCCCAGCCGAGGTGGTCCTTGTCTGGATGGTCCCTGGTTGTGTTTTCTTTGCCTTTCCTCCTGTACCACTGCCACCAACCTTTTCATTCTTTGTTTATATCCTTCTTCCAGGTACTAATTACCCTCCAGGCTTCCTCTAGCAAGACTTCAAGATTCCTCCCATCCGGTCCCCAAATTTTCTGAAGTTTACGTCTAATATCTCTAGCAGCCTGCCCCAAAAATGAATTAACTAGTTGATTTATCCCTATCTCAGACTTCGGATCTAATGATTTATGACGATGCATAGCATCCCTCAAACGCTCTAGGAATTCAGATGGAGTCTCAGAAGGCCCCTGCTTAAGGCAATATAAGGCAGACCAATTTATGTTTTTTGGAATAGCTCTTTCCACCCCTGTTGCTATCCACTCTTGATAATCTGTTAATTTCTTTACTCCTGCGGATACATTAGGATCCCATTCTGGGTCTTGGAGGGGGAAATGTTCTTTTACATCTAGCTGTGTGGCCTTGCAGTAATCCTCTGCCAAAGTCTCTGCTGTCTTTAAGATCAGCTATTTTTCTGTTTCAGTGAAAGCATCCAGTAGTAGCTGGATGTCAGCCCAATCTGGATTGTGTTGTTTGATAACATATCGTAGACATTTGGCAGTAAGTATTGGATCAACACGGTAATTCCTAGCAATCCTTTCCCATGCCTCTAAATCAAGGGTGGTAAATGGCACTTTAATCAATCATTTGCCTCCTTCTGGTCCCACTGCCTCTCGCAGAGGGGCCTGCAACACTACTTGCCTCCTAGTTCTAGATGCAACTGGACTACCATGGGTGGGGTAGGTTCTAGTGGATGTGCCTTCCCCACCTGAGTCCTCCTTCCTTTTGGGCAAGTCCTCTTCCCCTTCATCCTCATCCTCAGCTTCATCCTCAACCTCCCTCCTTCTAGGAGGAGCTTTCATCCACTCAAATGTATCTCGTTCTTGCTCCTCAGAAGGCTAAACCTTATCTGATCTCATACACTGTTGTCCTATACTACATGCTGAACAGCAACATTTGATTTGCCCTCTCTTTGCCTTGTTTTCCTTTTCAAGGGCCAAGACCAGTGGATCTGAGGGTGATTTGATCCCACAGTCCCTTTGCCATTCTTGGTGATTTCTTAAAACAAAAAACATATCAGCATACGAAACCTCATCCCATTTACCTTCCCGTCTTAAAAACAACATTAACTGCAGTAAGGTATCATAATCTAGGGTTCCAGTGGGCAGCCACTTTGCTCAGTCCTCTAACCTGTATAAGGGCCACCAGCGTGTGCAAAATTGGATTAGATCCTTTTTATTCTCAGAGCCCCCCCTGCTGGTGACTTCCTTCCAGTGGGCCAAGATGCGCCCTAAGGGGCTAGCCCGAGGAACTTCCTTGCTCTGGTTAGTTCCCATTACCTCCTTCTCCTTGCCCTATCTCGCTTCCACCCAAACCTCTTTTCACAGACCTTCACAGTAGTTTCCCAGTCTTCCTCCCACATACAGCTCCAGGTGGCAGGTATCAGATGTGATTTCCCACACACGAGCCTTGAGATCTTAGGTTCTGAATCAGCTTGATCAGAAACCTTTAATTGACACTCAGGGCATGTGCCCTGACGCTCATTAGAACAGCAATACCAGCGTCTCTCACAAACACCGCACTACAATAATACCCACGCTGCATGCCAGCCTCTTTATGCACCAAAGGCTCCCAGGAACTGCCCGCAAAGGCGGGCTATTCAGTTTATTACAGGGAACACTAAATCCTCTACGGCAGGCTGTTCCCAGTCCAGACTTACTATAGTACCAGCTGAAGTCTGGTAGAGCCCCTCTAAATAAACTCATTCGTCTCCTCTATCTATCCAGTAATTCACAGGATTCACAAACTCCCAGGGGTTGAGTCCAAACCACCGGGGCAGAAGAATCCCTTGAGTTCATCTAGCCACTGTGAACGTATGCATGATCTACACCACAATTTACCACCTTTATTCAATGAACATTCTCACCCACGCTTCTCCACTGCTTGCTCTATTTTTCTCTGCCGGGCATTCCCCGCCCCCACAGCCTGCCCCGGCCGGTGCTCACTCGGCCCCTCCAGTCGCGGGTAGGAAACTCCCCCCCGCACTGTAGATATACTCTCTTTTATACACCATACACTTACACACTTGCACAATTATAAACACAGTGCACTGACCACACAATGCATTAACCATACAGCAACACAGTGTCCGGACACCACACACACATGCACACAAACAAAACACACACGGGTTCACTCGACCCACCCCCAGGGTCGCTAGCGTTCCGCCCTATCAGAACTATGAACCCCCGTCTCTAATCCAGCTGCTCCATCAGCTGCACCCAGACGTCTTTGAGTGATTTACTCCCTATCTCTCCCTTTTCACCCGGGGGCCCCTCAATACATACCGTATCCTCCTCCGCACGCCAGCAGGTCCTTGTCTGTCCTCGAAGGAGGCAAGCTGAGAAGAGCGGAGCCTCCTCCAGGAAAATCCTGGGGTGCGCCTAGGAGTCCATCTGTTCTCCTCTGCCCCTGCGGGGACAGAGACGGAGACGGAAGATATCTCCTTCTCCTGGCTGGCTCGCCAGAATGTTTTGCAGAGAAAAGATGAGAACTCCACAACTTTGTAAAAGTTGCAAAGCTGGTATGTTTATTGCAGCGCTGGACGAATGTGGAGATTTCTCTCCCTAAAGGGGCATGCATTCGTCTGAGAACTTCAGATCTCCTTTTATCTCCCCTTCCAAATACATATGCATACAGTTTCACAATAGGCTCATACATATTCATTATTATGGACTCCGTGTGACATTTGCTGCCAGTTCCTCTTTATCAGAAAGAATTCCTGGGTCAGGCTGGCCTGCCCTTGCAGTAGTTTTTGTTTTTCTTTATCTGTCTCCCTCTGTCTCCGCATTATATCTGTCCTGCAGTTTTCCCTTCAGCTTTGGCCTTACAGACTTTTCACCCTTTCTAGACATTTCACCTAATTCAAAATGGATTTTTACTTTGGGGGATTTTTCACTCTGTCTCACCTGTAACACTTCTAATTTTGTGAGCCACTTAAAATTTACTTCTCATTTTAAGAGCCACATCCAGTTGATCTCAACTGAAGAACATATCTGGAACAGCATGAGAACTTTTTTCCGTTCGTGAATTTAGAGCAAGCTAGAAGTACATATACTCTCATAAATCAAAAAAAAAGCATTTACATTTGCTGGTCTTCTCTGTGAAGTGAGTGCAGGTTTCCTTGAGCAGACTACACAGATGCCTTGAAGCAGTGGCTCCAAAGGAGGGACAAATATCATATGTTTTCACAGGAGTGCACAGTACTTTATGTACCTAAGGAGTAACAATGTAAATGTCCATGACAATTTCACAGTTATATGAAACTGCCCACATAAAAAATTATTATTTTCACCACAAAAATATATATGTGGTTGTATTATTTCCTCTTTCAAGAGATCTTTATTTTCACATATCTCATCTTCCAGCTTTAAATGGAGTTTTTAATTTTCAAAATAATTTCATAAGGAACAAACGCAAAAAGACACTGTTATTGAAAATATATTAGAAATACACTTTGACTTCTCAAATCCGACATGAAAAAGTAATTTTGGGCATCAGTAGACAGAAGTCTATTTTATCTGGTATTACATGCTGAGTCATCTTTTGCATGAAAGACATAATAATGAACAGTCATTTACCAGCAACTGAGACAGAGGTATATTCTTCATACACTCACACAGGACAGGTGCACACACCTTCCCAAAATAATAATTTTCTCAAGGCACAAACCAAACTGCAACACTCTTTAATATTTAATTTTATGAATAATATTGTCATACTAAATCAAGAAGCACTTCATCTATTCAATGTATATTATACAATACTGGCCTGCAGTTCTCGAATGGCTTTATTCTGTGCTTCAATAATCTTTCTATTTTCTTGGAGTTTTCTTTCATTTTGGTTTAGTTCTGATTCCACAGTCGGTTTTTACTGCCTGATCTTCTCAGCCTCTTTGTAGAGTTTTGAGAACAGTTCATTCATTGTTTCTGTATTCTATTAAAACAGGTTCCACAATTTATTCTCGAATACTATCTTATTAATATTGTTGTAGATAACATATTTATCTCTTAAAAACATCACATCACAAGAGTAATATTTTTCCACAGATGGTGATATAAGCTTATATATGATCAGGAGCCAAAATTTAAATCTTTGTGCATCCACTATGTATGTATCAAAAGGCATTACAGAGCACATAGGAGACACAAATACAATGAAATATCCCAAACTGCCTTCAGACATCACCAAATAGATGGTCTTAAAGACACGGATAGCTGCAGTCCACCAAAATCAATAAAAGTTTTGCTAGAATTATTAGTGAAGCAAAAATTCCTTCTAGTAGGTTCTTCACACCATTTCTTTCCTTCTGACAGACACTGCTTAGTTAAGTAAAAGCAGCTTCAGAGACTTTGCCCAAGAGTACCTGTGGTATTGCCATTAAAGCATACATGGAGCAGGAAGAAAAACCACCCACCCTTGTGCTCTTAGAACACTTTGAAAGTGTTGTATAAGCAGTGCTGGGCCAGTTGTCAAGGCTGGTAAGAGCAACACACAAGTCCACAGAGCAGTTTGGTTTACATATGATGCCCCCTAATGCCATCTGTGTTTTGGTTGCATCACAATATTTTTACAGCCTTGATGGTACTTTGATAGTTACTAGGATTAAAAGAAGTCTAGTCTCAGGGATATGAAAATCAGCAGGATGAGCACAAGAAATGTGTTTTATTTTGTGGTAGCAAACAGAGTTTTGTAGCTGCAAAGTACAGAAGCTATTGCAAAAAAAAAGCTTTGCTGAGTTGCACTCATAAAGATGATGTGAAAACAATCCAATGCTTGAGGAAACCACTAAATTCATTGTTTTACAGATCAAATAAAGCCAGACAAGGCAATTGGGATAATCTACTTCAGTTTTCCAAAGAACACTCTGACTTCAATCCTTCTACCCCTACCCTTCAAGAGACTATTCAGAACCAGTTCCACAAGGATACTTAAGTGTTTAAATCTTACTCCAATTAAAACTTGCAGACTTCACAGGCACTTCAAAAAAAGAAAAAAAAAACAACAAACAATCTTGGAATCACCTTAATTTTTAAAGATATGTCTCCAGGCATATTCACTAAATCACAAATATCTTCTCTAAGGGATTCAGCTTTAAACAGGAGAAAGAAAACATTATTCCCTTCTGACTACTTCCTATAGCCCTGAAATATCTACTGAATAATGCTTTAGGCACTGTTTGGGAACAAATTTTAAAGACCCCAAGAAATTAAATATGCATAGTTGATAGCTGACCTCTTCATTTACTTCAGAGCAAAGTTTTACTTGCTGTGAAATTGTATCTGAAACATGATGAGATTTTGATCAATGTATATCTAAAAAAAAGTAACTGTGAAACTGTATGTAACAGTGTTACAGATATGAAACTGTGAGACTACTCATGAAAATTAAAACTCAACAATATTAAAAACATTTAAAGAAGGTGCATGGCAAATATTTTAGTCTTACCTGAATCAGTGATTTTGTCATGGTTCGATATATTGAATGGCAACTTGAAATAATCATCTGAGCATTTGTTAAATCCCTGCACAAATTTAAAAATTAGTTTCTCATGGGTAGATTTGCAAAGAAGGATTACAAAATCCATGGAAAAAATGCTACAAATGATGCGAAAATAGATTTTTTTCATTAATAAAGCAGCTGCCTACAATTTTCAAAGCCCAAGGTATTGGTGATGGCTTTGGAACTTGCTTCTTGTTATAGATGGGTGGTGTTGAAATAGAGATTTTTTGGAGTTCACTTGAGTTAGCAATATGAATTAAGCATTTAAATTTTAGCTTGTAGAATTATGTGTTGAATTTTAACCTTTTACTTAAGAAACCTCTGCCATGGTAGAAAGGGCATAGGAAAATGCAAATTTCTGAAACTTCTTGCATAAAGAATGATACTGGGAGAAGACCAAGGTGTTGTTATAGAGCATGACACAGCACAAAGTATCACAACTCCATCAGAAAGGTGCAAGAGAGATTCATTACAGCAACATGTTGCTTTTATACTTTTTCAAGATATTTACATTCACTTAACATACACATTCACTGCCCATTGGTTATAGGAAAGAAACAAAATTCTCAGTAGGTTATCAAGGAGCCATGTCATTCTGTGAACCAGCTAGAGTCTGTATCTCTTAACTTTCTCTCCTTCATCACGTCTCCATGATGACAACCTTGGTGTCTTTCTCAGGAGAGATGTGGGGCTTTCCTTATCATCAGGAAGCCTTTGCTGGCTCACGAGAACAGCACAGAATGTCTTTCCTACACCAAGGGATACAAGAAACACAGATAAAGGGGCTCCTCTGTCTCCAAGCTCGTCAAGACTGATAGACATACTTAGATAAGCACCAAGGGACCAAAAGCGCATGCGCAAAGGAGAAAAGTTCAAAAGTTCAATCATGAGGAAGACTACAATCTTCAGCCTCAGAGACCCTCAAAGACCCCTTTGCGACCACCACAGCAAACAACGCATGCTCAGAAGGGCATGGATCTAATTACCATGCGAGGTGAGGACAGGCGGGGCCAGGGGTTGAATATGCATGGAAAGATTGTGCAATGTAATGCATATAAAACACCTTTTTGAATAAAGATGTGGGTCAGACCGAGGCTTGGGGCACAAGTTTTCACGAGAGCTATCTTGCTTGTGCCGGGCGCTGACATACATACCCACTTTGTAACTACAACAGGTTGTAAAGTCTATTTATTCTGCATATCGCTTCAGTGTGTGATTGGTTCTCACAAATGAAGAATGGATATTACATGTGTTAAAAGAAGCTTTGTTAAGGTTTAAAGTTCTTTTGATGTGTGACTCTGTTGTTATAGGTTGTTTTTGGACCCATTTTGTCCTCCCTTTAATCCTCTCTTCTCCCCTCTGTATTGTTGCCAGGGTTGACAGAGATGTGGGGGGAGGGCATGTACGCATGCCCCTTGCATGAGGCTGCCGGAATGGGGGAAGCTTGTCACTAGGGGGACTTGGCATGCAACACCTCACCTCCAATCAACTTGCAAGAAGGTCTCCACCAATGGATGGCAAAGAAGAGTTAACTGGCAGACTTTGGCATGGGCCAGGGATATATAAGGAAAATGCTTGAATATGTATGACCACCTATGAATATGTATTTGGCTGATGCAACACCAGGGGTATAAAAGGTGAAGCCACCATTTTGTGGACTAGTCTCTGTGATTAAGACTCTGTGAGTCACTTAATCTCTCGCTAATTCTCTGGACCTCGAAGGGCCATGGCTGTTTATTTGCTTTTGCTTGCCTGGAGGAAGGCTGGTTGTTTTTGGTTGTTTTTTTTTCCTTGGAGGGAGGCAGGCTTTTATTGCAAGGACTTGGTATCAGCTGTTTGAAAAAGGAGGGTTTTGTTGCAAGGACCTGTGATTAGCAGGGAGGATGGGACTAGTGTTGGGGAAGATGAAACAGGAAAGTCTTATAAATATGATTGTCTGGCAAAAGATTTTGAGAATATAGAAACTATAAGTGAGATTGAAATTAAAGCAAGCTTTGAGATCACTTAGTTACTGAACAACTGGAAAACAATGGTGTGGCCAGCTGAAGGTAATCCCCTTATGATGAAAAAATACCCTCTGCTTGCAGACAGGTCCAAGAGTCAGAGCAGACCCTACTAGCTTGGCAGAAGGGGTCCAAAGAGTAGATTTTAGGGTTTAAAATGTAACACAGTATGGTAATGTAACAATTCTTATAGGCTGTATGTAAATGCTATAGGATTTGTATATTGTACTAGATTGGTTAGTGAGAATTAGAATATTCAACACAGAAGAAGATTTATTGTATTGTAATGGGAACCTTACTCTCTTACCCTTTTACGCTCTTATCTTTTTTACTCCCTTTATGCTCTTACCCTCTTACTGTCTTACCCTCTCATCCTCTCTACCCCTCTCTTCCCTCAGGCCTGCTCCGAGCTGCGGCTGGCAGCTCCAAGCAGGACCCCGGCACCCACGCCCTTTGCAATAAACCGCAAGTTCCACAACCTGGCTTCAGAGATCTCTCGTCTCCATCCATCCTGACCGTCCTACTCCCTGACGCTCCTACAGACTAGGAGCAAGTAAGGAAGCCCCAAGGGGAGAAGGAAGTGAAAAGATATCAACAGATATACCCCCAGACAGCCCCCTGGGATGAAAACTAGCCCAGTGGAAATATGACCCCAACACCAAAGATAAGGAAGAGGTTAAGATGATACAGTACTGTATGATAGAATGGACTAAGGGGGAAATTAGGTCCAATCATGTATACTGGCTGTGAAAAATGCGTATTTTATGATTAGCTTTTCGCAAATATTAAAATGAATATTATATGTGTTGTGATAGAAAGTAATGCTGTATTAATTCTCAAGTAGTGTGTTAAATACAGTTTTAGGTTATAAAAAATGTTAAAATAGAAACTGTGCTATGTAGGATTTTTTTTTTTTAAAAAAGGACTTGCAGCGAGATAGCAGCCACAGGACACCTACATCTTTCAGAGAAAAAGAATTTATTGCCCTCTTATCAGAAGAAACTAACTTCTTCCCGCCTCAAAGGCGCTGTTAGGATTCAGAGGAAGAAGTTGATGATGACCAGTCAGAATCCTGTATTTGAATGGAATTTATGCATCATGTATGAAGTGTATGAATATGCAACAGGCTATTGTTTTTAAGGGTTAATTCTTTGTTAATGGGAGTCCTTTTTCGGGCTTGTGCTGCCCAGAAAAAGGTACCCGGATGTCTGTAACTCTTTGTCATTATTGTCTCATATTGTCCTAATTCAAATTGTCCAAATTATTATTACTCTAATTGTATTACTATTTTTGTAGCCATTTTATTAGTATTAAACTTTTAAAATTTTAAAAACAAGTGTTTGGCGTTTAACACAATTATGGTAGCAGAGGATGGTTAACACCTCACTGCCGGTGCTTTAGGAGAGTCAGGGTGGGGAAGGCGGGCCCTGCCCTATTTGGCAGACTTGCTCTGTTTCCCCTGGGGTGACCAACAGTTTACGATAGACAAAAGGAGGCAATAGAATAAAGAGAAGGGAAAAAGGCTCCCTACAACCGCGGTAATTGGCCTCCTAAGAGTAGTAGTGCGCACAAAGAACCCGGGAAGGAAAAGGGATTGGCAAGTATTTCTGGGGGGGGGGGGGGGGGGGGGCAGTGAGGGAGATGAATGCGTGTGAATGAGAGGCGGGCTGGTTGTCCCAGACCTGCCAAGTGAGTTCTGGAGTCTCCCATGCTATGTTTCCATTTTTCCGCGAGGGAAGTGGCCAGTAAAAAGACGAAGCGAGTGATAAGAGGAGTGAAAGAATCCCCCAGGGTAACTGGGACTGAGTCTCAGGGAGGGGTTGGACCCCTTGGAGGTAGGGAGCGATGTTTCCTAGCCCAATCCACTAGGAAACGGGACAGGAGGGGCCCTTAAAAACCTGCTGGGTTGAGAGATTTATATTCCAAGAGCACCCAAGAGCAGGGTGGAGCAGAATTCTGTTGGAGTGAGGATAAGCCCAAGAACACCCAGGGTGGGACAACACAGCTAGATTGAGGGATGAAAAAATACCCAAGAACATCCGGGGTTGGACAGCACAGCCAAAAAATTAAATGTCCAAGAGCATCTGTAGTTGTACCACACCGCTGGGTTGAGGGACAGAAAAATGCCCAAGAGCATCTGGGGTTGAACAACACAGCTGGATTGAGGGAAAAATGCCCAAGAGCATCTGGGGTTGGACAACACAGCTGGGTTGAGGGATATCCAATAGCACCAGGCCTGGCCAGTAACACCTAAACTTGTAATAGGTGATGTGAAAGTAAAAGGTACCTTATTGTTGTCTTGTGTGTGTGAGAGTGGGTCAAACACAAAATCAGCCTGAACTTCCCGGGTGGGTGGGAAGAGGAGGCAGTGGAAAGAGGAGTATGTGACCCGAAAACCAGGCTATTGTTCCCCGGGCAGGTGGGGACTTTTGGCCGAAGGGTGTGAGTGACTTGCACACCAGGCTATTGTTCCCTCGGGGGTGTGAGGGGGCCATAGCTGAAGAGCGTGAGTAATACACAGACAGCCTCACAGGTGAACTGGCACTGGAGGCGACCAGAGTTAGGACCCTTCCAGAAGGGCCGGTGATACTGAGACCCGGAGGCCAACCCCAAGGCGAGAGGGGGGCCACAGGGACCCGTGATTTTCTGGCGATAGGGATCCACTTTGTGTCTTAAGGGTGTGAAAAAATGTGTGAAAGTGAATGAGAAATAAAAGTAAGTGAATTTAGACTAATGAAAGTATAGGTGTCTTGGTTTGAGAGGGAGTGAGTTTTTTGGGATGCTGTGGTCAAATGAATAGGTGCTCAGATTTGAATATTGGCACCTGGTGTGGACACTGAGGACATGGATACGCTTCTGAGAACACAGGGGGGTTAAAAGCAGAGAACTCCCAGGGGGAAGCTCTCTTGGTTTCGGTGGTGAAAGAGGTCAGACCTCCCCTGCCCGGCTGCGGGCTGGGGAGGGAAGGGTAAGCCATGCGGCCGGGTGAAGTAGGGCCTTGGACAGAGAGGGGAGGTGAAGACTCTTGCAGGATGGAAGGGTGGAGGAACATCGGAGAGTCATTAGGCAGCTACCCGCCCCCCTCCCCCTTCCCAGGAGAGAGAGAGAGGGAGCCTGTGCTGGTGCTTGTGCCACCTTGAAATTTGATAGCACGGCCAGCCAAGAAGGAGAAGGGAGGAGTGTGGCAAGAAGGTGCCCGCAGGGCAGCCGTGGGAGTTCTGGACAGGCAGAGCCTGAGATTTTTAAACCTTTTCTTAGATGATGGAAACCTTACAAATGCTGATCCTCCTACAGTTGAATGAGAAGAGAGATAGAGATACGATAAGAGGAAACTGGCCATGAGAGAAGCTGAGAAGATTCTTCATGGAAAGGAATTATGGAGTGGCCTTTAGTTAGACTTTTCTTGTATAGCCATGGACAGAACCATTTTTCCTGTGACACAGAGACTGCATTTAGGGGGAAGGCAATGGCTTAGAGCCAAGAGAGTGCAGTGATGTTATGTGAAGGAGTGCGTGAACAGAAAAAACGGGTGAGGAGGGTGGTGGTGGTGCCTTCCGTCTTCAGGGAAGAAGATGATCTGTTCTCAAGACCTCTCGGCCCCAGGGGGTGAATGTGGGGGGGACAGGTCCCCTGAAAGTGAGAGACTGTGCTTTTTTTTGGAACTGGGCAAAGTACCCTTAAAAGGAAAACCCTAGAAGCAGCTCTAGTCCATGTGCAGTGGTGAGAGCACTGGGCATGGAAAGAAGATGTCATGATGGCAAATGATCTCCGGGCGGTGCCACATGTGACATGGAAACACAAGAAGTCTCAACTGTGTTTCCAGGGGAAGCCTATGGTACAAAAAGGACTCCTCTCTCCTTGATGAACTGAGAATTGATTATCTAAAGGGTGGTGATGGACTGAGAGTTGGTGATCTGAGGGATGGATGTATTGGAAATTTGGTGGGGAGAGGAGGAATGTTTTTTAGAAGGTTTTTCATTCCGAGTTCTGTGTGTGTTTCTCTTTATATATAGTTGTAGGTTAATAAAGTTTTTTCTTCATTATTCCTAAGCTGGAGCCTGCTTTGGTCTATTCCTGGTCACATCTCACAGTAGACACCAGAGAGAATGTATTTTCATGAAGGCACTAGCATTGCGCCAGCGTCAAACCATGACAATAGGTAATGTGGATTGTGCATTTTAAGCCTTACCATATCTCCTTGGAGGGAGGTGTATCGTCTTGAAAAGTAGTGTGAGAAAAAGATTTTTTTGGGTGTAAGTAGTTGAAAGAAAAGTAGTATTTAAGTGGTTAGTGAAAGTGAGAAACAGAGGCAGGGGATGAATAGATAAGATCTTGAAAATGGAACAGAAAACCAGTAAAGTTGGATACAGGGAAAAAAGGGGAATAAAAGCATACTAGAAGAGATACCCCCAAGATAGCCCTTTGGGAGTTATGTTAGCAAAGAGAAATACAACTCCTTGCAATATACAGAGTATGCAGAAGTTGATGAGAAAAACATGCAAACTTGTGAATTATATACTTTAAAAAGAGCATTAGAATATTTAACACAAGAGAAGGGAGTTATATATTGATTCAAGGTATTCCTTTAGAGTAGCACATTCCTTAAGACAAATTTAGAAAGGGAGATTACTTAATTCAAGAGGAAAAGGATTAGTACATGAGAAACTTATTTTTGAGGTTTTAGAGGCATTAAAATTACCTAATAGAGATAGCTATAGTACCTACTAAGGGACACCAAAAGGTAAAGACTCCAGAAATAAGGGGAAATAATTTGGCAGATCAGGAAGTTAAAGATGCAGCAGAAAATGGAGCTGAAAAAGTTAATATTAACTCCAAATGAGGAAAAATTGGAAATTTCAAAGTTTAGGGAAGCAGAAAAAAAAAGGAATTACAACAAGATAGGTGGTGAACAAGATAAATCGGGGAAATAGAAACATCTTGATGGAAGAAAATTAGATAATAAAATGCTTACTAGGGAATAGCCGAAGACTTATCAAAAAGCCCAGTGAGATACTCAGGCTTTGTGTGATCATTTTTTTAAGGAACTATGGGGGCATTGGGATTTTTGGAGTAGAAAAACAAGTAACTGAAAGATGCATTATTTGCCAAAGGATAAATAAAAGAGTGATGAGAAAAACAACATGAGAAGGTCGTGAGTTAGCTCGTCGACCATTTCAAAGTATCCAAGCAGAAGTTTGGATTTGTTGAGCTCTGGATCTATTTGTAAAAAGCATTTAATCCAGAATAAAAAAAATATACCACATGCTGGGGGGGGGGAGAGATTTTAAGAAAATAACACTTTAAAAAGACATAAAAGAAAAACAGTGAAAGAAAAAGGCTGGGAACAAAATATTACGTCATCCATTCCCGTTTGTTCCCCCACTCAATCGCGGCTGCACCACCCCCCCAGCCCCTGTGCTGGTTCCGGCACAGTCCGTCTGCCCCAGTCCCAGCCGCCAGGCCCGCGGCCGCTCCGCTGGCCGTGCCGGCGGGGGTGGGGGTCTGTCCTGCTGTGTGGAAACGTGGTCACCGCGCCGACCGCACTTACGGGGGGTCCCGTCTGTCCCATCCCCGGCTGCCCTGACTCTGGTCGGCTACCGCCACTGCAACCGGGGTCTGTCGCCTGTTTTGTCTCTGCCGGATCAGCCGCCATTAGCCTTGTGGGGGCTATCCACGCTCCAGCTCCGTCTGCACCGGAACTCCCACTTCGGGCGATTCCAGCTGCAGACCCCGCCTTTAAAGGACCAAGACTCGGCGCTATGCAGAGCTCCCCCCGTCCTGCCCCGAGCTCCGTTCCCTTGGTAACCACAACTCCGGCTGCTCAGGGGAACTCTCTAAAGGAATCACTTTATCGAAACACTAAAAGTTCAGTTAGAAGAAAGCCCGCTCCTGATTCTTCCTAAAAATACAGGAGAAAGGCTAGAGAAGATAAAAATCCAAAAAGAATGGGATAAAGAGATTGGTCTATTTCCATTAAGAGAGGTTCTCATAGGAGGGGACGGATCAGAGTTTGTAAATGCTCCTTTGACTTCGTCTGAGGTCTGAAATTTTAAGAAATAAATGAGAGGGATATTTGGAGGATCCCATAGGCATAGCTGAACAATTAGACCAATTTTTAAGTCCAAACATTTATACTTGAGAAGAGATGAGGTCTATAATGAAAATAATATTTTTCTCAGGAAGAAAGGAAATTAATTAATCAGAGCAGCTGGAATAAAAGCTTGGGAAAAAAAGATAATCTGCAGGGACCCCCAGAGAAGATAAAATGCCAACTGTACCTCCTGAGTGGGGTCAAAATAATGAGGAGGGGAGGAAACATATGAATAATTATCGTAATTACATAATCAAAGGAATAAATGAGACAGCATATCAAAGGCGAAATGCAAAAAGAAAAAAAAGGTTTGTAAGGGACAGCTTTTTAGAGGGGAAGAGGGGAAAGAAGAAACTCCAACTAAATAGATAAAGAAATTTAAGAGAAATAGGAAAATGGTCCTAAGTAAGCGGAAGAACTGAAAATCTTTAAAGAGATGGGCACAGAGGAGGAATAGGGAGGTCATAGGGTCTATGTTTTTAAGGGACAAATACCCTCTGGTGCCTGTGATAACTTTAAAAGTGGGTCCCCAAGAAGAAGAATTGGAATTTGTAGTAGACACAGGGGCAGAGAGAACCTGCCTGTTAAATATTCCAAAAGGTTATAGTGTAAGCAAACATACTGTGAAAGTAACAGGGGCAAAAATAGAAAGTTTTACAGTTCCAGTCATTAAAGATGTGGTAATTGAGGGAGGACACTAAAATTTGGATAGGAGATGTCTTATTGGTCCCAGGGGCAGGTAGCAATTTATTGGGGAGTCTTACAGGTGTAATTAGGAATAGGAGTTATACCAGAAAATGGGAAAATGACAGCTAGAGTTTTAAAATTAGGCCAAGAGGATGAAGAAAAAAAAAATCAACTAAGAAGTTTGGGCTGGGGAAGGAAATAGGGGAGGATTAAATATCGATCCCATAAGGGTTACAATTGAGAGAGAAGATTATCCCATACGTGTACGTCAGTATCCTGTATCTTTAGAAGGAAGGGAAGGTTTGAAGCCAGTAATAGATGGACTAATAAAGGATGGGACATTAGAACCTTGTATTTCTTCTCATAATACCCCTATTCTCCCAGTAAAGCCGGATGGGAGTTATAGACTAGTACAAGATTTAAGGGAGTTTAATAAAAGAACTTGGACTCGCTACCTATTGGAAAAAATGCTCCCAATATTACCAGTTAGATTGTGCCTGGGCCAGTCTGACCCTCGCTGATGGGCCAAAGGCAGCAACTGCGGTGTATTACCCCAGAGATACCTTGGCTTGCTGGTGGTTGCAGCTGGGCACTGAACAAGTCCAGGCTTGTTAGGAACCCCGTTTTACCTCAGGAGGATTAGCTTCAGGCGATGGTGAAGAGAAAAAGGAGAGGATTCTGCTGGAGGGTTTAATGTCCAGAGGTTTATTCCATAGTTACAGAGGTCTGAACGTGAGCAACTGCTCCAACAGAATCCCGGCCGCATGGTCTCATTCACCTTTTAAGCTCAGGGACAGGGGGAGGGGAGGTACAGGTGAGCCACCAACCAGGTGAGAGGGGCAGGGTCTCAGGGGAAGATGACACCCAGAAAGGCCAATGACCTCTGGGCATAGGGGCATCCTTTGAACTTGACCAACCACACGACGCCTTGCTGGAATGTTAAGTCTGAGTGACAGGACTCACTCAGCATGGGGGTAAGGGGGAAGGGAGAGAGTATAGGCACACCTGGGAAAGTGACCTGGAAGGCCAAAATGGGACAATACAGCACACCACAACATCTCCCCCTAGTTTTGTTTAAAAAGAAGAGGACTGTGTTTGTGGTGCGGAATGATTGTCAAACCATGGTTGGTAAATCATTTTTTTCTCTACAGGAGGGTCAGTCTTTTCCACTGAGGCTTCTAGGTCATCCATTGGAGCACTGAGGGCTTCCAAATGGTAGACCTCAGGAGGGGGAGATGAGCTTGAAATTAATTTGAGAACCATGCGTTTGTTTAGTCCAAAAACAATGCTAACAACTACAAAACTATAGAAAAATAAACAGCACTAAAAAACAGTTTTCAGAATAGATCCCAGCCAGCCCGAGAGTCCCCAGCCTTTGAACAGTCCATTCAGCCAGTTGTCAGTTTCTCTGTTGATGTCCAGGAGCCTTTGTCAAGGTAGTCCATATGTGGTTTGGGCTGCGGCACTATGCAGGAGATCGCAGGTGGGATGATCACAAGTAGGATGAGAAGCAGACTCGGTCTCATGGCATCTCGAGGCTACACACTGGTACAAAAACTTGAAACAAACATATATTATAAACTATTCCAGATAGGAGGCTTAAATGGAATTTCCTCCAGAGAACACATGCAGCGTTTTCTTCTCCAGGCAGCATGAGCAACCTGGGGTGCTTCTGTAGATTTCTCTGAGACCTTGGGAACATAGGGCTTTACCCATTTGGAAGGAACCCACCTTAAACCAGAGGGGGTGGACACACAAGCCTATCCACGTCCCCAAGTAACCAATTTGTATGGTCCCACCATTTTCCAAGTCTCAGGGTCCTTTACTAAAACCGGAGGTTTTTCTTTCATTAACCTATGATTGCTCCCCCCAAAGTGACGTAGGATGGGTGGGTTCAGGCTGTCAAAAGAACAATTCAGAAAATTGATTGTGAATAGCACCCTGGATAACCGGATGTGGGGAGGTTCCACCTTCAGAACCTGTTGTTGCTGGTCCAGGACCCTTTTAATATCACGGTGAGTTCTTTCTACAACGGCTTGACCTGTAGGGAGTAGGGGATGCCAGTTTTGTGCTCTACTCCCCATTGCTGCAGGAAGCTCCCGAATTCCTTGGATTTGTAAGCAGGCCCATTATCAGTTTTCAGCTCCTTGGGGATGCCCATGAAAGAAAAAGCCTGTAAAAGGTGCTTAATAGCATCAATAGATGATTCTCCTGTGTGGGCAGAAGCATAGACCGCTCCAGAAAAGGTATCTACACTAACATGAACATATTTCTGCCGTCCAAAAGACTGTATGTGTGTTACATCTGTTTGCCACAGTTCACAACTGTTCAGTCCCCTTGGGTTTACTCCTGTACTCACTGTAGGGAGTGCATGTTGTTGGCAATTTGGGCACGTGGCCACAATCGCTTTGGCCTGTTCTCGAGTGATGTTAAACTGACGAACCAGGCCAGGTACATTTTGGTGGAAAAGCTGGTGGCTGATTTTTGCCTGTTCAAAAACATTTGGGAGAGTGGCCATCACTGCAGGTGCAGCAAGAGCATCTGCCCTTCTGTTGCCTTCAGCGATAAACCCTGGCAAGTCAGTGTGTGACCTGACATGCATCACATAAAATGGTTGCTCTCGGTGAGTGACTAACTTTACCAGTTTTGAGAGCAATTCGAAAAGTGCGACGTTAGACACATCTTGCAGTATTGCTTGATCTGCCCTGGATACTACTCCTGCTACATATGCAGAGTCTGTAATCAGATTAAATGGTTCTGAGAACCTTTCAAAGGCCCTAACAACCGCAGCCAATTCAGCAACCTGAGGTGAACCTTCCACCTCAGCAATGTCTGTCTCCCACTGCTGGGTTTGAGGATCCTTCCAAGTCATAACGGACTTGTGGGACCTCCCGGATGCATCTGTGAAGACAGTTAGAGCTCTTTTTAAAGGTCTCCTACTTAGAGCACTTCTCAGTTTTATGGAAAATTGAACATCTTGTTCGAACAATTTGTGAGCGGGCCGCGCTACTGAAATTTGTCCTGAGTAGGAATCCAGAGCAAACTGCAACACTTCATTTTCTTGAAACAATTGTTCCAGTATTTTCATAGTATTTTGACCTGATTTTAACTCAACTGGAATGTGAATGCACTTAAAATCACGTCCTGCTAACTCCCTGATCCGGGTCCTTGCTTTCCGGATCAGTTCTGCTACCAGCTCCTGAGGCTTTGTCAGTCTCTTGGACCTTTTGTGACTGAGGAAAACCCATTCTATGATCAAGAGAGGGTCCCTCTGGTCCCGGTCCTTTTTTGGTGTGTTCTTTGCTTTAGGTGTTTGTTTTTCCTCCCACTGGAAAATAATTCCATGGAGGTGTGGCAACTTACCTAGGATGATAAATTTGAATGGCAGGTCAGGCCGGCATCGGTTGGCCTGTCTTGTGGACATTGCAATCTGAACCTTTTCTAGAGCTTTCCGTGCCTCTTGGGTAACAGACCTAGGAGCACCTGGGTCCTCTCCCCCTTTCAATAAATTGAAAAGAGGGGCAAGGTCTTCATTAGTCAGACCGAGCCATGGTCTTACCCAATTCAAAGACCCACACAACTTGTGGACATCCGCAAGGGTCTTGATCCTTGGATTGATTTCTAGTTTTTGAGGAACAATGGTCCTATTTCTAATTTCTAAGCCCAAATACTTCCAAGGTGGCGTCTTTTGAATTTTCTTTTCTTGGAGCTCGAACCCTGCAACAATCAATGCATCAATCATTAGGTCAAGCGCATGAGTGAGTAAATCATCATTGGGGGTACACACAAGGATATCATCCATATAATGATAGATAATGGCCTTCTCTGCGGCTGCACGTACGGGGGAAAGCAGGGAAGACACATACCACTGGCAGATAGCTGGAGATACCTTTAATCCCTGAGGAAGAACAGTCCAATGGTACCTTTTCATAGGGGATTCCATATTAATAGAAGGAACTGAGAATGCAAAACGCGGTGCATCATCAGGGTGCAAGGGGATTTGGAAAAAACAATCTTTAATATCAATAACAGCCAATTTCCAATCTTGGGGAAGCATTGTTGGGGATGGCATACCAGGTTGGGGAGAACCCATATCTTCAATTACATTATTAATTTGTCGGAGGTCGCAAAGGAGCCGCCATCTCTTTTTGTCAGCTTTTTGGATGACAAACACTGGAGAGTTCCATGGGGACATGGTCTCCACAATGTGGCCCTTTTTTAGTTGCTCTTCCACTAGTTCTTCAAGCACCTTTATTTTTTGTTTACTGAGCGGCCACTGTTTCACCTGAACTGGTTTGTCTGTTATCCACTTCAGTTTTTGGGTGGGGCGCTGTTGTTCAATGACTGCTGTACAAATATGCTGTGGAGAGTCTGGAATATCAATTGTGACAGCCCACTGGGCCATCAAATATCTCCCTAACAAAGGCTCCGAATAATCTAACACAAATGGATGGATATTTGCCAATTGTCCGTTTGGTCCCTCAAATTGAATAATGCTTTTGGATTGTCTTGCCAATTGCAGACCTCCTACACCTTGAAGGTGACCAGCAACATTTTGCAAAGGCCAGTGTGCTGGCCAATCTTGTACTGGAATCACTGTGCAGTCTGCACCTGTGTCTACAAGCATCTCAATGCGTTTAGACTCCCCCCCCCCCCACTGACATTACACCATAATTTGGGTTTGTCTTTCCCAATAACTTGTACTCGGGCGACTGTGGGCCCATGTTTTTTGACATTTTCAGGTAAAGATGGCACAGGGATAGCTTGTGCAACAATTTGTCCCTTGGGAAGAAACAGGGGTGGGTGAAAACAATCCAGGCCGAGAACAAATTGCTCAGGATCTGATGTTGTCATTCCTGGAGCAATTTCAATCTCTTGTGGTGTGTGTTTGGTGTCCCCAATGACGATGTACTTACAACGAATCCGGTTCCAAGTACCTTTCTGTTTAGGATTTACAGACACAAAATGCCAATCAGTGTCCTCCAGGTGGAGTGACTCTGTCAGCTGCAACCTGTAAGGCTCATTGACAGAAGACATGGTTAACACAGGATCACTTAAATCATACACAGTCTTTGAAGCACCTGCTTCACTTACACAAACATTAATATTATCGCGCGCTTGATTTGTTTTGCTACCCTTATTCCCTTGGCCTGCTCTTTTTGTGTCTGCGCGCCTGGCAGGCCAGCGCTCCCCTTTCAGTTTTTTTGTTGTTGTTGACCCCCAGGGAGGGCTTGTAGTTCTCCTCCCCTGCCATTTCTAAATTCATCAAATTCCTTTTTCAGGGGACACTGGTTACTCCAGTGCCCTAGGTTGTTACAAAGCAGGCATGGTTTTGTGGGCTCAGCCATTGCTGGTCTCCGCTGCTGCTCAGGGTACTGTTGTGCTGAGGGAAAAGGCGCAGGGCTGGCAACGGCGACACGCTGGGGTGGTCTTGGCAGCAGCCTTGGTCTGGTGTCTTCAGCCACACTCATCAGAGGCACTTTCCTGTTACACACTAGGAGCATATCTTTTAAGGTTGGAGAAGGTTGAAGAGGAAGGCTCAGGATTGCCGCTTGACACTGTTCATTTGCATTTGTAAATGCCATTTCCTCTAAAATTGCTTCTCTAGCATTCTCTTTTTTAACTTGTATTTCAATAGCTCTAGTTAACCTTTCTACAAATTTCAAAAAAGGCTCTGATGGTAGCTGTTTAATTTTACTATAGGGCTCAAAAGGCCCCTCAGGTTGTAGGGAAAAGAATGCTTTTTCAGCTGCTTCTTTTACTTTCTCGAGTGTTTCTGCAGGAATTGCAGTAGCTTGGATTGAGGGAGAAGACCATTGGCCCTCACCACAGAGGTGCTCAATGGTGATAGGGTTACCACTGTTGTCTTTGGCTGTGTTTGGATCAGAATGCAAGCCTGGGAGAGCATCATTCAGCATTTGTTTCCATGCTATTTCCCATAATTTGAATTCCGTGGAGGTCATAAGACAGGAAAAAAGCTGTTTTAAATCATGTGGAATCACTACAGTCCTACTCAATTCAGAATTTAAAAGGCCACGGAAATATGGACTGTGTGGACCATATTCTTTATGAGATTTACAGATCTCTTTAATCAATTGTCATCCAAAAGAACTCCAATTAGCAGTTGGAGCTGCTCCCCCCTGAACTGCAGGCTGAAAGGTAACAGGAGCCAGTGACAACATGGGACTATGCATTGAATCTGCTGTTCCCTGCTCTGTATCCCTTGAATTGGAAGGATTGGGATCACAGCTACAGGTTTGGGGAATGGCAGTGGGTGTGTCCCCACCGTGGGAACCCGGGGAGGGGGCGGAGACGCAACGGGTACAGGGGGCGGGGACAGAGGGCCAGCAAGGGGCGGGGAAACCGTGGGAACAGGGGGCAGGGTCAGGGGGTAAGCAGGGGGCGGGGACACCTGGTGACATCACGTCAGCAGACGCCCCCTGGGAGGAGTAGAGGGGTGGAGCTGAGGGTACTGCAGGAAAGTGAGGGGGAGGGGGGAAGGTGTCACGAGGAACAGGAGGAGAGGGGGATGGGGCTGGAGTTTCGGGATGCTTAAGAGGATTTGGGAAGAAGAAGACCAGGTTTGGGAAGATGCCACGTGGCATCCATCATCTTGTGTACCCCCTAGGGACTGGGGGCCATTCTGGACATCACTATTCTCTGGAAAGGTAACACGTGCACTGGGTTTCAGAGGAGGGGACACAGGGGATTGAGGAAGGTTCCACGCAGCCTGGCCAGGGCCTTGTGGACAGGGCAACTCAGGCATTTTTCCAAATTTTGGGTAAAGAGGTTTAGGGGTTTTCGAGCTAGGAGAGGGAGAAACAGGGAGAGCAGAGGTACATGGCTTTACATTTGGCTTTTTCTCCATTTCCTTTTGTTTGAGCAATGCTGTTCGAATTTGTAAACTCCAAAACACAAATTTAGCTGAGGGTGCATTGCCAGATTGTCCTAAGGTTATCAATACATTCCCAACTTTATCCCAGAATTGAATATTGTGGATTTCTTCAGGGGAGATTTGTGGGAAGTGGAGGAAAAGCCATCCTATAAACTGTTTCAATTTTCCCTTTGAGAACTTAACATTACCACTGTCTAAAATGCTAACAATATTATAAAACACTCCTTTTTGTACAATGCTGAGTTTCAAACCCATGTTAGATGTAAAAAGCAAAGTACTAAATCCCACCTGACCAAAAACAAAGCTAAAATCAGCTACCGATTTCAAAAAAAAAACCACAGATGGAAAGCGATAACGAGCCGACAAAAGCTTCACAATGCAGCTGTATATACTGCTTTTAAAATTCCGGGGCAGCAGCAGCAGGGCACGCCCTGCCGAGCCGAGGCAGAAACAAAGCTTCCCCCGCCGTGGAATGCAGCCCCCCCCCCGCGGAGCAGAGAGAGCAGCCACGCCACGTGGCAAGCCGAAACCGGGGCCCCCCCGTGGCACGTGTGCAGAGAACACCCCTCCCCCACAGAGAGAGAGAGAGAGAGGGATCCCCCGCGGCAAGAGAGCCGAGAGCCCCCCCTCCCCCGCACAGAGAGAGAGAGAAAGATCTCCCGACCACATGGAGAGAGCCGAGCCTGCAGAGCCAAGAGGAAAGGCAGAGGGCTCCCGCGCGAATTCGAAAAGACAGCAAAACACGCGGCAGAAAGCTAATAGCTAGAAATCAATGAATTCCCGTCTGTGGGGCTGCGCAGCCAAAAATGCAAATGCAAAAAGGAACAGAACTCACGGCAGAGTCTGTTTTTGAGCTCCTGCCCTACCGAGAGCAGAGATACTCACCCAAAATGGAAGCTGTAGCTGGCTGGGTACAGGCAGGTCTCTTCACCGGAACAGGACCTCTCTGTGGGCGAGAGGCTCCCCTGTTCTTCCTCTGGAAAATCTGCTCACCAGAAAGGAGCTGGGCTTTCCAGAAGCGCCGAACAGTCCACGAAACTTCTTCTGGGAATATTCCCAAAGTCTCTAGCCGAGGGCGATGAAACCAAAGCCCATTTCAGCTGGATGCACGGCTGCCAGAAGGTTCTCCGAGGTGCTGCGGGTCCGTCTCGGGCTGCAGAGTCGCTTTGCCCATCTCAGGGACGCCAAATATTGGAAAAAAAGGCTCCCAATATTACCAGTTAGATTGTGCCTGGGCCAGTCTGACCCTCGCTGATGGGCCAAAGGCAGCAACTGCGGTGTATCACCCCAGAGATACCTTGGCTTGCTGGTGGTTGCAGCTGGGCACTGAACAAGTCCAGGCTTGTTAGGACCCCGTTTACCTCAAGAGGAATAGCTTCAGGCGATGGTGAAGAGAAAAAGGAGAGGATTCTGCTGGAAGGTTTAATGTCCAGAGGTTTATTCCATGGTTACAGAAGTCTGAACGTGAGGACCTGCTCCAACAGAATCCCGGCCGCATGGTCTCATTCACCTTTTAAGCTCAGGGACAGGGGGAGGGGAGGTACAGGTGAGCCACCAACCAGGTGAGAGGGGCAGGGTCTCAGGGGAAGATGACACCCAGAAAGGCCAATGACCTCTGGGCATAGGGGCATCCTTTGAACTTGACCAACCACACGACGCCTTGCTGGAATGTTAAGTCTGAGTGACAGGACTCACTCAGCATGGGGGTAAGGGGGAAGGGAGAGAGTATAGGCACACCTGGGAAAGTGACCTGGAAGGCCAAAATGGGACAATACAGCACACCACAACAGCTACCCAGTGGTACCAAATTCTTACACTCTTAAGTCCCACCCCAGCATCAGTGGTTGAGTGTGGTGGATCTTAAAGAGGCTTTTTGGGCTTGCCCACTAGCCAATGAGAGACGAGATATTTTTGCCTTTGAATAGGAGGATCCAAAAAAACCCCAAAAAACTGGGAGAAAGCAGCAATTAAGATGGACAAAATTACCACAGGGGTTTACGGAATCCCCAAACTTATTTGGGCAAGCTTTAGAAACAATACTACAAGATTTCCCTACTCCTCCTGGAATACAAATTATCCAATATGTGGATGATCTTTTACTGTCAGGGGAAGCTGAAGTGAGAGAGGCTACTATATAACTTGAATTTTCTTGGGGAAAAAGGATTAAGGGTATCAAAAGGGAAACTGTAATTTGTAGAACCAGAGGTAAAATATCTTAGACACTTAATAAATAAAGGTAGCTGGAAACCCAACCATGAGAGAATTGCAGGAATTTTATCCCTTCTCCCTCCCTCTTCAAAGAGGGACAGCAGAAAATTACTTGGATTATTGAAATATTATAGATTATGGATTGAGGGGTACACACAGGCAGTAAAATTTGTGTATGAAAAATTGACAGAGGGAGATGATATAAAACGTACCAAGGAAGATACTGTTAAATTAAAAGAGTTAAGTTAAAACTAGCCTAAGTACCAGCTTTAAGCTTACCCTTTTTAGAAAAATCCTTTATCATTTATACATAAATACAGAAAATGGAGTAGCTCATAAAATTTTCATTCAGGAGTGAGGAAGAGTAAAAAAAATATCTAGTAGCTTGTATATCAAAGATGTTAGACCCAGTAAGCCACAGCTAGCCAGTATGTATTTAAGCTATAACAGCTACTGCAATCCTAGTAAAACAAAGTTGTAAGCTTACTTTTGGAAGTAAATTAGTTGGGTACACCTTGTACTGTCTGAGGTGTGTTAAATAAAAAAAAAAAAAAAAAGGTAAGAAGAGAAGAGAAAGGAAAAAGAGAAGTTGAAGTAAGGGGGTGGTTAGCAGACTCTGGGATGTTGGAATGTGGAGTGATGACATCTTGGTGCTAGAAGAGAACAGAAGTGTGAATGCGGGTTTTTTGCATGAAAGGCAGGGAAGTGTATTAACTAATGGATGTTAAGAAACAAACTGGGGTCTGGGAAAGGTTTAGCAGGATGGGCCCTCCTTGAAGGAAAAAGAGGTAAGTTGACTAAAAAAAGAAAAAGAACGTCAGGAGCACCCGAAAATGCCAAGTTTGGGGTTGTCAAAGTTGAGATGTGTTTGATCACTCCCATACGAGCGGCGGGGTCTCGGGGGCTGCGGCAGGGACCGATTCATGGAGGTGATCCAACCGCAGTGCTGGGAGCAGAGGACACAGGTTTGCCAGCCAGGAGCAGGCTAGCTCAGTGACGGAACTCCTGGGGTCGCTCCCAGACTGTCAGGGCCTTGAGTCCAGGATGTCAGCATCGGCCCCGGTAGGTGGGTCGAGAGAGAAGGAAAGAGAAAAAGGGGGGGGGGGGAGGGGCAAAAGGGAACCAAGGCATGCCCCCAGGGTCGCCATGCCCGTGGCTGTTCTCCCCTGCTCTGGCCCTGCAGCGAAGTGGCAGCAGCAGGGGAAGGGTGAAAAACAGCATTGACAGCAAAGCTGTGAAAAGAGGGGGAGGGGGCTAGCACTAAAAGATGAAATCAAAGCAGAGATTGCTGACTCTCCAAACCTCACAAAGTGGTTTGTTTTTCTTAAGTAAGAAGTATTTTTGGTGTGTGTTTTGTTAGCTGTTAAAGTTTTTTTTTCCTGAAGAATGGGTTTGTAAGGCTAAAACAATTAAATGGTGCCCAAAAAGTAAAAAGCAATAGATGTGATACATCTAATTTTAAAATTGGTCTAGCTTTTCTTATTTAACTAACTGTAACTCACAGAAAGAATAATTTGCCTCTGCAGCTATTAGCACAGCTGGATATAAGAAGAAGAGGCTGCTGTGGAGAAAGCTTTTAGCTAAATCCAGAAAGTTTGGAAGGAAAGCGAATGGTAAAAGTTAATGCAGTATTGTCTTTCTTTTATTACTATGCTCTTAAGAAGTCCTTTCCAGGTACTACTGAAGCAACGATCAGAATCACAGAAAGAGGGTGGATTCATGCCAGCAGAATGAAAGGACTTGTGAAAGAACCTGAAAAATGGACTATCACATTTAAACTGGGTGATACCGAACAGACTTTCCAATGGGGACTGAGTGGTATTAGTTTGGGAAAAAAACCCAAATGATCCAAGAAATGTACAAAGAATAACACCTAATTAAGAAATAACGCTTATATCACTGGTTTTGAGCACTGCCTGAATAAACATCTCCTTGGGGGAGGAATACTTCAGATAGAAGGATCAAGACTTGTCACAGACATCTTTTGTGAAAAATCCTTTCTTTAGGATTTTCCTCTTCTGGGAAGCTGAGGCCCCAGAAAAAGAATGTAAACAATGGTTATCTGCTGCTGTGGAATGCAACAGGTGCACCTGTGATTGGCCCATGTTGGATGTTTACAATTAAGGGCCAATCAAAGGCCGAGCTTTCTCTGGGACAGAATCAGAGAGAGCTCCTTTGTTTATTCATTCTTTTTCTATTCTTAGCTTAGCAAGCTTCTGAGACTTTTTCTCTCTATTCCTTTTAGTATAGTCTTGATGTATTATATACCATAAAATAATAAATCAGCCTTCTAGTCATGGAGTCAACATTCTTGTCTCTCTCTTCCCCCTGAAACCCTTGCAAGCCCGGCAACAAAGACTGTTTTTGTATTCTGACCTTAGCCTGTGAATTGTACAGGGGAGAAGGTTAATTACCATTTCTATCAGTAAACTTTATTTTATTCATTCCAATACTGGACATGCTAGCTGGGTTATAAGTAAATGTTTGAACTGTGAGAATAATTAGTATTGTAGTTCACAAATTTGATGCTCTTATTGCAAAAAGTGTTAAAGTAATAACTTAGTTTTGTGGATGGGAATTATTAGTGCCTGTTGAATGAGAGATACCTGAGGAATGGTGGGAAACCACAGTTAAAGGGTGTCAAAAACAATTTGCCTGGAAATTAGTTAAGACAAAGTGACAAGGAAATAGAGGGCAAGACCAGATTGGCCTCTGTATTTCGCCACCAAGAAGATCAAATACACCTGCTGTGGCTTGCAACCTCACAGGCATGGAAGGTGGGAGTATAAGCCATACTGGACCTCTGTTATTCCTGTTTCTGGCACTCATTTGTTGTCTTTTCCCTTTCGGGATACCAGCAAAATTGTGTCACAAATGCTAAAGAAAGCATCACATGGAAAGAAACCGAAGTTCCTCTTTTATTACACACACCCATGTCAACAGCCACTATTATAACCCATCCAAATTAAGAACCTGTTGGCAAAACGGAGAAAATTATTGGATTGCAAGAAACTTAGGAAAAAGTGGTAATAGATTTGGAATTGAATGCCCAAAAGGAGAGAGATGGATTTGTTTTACATTTAAAGATACAGTTCAGGATTCGGTAGAAAAACAACTAGTAAACAAAAAGGTAAAACCATCACAGTAATCTAACTCTGTATTGATCCCAGATTATACGTTGATTAATATTACAAGATTCCAAGCAGTTATAGAAATGATAACAAATAAATCTGCTCAGGCATAGGAATTAATATCAAGTCAGTTAAGCCAAATAAAAACTGTAGTGTATCAGAATAGATTGGCTTTGGACTATTTATTGGCCACAGAAGGGGGTGTTTTTGGAAAGTTTAATATATCAGATTTTTGAAAATAGATGACAACAGAAAAGTCATTCTAGAAAAAGCAAAAGAAATCAAAGAAGAAAAAATATATGCATATAATAACACAGGTACCAGTCCAAAAATTAGAAAACAATGTTAAAACCTAGCTGGTGGGGTCATGTATTAGAAGAAATTAAGATTTTTCATTTTATGTCTGACAGCTGTTTTGATATTTCTTCCTTGTGTAGACCCCTGTTTTATTTTGCCAGCATAGTCCAGAAGATGCAAGTAGACAAGAAATATTGCTCAAGCCAACTGATTTACAAAGAATAAGAGTGGGGATTGTGAAAAATGCTTATTTTTTGATTGGCTTTTAACAAATATTAACATGAATATTATACGTGTTGTGATAGAAAGTAATGCTGTATTAATTCTCAAGTAGTGTGTTAAATACAGTTTTGGGTTATAAAAAACGTTAAAAAAGATACTGTGCTATGTAGGTTTTTTTTTTTAAAAAAGGACTTGCAGAGAGATAGCAGCCACAGGACACCTACATCTTTCAGAGAAAAAGAATTTATTGCCCTCTTATCAGAAGAAACTAACTTCCTCCTGCCTCGAAGGCACTGTTAGGATTCAGAGGAAGAAGTTGATAATGACCAGGCAGAATCCTGTATTTGAATGGAATTTATGCATAATGTATGAAGGGTATGAATATGCAACAGGCTATTGTTTTTAAGGGTTAATCCTTTTTTAACGGGGTTCTTTTTCAGGCTTGTGCTGCCCAGAAAAGGTACCTGGATGTCTCTAACTCTTTGTCTCTATTGTCTCATATTGTCCTAATTCAAATTGTCCAAATTATTATTACTCTAATTGTATTACTATTTTTATAACCATTTTATTACTATTAAACTTTTAAAAACAAGTGATTGGCGTTTTTCACACTGGCCATGGTATGGGTCAGATGAGGGATGGATATGTTGGGCTTTAAACATTCATGTAAAGGCTAAGGAATCATCTAATCGGGAAGAAAGTTAATACACTGCCTTTTGGGAAGGGAACCTGTTAGACTATTTGCCCCATCCATCCCCACTGGCACCGACTGCATCTCCTTTGCCCCTTGACAGGCCTAGCCAAATTACTAGAAACAGAATGGCACAGGGAGATGAAAACAGGTCAGGAGATGAGAACCAAGCAGTGAGATTATATCCTCTTAGGGAAATGCCACTGGGTGGGGTACATGGGGGAATTGGATTTGTGACTGTGCCACTCAATTCTTCAGATGTGGGGATGTTCAAAAGGAATTAAAAGGATTACTAGAAGACCCCATTAGATTAGCAGAACAGATAGATCAATTTTTTGGGGCCCAGCATTTATACGTGGGAAGAAATGCAGTCAATAATGAGCATTTTATTTATGCCCAAGGAAAGACAGATGATCCAGTGACAGAGAAAACATGACTGACGCCAAAAATGGGGGCAAGCATCAGCACTTCATTATTCCCCAGTACAACTTTTTATACCTTCTTTCTCACATGCATAACAGCTGTGTGCCCTTTTACTCTTTTGTGATTGGTCAATACACATAAGCATTCCACACTTCTCCTTCGTTGCTGATCCCGTCTTACACAGCTGCACCCCAATAGAGATGAGGGTCTGCCGCAGCCCCAATCCTAATGTCCCATAATCTATTCTCCTACAATACAGGTATCTGGAATATGGATATGGGAAAGGGAGCATATACAAGGACCTCCTGGGGATCTGAAGATGCCCACAGTATGCCCTAATTGGGGCCAAAAAACCCCAGGGGAAGGCAAAACATGGAGGATTACAGGACATTTATTATCAGGGGTATTAAAGAGGCTGCTCTGTGAAGTCAGAATGCTCGTAAGGCATTTGATGAACAGCAGAAGAGTGAAGAGACCCCAACAGAGTGGCTAGAAAGGTTGAGGAAAAATATGAGGCAGTATTCAGGTATCGACCCTATACAGTAGCCATACAGACCTTGCTAAGGATAAATTTCACCACCCATGTGTTGCCAGATATATGGAGAAAATTAGATAAGTTGGATGGTTGGCAAGAAAGGGGATAGGAGACTCTTAAAGGAGGCACAGAAGGTGTACGTCAGGAGGGATGAGGAGAAAGTGAAGGCAAAGGCCAGGGTAATGGTAACTGCCATTAGAGAAGGAAACCATCACATAAGGAACAACCCCTGTAAGGGACAGATCAGAGAGAGGGGATTTCTCACTGAATAACCTTTCGAGTTCTGGCCTCTCAGTCCTGAACCTCAAGGGAAAGTGTCATGGTTTGACGCTGGCACAATGCCAGTGCCCCCATGGAAATACATTCTCCCTGGTGTCTGCTGTGAGATGTGACCAGGAATAAGCAAAGCAGGCTCTCACTTAGAAATAAAGAAAACGTTATTAACTAAACTACAACTCTAAGTAGATAGAAACACACAGGAAAAATGAAAACCTTACAAAAACATTTCCTCCTCCCCCCACCAAATTTCCAATACATCCATCCACCAAATCACCAACTCTAGGTCCATCACTACCCTTTGGATAATCAATTCTCAGTTCATCAAGAGGAGAGGAGTCCTTCTTGTGCCATCGGCTTCCCCTGGAAACACCGTTGAAACCTCATGTGTTTCCATGTTACTCGTGGCACCGCCCGGAGAACATCTGCTGTCGTGACCTCTTCCTTCCATGTCCAGTGTTCTCACCACTGCACATGGACCAGAGCTGCTTCTAGAGTTGTCCTTTTAAGGATGCTTTGTCCCGTTCCAAAAAGAGCACAGTCTCACCTTTGGGACACCTGTCCCCCCCAAATTTCACCCCCTGGGGCCGAGGGGTCTCAACACTGAATTCTCTTGGCTCTGAGCCATAGCCTCCCCCTGGATGCAGTCTCTGTGTCACAAGGAACATGGTTCTGTCCATGGCTATAACAAGAAGAGTCCAGCTAAAGCCACTCCATCACCTCTTCCCACCTAAGATTCTTCTCTACTCTTCTGCATCTTCACTTGCATGAACCTTCATCATACTTGCCCATTTCTTCCTCTATTTCATCTCTATCTCTCTTCTCAGAAAGGTTAATGTTCTGCAAAGTTTTCATTGTCCAAAAAAGGGTTAAAAGTTCGGGCTCTGCCCTCCCACAGCTCCCACAAGCAGCCGGTCACCTTCTCACTGCACCCCCCCTTCTCCGCCGGGCTGTGCTGCAGCACATGATATCAAGTTTCAAGGTGGCACAGGCTCTCTCTCTGTCTCCTGGGGCTCCTGGGGGCGGAGGGGGGGGTGCTGCCCAATGCCTCTCAGTGCTCTTCCACCCTTCCATCCTCGGGAGCCAGGCCTACCTCACCCGGCCGGGAGCTGGGCGGGGGAGGTCCGACCTGCTTCCCTCGCTGGAACCCAAGAAGGCTTCCCCCGGAAGTGCTCTGCTTTTTAACCCCTGTGTTCTCAGAGACGTATCCAATGTCCCCAGTGGCCACACCAGGTGCCAATATTAAAATCTGAACACCTATTGGTGACCACGGCATATCCCAGAAAACTTACGTCCTCTCAAACCACCACAAAAAGCTACTCTGCACCCCACTCCTTCCAAAAAACCTCACAAAAAATCGTTAAAAAAACCCAAACCCAAATGTGTGAATTGGAATTCAAAACTGCACTGAACACTAAAAATCCTGGATTTGGGAAAAACACTGGCTTGGGGTGCGCTTTGTTTTCCTCCTTCCTTTTCTAAAGGCGATGAATCTCCTGGCTCTGCATTTCCCCATAGATGATTATAACCTTTTTCTCTATGAACACTAATTTTTGCTGTACAGATATCACCATTGAGTCAGAAATGACATGGATAAAGAGTGACACACTCCATGCATTTTCAGAAGGCTAATAATAATTTTATTAGGATCCCATTCCTTCTTATGCCTTGGTTCACTACAGGTGGACCTGATTGGCCATTTATTCAACACATTTCACATGATTGGCTAATTAAGAAGACACCCATCTGTAAACAACCTTATGAGGAAAATAGCTTATTACAAAACACCACCTGTGGATTGTTTCCATTTGATTGTCATTATTTCTCTCCAGCTCCCTAAAGCCTCCCAGACCAACTCATGGGAAAGCATATCTAGCTTTCTCTTTCTCTGACCAGACTGTCATATCCACATACAGATACCAGTGATGTTTTCCCTCAGATGATTTAACTGCTTACCATATCAAGTGTAACACAAAACAGTTGTTCTCCACCCAAATTTAACACTAACAGGTGCTGCTTCTCTTTCAGGTTGTGTGTCAAAAAGCTTGGCTATTTCTCCATGCATAGCAGATCTTACTATTCCCTGAGCCCTCACTAGCCCTTAAAAACACAGAAGAGCTCTAGGATTTGATACAGTGATTTCAAATGAATAAATTACCTTTCCCTCTTTCAGTCTGGGATGAAATGAACTTTGTTTCAAGGTGGCTCTTCTGACCCCACTGGGAGTGCTGGAACATGGGTCTGTGAGGCTAAACGGTTAACTATTGCTGCTGGGGGGGGAGGGGGTAGCAGGCAGTAGATGTGACTCATCTCATTCCAGGACTGGCCTGGCCTTTCCTGTTCTTACAGAGAATGAACTCACTGTCCACTGCAAATATTCTTTTTCCAGTGCAGATTCTCTATGTGTTATTTGCACTAAGAAGGGAATTTTTACGTTACCTTTTTATTATGCTTTTCTTCATTAAAGGCAAATGATGGTAAGCAGAGCTCTGCAGAGGGTGAGGTGAAGAAGGACACACAATTGGTTACTAGTGAGACTATCAAAGAAAAAGGATCATCCCATTGTCCCTCCTCTGAACTTCACCAAAGGGAGACAACCAATAAATTGTCCCCAAAAACATTTCAGACTAAATGTTACAGGGTTCTGTGTGGCCTTGTTTTGCCTGCATGAATACAGGACCTATCTTAGGGTGTGTGGAGAAGAGAGTTGGGGAAGTAAGTAGAACTTATGGTAGCATGTTTTAACTAATTGTGGGCATGATTACCTAATTGGGTGGTATGGGGAAGGAAAAAAGGTGAAGAAAACTGTGCCATAATGTCCCACTCATCCTGGAGAGGAATTTGCCTCTGTGTTTAAGTTTGCCAAAAGGTTTATGTGAGGTTGTGTGCTGTCATTTCTATCAAGTTTAATGGTGTTTATAATGTAACTGGTCCAACAGCAAGATGCTGCTTGGTGAATTTTATGCTGAAGTTTTACAGTAAATCCCTATAAACAGGGGCATCTGCAATTGCTGTAACTGTTTTTCTTACTCACAGCTTAAATACCAGAGAGCTAAGGCATAAAGGGATGATCCCTCAAACTACTACCTGGGATTTCAGAATTCATGATGTTAACCCTGGAGATTGGGTAATGATCAAGTCCTGGAAAGACCAGCTTCTAACCCCTCAATGGGAAGGTCCTTTTCAGGTGCTGCTCACCATGGAATCGGTGGTGCAAATGGACCATAACATTCAGACCGGGTGAGACGAGATTGACTTTTAAGCAAAGACTGAAAGGTAACCAGAAAGGCCTAGGACATCAGACAAATGAGGTCAAGCTTCCACCAGCCATCTTAAGGACTGCTTAGATAACACTTTGAGTGGGAGATTTGGATTGTATTGGTCATTGATGTAGTCATCCTATGTAGTGGATGGAGATTGCAGGTGTCTGTTGAGGGGAAGGACACAGGAAACAGTGGGAAGTGCTGGGGTGTTTGACTTAGGAATTGACAAATGAAGTGCAATGAGAACTAGAGGGCAAGACTGAGTTGGCCCCTGTAATTCATCACCAAGAAGATTATATAAACCTGCTGCAGGCAGCAACCCCATAGGCATGGTAGGTGGGGGTAGACACCATACCGGACCTCTATCATTCCCTTTCTGTCTATTACTCCTTAGCTTTCTTTTCCCTCCTGGAACCCAAACAAATTCTTGTTAAAATAGCCCATGTCCCAGTCCAAAAGTGGGACTCAATAGTAATTTCCAGCTGGAGAGACAACTTACTGGGGATGGAGTGGTGGAAAAAGCTAAGCTTCCTCCTCATGTATGCAGTGGCAGGATTATTATTTCTTCCTTGTACGATTCCCTGTTTCATTTGACTAATCACAAGTGTAATTCAGGGTATGTCAATAGTGGAAATGTCCATGGACTCAAAATCGACAATACCCAGAACAGCAAAAAGAGTAATGATGCTGAAAAAGCAGAACAAACTAGAGGACCCCTTCAAAGAAGACCAAGCAATCTATGAAAAGCATGAATGGATCCTCAAAGGAGTCGAAATTATTGCTCGAGCCTAATGGCTTATAAAAAGGAAAAGGGGGGATTATTATAGATGGGTAATATGATGATTGGCTCTCACAATTAAGAGATGAATACTGTGTGTATGTTAAGAGAAGTTGTTGATGTATGGTTATGTTGTTGCAGGTTGTTTTTGGACACCCTCTGTTCTCCCTATAATCCCATTTTCCTCCTTCTGTGTTGTTGCCATCAGGTTGTCAGGGACATGTGGAGGGAGGGCATATACATGTGCCCCTTGCATGGGGCAGTTGGTAATGGGGAAAGCTTGTTGCTGGGGAGATGTGGCATGACAGCACCTCACCTCCAATCAGACTTCAAGAAGGTCTCTACCAATGGACAGCAAGGCAAGAGTTGACTTTCACACTTTGGAAGGGGCCAGAGTTGGCTGATGCAACATCAGAGGCATAAAAGGCATGACCTGCCATTTTGTGGATGAGCCTCTGGCAGCCAGCCACGCTCCCAGCACTGTCCCTTTTTCCTTATTCAGTACTTTGTTGTGTTTGTTGAGGTTTAATAAACCTTTGAAATTTTAAAGTGAGTGGTTGTTTCCTTACAGTTACAACACAGAATAGATGCTCGAGAAGATGATTCCCTTCAGTTTTGATAGAAAATAACAGCAAAAGTCTTTGAAATTCAAACTGAAGATGTTCCCCCAGCACCAGTCTAGGCATATGCACAGAAATGAGTCCTTCACAGAAGCTGTCCTGCCCATGCATATGTGTGTGTGTACTCCAGCTCGGGGCTATGCCAGGGCATTCCCTGAGCACAGCACTGTCCCCATGTTCCCGGGGAAAGGCCCCTGAGCTTTCCCTCTGCTCCCTCCTCAGCCACGGCCTCCAGAGCAGCACAGTCTGAGAAGGTGGCGGGGGGGGGGGGGGGGGGGGGGGCGCCCTCAGCGGCCCCATGGCCAACCGCTCACCTGGGATCTGCCCACAGACACCTGCCCAGCACTCAGGTGCGGCAGCATGAACAATTGAAACCGGTTTTCTTTCTCCATGGCCCCGATAAAAGGGAGGGTGAATGGGCCCTGGCGCCGGCACTTCTCAGAGGCTGCTGAGGGCAGGCGTGAAGGTGGGAATCTGCGGTGGCCCCTCAACGCAGCGTGCGCCTGGCAGGGGCGCTGCCTAGCAGAGCTCCCGGGGTGCAGAGTGCTGTCCTGCGGGAGTTGTGCCCACCCCAGCCATGGCCCCGCCAGGGAGACCAGCGGCCGCAGGGCAACCAGGGCGGTGAGGCTTTCTTGTTGCCTGTGGCCACCAAAGAGGTGAGCTGAGTGAGCTGGGGACGTGGCTGTGGTCGCCAGCTGGGGAGGCACAGCAGGACCTTCGCCATGACGGGGAAAACCAGAGAGGTCCGGGGGAAGAGGAGGTCCAGTGGGGAAGGGGGATCCCACCTGTACAGGGAATAAATGGGGGAGCCTCATTCTACTGTGATCCCCTGTGTTGTAAATCACTCTCCTAGAAATGTCGGTGGATGGAATGTTGGGTGTTGGGCACTGGAAGGAGCCAGAGCAGAGAAAGTCAAAGCCTGGAGAGCTCAAGGGAGGACAAACCTTTGCAGTGCGGAACATGGTGAGTCTGTGAGTGCAGGGCAATGCAGGGGCAGGTCCTGGAGGCATCTCCTAAAGCTGGCACAGTCCCAGCCAATGGGATATGTGAGGAGGGGGCTGTTGGGGGATAGTTTGGAAAAGCTGTGTAGCCAGGGAGTTCAGGACTGTCCTGCAGAGTAGGATCCCTGTGCTTCAGGGCTCTCTGTGCTGGGTCAGGGACTCTGCTGTCTGCCAGGGGCAGCTCTAAGCCAGCCTGGGGAGCTGCTCACAGTGCTGGGGGACAAGATCTGTGTATGTAGGGAGTTGACCCTTCCAGTACACCAGACACCCACCAAAGCCACTCTATCACTGCCCTCTGCAACTGGACAGGGTAGAAAAAATACAGCGAAAGGTTCATGAGTTGAGATATTGACCAGGAGAGATCCCTCATCAATTACTGTCACAGGAAAAACAGACTCAAATTAGGGATATTAATTGAATTTATTACTAACAAAAACAGAACAGGATAATGAGAAGTAAAATAAATCTTAAAAACACCTCCCCATCCCTCCCTTCTTCCCAAGCAGGGAGACGGAGAATGGGGGTTATGGTCAGTTCATCACACATTGTTCCTGCTGCTGGCCTCCTGCTCCAGCATAGGGTCCATCCCACAGGAGACAGTTCCCCACGAACTTCTCCAGCAGGAGCCCATCACTTGGACAACAGTACTTTGGAAACTGCTGCAAGGTGGGTCACTCTTTCACAAGGTCAGTCCTACAGGCACAGCCTGCTCCTACATGGGCCCCCCACAGGGTCACAAGTCCTACCAGGACCCTGCTCCAGCACAGCTTCCCACACGATCACAGCCTCTTCTCAGGCATCCCCCTGCTCTGGTGTGAGCTCCTTCAGGGGCTGCAGGTGCATCCCTGCACCCCCCTGCCCTCTGTGGGCTGCGGGGGCACAGCTGCCTCACCATTGGCTTCACCATAGACTTTGAAATCTCAGCTCTGGCACCTTGAGCAGCTCCTGCCTCTTCTTCTCCGCTTCCCACTTGGTGTCTACAAAGCTGTTCCTCTCACATGTTCTTACCCCGCTCTTCTCTGGCTGCAATTACAACTGTGCAACAACTATTTTTCCTTTCTTCTTAAATCTGTTACACAGAGGCATTACCACCATTTCTAACTGGCCCAGCCTTGACCAGCAGCACGTCCATCTTTGGAGCTGCTAGGGATTGGCTCTGCCAGATGCAAAAAAAGATTATGGCAACTTCTCACTGAAACCACCCCAATTTCACCCAAATTCTCTCTGGCCCACAGGCATCTTCCACAACCAAATGGTGATGGATTAGGGCAATGACAAAGATTTTGGAGACAATGGGGGTGGAAACCCCGACAAAAACAGCTCTTTCACTGTCCTGGGGTGACGTTATGATGCTTGTATCCCCATTCATCTGTTCTGTGCCTTTAAGACTGTCTCTGAGGAATGAAAGTTTTGTTTGGGTTTCTCTTATCAGGGACACAGAGACAGGCAGTACATAGGGCTGTTTTCGCTTTTTGCTTTTGCTTTTGGCTTTTCTGCTTTGCTTGCTGTCTCTCTGCTCTCGCTTTTGCTTTTGCTTCTGCTTATTAGCTAGTTTAGCTAAACAGTCCAAATTCCTTCCTGGACTGTTTCTCCTCTCCTGTTTCTGTGACCATCTCGAACCTGCTCTGGACTGGGACCTGGGAACACTGAGGGTTTGCACCGTTTGGCTGCAGCAGCTGCCCAGCACTGGAGGGACTGAGAACAGAGCAACCACCCCCGAAAGAGACTTTCTGATTTTGCCATCTTTCTCAGAGCGGTGTCATCTGGTATTGTTCATTCTGTGTGCTGAGGGGTGCTGTGCCTGTTAAATAAACAGGTTCTTTCCACTTCTCTCCGAGGAATTTTTTCCCGAACCGGTTGGGGGGGGAGTGGCCATGTGGGTTTGCTTTCTGGAGGGGCCCTCCTTTGGAGGTTCTCTACCAAATTTGCCCTAAACCAGGACATTCACCCACCCAACCCAACTTCATGGATACTCACAGTATGCTGACAAATAAATCCTTTCATTTTGGTCATGATTTTCTTTTGATCCATGTTCATCCCTTAAAAACAGCCAAAATTAGGGTAAAAATGAAGAGATTGAACAAAGACATGTAAAGCCTCACCATTTCACTTGGATTTGGGGGGGGAATTGAGGGTTCAGGGGTCTATTCAGAAGGATTTGGGTGTTCTGTGGGGATTTGGAGGAGTTTTCTCCATGACTTTGCACTCCAAAAGCCAAAGAGGGATTGACCCATCACTTCAAAACAACTCAATCCCACTCCAAAGTGGCTCAATCCCACCTCAAAATTAGTCACTCTCACCCCAAAATTACTTAATCTCACCACCCCCAAAACCTTGAGGAGGGCTGGGGTAAGGATTGGGAGAAGTGGGACGAGGATTGTAAGGGGTTATGATGGCGAACAACTGGACTGTGGGCCTCATAGGAGAGCAGATGCCAGCCAATCCCTGAGGAGAACGTAAGCAGATAGCTATTGGCCAGCGAGCTGGGGGGTAACCAGATCATAGCCAATCAGGTTCAAACACAGAGTCTTTTCAATAGCCTATATACAAGCTGTGCATGCCATTAAAGCTGTCTCGGCTGCATGAACCTTGGAGTGTTGTGTTGTATCTGTCTCAAGTGCAACAAGTGGTGACCTCCGACATGCTGGTGATAGCCTAGCCACATGGAGAGCAGGGAGAGGAAGCCTAGAGGAGAGGCAGCCTGGAGAGCTGAGAGCAGTGTGTAGAAGTGTGAGAGTCCGGACTTATGTAAATAGAGAGTATACACTTGGGACATAGGGACCCAGGTCCCGAGAGAAGAAAAAGCTGTAGTACAGGTATGCACCCTCTTTTTATATAAACAGGGATAAAATATGATGAACAGGCATTGCAAACCTTACCATTGTGGTGCAAGAGCCATTGACTAGATGCAACCGCTGAATCTGCTTTTAACATTCAAACATGGAAATAGGCTGGTGAATTGATATTGGAGTTGGCCTCCTGAGGCAAAGAAAATGCTAAAAATATCATGACGACCTGGCAGCAGGTGTTGCATGCATAAAAACTGATAAAAGCTGAGCTACAATGCATGATAGCTACTTCTGCAGGTTTTTTAATGCTCTCTAAGAGGGCAAGTATTCGTTCAGCATGTTTGATTTGATTACTTTGAGCGCTCAGAAGTCCTCTCTCCTTCCAGATGGCTCCATGGGCGTGGAGAACACTAAATGCATATTTAGAGTCAGTCCGTATATTTGCCTTCTTTCCTTCACTCAGGTTTAGGGCTCTCATCAGTTCAATCAGTTCAGCTTTCTGTGATGACACATCTGCTGGCAGGGCCTTTGCCTTGATCACCTTATCCTGCCTGGTTACTGCATAGCAAGTCATCCTTTTGCCATTTTTCATGAAACTGCTTCCATCTGTAAAAAGCTTCCAATCTGGATTTTCCAGAGGCACATCTTTCAGGTCTGGTCGGCTAGAATAGACCTCTTCGATTGTCTGCAAACAATCATGTTCAGGCACATTGTCAGCTAAGGTGGAGGACAAAAACATGGCAGGGTTAACAACAGAAGTTATTTTCAGGGTAACATCATCCTGTTCTAATAATAGTGACTGATATTTAAGCATCCGGTCGCTGGACAGCCAATATTCCCCCTTTTGTTCCAGCACAGCTGCTACTGCATGGGGTACATACACTACAAGGTGTGTTGCCCCAGGGTGAGTTTTCGGGCCTCCTGGATCAAGATGACAGTGGCTGCCACAGCCTTGAGGCACCCTGGCCAGCCTTGGGCAACATTGTCTAGCTGTTTAGAAAAATATGCCACAGCCCTTTGTTGGTTCCCGAGGTGCTGTGCTAGTACCCCCAAAGCAACATTCAGTCTCTTGTGTGTGAAAAGTTCAAAAGGTTTAGTTGAGTCTGGCAGTCCCAGTGCTGGAGCTGACATCAGAGAGCATTTCAGCTGCTTAAAAGCTGCTCTGATCTCTGATGTTTTCAGCCCATATGATAATTCCTTTTTCAGCTGCTTTTAAAGCTCCATATGGGGGTTTTACCAGCAGTCCATAATTTGCTATCCATAAATGGCACCAACCTACCATTCCCAGGAAAGCTTGCATCTCTCTCACAGTGTGGGGCTCTGGAAGACAGCAGATGGCTTCTTTCCATTCTTTGCTGAGCTGTCCGTGTCCACGGAAGATCTCAAGCCCCAAGTAAACCACTGCTTCCTTAGCAATCTGTGCTTTGTTTCTAGAAACTCTGTACCCACTCAGTCCCAAAAAGTTTACGGTGAGTCGTATACAGTCATCTCTGGTTCTGGCTGCAATCAAGATGTCATTCACATACTGAAGAACAACTCCTTCTGTCTCCTGTCTTTTCCAATCCTCTAATTCCTTTGCCAGCTGGTTTCCAAATATTGTCGGGCTGTTTTTGAATCCTTGTGGTAAAACTGCCCATGTAAGTTAACTCTTTCTTCCTATCTTGGGATTTTCCCACTCAAAAGCAAAAAGCTCTTGGCTGGTTTTGTGCACAGGAATGCAGAAAAAGGCATCCTTTAGGTCTACAACAGTAAACCACCCTGATTCGTCTGTCAGTGGTCAAAAGGGTGTAGGGATTGGCTATTACTGGGTGTATATCCTCTGTAATTTTCTTAATTGCTCTCAAGCCCTGTACTAATCGATAACTCTTGCCATCTGCTTTTTTAACAGCTAAAATGGGGGTGTTGAATTTAGATTCACAATGCACTAATAAACCATGTAATAGGAATTTTTCAACTATAGACACTAATCCCTTACGGTTCTCTAATTTCAAAGGTTATTGTTTTTGCCTTACCACTGTGGCTCCTGGTTTGAGTGTAATACTCACTGGTTCTGCTTGTTTAGATCTTCCTAGGATATTACTGGCCTACACTATTGGATTGACCGAATTTTCAACTTCAGTGGGGATTTCGCCACATTTTTCCTGTGTAAAAAGGGCAGCAACTTGGACAAATTTAGATTCAGGAATTACAACTCGTACACCCTTCCCTTTTTTGAATTTAATTTATGCTTCCAATTTTTCTAGCAAATCCCTCCCCAGCAATGGTTTAGGGGAGTTAGGCATATAGAGGAACTGATGAGTTACCCAGTGCTTCCCCAGTTTAAGCTTTAAAGGTTGAAAGAAAGGCCATGTTTCACTTTCCCCGGTTGCTCCAACAACATGTACAGTATTGTGACTCACTTTCCCTTCTAAAGTATTTAACACCAAATATGCTGCTCCAGTGTCTACCAGAAACTCAGTGTCATCTTTTCCCAGATTATTTATAACCGAGGGCTCTGCTGGGGAGGTAGCCTTCGGTCCACATCACTCAGAGCCTGAGCTGCTTGAGGTTTGTACTACTGGTAGTTGGGGGACTGGTGATTTTTCTTTCAACACTGGACAGTCGTTCTTCCAATGTCCTCACTTCTTGCAGTATGCACACTGGTCCTTCTCCATAGGGGGTGCTTTCATGGATGACTTTTCCTCAGTTGCCTTCTTACTGGGTTGGGACTTAACTCTTTCAGTTGGGCACCTATCTCGAAACACTTTCCAGGCAACCTCCAGCAGTTTATCTAGATCTCAGACTCCTTCTATCTTTTGCAGCTTTCTTCTTATATCATTTTAGGCCTGACCCATAAAGAACAAAACCAAATGTGCTTTACCATCATTTGATTCAGGGTCTAGATCTGTATATTTGATGGCAGCTTCTCTTAGCCTGTTTAAAAAATCAGTGGGTGATTCATCATAATTTTGCCTCACTTCGTAAATCTTTGACCAATTTACAGCTTTAGGGACACCATGTTTCAACCCATATGCCACAAGACTTTGGTATCGTTTTAACCTTGCCATATGCTTGGGTATATTTGGATCCCACCCAGGATTCTCAAGGGGGAATATCTGAGTGACAGCTCCTTGAAGCAGTCCACTGGCTATGCTCCCCTCTACTGACATTGTGATGGCTTTATTGACCATTCGTCTCTCAGTGGGATCAAGTAATGTGTCTAACATAGAATTCAGATCAGCCCAGTCAGGACTTTGTGAGTCAATTGCTCTTTCTACCAATTGGGCAACTTTATCTGGATTTTCTTTATATTTCCCCACAGTAGCTTTCCACTGCACTAACTCAATAAGGGAATACGGAACCTTCACATATATTGGCCCCTGGCTGCCAAGAGTTTGTCATAGTAGGGCAACCAGTTCTTTACCTTTTCCTATCTAGTATGTTTTTCTATAGGACTATGTTCTTCGATGACTTTTCTCACAATCTTTCCCTTTCTTTGCTTTTTCAAGGCTGCAAGGAGTTCATCAGTTTCATCTTCCTCGGAGCTACTTGTTCAAGAACTCTCTGTTTCAGTCAACTCTGTTGCATCATGTAATCAACTTTGCCTACCCCTGATCCTAGGAAGCACTAGGCAGGATTTGCTGTGTCTTTTAACTCGGGCTGCATGTATACATGTATCAGTAAGGCCATCTCATGAAGCTGCTTCTTGGCATTCAGGATTGCTATGGTAACTCACAGGCCTGAGAGCAGAGAGACTCCTCCCCCCATGGGAGGTTCCTTTTTCCGCCCTCTTTGTAGAAGGCTCTGCCCCTCGGCTCCTCCTCAAGAGGTGGTGCTTAGGCTGTACACGCCAGCTGTCCCCTCCCCCCCCCCGCCCCACCAGTAAGGTCTCCCCAGTTTCTCAATACTAATTCCAGGGGACTATCTCTTGGGATATTATTACTACAACACTCACAGGAGAATATACACCCCATATTTTAACAGTTATGAGTAGAAATTAAAAGAACCAGGGAGACAGAGCAAGAGAAAGAAGAGACGAGTATCAAACCCCGGCATTGCAGAGTCATGGCGCTGGAACTATGCTTTGCACCACCCCTGCTGGCCTCCTGCCAGCAGCACTGTAATCTAATCCTGCTTCTCAGAGAGCATTTGCCCTTACTACCAAAGGGAGAGATGGACCACCATACCCTACCCGGATTCTAGAACACAAAAGATCCCCTTCCCACCTAACTTAGGTGCTAAACAGAATACCCTCTTATCTACTCACATGTCTCTGTCAGGTCCAAAGGTTCTTGGGCTCCGATACCCCCTGGACTGCATGCACCCCCCCCCCCCGGGAGTGCTGTAAGAGGGGGGGCAGGCAAGATCTGGACGTTCCTCTGTCGCAGACATCTTTTTCACTAAAAATCCTTTCTTTAGGATTTTCCCTTCTGGGAAGCTGAAGCCCCAGAAAAAGAATGTAAACAATGGTTATCTGCTGCTGTGGAATACAACAGGTGGATTTTTGATTGGGCCATCTTGAATGTTTATAATTAATGGCCAATCAAGACGGAGCTATCTCGGACAGAGTCCAAGAGAGCTGCCTTTTGTTATCATTCCTTCTTTTCTATTCTTAGCTTAGCTAGCTTCTGAGGAAACCCTTTCCTTCTATTTCTTTTTAGTATTGTTATAATGTAATATATATATATCATAAAATAATAAATCAAGCCTTCTGAACATGGAGTCAACATTCTCGTCTCTCCCTTCACCTGAAAACCCCTGTGACCACGGTCACATTCCTCTGTCACTGTTGAGTAAGAAATGACACAGACTCACCAAAAGGCCGATTGGCATAACAGGCCATTTACTTTGGACTGCTCCTTTTTATACACTGTTCTGCTACAAATGGACTCAATTGGTCATTTAGTTAATACATTTCACCTGATTGGCTAATTACCAAGATGCCCTTTTTATTAACAATCTTTGAGAAAAACAAGAAAACACATAATAGGAAAAACAACACCTGCAGGTTGTTTAAAATAATAAGCTATCATTGTTTATCTTCAACTCCCTAAAGTTTCCCAGGCCATTCTGAGAAAACTTATCTAATTTTCTCACTCTCTGACCAGGCTGTCATATCCACAGGTCTCCCTTTTTGTTTAAAGGAGGAGGCGGTATTTGTAATCCTCTTCAGGGCCCATTGCAGAAACGAGAACCAACATAGCTCCAGAGGTTCCTCTAGTAGTTGCTAGTTCCAATCAGAACTTCAACTGGACACAGATTTAAAATGGTCAGAGAGATCAAATCTTGTGGTTTCCTCTCACAAGAAATACACTATTAATCTTAAAATCAGTTACCTATTCTAATAAAAGATCAATGCTAATTCTAATAGAGTAACAACCTATTGTTAGTTTGTTCAAAAACTGGCAGTCTAACTTGTCAACAGTCCTTTTCCCGAAACAAGGAAAGGATAGAATGTTCATTCCCCACTCGTAGAGGGGCCATCTGATTGATGGTCATCATCTTGATCATCATTTGGAGGTTGCCTGTTGGCCACATGCCAGTTTTGGTGCCGCAAATGAGGTTGAACACACCTCGCAGGTATCCATCATACTCCAGTATCTGTGGAAACACATGCAGATATGCGGCCCCAAGTGATAAGGTTGCACAAGCCCTCCCACTTATTAGTGGCTAGATCCTGTATCCAGACTTTAGCTCAAGGCAGGTGCATCTCACCTAAAGACTGCAACAAGAGAAAATTATTTAGAATGACAGGATTCTCTGAGTTCTGTGGCACTGTAAGATGACTGATTGTATATAGAGCTTTTTCCAATTGACTGTGTGGGGTTTCTCCAGGCATTCCCCCTTTTTGTTTATCCAGAACACACTTTAAGGTACCATGAGCGTGTTCAACAATGGCCTGGACCGTTGGAGAGTGCGAGATACCAAGTTTTTGTGACACTCCCTATAAGCGCAAAAACTGACACATCTTCTGCAAGACATAGGCGGGGCCATTATCAGTTTTCACAAAAGAAGGTATTCCCAAGTCTGCAAAAGCCATCCTCCAATGGGCAATCACGTCGCGACCCTTTTCTCCAGTGTGAGCCGATGCCCACATGGCAGAGGAGAAGGTGTCAATAGACACGCGTATATACTTGAGTTGGCCAAATTCAGCGATGTGAGTAACATCTGTTTGCCAAAGCTGCAAGGCCCTTAAGCCTCTGGGGTTCGCCCCCACTGATAAAGGTGCATCCAGTCCATGACAGTCAGTGCAAGAACTGACAATGTCACGAGCCTCAGTTGATGTCAAGTAAAATTGTTTCTGCAGGGTATGTGCATTTTGATGGAAAAAATCATGTGACGCTTTGGCTTGCACAATTTTGTCTGGCTGAGGTGCTACCTACACAGGGTTAGCTAACCTGTCAGCCTTGGCATTACTTTCCGTTATGAAACCTGGTAAATTGGTGTGACTCCAAATGTGCAAGATGTAATATGAATGAACTCGGGCCTGAATTGCATCTCACAAGGCTTTCAATAACTGAAACAAAACTGCGTTATTGACTTCCTTTAGAAGTGAGCAATCCAAATGCTTGGTTATGTCTACAACACAGGCATAATCAGTGACGAAGTTCAGAGGCACATGAGAAAATTTCTGGAATGTCATGGCAACAGCCTTTAACTCAACCAGTTGGGCCAAGCCTGACTCATGGCCCTCCAACATTTGCCATCCAGATTCAACCTTCCGAGTAACAATGGCTTTCCCCGTTTTTCCAGAACCGTGAGTAAAGAAGGTGGGTTCTTGCACTGGCACCCGACTACTTTTTGGCCGCAATGACTGATTGGTTGTTTTGGTCAACTGCAATAAATTATGACTGGACATATGATAGGAAATCTGCCCTGAAAAGTTTTTCAGTGCACTTTACAAAGGAGGGCTGTTAATAAAGCTCTATTGAAAATCTTCCCGTTCTACTGGAAGAATGATTGTTACGGGATCAGCTGTCATTAATTGCAAACACCGTTGACAGCATTTGATTATCAAATGAGCAATCAGTTCAAATAATGTGTGTGCTGTCTTTTTTGGTTGATGGGGCAAGAAGACCCATTCCAAAATGTGCAAGGGATCAGACCATTTGTCACTCCATTGGCCAATGATACCCGTAGGATGAAAATCTGGATTGGTAATGAAGACAGTGATACCAATGGAAATATCTACTTGATGAACCTGACAAGCAGAAACAGCCTTTTGGACTTCCTCCAATGCTCATCAGATCTCAGGAGTCAATTTCTGAGGTGATCTCAGGTCAGGGTCCCCCTTTGGAGTATCATACAGAGGGGACAGTTGTTTTGCGGTTAGTCCCAAGTAAGGACATAACCAACTGATGGCAACCATCAATTTCTGGCCATCATTCAAGGTCTTAACAGAATCCGAGAATTGCACCTCCTGATGCTGAATGGTTCAGTCCAGAATTTTGACTCCCAGATATTTCCAAGGAGGATGCTGTTGAACCTTCTCCAGAGCCACTTGCAGCCCATAAGAACACAGAGCATCAAACAGCTGAGGCTGTATCCTCAGCAACTCATCCTGGGTGGGTGCTGCCACCAGGATGCCGTCCATGTAATGATAACAACATGCACCAGGAAACTGTTTGCGGACTCCGGACAAGGCCTGAGCCACATACCACTGACGGATAGTTGGGCTATTGTGACAGCCCTGCGGCAAAATTTTCCATTGATATTTCTGCACAGGTTTGGCATTGTAATTGAAGGCACTGTAAAGGCAAACTTTGGTTTGACATCAGGATGCAAAGGAATTGTGAAAAAACAATTCTTCAAATCAATGATCAAGATCTCCCATCCCACAGGGAGCATGGTGGGTGAGGGCATACCAGGTTGCAATGCCCCCATGCTTTCCATCACTGCATTAATTTTTTGTAGGTCCTGTAACAGCTTCCATTTCCCAGATTTTTTCTTTATCACAAAGACAGGAGTATTCCAGGGACTAGTGGAAGGCTTAATGTATCCCTGGTGAAGTTGCTCCTGAACCAATTCACAAAGGGTGACCAATTTTTATTTTGTCAGGGGCCACTGGTGAACCCAAATGGGTCTGTCCACCAGCCACCATAAAGGCAGCATAGGATATTTTCTGCCCTTTAGCACAGTGGCCCAAATTAAAAATCCATCCCAATTCGTACCCCCCAAGCTGCCAATACATCCTGCCCCCAGAGATTGATCAGAGCTGTAGTGATGTAGGGTTGAACTGCAGCTGTCTGCCTGTTGAAGTGAGGGGGAGAACGACCATCCTATAATGCATCGAACTCCAACTTTATTGATCGATCCGTCACCTTAAATAATAGTGTTAACGAACTTCATGCATATTCCAAAATACAGCTTTATGATAGGCTAACAGAGAAAACTCTAACCACTCCTTTTGTTTTACAATACCGTAGATTGTTTACATCAAACAAAATCAGTGTTCTCACTGTGATACGAACGGTTCCCAAAACTTCCATAACTGTTCCCAGGGTGCCATCTTTTCCCAGAGAGGATGTTACCTTTGTTATGGGAAGACTGCCTGAGAACTTTATTGCTTATACAAGGATGCCTGAGAGAGACTAATTGTTTATAGAAGTCAGGCTGGAAGCTGCTTTGAAACTGCTTCACAGCTACCTGTTACTTTTCTCTCAGCTGCATGGCTTCGTGGCCTTTTTCCTCAAGCCATGCCTGAACTAAACTCCCGACATTTCCCCCGTCTTTTTCTTTAAAAGAAAGGAGGTTAGTTTGCCACATTTTCTCTATCATCCTACTAACCATCTTTTGGATACAGCTACAGAAACAAGGTAATATAAGTAAAAGCAATAAGAGTACTCCTAATATCCCTATAGCATATGTTATAAGGTTTCTTAGCCAGGGTCCCAATCCGAAACTTTTAAGCCACCCATCAATACCTAATCCTTCTTCTTCCTTAAGCTTATTAAGTCCTAGCCGTAGCTCTTTTATCTTAGCATGAATAGATACAGAATGATCAGATAAATTCATGCAACACATTCCTTCAAACTCTTCACACCCATGGCCTTGAGCTAATAATAAGAAATCTATAGCAGCTCTATTTTGTAGAACAGCGTGATTAACACTTTGTACATCTGAAGTTAACATATCTAATATCTGTGAAGTTTTATTTAGTTCACCCTTAGCCCAACACCCTATTTGTTTTGCTAGAGTCAATGCTTTGCTTGCAGCACCCCAGGGTAGGAAAGCTGAAACCATCACTTGTTTAAATTTACTCCAGAACCACGGATCTCCTATTTGACTACAGTCCAAATTGTGTAAGCTACGCTTTTGCCTGCTTACCTGATGACTTAATTGCATCAGCACAGATATATTAGGGTGAAATAGTGATAACTTGCCTAAATAACAAGGTCCACCCTGAGGTTGAGCAGGTATACCATTCCAGGCTCTATCTCCGCAAATTAGAAATATTCCTGTAGGTAATTTCTTAGGTGTCATGATGCTAGAGCCTTTACAATGGCTGTAGAGTTGTTTAGACACTATGTTTGGCTTTAGGGCTGAATCCAAAGTTGCCCATGTTTGTTTATATGGATTCATCTTTTGAGGATTAAAATAATCAAAGTTAAACCATCCACCATCAGAAGTGCTGGTCATGCTAGCATTTGCACTTCCAAAAAGCTCTAACTCCTCAGGTGGAGAATGCAAAGGAATATTAAGAGATTGAACTAACGGCATTGACAGTAGCCATCACTCTGACTGGCAGTATACCCTTTAGGCAATTTAATATTTACCATATTGTGCATACATAAAGCACAATTATTAATAAGACTGCAGAATTCTTGAGGAGACGATACTGGCAATGCTGAGACAAAGCGACGACTGATTAATCTGTCTAGCAAGTGTTATTCATACATTATCTCTAGGTTGATTAAACTGTATTACCCTTAATTCTTCAGCTACTACTACACCTAGCAATATAACAAAAGTAAACCTCATTTTTCTGTTTTTACTTTGACCTTTTTTTTTTTCTTATCAGTTTTTAACCTTTAACCCTTTTCAAAATACACTGTACCTCCCACTGATAATAAGCCAAGATTTTCTGCTCATGTGACTCATAAAGACCTAAAGCTGAGGCAGTGTTGAGTCCTGTTGCATTCCGTAGAGCCCACTCCCAATTATATTCCCAGTTATGTCTATGATTACAGGTATCACACCATAAACGAAAAAGTGACAACTGATCCACCCAAAAGGTCTCATCACAACCTCCACAACACAGTGCAACCCAAGCAGCACAATGTGGGCTGTGACATTCAAGGCAGTTCTCTTTTGCCTATCCTTTTATATGGAAAGATGATAATGATTCAATAATGTCAATCAGTTCCCCGGTCGTCCGGCAACAGCGTTTTATCCCAAAGGGTTAAAACCACCCTCAGCTGAGCCACAATGTCCGGCCTTATCAGGCATTGCACGGTAGGTGGTAATTGGACTAAGAAAAGAAAGCTGTTAGCTGTTTTCATTTATGTAAACCTGGAGAGGAGGTGAATGGCAAGTCTGAAAACGATCCTTTCTGTCCATGAGATTTTCACATCCACCTCTTCCCTGGGTTTCTCAAAAATGTTCAAAATCAGTTTTATAGTCTGTAATCCTTTAGTCATTTGGCTGAAATGGCATCAGCTGGGCGATTCTCAGTCCTTTGTTGATTTGGAGTGGTGAGAAAGTAGTATGCACTTGAAGCACTTAAAATACTTAACTTAGCAGACTTATTTTCAAATTAACAGAACTTAACTGGCTTCAAAATTCTATGGGCTAACTGTGCTACACTCTTTGCAACATAAGAATAGGCAATTCTAATAACTAAATAGTATTTTCAGCTAGCAAGGTTTCTCTGATGTTTACAACAACACTTTGAACACAAGTCATAAAACAAACACCTATCGTAAAAGCATAAATCTATCTAACATCACTTAAACTTAATAGCACTTATACTTAAAATACTTAAACTTAAAATATTTAAACTTAATAGAACTTAACATTACTTAAACTTATCTTTACTTAAACTTAATAGAATTTTAAATCAACAGAACTTACATGTAAAATCTCTTAAGTCTAACAAAACTATAACAAAATCTAACTGATTTTAGACTTATTTGTAAATAATGTAAGATCAAACTTAACAGAATCTAACTTATCTTAAACCTAATATGATTTAACCTTAACAGACCTCGAAACTTAACAGCAAATAAACTTAACAAACTTAACCTTAATAGTATTTAGCATTTAATTTAACTTAAACTACTTAATAACAGATAAAACTTACTATAGACATAAAATATAGCATTTACTATAACTTACTTACAGGCCTGATTCTAAAATATTAAGCTAAAATAACTTTGTTCACGTGTTTGCTATAGCATTTCTATATCAAAAAGCACACTCACAACATCTCACTCATACAATCAGTCTAACATATCTTAACATTTTTAAACTTTTCAAAATATAATTCTAGAGTCTGATGTTCCACTGACTGAGCCATCTGGGCTTCTGATGTTAAAGTCTCTGCCAATACAGGTGATTTCAAGACAGCAACCAATGCCGAGCCAAACCGGCCGAAATTTGACCCATGCATACAGTACGCTGATTCCTGTTTCAATCTCTGCCAGGAAGAACTAAAGTGCCTTTAACTTTCCTTGTTTACCATCACTTGTTTCTTAATTTCAACAGGGATCTTTTCCTTTTGTTGACAAAAGTTACATCCATTAGGCTGTTAGGTCTTAAACTGAAGCTTTTGCCGGCTGTGGGGGGGAGGGAGAAATGCTCCTGCTGCAAAAAGCGCTCCAGTCCCGCGGTGCGTGTGTCGGAGCGGGCGAAACCCCCCCCCCTGCGCTGGGCTCTCTGTTTACTCGCCGGCAGGCTGACTCCGCTGCAGGCACCGCTGCACCCGTGGCTGCTCCCGCGGCGGCTTCGCTCTCCCCCCGCGGTGGCTTCCTGTGGTGTCGGGTTGGAGACAGAAGAAGGTGCCGATGCTGCAGCGATGACTTCTGTTGGTGCCTGGTCGTCCGAGCGGCATTTTTGGGCCATATTATTTGATTTGCAAATGCAGCTGACGCTTGGTGAGGTGCAAGAGCGGCTAATACCTGACTCTGAGAGGACTTTGCCTGTTCTTGCAAGCCTATTCCTGACGTTGATTTCTGTTTGATCGCATCTACCACAAAAGCCTGCTGTCCCGTAGATATGAGGGCCATCTTCTCTAATGCCTCTTCTATAGTCCAATTAGTACCTAGGGTGTTAAGTACTCTCCTAGTAGTAGAATTACAATTTCGGAGAGCACACTCCCTGAGCAATACTCCCCTAAGATATTTTGGCACCTCAGCTCTTTCAATTTCTGCAGCAACCTTGTCAATAAAAGAGCTAAATGATTCCTCTCTGCCTTGCTTGATTCCTATATATATAGGTCTCTCTTCTGGTTCCTTTACCCTTTCCATCGCGAGTCTGACTAACCTTATTGCCTCCCGGCACTTCTCTTGACCTATTAAGGCTTGTGCCTCAGGACGAAAGAAAGGTCCCAGACCCATAAGCTCACTAACAGTGACGCCATGGAGGGGGTCACCCTGCTGCCTTTGTACTGCCACGCACTCGCTAACGAGCGCTTGCCAATGAGCATTAAACAGCAATTGTTGATGTTGGGTAAAGATTAATTTAACTATGCCACGACAATCATTAATAAGAAGAATACTGGTGTCAAAAATATAGTCGAGCATTTGCTTGGCTGGTTTGCTTTTAAAGCCAAACTGGCTAACAGTAGCTCGCAACTGAGATAACATCTTCCAATCTAAAGCACTAATTGTCGCTTGCATACCTCCGCCAGCCTGGGGGGTGAAAATAACCGGACAAGCCAGTTCGCTCGCTAAGCTTATCAACTCCTGGTCTCCCTCCTCCATTGCATCTTTGGCAAGAGCTGCCCACGCATCCCGTCTTTCCCGTGCAATCATCACCGCTCGATCGTTTTCCAACCCAGGGCTCTGATTACTTTTCGGGAACGGGACACACGTTTGTGGCCCTGGCTGCTGCGATGCAAGCAATACGGGAGACTCAGAAGTGCTATGCGTAGCCTGCGGCAAAGCGGGCAATAAAGCACCCTGCGGAGCACCCTGCGGAGCTTGGCTCGTCAGGGGGGGCTGGCTCGTTAAAGGAGGCAGTAGAAGCGGCGCGGAGGGTAGTAAAGCGCCCTGTGGAGCTTGGCTTGGAGCCTGGCATGTAGCTGGACTCACAGCCTGGCTCGGTACCTGGCTCACAGCCTGGCTTGGCGCCTGGCTTGCCGAGGGAGGAGGCAAGGTCGGTAATGAAACCGTCCTCATTGCAGGGCCAAGAGGAGTCCCCGACTCTTTATCAAACTCCCTCTCTTGATCGTATTCTTTATTACGATCGTGAGCGGCAGTAGCCTGATAGGCAGCCCTCTTTTCCGCCTGAAACTGCAACAGTTCGTTGTTAATAACCCGCCATAATTTACCCATTTTCCTAGCAGTTTTATCATCGTCTAACGTAGCCTGCCATAATATATCACCAAATTTACGCCACTCCGACAACTCGTGAACCGTGTGGGGATTCACAAAGACTCCCCTTTCCAGACCATAAGCCAAAAGACCTTGCAATTCTTTCTGTAAGTCTATACCCTTAATTTGCCTTTTTTGCAAAAATGTAATAAAAAGTTCATATGCGGCTTGTCTTTCCATACCTCTTTTTAAGTGCGCACTTTCACCTAGCAGCGTATTCCAAGACTTCTATGCCGCACGTATCAGCTGGCCCATCTAATTATGGTCGCCAGGGCACGGCGCGTATCGGCGGTTTTCTTTTTTCCTCCGCTTTAATTTCGCGCTTATTGCCGCTCCCGCTGCTTCGGAGCCTGAACCATTCCTCACTTATCCTTTGGTGTTCGCAATCCCCGTGATGGCCGCGATCGTCCGCTATCACGTCGGGGTCACCAATTTGTTGAAGTGAGGGGGAGAACGACCATCCTATAATGCATCGAACTCCAACTTTATTGATCGATCCGTCACCTTAAATAATAGTGTTAACGAACTTCATGCATATTCCAAAATACAGCTTTATGATAGGCTAACAGAGAAAACTCTAACCACTCCTTTTGTTTTACAATACCGTAGATTGTTTACATCAAACAAAATCAGTGTTCTCACTGTGATACGAACGGTTCCCAAAACTTCCATAACTGTTCCCAGGGTGCCATCTTTTCCCAGAGAGGATGTTACCTTTGTTATGGGAAGACTGCCTGAGAACTTTATTGCTTATACAAGGATGCCTGAGAGAGACTAATTGTTTATAGAAGTCAGGCTGGAAGCTGCTTTGAAACTGCTTCACAGCTACCTGTTACTTTTCTCTCAGCTGCATGGCTTCGTGGCCTTTTTCCTCAAGCCATGCCTGAACTAAACTCCCGACATCTGCCCATCCAGATTTTTGATCAGCACAGACCATTGGCTTACAAAGGTCTGTGCTGTACCCCCCAACCCTTCGATGGCCGAACCGATGCAAGCCAAAGGCCACGTAGGAGGCCACACAGAGAAGGAGATGACTGTCACATCCACCCCTGTGTCGATCAAACCTCGAAGCCAGATCTTCGGCAGGCAGGCAGGCACCCAGTAGGATCAGGGAACATACCATCTGGGGTTGCTGAGCAGAAATATCTGCAGACCAGAAGACTTGTGGTGATCCTGTGGATTTGAAGCCACCATCCCCACAAGTCCACTGGTCAGTCCTGGGGACATATGACTGAAAAGTGTGGTAGATAGGGACAGGAGATTGGAAGATCACGCGATGTGACGGAAAGCGGCAGGATTCCTTTTCCCCTAATCCCCTGAGATAAGAGATCACCCTAGGAATGTAACTAGGAATGTAGCCCCCCTAACGATAGTAATGCTGGTAACTTTCCACTCCTTACTAACCATAGATAGTACTGCAGACCCCCTAAGACGTAGAGAAGCCCCTTAGACTATAAAATCCCACGAGATGAGACAATAAAGGCCTTTGACCGTCTACCACATTGGTATCTGCGTGCTCTTTGGCCCGAGCGACCCTGGTGAGTTTGGGTCGCCATGCTGCTCCTCGAAACCAGGTCGCTTTGCCTTATATCAGAAGGCAACAACTGGTGCCGAAACCCGGGAGGGAGCTCGGGTAACGGGATTCGCCTGGACGAGAGACAGCGGCTGCAGCGACGGGACCGTCTGCAGCGGGGGGGACGCCCCCGGACCCGCGTGGACCATGGAAGCCATAGTGAAGGTCGTAAGTCAGATGGATGCGCAATGGGGTATTGAGTGTAAGCTTAAAGACCTATGTCTTGCATTACTGAGACTGATTAAGCTTGGGGCCATAGAAAGCCCAATAGATATCCTCCATCCGGAGGCTTGGGATAATTGTACAAAGGCTCTGGCCGAGGACACCATGTCCTCAGGCTCAGGGAAAGCCCTAAAATCGTGGGGCAGAGTTATCCAGGCTCTGCAAAAAGCTCGACAAGAGCAAGAAACCTGGAAAGCCGCGCAAACTTGTTTATTAGCCACGCCGCAGCTGGGGGTGGGCGCGGCAACGCAGACCGTGGAGGATTTTGATCAGATTGGCGGCGCGGAACCGCGAATGCCGGATTCCCCCAAGCAGACCGACTTACCATCAGAGGGGAAGGAACACGCACGGGCATTTTGGCAGGGGCTCGCGGAGGAGGCGCGGAAAGCGGCCGGATTGTCGGACCCCGTAGGGATCGATAAAAACGCCCCCCCACCCTATGCGTTTCAAAATGGTGCCGAACCACCTGTTCAGGGCGGAAAGGAAGACGCGGAGGGTGGAAATGCAGTCAGCCTGCTTAAAAACGCATGCGTGGGCGAGCGGGGAGAAGGGGCGGCCCCCGCGGAGGAGTGTAAGACCAATCAGAGCGCTCAGTTCACATTAGGTCCTTATAGGGCAAGGACCTCCCCCCGCAGGAGGCGGGGGGACCCCAGGGGGAGGGAACAGCCCGACCCCCGCAAGAAGGGGCTGGGTTGGAGCCCGAGAAAATGGCAGAGCAGCCCAGAAACGTCCAGCCAGTCGACTTCTGGCTCGGACTCTGACTCGAGCTCCGAGCTCGAGAGGGGATCGGAGGGTTCCGACTCGGATTCTAGTTTTAACAGAAAGAGAGCAGTGGCATATAAGGTCACTAGCCACAGTGCTCCCGCGTGGGTGAAGGGGTTGTCAGAGAAAGATCGAACCCCGCTTACAGACTGGCGGAAAATAAAAATAGCGTGTGCAGAATGGGCTCCGTCTGCCACCCTGGTGTTCCCGGTCTGTGGGGGGGGGCAGGCGGAAACCAAAGAACCTATTCCCCGGTAAACCCGAAAGACGTACAGGCAATTATTAAAGCAATTGCAGACAGGGGAATTAATTCTGCCATGGTTTCCACACTCATTGACAGCGTTTTTGGAGGGGATGACATGCTACCTTTTGATATTAAGCAGACTTTCAGGATGATTTTTGATGGGGCAGGAATGATCGTTTTTAAACAGGAATGGGAGGACAACTGTATAAAGCAGCTAGCTTTGGTAACCGGAGCTGACCATCCACTGCATGGCTCCAGCATACAGAGGTTAATGGGAACAGACCCCACTATGATCACCCCGCAGGCACAGGCTGAGGGCTTGCGGGCCCATGAGGTTATGACAACAACCCGTGCTGCCTGAGAAGCCATCCATGTTGCTTCCAAAGTAATAGCCAAACCCTCGCCATGGTCATCTATAAAACAGAGTGAGAGTGAGAGCTTCACTTAATTTGTGGACTGTCTTCAGGCAGCATTAGATACCTCTGCATTACCCTCAGAGGCGAAGGGTCCTGTGCTGGCAGAGTGCCTATGCCAGCAATGCAACTCAGCCACCAAGGACATTTTAAGATCACTGCCGCAGGGGTCTAATATAGCTGCCATGATCAGACACGTTGCAAAGGAAGAACATCTAGCTCCCATCCAGGCAGCAGTTCACACTGCAATAACCAGTGTGATGGCATGCCTGAAGTGTGGCCAGGCATGCCACGTGGCAGTAAACTGCCCCCAGCCAGGACGCCTACCAGCAGCTGCTACACCACGCCAGGGGAGACTTAGGGGACCATGCTGGGCATGTGGAAGGAAGGGGCATTTAGCTAAGGAATGCAGATCCAGACCTCAGGGAAACGGGAGAGGGAGGGGGCAGCCGGGCCGTATCCAGCCTCCTCCCACCTGGAACATGCAGCGGCCCAGCTACAGCAACCCCCAGTGGGGCAGGGGACCCTCATACCCCATGCCCCCACAGGGAGCAGTCAGTTTCGCACCCCCGCCAGCAGCACAATGGCAGAGTTGCGCAGCACCGCCAGCAGTACTTTCGCATCCTCCACCGCCACAAGCCGCGCCGGTGCCACAGTGCCAACAGGGGATGCCCCAGAGCGGGACCCCTGGGTGGCCCTGGCCATGAAAATAGGGAAGGAGCCCCTGATGGTGTGGGGGACATGCCGCCTTTATGGCAGCCAGGATCCCCACGTCATAGGGCTTCAGTTTTGGGCGGACACGGGATCAGACTGCCCGATTTTTCCCCAAGCGCATTGGCCCGGACATTGGCAATTCAAAGAAGTCCCTCCAGTGAACGGAGTGGGAGGGTAGTCCCGGGCGTAGAAAAGCACCCAGCTGGTGGCTATAACACTTCAAACGAAAAAGGGACCAGAACAGACAGTAGCAATCTACCCCTACATTTTGCAAAATTCTCCATCCCTGATAGGAAGGGACATCCTTGCTATGTTAGGAGTCAGGGTGACAAATTTATCATGAGGACCACTGCCGTACACCCTCCGCTGCCAATCAAATTGACTTGGAAATCATCAGACCCCGTATGGGTCGAGCAGTGGCCCCTGACAGAGCCTCGAGCGGCAGCCTTGCTGGAACTGGTCGACCGCGAACTACAAAAGGGTCACATAGAACCCTCCATCAGCCCATGGAACACCCCTGTATTTGTGATCCCCAAAAGGTCTGGAGAAGGTTATCGCCTCATCCACGACCTGAGAGAAGTGAACAAGACAATCCGACCCATGGGTCCAGTTCAGACACTGCTACCCATGAACTCAGTCATCCCCGAAGGGCAGCCATGCGCAGTGCTGGACATCAAAGACTGTTTCTTTTGGATACCCCTGCACCCTGAGGACAGAGAACGATTCGTCTTTTCCATTGTGTTCCCAAACGGCAAGCGGCCAAACCTCTGCTTCCAATGGAGAGTATTACTACAAGATCTAGTAGACAGCCCGACCATATGCCAAATCACCGTGGACAGAGCGTTGACGCCAGTCCGGCACTCCTACCCCACCGCAACCATCATTCAATACATGGACGACATCCTAGTCGCAGCACCATCAGCAAGCCAAGCAGATCACCTGGTGTCCACAATCACGGAAACCCTTCAGGCCAACGGCTTCAAGATCGCGAGCACAAAGATCAAGAGAGGACCCTGCGTGACCTTCCTGGGAGTGGGGATCACAAGCTCCTACGTGACCCCCCCCAAGGTGAAGGTCCGCCGAGACATCAAGACGCTCCACGACATGCAATGCCTGGTGGGATCGCTGCAGTGGCTTCGCAACATCGTCCTAATTCCTCCCGAGGTCATGGACCCTTTATATGACCTCCTGAAAGGAAAGCACCCCTGGGAACCCAAGGAGCTGACACCGCAAGCAACGAGCTCCCTCGAACTTCATCGAAAGCCAGATGTCCACTGGCACACTTGCCAGGTGGAATCCAGCCATGCCGCTGGACCTATATGTCCACTTTACACCGAAGGGGAGAGTGGGAGCACTGGCCCAAGGACCTTCCGAAAAGTCCCGACCAATCCAATGGGTGGTCCTCGGAAGACCCACTCATGCATTTTCCCTGGGAATCGAATGCATCGCTAACCTCATCATGAAAGGCAGGAAACTCTCCTTGAAACACCTAGGAACTGAGCCGACAAGAATCCACCTTCCTTTCCGCAAGCAGCCGACCACGGAGTCAACCACAATATCGGAGCACCTAGCCCTTGCTCTCACCGGCTTCGGAGGAGAAATTTCCTACTCCGCCAGACCACCCTGGACTCAGCTGCTGACCATTGTCGACATGGACATGCCGCCAAAGGTCATGGACCGACCACAGCCAGGACCAACAGTCTTCACAGACGCTTCCTCCACTACTTCAACCGCAGCAGCAGTGTGGCAGGCAGGAGAACAATGGCATTGCGTCAAAGCATGTGACCCCACACTGTCAGTGCAACAACTGAAGGCAGCAGCAGTGGTCTTGGCGTGCGGACTCTTCCAAGATGAACACCTCAACATGGTAACGGACTCTATATTCGTGGCAAGGCTCTGCCTAGCCATGGCAGGACCAGGTGTGTCAACATCTGCAGCAGCCCTAATGCTGGAAGAAGCACTCTCCTCGCGACAGGGCACCGTGTCAGTCATTCACATCAACAGCCACAACCCAGTCAAAGGTTACTTCCAGACCGGCAACGACAAAGCGGACGCCGCAGCAAAAGGTGTATGGACATTGCAGGAAGCTCGTCAGCTGCATGAGTCGCTCCACATCGGAGCCAAAGCACTGGTGAAGAGATGCGGAATCTTGACAGCGAATGCAAAACACGTGGTAGCCACCTGCCCTCATTGCCAGAAGTCACCTCTATGGACCTGTGGGGTCAACCCGAGTGGTCTCAAGCCTTCAGAGATCTGGCAGTCGGACTTCACCTTGTGTCAACTGCTGAAGCCCCGAGCATGGCTTGCAGTGACAGTGGACACTTATAGCGGAACGATCATAGCCACACAGCACCACAAAACTAACTCCAAGGCCACAATTCAGCACTGGCTGACAGCCATGGCTTGGCTTGGTATCCCCAAGCAGATCAAAACTGACAACGGTTCCAATTTCACCTCCAAACCAGTGCGAGAATTCGCCTCAAAATGGGGCATCACATTAGTGCAAGGTATCCCGTATAACAGTACCGGGCAGGCCATAGTTGAGCGAGCAAATCAGACCCTGAAAACCAGGCTAGAAGTGTTGGCAAAAGCAGAGGGCTTTGCCAATTCCATTCCCCCAGGAGATCAGGCGCGTATACTGGCAACCGCTTTGCTAGCACTGAATCAATTCCCTAGGGGAGATGAAACAAACAGTCCCGTTCAAAAACACTGGGCCACCCGAGCGCTAGAGGAGGGCCCACAGGTTGTAATTAGAAATGAGCTAGGCGAATGGGAACGGGGCTGGAGGCTGATGCTCACGGGGCGAGGGTATGCAGCTGTCAAAAAGGATGGCAAAATCAGGTGGTGTCCACTTAAGTCAATCAAGCCCGACCTTCACAATGAGCAGAATGAGACTGATGAGAGTTGCGAGTTTCTGTTTACAGGACATGCTTGTAGGGCGTCCTTGTGACGCGTACATCCCCGTTCCAGAGGAAAGTGATGGACCACCAAGCCACCAGGCAGCGCCCGAGAGACCCGCACGGGTGAGACCCAAGCATCAACGGTGTTTCTGTGTGATTTTGCTGTTGGGGCTTGTCGCCAGAGGGCAAGCCAGCCCAGACCACTACCCCCATCGGCAATTCAGGTGGGTCATGCGACACCTTAGTAGTGACAAGGTGCTCAAAGAAATCACCACACCGAATGCTCCATCCTTCGTGCTCCGCATTACCGACCTGTTTCCAGGACAACCAAAGGTAGACCCCTATTCCCCACACGCCACACACATGTACCTATCCTATTGGTGCCCAGCTTCAAACCCAGGAAAAAGCTACTGCAATCACCCAGGGTGGGGATATTGTGGGCACTGGGGCTACGAAACCATTGTTACAGATGCCAGACCGTCAGGGCCTGGGTGGGAGCCACAAGAGCCCGACAAATTCTTACAGTTCACCTGGGCACCCACCAGCTGCAAAACACCCGTCTTCCTCCAGGGAAGTTTCTATCGAAACCGTCATAAAATCCCTAAATTTCGGAAATGCACTGACTACAACAGGACGGTTTTGCAGCCAGATCACCCTAGTTGGGCCATAGGCAGAACGTGGACAGTAGTCCTTCAAGGGTCGAAAGAGAGGGTGTATGTGTGAATTATCAGGCTCCAACCGTCGGCACCCCGAGCGGTCGGACCCAACAAAGTGATTAAAAGCGTGCAGAAAGGGAGAAACACGACTCACCCCAAAGCCTTGCCCACAAAGTTCACCAATATCCCGACCGGCCATGCGGAAGCCTTTCAGATAGGCCGCTCAGCCGGGTCGGACTCAGACCCAATCCTTCGTATGCTAGAAGCTACCTTTCTATCCCTGAACGAATCCAACCCTAACCTAACCGACTCCTGCTGGCTTTGTTACGATGTTAAACCCCCCTTTTATGAAGGAGTCGCTTTAAACACTCCCTTCAGTTACTCCACAGCCGATGCCCCTCACCAGTGCAGATGGGATACCCCCCGCAAAGGAATCACCCTGAGTCAAGTCACAGGCCAGGGCAGATGCTTTGACAATGCAACCCTAGCTAGGCGGAAAGGCAACGTCTGCACCAAAGTAGTCAAGCCCGACAGGAAAAACAATAAGTGGGTAGTCCCATCCGCATCTGGGATGTGGGTTTGCCAGCGATCTGGAGTGAGTCCCTGTGTGTTCCTTGCCAAATTCAATGACTCTAACGACTTTTGTGTCCAAGTTCTGATTGTTCCTAGGGTCCTGTACCACTCAGATGAAGAAGTATACCACCTTTTTGAGGAACCCAGCCAGCTCCACAAAAGAGAAATAATAACAGGTATAACTATCGCAATGCTGCTCGGCCTAGGAGCAGCCGGAACGGCCACAGGTGTCTCAGCCCTAGCGACCCAACACCAAGGACTGTCCCAGCTGCAAATAACCATCGATGAGGACCTGCAAAGGATCGAGAAATCCATTTCCTTTCTAGAGAAGTCAGTCTCCTCACTCTCAGAAGTGGTCTTGCAGAACCAGCGAGACACGGACCACACGGGAGTCGTTAGAGACTCCATGGTGGAACTCCGAAACAGACTGGCTCAGAGACAGAAAGACAGGGAAGCCCAACAGGGTTGGTTCAAGTCCTGGTTCAATCAATCACCATGGCTAACCACCCTAATAGGTCCATTGGCAATGCTGCTTTTAGCTGTTACTTTCAGACCATGCCTGCTGAACAAGCTAGTCTCATTCGTTCAGACCCGCCTAGAACGGGCCAACATCCTGTTCATAGACTGGCAACAAATGCTGTGAATTCAACCAGGGAACACTGCCAGTCATAAGATTTTCTAAACTTGCCTGGCAAAAACTTACTCAGGTTTACCAAACCCCTTTCCCTTGTCGAATTACAACCTTATACCTCATTTAGTGCCTATGTATATGACTACCGCATTCATTTGTGAAAAAGGGGGGGGGAGATGTGGTAGATAGGGACAGGCGATCAGAAGATCACGCGATGTGACGGAAAGCGGCAGGATTCCTTTTCTCCTAATCCCCTGAGATAAGAGATCACCCTAGGAATGTAACTAGGAATGTAGCCCCCCTAACGATAGTAATGCTGGTAACTTTCCACTCCTTACTAACCATAGATAGTACTACAGACCCCCTCTGACGTAGAGAAGCCCCTTAGACTATAAAACCCCACGAGATGAGACAATAAAGGCCTTTGACCATCTACCACATTGGTATCTGCATGCTCTTTGGCCCGAGCAACCCTGGTGAGTTTGGGTCGCTGTGCTCCTCCTTGAAACCAGGTCGCTTTGCCTTATATCAGAAGGCAACAGAAAAGACACAAGTTGAGCAATCTGAGTCCCTGCCGGAATAGTGACGTGGGGTGGGCGTAGAAACCGTAGCACAAATTTGACCCGAAAAGCCAAAGTCAATGACACCTGAGTGCACAAAGATTCCTTGGTGGGTGGCACTAGGTCTTCCCACAAGCAGTGTGCTTAGTCCTTGTCCCAAAGGTCCGAACACATCCAAAGGAACCTTATATTCATGACAGGATTCTAGGATGAATGTGGTTGCGATATGTACACCCACCCCAGTGGGGCCGTGGGTGCTGCTCCTGAGCTGGCTGAGCAGGCCTGTGCCGGTGCTGTGCCTTGAGGAATCACTTGTGTCAGAGTGCAGTTCCCCTGGCCATTGGCATGATATTTAGACTTACATTGGGTTGCAAAATTACCTGCCTTTAGGCGCCTAGAACAGAAGAAACTGCTATTTGGTTCTGCCTATTTGTGTGTTCCTTGCTTTTTCTTGCTCTTATTTTTGCCTTTTTTCTGTTGCTCGCCCCCTGAGGATTTCTGGCCTGGATGTAAAGCAACCGCCAGAGCAGACACTTTGTGGTCTACAGTACCTAGTTTGGAATATATTTGGACCATGTCTATTAATGTCGGGTCACCTGGAAGAGCATCTATGATCTTCCAGCAATCACAGTTTGCGTTGTCCCGAGCTAACTGCTTGCATAAAACCTGCCTCAAGATATCATCCTCAACCTGCTTCTCCAGGGCTGCTGAAAGTTTCTCAACAAATGGTAGAAAAGGTTATTTTGTTCCTGGAGTTACTGTCGCATATCGTGGCTTGGGAGTGGCCGTTTCTATAGTTCTAAGCAGTGCTATAAATCCTACCCTTTGCTCAAGAACAGCAGGGTCCCAGGTAGCCTGAAGATCAGGATTGGAAAAGACCTGTTCTCCCATGAGAACATCCACTTCCACGTAAAACCTAGGATCTCCCTGAGGAAATCGCCTGTTCTCTGTTGCAACCCATTCAGCGACCTGCCTCCAATTGTCCTGAAAAACCCTAAATTGCACAGGCTGGAACAATGCTTGAGCTATGTGTTTAATATCAAATGGAGCAAGTAGGTCTGTGTTTAGCACTCTGAGAACTTGCATAACTTGTGTAGATCCAAGGCCATATTTTGCTACCTTATCTTGCAAATCTTGGACCACCTGCCAGGCAATCACATCGTGACTGTCAGCTTGTCCTTTATTTGGAACAGCTTTATACATGGGAAAAGCTTTAATTTCTCTTTGTGGTGGAACATTGTCTTCCTGAACCACCTGTGTCCCCTCCACAGATGCTGGATTAACTGTTTGACTGTTATCTGTGACCCCTTCCTTCAGATCTGGTGTGGTGGCAGCGTCACAGCATGGCATTCCCACCCTTTCGAACAGGTCCCAATCTCCAGTCTCTAAAACTCGCATCTTAACTGCTTCCCAAAAGTAGCGAGGGTTCGTGGGATGCATGGTCACCCGACAGGGAGGCAAAGTCCAGAGATTACTCAGGGACAATGGCGCCGCCTGTCAGTGCCGGCGTTCTGCCACCGGGGCACGCCCCCGTTGAGGGGCAGGCTGTTGGCAGTCATGGCATCCTGGGATGCGGAGAAGAGCCTGCGGGCAGCAGGGGGTGGTGGGTTGGTTAGAGGCTCCGAAGTCGAGGAACCAACTGCAGACTACAAAGCCGGGGGGCTGGTTACAAGCCCTGCTGTGGGGGGGCCGGCCGCCGGCTGTGCCGCGGCCGGGGGCCCTGCCGCAGCCGGCGGTGGGGCAGCGTGTGGCACGGCAGCGGGCGGCGGCATGGCTGCCACCGCCGCAGGGGCTATAGGCGCTGCTGCCACAGGCACAGGCTGCAATGGTAAAGCTGCAGAAGTCAACCAAGTCAGCCGCCGCACAGGGAGTATGAGGAGGCAGTTGTTCCGCAGCTAACGGTGGGCGGGTGAAAGGGACCACAGCCCATGTTGTGTGATTTACCAATGACAGAGACGCTGCTGGTGCGGCGGCCACTGTCCATGTCATCTGCGCAGGCGCCATGGAAGAGAGGGGGAGAACCGGCGGGGGATGTGACATCAGCTGGAACAAATGCTCGCTGGCCGGAGCTGAAGATGGCGGAGGGTGTGGCCAGTACATCTGCGCAGGCTCCATAGTTGATGACAAGGACGCTGACAGAGCGATTAGTTCCACCCTCACCCACGGTGTGGGGGGTAATCAGAGTCGGAAGTAGCAGCTCCTGCCGGCCGTGAAAGAGTCGGTCCCTAGCCGGGGCTGACAGGTGGCGCCAAGCGGCTTGTGGAGCAGCGCAAGGCAGTCCCGCTGGGCGGGGCGAGGCTGGCTGAAACACAGACATGTCCGCTGCCTCCCGCGAAATGGAGGCGGGCATGACCTGTGGCTGGAGCGGGGCCAGCTGTCGCAGCGGCTCGCCAGCCACTCTTTGCAGGGCAGGGAAAACCCGATCTGCTGGCCGCGGCGGAGACAGTCCCGGTGCCCCCAGTGGTGGTGGAGGGGCCAAAAGTGGCACAGACGGGGAGGGGCCGTCCCCCGGGCGCGGCTGAAACACGGCTGTTGCGCTCGGCTGTGCTAGTTTTGTAGGAGGAGGATATGTCGGCCTCACAGAATTATAGGTGTGGAAAACGCCAATCACTTGTTTTTAAAACTTTAAAAGTTTAATAGTAATAAAATAGTTATAAAAATAGTAATACCATTAACGTAATAATAATTTGGACAATTTGAATTAGGACAATATGAGGCAATAGAAACAAAGAGTTATGGACGTCCGGGTACCTTTTTCTGGGCAGCACGAGCCCGAAAAAGGACCCCCGTTAACAAAGGATTAACCCTTAAAAACAGTAGCCTGTTGCATATTTATACACTTCATACATTATGCATAAATTCCATTCAAATACAGCATTCTGTCTGGTCATCATCAACTTCTTCCTCTGAATCCTAACAGTGCCTTCGAGGTGGGAAGAAGTTAGTTTCTTCTGATAAGAGGGCAATAAATTCTTTTTCTCTGAAATATTTAGGTGTCCTGTAGCTGCTATCTTGCTGCAAGTCTTTTCTTTTAAAAAAATATCCTACATAGCACAGTTTCTATTTTAACATTTTTTATAACCTAAAACTATATTTAACACACTACTTAAGAGAATTAATACAGCATTACTTTCTAACACAACACATATAATATTCATTTTAATATTTGTTAAAAGCCACTCATGAAATATGCATTTTTCACAGTAGGGATGAGGATATTTCAGCCGAACATATTCTCTAGGTGAGAGATAGGTTCTACGGGGGGCCCCCACGTCCCCTGCAGGTCCATGCAGAGCCAGGGAAAAGGCAGCAGCCACCCGGCCTGCCCATCCTCCCCCTGGGGTCCTCCCCATTTCCGATTCACTTCCCCTCAGAGTCTGGCCTCACAAGGCTAGGGACAGGATTCCCCATACAGGTATAAGTCGAGGCATGATGGAATCCCCACTAGCAACTTCTTCCGAGAGCCAGTAGCCCAATGTGTCCCACATTTGAGGATTAAAAGCGGTGCCTATATCTACTGGAAAATCATGAGATTTGGCCCAGGAAACCAGAGTGCAGAGCAAATAATCTGACACAGAGATTCCAATAAAAGTAATCATGTACCTCCACACAGAAACAGTTGCATATTCTTCCATAGAGAGGTGACTCCCCATCGTGAAAACACTGGCCCCCAACCTACAGCAAGACTATCTTGGGGTACCAACTGTCTGTCTGCTTTGCTAGGGAACTCATTCCTGCCCGAGCTTTTAAGGTATCAGGGCAAAATTGTGATCCCAGTCCTTTCCAGGAGGACGTGGGGAAAGGTTCTTGTTACCTCTCTGGGGGAACAGAGGGTGTCCAAACACGGGCAGGCCCCCCGGGCGCCGTGGTGTCCCAGCGGAGTCCCGGGAGGGGTCAGAGGCATCTCTCTGTCCGTCCTGTGATCCACAAAGGATTGACCGATGTAACACACGGCGTGGTCACCAGATGTCACTGTTAAGTAAGAAATGACACAGACTCACCAGAAGGCCGATTAGCACAGCGCACCATTTACTTCGGACTGCTCCTTTTTGTACACTGTTCTGCTACAAGTAGACTCGATTGGTCATTTAGTTAATACATTTCACCTGATTGGCTAATTACCAAGATGCCCTTTTTATTAACAATCTTTGAGAAAAACAAGAAAACACATAATAGGAAAAACAACACCTGCAGGTTGTTTAAAATAATAAGCTATCATTGTTTATCTTCAACTCCCTAAAGTCTCCCAGGCCAATTCTGGGAAAACTTATCTAACTTTCTCGCTCTCTGACCAGGCTGTCACATCCACAGTTCCTCTGGCTCTGGTCCAGGGGTTTCCCAGATGCCTTGCATCCCTTTGTGGTTGCCAAAAACTGATGCCTTGTGAAGGCTGACCTAGAACAGAGACTAGACAAAGCTAAAGAATAAAGTAGGTATTTCTTAAGAGGTCTCAATAGATCCACCTTGGGCATCACAACCCAAAATGGCCACAAAAAATAGACAATCAGTCACAGGGTCTCACACTTTTATACATTTTGGTCCATTAGCATATTGGAGCTAATTCTCCAATTACAGCTTTAGCCCATGAAGTCCCATCCTTGTTTTATCTCTTCAGTCCACTGTTGTTTATGCTCTTGGGCCTAAGGTCTGGATCGGCTGTCCTTGGGTCCCCAGCTAGAGAAGGAATTGTTTTATCTACCTATTCTATGAAGAGAGCTTGCTATTCCCTAATATGAAGCCTAGACTTACACACTAAAGCAGAATATAATCTGAAAAATATAAAGGCTAAACCCGAGGCATCATGATTTCTTTTTGTGATAGATGCTCCTGTAATGATTCTAAATTGTAAGCTATCCTTTCAAGCAGAAATTACTGATACATTTTTTCAAAGTACCCTTTTCTGAAAGAACAGCTCCCACCTTGCTACTTCCCTGATATGGAAAAGGTTACCACTGGAATGAAAAACCTAACCCACTCATCCTAAAGCAACTTCTGACTTAGGGCTTGTTACCTCTTGAAACCACTTAGAGAGTTAATGTTAATATAATTGTAATGTCCCAAGCCTAGATTTATATACCTTCTGTGAAGGAAAATTAGCAAATTTAAGTATTGTCAAGTCATTTTTTGCTTTTGTTAAAAACTAACTTTATGTTTTCACTGAATGAGTGCTCATTAGAGAAATTCAAGGTTAGCTGTGTGATTATAGTGTATTTCTGGAATGAGATAGCATTAATACATAGAGTTTTTATGAAGAAATTTGGTTGTAAGATAATTATTTAATGTTACTTATACACATTCCTTTAGTTATATTAATAAAAATTTGCTTACAGGTATTTTAGGGAAACCCTCTCAGTCAAGGCTTAAGGCTCTGGCCAAGCCCTAGCCCTGGCTGACTGGGGATTATACCATCAGACCCAGGTGTTTCTGCTCTGAAAGTGTAATCAAGTAATTTTTACTTGCTAATTTGATCTTACAAAAGCTGGATCCCCTTTTTTTGAAGTAAACTTGGAAACCCATTCCGGAAAAAGTTCTCCAACTCCTTATTGCAAAATGGGGCTCCCCAGCGATGGCAGACCCTGGGTGATGGTGAAGCATTTAGTCAGTTATAAGTATTACCTTGTTGATTTTTGTTCAGTAGTGCTTGTTGTTTCATTAGATGTATTGTTTTACTGTTCATAATAAGAAAAGTGTATGTTATGCTAAACACCCTTGTGAATTTAACAGGTTAAACTATGTTCATGTTATAGTTGTTAAGGCTGAAAACAGAGGTGGGTACTGATAACCTGTTCAGCTACCACAGCAAACAGAGCTTATTTGCCTTGATGTAAACATATCTAAATGGTACTATACAGTAGAATGGGAATCAAGGACTGGAAAAATTATCAGCCTGATTGCTCAGTGATGTGCTCTTTCTGCATTTTCTGTTTTTGTGTCTAAAAGCAGACATGCAAACAAAAAGTTAAATTCAGGATACCTACAAATATGCATTTTGATTGACTAGTGCTCACCAGGTCAAGGCCTGCACGAACATTGAAGCCCTTTAAATGACTTTGTCTGACCCATCATTCACTGATGTTTATGATATTTTTGTTCATATTCACAGTGATCCTTTAAAAAACTATTGTACTCCAGCCTGACAGCAAACATTCATCCTGGGTATAAGCTTAAGGCTTCTTAAAGGATTGTCCAAAGATACCGTAATCCACTGAATTTTTATCAGTGAGGCTGACTAACAAATTTTTACTCTGAAGTCACATGTATTAATCTCAGCATCTCAAACTATTTACAAAGTTGTAGGCTGATATCACCAACTCACCTGGGCCAGGCTGTGCTGCTGAACATGCATGAAACAGCTGCCTTGAAACTTATCTGTGAGAAGTGTCTCCTTGCTTGCAACACTAATTTTTAAGGTAATTGCCTTAATTGTCAAAGAACTAAAACATCAGTAGGGTTCTGATCTGTGAACTATTTTCTCTTTGATTGCAACAGACAGCATTAACTATTTCCTCTCTTTGGTAGGCTGACTGTCCATCCACAATACTCAGATTTCTCCTCCTACCACCACAAGTGAGAAACAAGTGATTCCACAGAATTAGCAGTGAGTATCTCAGCCTCAGCAAGTTCAGACCAGCAAGATATTTAGGAAAAACTGTCAATGCAAATGTCAGATAAATTGACTGGCAAAGTTTAGTGTGCAGCTCCTCAAACTAAGTTAGAGGAGGTTCACTGAGAACCATTAAACTACAGTAATTCTGGTTAAGTTTGTACATATACCAATGGTCTGTGATACCTTGGGTTTTGGCTTTCTATTTTTTTTCTTTTTTTTTTGATTCTGTGGGTCTGAGTTTCATATAAGGGGATAGTAAAGTGTGAGTTTTCATGTATGGGGACAGTAAGCTCTCTTCATAGAGTAGGTAGACACAACAATTCCTTCTACCCAAGGACAGCCAATCTGGACCTCAGGCCCAAGAGTATAAACAACATGGACTGAAGACAGAAAAAAGAAGAAGGATGGGACTTCATGGGCTGGAGCTGTAATTGGACAATTAGGTCCAATATGCTAATGGACCAAAACTTATAAAAATGTGAGATCTTGAGACCAAGCCCTCTTTTTGCTACCATCTTGGAGCCATCCGGGCAGAACCAAAACCGTGGCTCTGGTACTGCCAGGGTGTGGCCTTTGAAGGCCCTTCAATAAATATCCTTTTATTCCCCTTAACTCTGTCTAGCCTCTGTTCCAGCTGTTTAAAGCAGCAGTTTCTGGTACCCCAGATGGGACTGTGAGGTGTAGCAGCCACAGGGCCTGCAAGGCCTCCCTGGCACTCAGTTGCCTAAGATAAGAAATGCCTAGTCATGATGACCGGACCAAAAGAAGCCCCTCTTCTGCCTTTGGACCCTTTCTTATCTCTCTGTAAGATGATAGGTCATTTTCACCTCGACCCTTACTATTGGACTGTTTCAGAAAACCCCTATACCCTATATAAACACCCACTTCTGCCCATTTCTGCAGAAGAGCCATCATTGTGACCTTTCACAGAAGCTGCCAATAAAGACACCTCTGTGGAACCGCATACAGCACTTCTCCTTTCTTTCTCTCTGCGTCTGTCGAATGCACTTAGCAAGCAAAGAGCTGAAATCACTATTGAGCTGAATTCACCAAAGAGCTGATCTCACTTAAGAGCTGAGCTGCTTGCTAAGATTGTCTGCAGCTGGGACCCTGCCTGAGGGACCCAGACAGGTTGTGCTTAGCTGAACTTTGCTCTCTGGACACCTACGGCAGCCAGGGTCGGAGCGACCCAGAAAACCCCTGCCATAATAAATAGTGAGGCATCTGGAAAAGCCCTGGACCCAGCATTCCAGGGGAGGTCCAGCTGAGGTCCAGATTTATCAGAGCCAAAACCCTTGGAATGGAGGCACATGAGTGACCGAATAAAGGGATCTTCTGTTTAGCATCTGGGTTAGGTGCTAAGAGGTATTGGTAAATTTTAATTTTGTTCAGGGAACCCTAGGGTTCTGTGTGGAGCTGTTGTGCTCATTACCCTTGGGTAAGAAGGGATGCCCTCTGAAAAGCAGAGGTTTAAATTGTAGTAGGCTTAGCCTGAAGCCAAAGGGTAGTGCAGCTGAGTAGCTTCTGTGCTGTGGCTCTGAAGGTTTTGAATTCTAATCCCGATTATGGTTTTGTTTGTTTATGCCTCTTTGCTTTTTATTTTTGGGCATCAGAATGGGCTGTGTATCCTCTTGTGAGTATGATAACAGTACTATTCCAAGAGATACCCCACTGGGGTTATTATTAAAGAACTGGGCAAATTTAACTGAAGAAGAGTCTATGCTTTTAAAATCTAAACTTATTAGACTCTCAGAGGAAATGTGGCCAACGTATGAACTAGATAATGGAGAAATATGGCCTAAATTCGGAAGTTTGGACTGAAAATTATTATCAAACCTAATGTCCTGCACACGCAGGGGCAGATATTTTGAAGAGTTGCAGTATGCCCAGCTTTTTATGGTGGTAGCATGTGAGCAAAGCCTAGATGAGAAGAAGGAACATATATTGGTCTTACAGGGTAAAAAGAAAGAGCTGACCATCAGTAGCGAATATGAAAACTCAAAGAGGCAGAGATAGACCTGCTTGCACCAGCCATGAGGGCGGGGTGGGGGGACATCCCAGCTGCGTTGGCGGCGGGTGCGGGTTCAGGCAGGGCCGCAGATCTTCCCCCGCCACCACCTCCGTCACCGCCACAAAGAGGGGCTGGGGGAGGTGAGGCTCGGGCGGGGCCTCAGCAGACCTTGGCAGTCGCCGCCCCTGCCACTACCTCCTTAAAAGCTCCACTCCCCACCCCCCCCGCCACACCCCCTCACCCCCCCCCCCCCGAGAGAAGAGGTGGGGGGGAGCAGGGCCTTTTACAAAGAGGGCAGAGAGGGAATATCCCATAGAGGGAGTGGTGCCTCCTCAGTTCTCAAGCCTGTGACTTAGCATAGCGACCCTGAAGGCAAAGGAGCTGCCTCACACCACATCATCAAAGATCATCAAGACACAGGCCAGGAGCTGCGTTGGAGTAGGTCCTGTGTGAAGCTTTTTAGGAGTGGAATTAGCCGAGATAGACTACTGGCTAAAACAGAGTAAGACAGCTCTTGCTCAAACAGCTCTGAGGAGGAAGGGAAGGATGATGAAATGGATGAGATCATTGCTGCCCTAAACAGGAGAAGGAAGGGGGAAATAGTGAGAAAAGCCATCAGAGAACATAGCCCAGTTGCTCATCATACTAGATCAAAAAGTGAAAAAGAAAGAAAACCAATTTTGCAAGCCCCATTATGATAAGCAGTTGGAAATCAGGGGCCAATATATGTGAAGGTTCCGTATTCCCTTATTGAGTTAGTGCAGTGGAAAGCTACTGTGGGGAAATATAAAGAAAATCCAGATAAAGTTGCCCAATTGGTAGAAAGAGCAATTGACTCACAAAGTCCTGACTGGGCTGATCTGAATTCTATGTTAGACACATTACTTGATCCCACTGAGAGACGAATGGTCAATAAAGCCATCACAATGTCAGTAGAGGGGAGCATAGCCAGTGGACTGCTTCAAGGAGCTGTCACTCAGATATTCCCCCTTGAGAATCCTGGGTGGGATCCAAATATACCCAAGCATATGGCAAGGTTAAAACGATACCAAAGTCTTGTGGCATATGGGTTGAAACATGGTGTCCCTAAAGCTGTAAATTGGTCAAAGATTTACGAAGTGAGGCAAAATTATGATGAATCACCCACTGATTTTTTAAACAGGCTAAGAGAAGCTGCCATCAAATATACAGATCTAGACCCTGAATCAAATGATGGTAAAGCACATTTGGTTTTGTTCTTTATGGGTCAGGCCTAAAATGATATAAGAAGAAAGCTGCAAAAGATAGAAGGAGTCTGAGATCTAGATAAACTGCTGGAGGTTGCCTGGAAAGTGTTTCGAGATAGGTGCCCAACTGAAAGAGTTAAGTCCCAACCCAGTAAGAAGGCAACTGAGGAAAAGTCATCCATGAAAGCACCCCCTATGGAGAAGGACCAGTGTGCATACTGCAAGAAGTGAGGACATTGGAAGAACGACTGTCCAGTGTTGAAAGAAAAATCACCAGTCCCCCAACTACCAGTAGTACAAACCTCAAGCAGCTCAGGCTCTGAGTGATGTGGACCGAAGGCTACCTCCCCAGCAGAGCCCTCGGTTATAAATAATCTGGGAAAAGATGACACTGAGTTTCTGGTAGACACTGGAGCAGCATATTTGGTGTTAAATACTTTAGAAGGGAAAGTGAGTCACAATACTGTACATGTTGTTGGAGCAACCGGGGAAAGTGAAACATGGCCTTTCTTTCAACCTTTAAAGCTTAAACTGGGGAAGCACTGGGTAACTCATCAGTTCCTCTATATGCCTAACTCCCCTAAACCATTGCTGGGGAGGGATTTGCTAGAAAAATTGGAAGCATAAATTAAATTCAAAAAAGGGAAGGGTGTACGAGTTGTAATTCCTGAATCTAAATTTGTCCAAGTTGCTGCCCTTTTTACACAGGAAAAATGTGGCGAAATCCCCACTGAAGTTGAAAATTCGGTCAATCCAATAGTGTAGGCCAGTAATATCCTAGGAAGATCTAAACAAGCAGAACCAGTGAGTATTACACTCAAACCAGGAGCCACAGTGGTAAGGCAAAAACAATAACCTTTGAAATTAGAGAACCGTAAGGGATTAGTGTCTATAGTTGAAAAATTCCTATTACATGGTTTATTAGTGCATTGTGAATCTAAATTCAACACCCCCATTTTAGCTGTTAAAAAAGCAGATGGCAAGAGTTATCGATTAGTACAGGGCTTGAGAGCAATTAAGAAAATTACAGAGGATATACACCCAGTAATAGCCAATCCCTACACCCTTTTGACCACTGACAGACGAATCAGGGTGGTTTACTGTTGTAGACCTAAAGGATGCCTTTTTCTGCATTCCTGTGCACAAAACCAGCCAAGAGCTTTTTGCTTTTGAGTGGGAAAATCCCAAGATAGGAAGAAAGAGTTAACTTACATGGGCAGTTTTACCACAAGGATTCAAAAACAGCCCGACAATATTTGGAAACCAGCTGGCAAAGGAATTAGAGGATTGGAAAAGACAGGAGACAGAAGGAGTTGTTCTTCAGTATGTGAATGACATCTTGATTGCAGCCAGAACCAGAGATGACTGTATACGACTCACCGTAAACTTTTTGGGACTGAGTGGGTACAGAGTTTCTAGAAACAAAGCACAGATTGCTAAGGAAGCAGTGGTTTACTTGGGGCTTGAGATCTTCCGTGGACACGGACAGCTCAGCAAAGAATGGAAAGAAGCCATCTGCTGTCTTCCAGAGCCCCACACTGTGAGAGAGATGCAAGCTTTCCTGGGAATGGTAGGTTGGTGCCATTTATGGATAGCAAATTATGGACTGCTGGTAAAACCCCCATATGGAGCTTTAAAAGCAGCTGAAAAAGGAATTATCATATGGGCTGAAAACATCAGAGATCAGAGCAGCTTTTAAGCAGCTGAAATGCTCTCTGATGTCAGCTCCAGCACTGGGACTGCCAGACTCAACTAAACCTTTTGAACTTTTCACACACAAGAGACTGAATGTTGCTTTGGGGGTACTAGCACAGCACCTCGGGAACCAACAAAGGGCTGTGGCATATTTTTCTAAACAGCTAGACAATGTTGCCCAAGGCTGGCCAGGGTGCCTCAAGGCTGTGGCAGCCACTGTCATCTTGATCCAGGAGGCCCGAAAACTCACCCTGGGGCAACACACCTTGTAGTGTATGTACCCCATGCAGTAGCAGCTGTGCTGGAACAAAAGGGGGAATATTGGCTGTCCAGCGACCGGATGCTTAAATATCAGTCACTATTATTAGAACAGGATGATGTTACCCTGAAAATAACTTCTGTTGTTAACCCTGCCATGTTTTTGTCCTCCACCTTAGCTGACAATGTGCCTGAACATGATTGTTTGCAGACAATCGAAGAGGTCTATTCTAGCCGACCAGACCTGAAAGATGTGCCTCTGGAAAATCCAGATTGGAAGCTTTTTACAGATGGAAGCAGTTTCATGAAAAATGGCAAAAGGATGACTTGCTATGCAGTAACCAGGCAGGATAAGGTGATCAAGGCAAAGGCCCTGCCAGCAGATGTGTCATCACAGAAAGCTGAACTGATTGAACTGATGAGAGCCCTAATCCTGAGTGAAGGAAAGAAGGCAAATATACGGACTGACTCTAAATATGCATTTAGTGTTCTCCACGCCCATGGAGCCATCTGGAAGGAGAGAGGACTTCTGAACGCTCAAAGTAATCAAATCAAACATGCTGAACAAATACTTGCCCTCTTAGAGAGCATTAAAAAACCCGCAGAAGTAGCTATCATGCATTATGGAGGTCACCAAAAAGGGGAAACCACTCCAGAATTGGGAAATCGCTTTGTTGATTAAGCTGCAAAATGGATTGCAGAAAAAGTGATTCTCGCAGTAATTCCACAAAAAGAGGTTTATTTGTCAGAGTTCACCCCAAGATATGACCAAGCAGACTCCAAACCAATTAAGTTTCCTAAGGCTGAGATCACAGAGAGTGGATGGGCTGTCACACCAGCATATCAGGTTGTAGTCTCCCCCCCATCCTTCAGGAGCTAGCCCAGAGGGAACATGAGAATACACATTTTAGGGTTGAAAATCTTCTAAAACACCTAAAAAAGGTAGCAATAGGAAAGGAAATGACGAACATTGTACAATCAGTATTGAGCAAATGTGAAATCTGCTGTAAAAACAACTCTGACACAAGGAAAAGAGTTGTGTTTGGAGTAACAAAAGCAGGGGATCTTCCCGGAGATTACTGGCGAATAGATTTTGCAGAGTTACCATGCAAAGAGGGATACCAATACATGTATTGGTATTAGTTGACACCTTCTGTGGATGGCCGGAGGCTTACCCCTGTCACACCAACACAGCTGAGGAAGTGGTGAAAGTTTTGCTTAATCATATAATTCCAAGGTTCGGGGTTCCTTTGGGGATGTCATCAGATAGGGGACCACACTTGGTTGCAACAGTTGATAAAGAAGTTAGCTGGATTTTTGGTATTTCTTGGGATCTGCATACACCTTATAGACCCTAAGCGAGTGGTAAAGTTGAATGATCCCTGTGTGCCCAAAGATCAGTCAACGGGGTAAACGTCCAGCCTGGCTGGGCAAGGAGATTTTGGAGGAACTTAAGAATAAAAAGAGGATGTATCAGCATTGGAAGAAGGGTCAGGTCTCTAAGGAAGTATTCAAGAAGGCTGCTAGAGCATGCAGAAAAAAAATTAGGGAGGCCAAAGCTCAGTTTGAACTTAGAATGTCAACTTCTGTAAAGGATAATAAAAAATGTTTTTACAAATACATTAATGGTTTATTGGACAAAGGAGGGAACTTAGTATCTGAAGATGAGGAAAAGGCAGAAGTGCTTAATGCCTATTTTGCCTCAGGTTTTAGTGGGAAGATGACTCGCTGTGAAGGTCCGCCCGAAATGAATGGGTGACGAATGATTTTTGGGTGCAAAAATAACCAACACAAGGCACAGGGGTTTTGCAGTAACAAATCAACAAGGTGCAATTTTATTGATTATAACCACAGCTAAATATGCATTTGGTTAAGGGATCCGGGGAAGAGAAGGGTAAGACAAGGAAAAAAGGGAGGAAAGGAGGTCAGGGAATGGGGTATAGCTACCAAAACGTGATGTCTTCGGGGTCCCGCCGCCAAAACTCGCTGGTACACGTCTTGGGGAGTACTCAAAGGACAGTCGGACCGAACCCCAATATATATACTGTTCTTGGTTGGGGGAAGGGTGGCTGAAATTAGGTTTCCATGGAGGGGAGAAGTCCATTGTTTTCATGGCCGAATGCTCACAGGTACGTTAGGTTTTTCCCCCTCCCTGAGTTGGGAGGGAGTACAGTCCCAGTCTCTGGAAGGAGGTTGCCAGGGGGGTGCCATGGGGGTGCCATGGGGGTGCCAATAGGGTGCCAGAGGGGTTCTTGGTTCTTTGATGAGGGGATTTGCATTTCTGTTGGTCCGTCACGGTGGTTGAAGACAGGCAAGAGGGGTCTTCTCATGGAGCGGGGGGGAGCCACCCCAGAGCTCAGTCCAGCCAGGTCAGGAGTTTGGAAGAAAGTCCAGTTCAATTGTGCAGAAAAGGGCAGCATGCCCCCTTCGAGTACAGCATGGCGTGTTCTGAAAGCATCGCTTGTGAGCACACTAGATAAGCAGGAGACTTTCTTTCCCAACCGGCTCAGCAGTTTTAACCCTTCGGTAGTCTTTTCTCATGACAATTGTGAGGCAAAAAATGAAGGATTTTCGGATGGACTTCTGTGGGATCTCAGCACCTCAGGACGGAGGTGCAGAGTGGCCGAGACCACCCTTGGGGGGCTCGGGAGTCCTGGAATGTTGCCAGAAGTGTCTGGTGGCTGGAATTTGATCCTACACAGGAGACGACACCTGTATGAGGATGGGAGGATTTCACTGGGTGAATGGTGAAGGGATAAGTTAATTAGAGTGTAAGACACAGGGTTTAGGATTTCTGTACAAGGGGGTCTAAAGAAGTAAGATGGAGGAATTGGGGCGTGTCCTGTTCTTCTTCTTCTTCTTCCTGGCCTCCATCTTCTGTGGTGATGTTGGCACTTTGGGATTGGTTATTACTAGAAGTGCACCGGTTAATAAGGGTAGAAGGTATTGGGGAAAAATTATAAATACTGTATACGTAACTTCGAGTATAAAGATAAGTGACCGCCCCAGGGGCTCTCAGTGTGCCCATGGCTGACATGCTGTGCAGACCTCTGTTGGGCCGAAAGAGAATCTTTTAGATAAACAATTAATAAACACCGAGACCGAGAAAAGATCTGAAGTCTCTTCTCGTCCTTTGAAGCGCGAGCTCTTCAAGGCCATCCCTGGGCCTTTCCAGGCCACCTAAACAGCCGAGAAACTGACAGACTTCTACACGACCCCGTGACTCACGATTGTCTTGAGGAATCTTCATCAGCAGAGCTCTAGAGTGTCTTCGAAACTCGTTGCACGTCGGTAGCATAACCCCAGAAAAGCAGGGATGACAGGGGAGAGGGGATAAGAGGGGAAGAGAAGAAAAAGAAAGAGGGAAAAAGGGAACCAACAAACATAAACATAATTAATATTGATCATCATAACAATTTCACACGTGGTTATTTGTTATAACAATTTCAAAAATTATGATTAATTTTAACAATTTCAAAAAATATTAATCAATTAAAGCAATATAATTTGTTTAACAATTTCAAAATGATTAAAACAAATCACAAATGATCAAAAACAACAGACAAATCATAATATAATCATCGTCTTTTAAAATTATTTTCTAAAAATTAAAGTAACTTTCTGTAAATCATACTTGATATTTAAGAAGTTTTTCTAAAGCACATATGCTTGATTCATAACTGTTTCATATCAAGTGTTTTGGGGACATCTATTGTATTGAGTACATCAGCTAAGCGGTGTGCATTGACTACAGTTGACAGTCTCTTAAGCTTTTTCATCATTCTCCAATTCAAAATGAATACGGCTGCTGACAAGATAAAGCCAAGCGTAACTAGGATCAAAAGAACAACAATTGGATGGCACACATTGTTCAGAACACCTGTGGCAGTAGGTGACCACCCAAAAAGAGTATCCCACAACCTATGCTCAGCATCCTGCTTTACCCTCTCCATAACCCGGTGTATTTGTCTCACGTTGTGATGAACAGTCACCAGGGTCTTCTGTCCGCTCTCCTTGATTTTCTCCAGGATGTCAATCAGGTCTTGATGGAGCAATAGTTGTCCCACGAGGGTGAGGTTCATTCCGATAGGAGTGGGCATCAGCTCCTGGATCAGCGTGTAGTTGGATTGCAGTAGGTGGTGAGAAGTGACTGGAGCTTCATAAGAGAAATCGCATCCTACTATCTTAGTAAAGTTACAAGCACAAAAGTTTGAATGATTCTTTGTATCTACCACAACATCTTCTACAAAGACAGAATCACATGTCATTCTAAAGCATGCACAGCCATTGCCTATGTATATAAGAACTGTCTGGGTATCCTCATGTGGACGAATCTCAAAATGACAGATGTTCTGCTCTGTGTCCAAACAGATATCCTGAGCTACAATTGCATTGTTTTCACAGATAAACCCTTGCTGTTCTCGGACAATACAAGTTTCCAGATTAACAGTTTGCCATTTGTCATCGACCTGATGGGCCCATCCCCTATGTTCAGTAGGATAGAGAACAGCCCTGTCATGGTTTAATCCTAATGCAATAACAGGGAAGACCAAATGTACAGAGGCATTGCGTATGGTTAAGACAAAAGCAGTGGCTGTGTTTGAGATGGGATCATAGGTAAAGTTCACCAGGTTCCACCAGGATTGGAATTCTCTTTCAAATTCAGTGGCACTGTCCCAGATTATTTTCTGAATTTCTGTGGGGAAGGTGCCTTCCTCGCCCTCTCTTATAATTGCAGCAGAGACAGATTGCATCCACAATTGTGCCTGGATACAGCTGAGGGCTAAGGAAACATTGTTCTGTGTAGCACTAAGTGCATCAATTACCAATTTGTGATCATCCACATTCACTCTTTCCCAATTTGGCAAAATGTTTGACAGCAGCCACTGGTGTGTCCCTAAGGCTGACAGAGATGACCTCAGTGGTTGCTGCAATCCGGTCAGATCCCTAGTTGTAGCAGCCAATTTGTTCATTAGTACTTCAGAGTCAATGCTATTCAGAATTCCCAATCCTGTACCCACAACACCGGTCACATCCCTTGGTGTTCTCTTAAAGGAGCTTCGTTTCTGAAGCCAAGTGGTCCAGCCTTCAAAAGAGGTTTGCAGGAATGGAGAACAGGCTGGTTCAATATCTGAAACATTGTTCTGCATTAGCAATTTTACCTGTTTGAGAGACCATGCCGGATTGAACAATATTTGTTGTTGGCCAGTTTTCCTGATCACATAAGTTCCAATCTCGAAAATTATCGGGATGAGTGTGACCGGGGGTATGGGTGAAGTGGTAACAGTGGCGACAGTGGGAACAGTGGTTTCAACATTAATTACAAATTTAAAAGAAAGGCCTTGAGTATCCTTGGCCCAGAGACAAATTACTTCTGTAGTGCCGGTTAATGTGAAACTGTACCAGCAATCCCGTACGCTTGGGTGCGTGCAGATTTGCTGCTGTTCGTTTTCCCGATCTGTGGAGACACTGATTGACCTCGCTTTGCTGTAATTAGACCCATTAACCATTCGGCACCCAACACTAATTTTTTCACCCACTATTCCTTGAACCTGCCAGGTTTTGCATCTTTCCCATTCTTGTCTGGTGTACAACATATCCTCATGTGTAACTACTGTTAGCAAGTTCAGACCCGTGACATTTCCCATAGATCCGGTGGATTGCAGGAAGGCATGAGACCAGGGCCACTCGAAAGAGTTCCCTGCTGCTCCTGCCATTCGGGATGTGAAGTTAGAAAAAAAGGCTCGCACTTAGGGTCTGAGAGAGTGTAATTACAGCACTCGGTGTGGGTTTTGGTACAGTGTTTATCTAAATGTGTAAACCAAGCCTCTTAGTCCTAATGGACTAGCTGTGTCATTCTCCCAGCGACATGTCACGTAAGTGGGTTTGGCCAAAGTAAAACTGTACCAGCAATCAAGTGATTCATCATTACAATCTTTTGTAATTGCAACATTGGTGGTTTTGGTACTAGAAACATAACTACCAACATGTTCCTGGCGGCAACACAGAGTAAGGGGACTTTCTATTTTGGAACACCCCCATTTCTTTGTGGGACACAGTTTTGCTGAGGGGATGTTCAGATAATTCTTTCCGTCTGCTTCCATAAAATTTCCAGCAATTATGATGGAGGTGGCCTTTTCATGGAGGGTTCCTTCCACTTTTCTGCATGTTACCACAATTGACTCACCAACCGTTCCCATCAGGGTTCTCATCAACTCATTCTGATCCCACCTCCACTCATTCGCGCGGTACACCTTGGAGTCATGCTGCACTAGGGTTGCCAGACTCGGGTAACGGCCCTTGGGATAAGTTCCAAGGGCACTAGTGTGCTGAACAATGGCTTCAGGCCACAGCTGCTCACCAGGGGGTTGTCCATGAAATTGCGGTAAAATGCAGAAAAGTATTAGCAAGGTTATCATGTTTTCAGACGACTCTCATGTCCCTCGGGGTTCACCTGTAAAAGCAAGAACAACAAAAAAATCCTGCCACTAAGAGGCAGAAAGGAGTTTAAAATGAGGGGATTATCCAGCGTGTGTGTATGCGGTGCTCTTTTCCAAGAGCGTCAGAGGCTACCCATGCATATTTATTCAGAGGGGTTTTCAGCACAAGTGGTACCTCGCCCACCGTGGGGAGGTCCACTAAGACAGGTTGTCCAGGGTAATGTGATGGGTTGTTTGCATCGTCGGGACCTTCCAGTGAAGGGATGATGCTTGGAGGTGTGGGGTAAAAAGCGGTGACTTTGGGGCAGCCATTCACTCCCCACCTGCTATTTACCCCTTTAACAGCCTCCCACAGTCGACAGTCCCAGCTTGCTTTCTGGGGCTTAAGGAACTGCTTTAAAAGGCCATTTGTCCTTTCCACGATCCCGTTAGCCTGAGGGTAGTAAGGAGTGTGAAAGGTCCACTTTATGCCTTCGGCTTTGGCCCAATCCTGAACCACCTTGGCAGTAAAGTGAGACCCGTTGTCAGACTTAATTTCTTGCGGCTTTGGAAAAGTTCCAAACCACCCCTGCAAAGCTTTAACTGTATTTTCACCTGTGGCCCTTTTAAAAGCATCAGCTTGTACTAACCCAGATACAATTTCCACTCCTACTAACACAAAATGTTTACCTCCTGATTTCTTAAAAGGACCAATATAATCTATCTGCCACGCATCCCACAAGCCTTTACCTTTCCTCAAATGCAGAGGGTCATGCTCTAAAGGATGCCTTTCCAGTCGCTTGCGGCACTGTTCGCAGGCCGATATGCATGTTTTACACATTTCCCTGGTGACTGGCCAGCCGCGGGCGTGTGCTTCCTGGTACAGATCTTTGGCACCTGTGTGCTGCCTTTTTACATGTAACCATTCTAACAGTTGATTCCAATCCTCTGAAATAGTTTCTTTTTTCAGGGGGCTAAGCCTTGCTAGTTCATCAACTTTGTTGTTCCATTCACCTGCTTGATTCCCATCTGTTTGATGAGAAGCTACCCAACCAACCAGAAAGTTTCCTTTACTGGCGATTTATAGGATTTCTTTCCACTTATCTTTCTGCCACACTGGGATTCTGTTAACTTCCCAGCCATTCTGTTGCCAGAAAGGGAGCCACTCAGTGCAGCCTTTGTATACCGCATATGAATCAGTGTAGATGTAAACAGGAGAAGTGTTTTGTGCCTCACGCTGGAAAACACTCCAGAGGGCTATGAGTTCTCCTACCTGAGCGCTGCCCTCCCCTTCTGTGATAATCTTTTCACCAGATGAAATATGTAAGGCAGCCGCCTTATATTTCCAAATTTTTCCTTCCCGCTTTGAGGAAGCATCTGTAAACCAACAGTTTGCTGCTATTTCAGGTGAGAATGGTGGTGCTATTTTTATTACAGAAGCAGGTTTGTCTTGGCTACTATCCAGGCTCTCAGTGTCTTGTATTGCCAAGAATTTTGCAGCACCTTCGGTGACAGAAAAGCTATTGCAGTAATACTCTATTTGAGCATACCATTTCCTGACTGACGACTTTTGGGCTATGCCGTCAGGTGGAGGGGTCCCATTTGTGACAGCTTTAATTACCTTGAAGTGACCTCTCAATATGATAGCTTGTTGCCGTGTGATTTTTTCTACTTCAATGAGAGCTAAGCTCACAACAAACAATCCTTTTTCCCAGGTAGTGTATCTTTTTTCAGCATCTTTAAAACCACGGGAAAAGAAGCTGACAGGTCTTGTTGGACCCTCAGGACCTCGCTGCCAGATGTGTATTGATAGCCCTGAGGAGGCAAACCCCCATTCCACTTGAAAAGGATCTTTAGGATGAATGGGCCCCAATGCCTGATGGGCAGTGGCTTCAAAAATCAATAACTGCAGTGCTTCCTCCTGAGAGGGAGTCCAATCCCATTTGATTCCTTTTCTCAGTAAATTGTAAAGGGGCCTAGCAATGATTGAGAAATCTGGGATGTGTTTCCTCCAGAATACTAACAGTCCTAAGGCTTGCTGGAGGTCTTTTTTGTTTTCAGGCATTTTCATCTGCTCTAGAGAAGTTAGAGTGTCAGGTGGGATGCATGTACTGCCAGATCGCCACCAAATTCCCAGGAATTTTACTTCCTGAGAGGGCTTTTGAATTTTCTCTGAGGGGATCTTTAAATCAAGGCTCTCCAGATGAGAGATTATATTCTGCTGGAGATCCCTCACCTCTTTAATTTCCTCTCCTCCTACCAAAATGTCATCAATGTATTGGTACACAGCTACTGTGTCAGGTTTAGGTATTTTTTCTAATTCTTTTGCTAAAGCATGATGTGCTAGTGTTGGAGAGCGTTTGTATCCCTGAGGGAGTCTGGTGAATGTGTACTGTTGTCCCTCCCATGTGAATGCAAAGCGATCCATGTCTTCTGGCTGTATAGGTATCATAAAGAACATGTCTTTAACATCTATGGTTGCCATGATTGTGTGAGCCTTTTCTTGTATTGATGTTATCAGTTCAGCTAAATTTGGCACTGCTGCAGTCAGAGGGTCAGTGTTGGCATTCAGCCTACGGTAATCAACCGTAAGCCTCCACTTCCCGTTGGGTTTTCGGACTGGCCACACAGGTGAATTGTATGGGGAGTGTGTGTTAATAATTATTCCTTGATCACGCAATTCCTGAATAACTGGTTTGATGCCTTCTCTAGCTCCAGAAGGCAAGGGATACTGTTTCACATTGATTGTTTTACTGTAAGGCAGTGTGGGTGCGGTCTGAAGCAGTCTAATGTTAAGTTGTGTAGTGCCAAAAGACCACAGGAAACCCTCGGTGTCTTCCCACTGCCTTCCTGAGAGGACATCCATTCCTAGCAGATTATTTGGTATGTCCCCAATTACCATTTTGACAATCAATTGATTTTCTTCTCCAGGGAGTGTTACTTTGACTAAAGCAACATTCATGGGTTCTATGGTTCCTAAAGCATTAAGAACGCAGCATTGCCTTTTTGTTGGAACAACTCCACACTTCTGGGCATCTCTATGTGTTAGTGCAGAGATCTGGGCTCCCGTATCAACAATGTAGGTTATCAGAACTTTTTTGGGACCCGTTATTGCTGTAATTAACATGTCTCCTGATTTATTTTTTGTGAGCCTTCGTAAGTAAACCCAATCTCCACCCCTTCACTCACCTGTAAGCGGTGGAGATATTAGTTTCCCGAAAGCTCTGTTGGTGAAGATTCACTGTTTGTGTTTTGGGGCACGGGCGGGTGGGCAGTTATGTTGCTTAGATTCTGTGAAAGAAGTTGCGAAAGAGTTACTTCCGGCTTACTGCTGGTGCTTTTCAGGAGACACGCAGCCAGGGTTTCACTGTCCAAGTTCTGTGAAAGAAGCTGAGAAAGAGTTAATTTTGGCTCACTGGCTGTGTTCTGTGGGAGAGGCTGAGATGCAGCCTCACTGCCCAGGTTCCGAGGGAGAAACTGGGGAAGGGTTACCTTTGGCTCATTGCCTGTGTTCTGTGTGAAAGACTGTAATGTATTGTGTGTACTGAACTGTGTATTGGTAGGAGTGTTTGTTAATTTCTGGTGAGGGAGGGGGATCGGGGCACTAGGCTGGGTATTTGTTCTTTTAAAATTCCAGTTAGTTATGATTTTCTGCAATTTTTCAAGTGGTAAACCATCCATTATGTCCCGGGGAACCCCTTTCTTTATCCCCAGCATCCACCAGCGTTGTCTGTTGGAAATCTGTTTTCTTGGTTCTATGTTTTCAGTGTTAGGGGTTCCCATAAACCGGACACCTTTTGTTTTTTCAGATTTTTCTTACAAGGTTTTTACAGGTCCATACTGTCTACAATAGTTTATTAAATCAACTGCTACCTCACCCCATGTCCAAGTATTGTGGTTACTATTAGATGTGTCAGATGGTGTTGTGGAGGTTTGTGTTGGTGTGTAGGGTGAAGGTGCAGTGTCAGTGGACTCAGACTGATCAGTGGAGTTGTTAAGAAGTCTTTCTAATCTATCTATTGGGCTTACAGCCATAACTGTTTTCTGAATAGTGATTGCAGTTGATTTCAATGTTTCTGGAAGCCCACGAATTAAAGGGGTCATAATTTCAGGCTTCACAGGCAATTGCATTGGGGACTCAAAACCAGGAATTAATTTTTTCTCATGAATCATTTGCAAACATGCAGCTTTTTGTACACTTTCTAGGATTTGGTCAAGGGTAGTGGCAATTGCTAAGGGATCACCCTTTTCCAGGGGATTTATTCCCCCGGCCCAATAGGCTGCACGTTGTGTTAGCGACCAGGCATCACGCTTATCTCCTGTTGTTAGGAAAACACCATGTCCCCAGTAACCACTGGCTTCTTGTTCAGTTAACTTAATCTGGTCTCCGCCAGTGAGGGACACACGGAACACATATTCTGTTTCTGATTCGTGGGGGAGGCGACCGAATTCCTTTTTCAATTTAGCTAATTCGGTAGCGCTGAATGGTGTTTGTTTGGTTGTTATGTGAGGATCCATGTCTTCATCATTAATGTAATTATATTCAGTTTTAATAAAAGGTCTCAAATGAGGACAACAATTTTCCCCACAATTTTTAGCTGTTTCAGATTCTTTTTGTTTTGCTGCTTCGAGTTCTTTGTAAGGATAAATCTTTTTAATGCAAGGTGTTACTTTTTCTTCCTCCTCTGTAGAGGAGTTGATTTTGTGTATGGCTTTGGTGTGTTCTTCCCTAAGAGCAGCTCGCAGCGTGTAAATTTCATTTCTGTCCTCATTTAACTGTTTTTGCAAAATTTCAACCAAATTTTGAAGGGAATCTATAATTACCATTTCCTCAGTTCTCCGTTTACAGCGGTTTTCTATGGCTGCAGTAAGACATGCTCCAAGAACTGAGCAAAGAATGTTTTTATTTTTACCCATTTTGAATTTTGATTCATGTTGCAGAGAACATATTCTATCAATGACATTTTCCAAATTAAACCAATTGTTCTCTGCCCAAGTTTCTCTGCCAGATGACGGTTTGGCATGGTATTTAGCAAGCAACGTGTAAAAGTCAGCTTTTGCTTTAGGATTGAGATTTTCACTCATTTTGTGTGAAGGGACTAGGACTATACCAGGGAGCTGATTTGCAAACTCAAGTTACACAATCATACAGACTTTTGTTCCACTCTGTCTCCCTAGATAGCTGAAGAAACCAAATCTGTCTGGAAGGCACTGTTTTAATTGCTTCAGATTGTCCCTTCCTTTCCAGACAGTCCAGACACACACACTCACACACACACAAATGTTTTCTCTGTGAGGGGACCAGAAACCTAGAACAGGGAAAAGCCACTCAGCCTTCGCTGCGCCACCCCTCGCTCCCTGTGTAGGTGAAGGGACAATATCTGTCTAAAAGGCACTGCCTAATTACTTCAAGTCTGCCCCTTCCCTTTTAGACAGTCCAGGTACACAAAATACAGCAGTAAAAAACAGTAACAGGTTCAAATTCAGCTCAGAAACAACAGTAACAGGTTCAGATTCAATTCAAATACAACAACAACAACAACAACAGTATCAATATCAGTATCGATATCAGTAACAGCATCAATATCAGGATCAGGAGAAGTATCAGTGTCAGTGTCCGTGCCGGTAAAATCAGTAACAGAAGTGACAGTAACAATTTTCCCTGCTTTTGCACCGAAAAATCTTTTGTGTCAATTCCAGAGCCTGTGTGCTCAATCGAGCGTGAGATTTGGCTTTGGCGTGTGTAGTCTGCGAGAGGTTTCAAACTACACAAAACCTGCAAAATCTCGCTGGCAGCTGGAATCCTGTCCGTGACGCCAATTATGTGAAGGTCCGCCCGAAATGAACGGGTGACGAATGATTTTTGGGTGCAAAAATAACCAACACAAGGCACAGGGGTTTTGCAGTAACAAATCAACAAGGTGCAATTTTATTGATTATAACCACAGCTAAATATGCATTTGGTTAAGGGATCCGGGAAAGAGAAGGGTAAGACAAGGAAAAAAGGGAGGAAAGGAAGTCAGGGAATTGGGTATAGCTACCAAAACGTGATGTCTTCGGGGTCCCGCCACCGAAACTCGCTGGTACACGTCTTGGGGAGTACTCAAAGGACAGTCGGACCGAACCCCAATATATATACTGTTCTTGGTTGGGGGAAGGGTGGCTGAAATTAGGTTTCCATGGAGGGGAGAAGTCCATTGTTTTCATGGCCGAATGCTCACAGGTACGTTAGGTTTTTCCCCCTCCCTGAGTTGGGAGGGAGTACAGTCCCAGTCTCTGGAAGGAGGTTGCCAGGGGGGTGCCATGGGGGTGCCATGGGGGTGCCAATAGGGTGCCAGAGGGGTTCTTGGTTCTTTGATGAGGGGATTTGCATCTCTGTTGGTCCGTCACGGTGGTTGAAGACAGGCAAGAGGGGTCTTCTCATGGAGCGGGGGGGAGCCACCCCAGAGCTCAGTCCAGCCAGGTCAGGAGTTTGGAAGAAAGTCCAGTTCAATTGTGCAGAAAAGGGCAGCATGCCCCCTTCGAGTACAGCATGGCGTGTTCTGCAAGCATCGCTTGTGAGCACACTAGATAAGCAGGAGACTTTCTTTCCCAACCGGCTCAGCAGTTTTAACCCTTCGGTAGTCTTTTCTCATGACAATTGTGAGGCAAAAAATGAAGGATTTTCGGATGGACTTCTACACTCGCCCTCAAGACACCTGCCCACCTGGACTGGTTGATGGTGACAGGGAGCAGTATGGTTCCCCCATTATCCAAGAGGAGGCAGTCATAGAACTACTGAAATGCTTGGATATTCATAAATCTATGGGACCAGACGGGATCCACCCCAGGGTAATGAGAGAGCTGGCAAACGAGCTTGCAAAGCCACTCTCCATCATTTACCAACAGTCCTGGGTCACTGGTGAGGTTCCGGATGACTGGAAGCTGGCCAATGTGATACCCATTCACAAAAAAGGTACAAAGGAAGATCCTGGTAATTATAGACCAGTCAGCCTGACCTCAGTACCTGGCAAAATAATGGAACAGTTTATATTAAGCGCCATCACGCAAAATTTACAAGATGGCCAGGGTATCAGACCCAGCCAGCACAGATTTAGGAGGGGTAGGTCATGTTTGACCAACCTGGTCACCTTTTATGACCAGGTAACCCACCTAGTGGATGCAGGGAAGGCTGTAGATGTTGTTTATTTGGATTTCAGCAAGGCCTTTGACACTGTCTCCCATAGCATACTCCTAGACAAACTGGCAGGCCGTGGCTTGGACAGGAGCACTCTTTGCTGGGTTCAGAACTGGCTGGATGGCCGGGCCCAGAGAGTGGTGGTGAATGGTGCTGCATCCAGCTGGCGACCAGTCACCAGTGGTGTCCCTCAGGGGTCTGTGCTGGGGCCAGTTCTGTTTAATATTTTTTTTGATGACATGGATGAGGGTTTAGAGTCCTTTATTAGCAAATTTGCAGATGACACTAAGCTGGGAACGTGTGTTGATCTGTTAGAGGGACAGAGGGCTTTGCAGAGGGACTTGGAACAGTTGGATGGATGGGCAGAATCTAATGGGATGAAGTTCAATAAGTCCAAGTGCCGAGTCCTGCACTTTGGCCACAATAACCCCCTGCAACAATATAAGCTAGGAATGGTGTGGCTGGACAGTGTTCAGGTGGAAAGGGACCTGGGGGTGCTGGTTGACAGTTGGCTGAACATGAGCCAGCAGTGTGCCCAGGTGGCCAAGAAGGCCAATGGCATCCTGGCCAGTATCAGGAAAGGTGTGGCCAACAGGAGCAGGGAGGTCATTCTTCCCCTGTACTCAGCACTGGTGAGGCCTCACCTGGAGTATTGCGTCCAGTTCTGGGCCCCTCACTTTAGGAGGGATGTTGAGATGCTTGAGAGTGTCCAAAGGAGAGCAACGAGGCTGGTGAGGGGCTTGGAACACAAGCCATATGAAGAACGACTGAGGGAGCTGGGGTTGTTCAGCCTGGAGAAAAGGAGACTCAGAGGTGACCTTATCACTCTCTTCAACTTCCTGAAGGGTGGCTGTGGTGAGCTGGGGGTCGGTCTCTTTCTCTGGGCAACAACAGACAGAACAAGAGGACACAGTCTCAAGCTGCACCAAGGGAGAGACAGGCTAGAATTAAGGAGGAAGTATTTTACAGAAAGAGTGGTCAAATACTGGAATCATCTACCAAGGGAGGTGGTAGAGTCACCATCCCTCGAAGAGTTTAAAAAAAGACTGGATGTGGCACTTGGTGCCATGATCTAGTTGAGGTGTTAGAACATGGGTTGGACTCGATGATCTTAAAGGTCTCTTCCAACCTAGAATTTCTGTGATTCTGTGATTCTGTGAATGTATGAATGGAACTCTCAAAACACAAATTAGTAAAATTCGTTACGAAACATTCATGATGGGTTCATGCCTTGCCTATACCTTTACTGAGAATCCACATATAACCAAGGTAAAGGGATAATATCAATCCCTATGAAATACTGTATGGCAGACCATGTCAGATTCCGCATGTTCCAGGTGAAATTTACATGAAGGGGAAACTTGATTTGCAGAAATATCTAATGGCTGTCGGTTCCACTTTGCAGAAGCTCCAAAATTACATCATGCTATCCAGACCCATAGGACTGGACACACCTGCACATCCATTCCAACCTGGAGACTGGGTCTATATTAAGTGGTGGGACAGTGATCCTCTAGAAGCCAAGTGGAGAGGACCATTCCAAGTTCTACTGACCGCCCTCACCGCAGTCAAAGTTGCTGGCAAAGGACCCTGGATTCACTACTCCAGAGGTCAGGTTTCCTCAGAAGGCTAAGCTAAGAATAGAAAAGAAAAGAATGATAACAAAGGCAGCTGGCTCCGACAGAGAGCGAGAGCCAGCTCTGCCGTGACTGGTCACTAAATCAAAACATCCACAGGAGACCAATCACGGATCCACTTGTTGCATTCCACAGCAGCAGATAACCATTGTTTACATTTTGTTTCTGAGGCCTCAGCTCCTCAGAAGGGAAAAATCCTAAAGAAAAGGATTTTCACAAAAAGATGTCTGCAACACTGCTAGGATAGGATAGGGTAGTTTACTATATCAAAGCAGTCAAATTAAAATAATTGTATTAAAGATAGCAAAAATAAATAATTATTACAGCAGAGATTGATGTAGCTCACCCAGACCAATGACTGTGGACAAAATCTCATTTGCTAAGACATTAAGGGGTGTCCCCACCCAAAGGAGGAACCTCCATGCAGTCCAGAAGAACCTACCCTATGAAAGAGGACTGGACTTTTAAGGTGTAAAGGATTGGCTGACAGTCATATGTGTCTGGGTCAGTTTAGCAGGTTATATGCCAAATCTTTGCCTCACTATCAGGATGTTAATTTTGGGGTTTATGAGCCAGACTGGATTTAGCATAATTCAACACCAAAACCAGCATGATACCTGCTCTCAATCCACCACTGAGAGCCTTGTTAATAGGGCATTGTCTGAGTTACTTGACCATGTTCCAAGGCAGAACATCCTGCTACAGCTGGCAAACTGAGAGGTCTCTGAAGGAACAAATCAGGGAATTCTAGAATATCTCAAATTGGTTAAAAAGCAGTTTCCCCTTGTGAACCCATGTTGATTGTGCCTGATGTTTACCTTGTCCTTCTTGGTTCTTTCACTAGCACCCAGTATCACAGGATCATAGACTCTCTCAACTTGGGAAGGGACTCATAAAGATCGTTGAGTCCCTGCTGCTTCCAGGACAACCTGAAATGAAATCATATGACTAAGAGCCTTATCTGTGCACTGCTTGAGTCTTGGCAGGCTTGATGCCCAACCACTTTCTCTGGGGAGCCTGTTCCACTTCCTGACCAGCCACTGGGTGAAGAACCTTTTCTTAATGTCCATTCTGAACTTCCCCTGGCCCCATCTCACTCCATTTTTTTGTGTCCTGTCGCTGATGGCCATAGGAGACCAGCACACCCCATGGACTGCCCCCTCTGACTGCAGTGGGGTCACCCCTTGTCCTTCCCTTCAAGCAGAGCAAAACCAAGTGACCTCAGCTGCACATCCTAAGTTTTGCCCTTGAGGCATTTCACCATCTTCCTTACTTTCCTCTGGACGCATGCTAATACTTTTATGTCTTTCTTTTCTTGTGTCACTCAGAACTTCCCCCAGGAGTGGAGGTGGGTCTGCCTCAGAGCAGAGCAGAGAAGGGCAATCTCCTACCTGGCCTGGCCAGCAATGCTGGGCCTGATCCTCCCAGGACACGGTGGCCTTTTGGTCTGCCAGGACACACTGGTGACATATTGCCATGAGCCCAATGCCCCAGATCTCTGTGCAGGGCAGGTCTCCAGAACCTCACCTGGAAGGGACCTCAGCAGGTCTGTAGGCCAAGGAAAACCACTGTCAGTGGAGGAAGGAGAAATGAGGGTTGGACTGTTTGTGTTAGTGGAAAATATAGGCCTACATAGACTCACAGGGAGTGTGGATCCCTCCAGGAGCTGATGTTGGGTTCTCAATCTATCCAGGAGCTGTCCCTGGCATCCCCTCTCCCTTCCAGTTCCCTCTGCACAGACAAACACACACACAAATGGCTCTCTCCAGCACCACTGAGGCTGGCAGGCAACTTCCACTGTCTCTGTGTTTCCTCCTCATGTTTGGTTTTTGTCAGGAGCTCCTTTCCCATCCATACCAGACTCCTACAGTGTTTTTTGCCTTCCTGTGTGACAAGGTGAGGTATTCTGGAGCTTGAAGACAAGATTTTTGAGTGCGAAATAGTTTTTTCCTCTTCTCTGCAGGACAATATCCCATGGAATTCTTCTTAGCAGGTCACCAAGCAGGCTGAAGGCTATTCTTCTGAAGTCCTGCTCTCTGCCTTTTTCCATTCTCTCAGAACCCTCACCTTTGCTTCCTCACCCCTGACTGTTACAGTCCTGACCTTGTTTCTAAGTGTGATGTCCTGCAAGACACCCTCTGTCAGTGGCTTCTCAGTCACCCTCATCAGAAAAACTCTTAATAAGCTCCAAAAACCTCCTGGCTGGCTTGCTGTGTTACCCCTTCATCGGATACTGAGATAGTTCAGGCCTCCCATGAGGACTAGCACCGGGAAACATGAGGTTTCTTTAAGTTGTCAGAGAAGGCCGCAGCGACTTCTTCCTGCTCAGGAAGTTTACAGCGCATGTCTCCCACCAGCCCTCCTATTGTCCTGCTCTTTCCTGTGGACTGCCCCACTACCCATTCCCAGCAGTGCCCACACATTCCTGCTGCTCTCTCACACAAAGGGAACTTCACCCCCAGGTCCAAAATTAAGACATTCCCATTACCTGCCTCACAGGACTCCTCAGTTTCTCCAAGAGCGTTTAGGTCACAGTGTCAATCCCATAGCTAACTGTGAGAAATGAGGCCCACTCCTCAGTTAAAATTTAAAGAAAATTTAAAAAGAGACAATAGGGGACAAAGTCAATAAAGCAAAAGGAACAGCACTGGTTGCTTAGCCACTGCCAGAGGCACACCAGTCAACACAACAACACCCCTTATATACCCTGGGTATTGCATCAGCCAAATACATATTCATAAATTGTCCTACATATTCAAACATTTTAACATAGTTCCTCCTCTGTCCCGCCTTTTTGGAGCATGTGCAGTTGTCCTAGTCCTGGTCATTTGTTACTTTTCGATACATTTAACAGGTTTCGATTCCTTCATTGGTTAAATGTTAACATTACAACTCTTCACCAACATTGCTATCACAACACAACATTCACATTAAAAGAACTCCAAACTTTAGCAAAACTTCTCTTACAAAAATCAACATTATAAAACACATAGTATTCATTCTAACAATTTCAAAAGCCAACAGTGTAATATATTTATCATACCAACTCACAGGCTCTTGGGGCTCTCCAAAATCTGATCCAGGCCTATGGTCTCTAAACTAACTAGATCTCAGACCTCTTTTTATATACTCTGGCTGCTTGGTTTGGTATTTGCTGGTGGTTGCACCCACTGACAGACACACCACCCACTCTTTGTCTCCCAACCACAGCAGGAAGATGAAAGCACAGACCCCAGCAACCACCTTTCCAAAAGTACATTTTCTTATGGGTAGCCCTGACCTTGATGTGCTGCTTGAAAAACACCTCTGGATATGAGGTGATCTGGACCTCAGCCTCTCTCCCGCAGTGCTGTGGGGACCTCCTTAAGGAAGCTGAGACCTGCCCCTGGCAGGGAGCAGAATTCCTGCCCTAGCACACAGAGCCCTGAAGCACAGGGGTCCTGCTCTGTGGGACAGTCCTGGGCACCCCTGGCTGCACCCTGCGAAAAACAGAGTTCAAGATAAAGAATTTTTGTAAAGTTTATTAAGGGATAAAATAAGAGACAACAAATCCAGCTCTGGGGTGCTCCTGGCGGACAGCCAAAGAACATGCAGGTATTTACAGACAGTGTTATCTTTATATTGTTCCATCTCCTGCATATTCAGGTGTTTCATACATTATTCAAACATTCTTGTGAACTTTCTGATGTTTTGGGAACTCCTTTGTTTGGCTTCTTCACACTCTGGCTTATCTGCATGACATCATGTGTGTCAGGTCAACATATTTTATTTCTTCTTGTGTCTCCATCCTGCTGTTTCACATCCTCTGATAAGGATTTAGTATGTCCTCCTTAACTTAACCATGGTAATCCCTAATTGTCCTGCGGTGCTCTGGTTTGTGTCACGGTTATCTTATCACTTGGAGGATTCAGTCAATGGAAAAGGGGAGCAACACAATTATTTTACGTCACTGTTTGTGTGAAAAACAGGGTTCACTCCTTAGAATTTTTAAAAGTTTAATAATAGGATAAAAGAAGGACGATATATCCAGTGCTGGGGTGCTTTTGGCGAATGGCCAAAGAGCACCAAAATAACTTAAAATCATGTTCTCTATATAGGGTTACATTGTTTGATGTTGCAGGGTAAATGAGCCTTAATTGGTCTTATCCTAGGCAAGCTATTACAGCTCCAGAGCTCAACCCCCAAGGGGACTGAGTGCCAGAGGCCAGCTCGCTCAGACCAAGGCCACGGGTAAGCCCCTAGCAAGCAGGGAATATTCAGCTCTTAGTGATTAGCCAGCTCTTATGATTTTAGCTTTGCTTGCTAGGTAGCTTTCCCTTGGCTTGAGGCTCCAGCAGACGGTAGAGAGAGGAGAAGGAGAAGACGCTGGATATTCCGCGAGTAAGGCTTTATTGGAGGGGTTCGTGAAGGGTCTCGGCACTTCTTCTTCCGAGTTAGTAGGGGTACAGTATGCTACTTTTATACCCTTGGCCCGGTTCCAATCTTGACCAATGGCAAAAGGTTAGAAGGACCATAAGTGACCAATAGTAGGGTTAACACAATATTGCCTTACATGGCTATAGGGATAGGTTATAGGGCAGATGTCCCTAGAGTCAGGAAGCTTCTTTGGTGTTGTGTCAGCATTTCTATTATTCAGATTTTCCACGGGGCTGTGGCTAAAGTTGAGGGTTTCACTACAGCAGGGGGTCTTCATGTTTAATTTTCCCATCCTGAATTAGCTGTATGACATCCTGAGATCAAGTCAATAAATTTTATTCCTTTCTGTGATTTCATCCCTGTTGTTTCACACTTTTCTCATAAGAGGATTTAGCTTGCTCTTCCTCAGTCTCTTTTGGTGCTCTGTCTTGTGTCACTGTTATCACTTGGAGAGGTCAGTCCACAAATGACTTTACATTGTTTCTTAGTTACACAAAAGCTTTTTGACATCTTATGTTTTTGCTAAGGTCTATAGTACAATATGTTCATCACACTACTATTTCTATAAGTGTGTCAGTGGTCACAGGGGTCTTATGTTGAAGGAAGAGACGAGGATTTGAATCCATATTTCAGAAGGCTTGATTTATTATTTTATTATATATATTACATTAAAACTATACTAAAAGAATAGAAGAAAAGGTTTCATCTCAGAAGGCTAGCTAAGCTAAGAATAGAAAGAATCCTCACAAAGGCAGCTGTCTCCGACTCTCTCCGAGACAGCTGTGCTATGATTGGCCATTAATTATAAACATCCAAGATGGGCCAATCAAAGATCCACCTGTTGCATTCCACAGCAGCAGATAGCCATTGTTTACATTTTGTCCCTGAGGCCTCTCAGCTTCTCAGGAGGAAAAAATCCAAAGGGAAGGATTTTACATGAAAAGATGTCTGCGACATATAAGCAATACATAGATATCATATTCATTACTCTACTATTTCTATGAGCAATACAGTACATATTTAACCTAAGGTATTATATTATATTATATTATATTATATTATATTATATTATATTATATTATATTATATTATATTATATTATATTATATTATATTATATTATATTATATTATATTATCAAGCAGCTAACAAAAGTTATAATTTGTTCCATATCTATTTATGATCAATAACAACATGCAAAAGCTAATACATAAATGCGAAAGCCAATATTATCTGGTCATTTTTTAAAATCTCTTCTCTTTGTTTTTCTTACTGTATTTGGCTTGAGCTACAACTTTTGAACTTCTGTGCTCTTGGTGCACTGATACCTTTCATAGATCTTAAATGCCTCATTTTCATAATCTTTTACTTTTCTCAATACCATAATTTTCTGCATTCGTCCTATGGTTCCCAACTTTGAATTGGTGGGCACTGTCATTATTTGCATATTTTGGACCACATAGGTAATGAATTGAATAAAGCATGGGATCAAACATGTAAGAAAAAATTAGACCCATTATTCCACATAACACTACAAATCCTGCCCTCTTCCGCCAGGATATTCCAAAAAAATCTTCTAACCATCCTTTATTCATTATAGATTCCCATTTTTGGAGTGGCACATGGACTATTTTTCAGTTGTTTCTGACTATATCCAAAACTGCATCCCCATCATTATCAATTTGTAGACAGCAATCAGATGTGTTAAACTATCAGCAAACCCCTTCTTCTTCTGCTAACAAATAGTCTAGCACTGACTATTTTTGATACACTGCATCTCTGGTTTGCCTTTGCTGTTTGACTACTAATTCCATGGCCCCAGCCGTTTCATTAGGTGTGATTTCTACAGCTGCTTGGAGTCTTATGATGTTGTTAGCATTCAAAAACACATAATCATGGGGGATTATATGCGGTGCTTTTTATTAAGAGCTCTGGGAATCGGGGTATATTCAACCCGAATCTGATTCCAACCATACATCCGAAATGATCATGTTTTATACTCTATCATTACATAACTTTCATGTTAATTATTAAACTTATATTGTTCTATTGTATACATAAATTTAGCCCCTCTCTGAATTTCCAACATAGTTTCTCACTATTCTACTTACGGTTATATAATAATTACATTTAATTACTAAACAATCATCACATCTAACAATTATATAATTTATCATACTGCTTACGCAGGTGCAGTTGATCTGGGAAAGCACAAAGCCTAACATTTTAGATTCTATCTTTAACTTTTTCCAGGGCTCCACTATCATTCTCCCCCCTTTGAAAGCATTTTCACTTCACTAAAGGTGTAAATGTTTTCACTTGATACAGTCCTTTATTCCTCAGTTCGTACTTGGTTCTTCAAATCCAGGGTTGATGTAAACGTTGTCGTGGATGCTGTTATGAACTGGAGAACCAGAAGATGGTGGGCGTGGATCTCGTGTTAGTGCCTTTATTATCCTCTGGTTCCAGGATGTTTTCTTCTGTATCTCTCCCTTTAAGATGCTGTAAACTAACCAAATTGCTAAGAATACAATTAGTAAGATTATCACACTCTCAATGATGGATTTAATCCATGAACTCACATTCCACCCTAATCCTTTAAAGATTTTTCCTAACCAGCTTGTAGCCAAATCCTTTTGCTCTTCTTGTGCTTCATGCTCTATTTGTTTCAACTGATTGATGTCATATTCTACATCTGCAGTTACATTTGGGATATGAACGCAGCAATGATCAGCTTGTCCCTTTAGGAATCCACATACTCCATGCTCTTTCAGGAGTAACATATCTAGGGCTAATCAATTTTGTAAAGTCATTTTTGTGGTGGCTTGTAATTGTATATTTAATTCTTTAAATCCTTCCTGGGTGACTCTTGCCAGTCTACCTACCTGACCTGTAAGTTTGTACAGCATCTCTCTGCTCTTATATTTTGCTATAGGACCAAGCAATGACTCTAGGGCCCATCCAAATTTCACTCCACTAGAGGGTTCTTGCCAAGTGTCATCTGGATTTTCATTGCCTAGAACTTCTCGTCTTGCTCTTATCTGCAGAAGTTCATGTTTTCCATTAAATGGGGACTTTTTCCAAATTGGACATAAGGTTGGGAGGCCTAAGGTAATCTCCTTTACTTTCCCGTCTACAGGCAGATGTGTTGTCCAGGTACCATCACTTGCTGCCCATACAAATTGTCCTGGACCTCAGATTGCAATCCTGGTACACCCTATAATTACTCTATAATTCACTCTGCCTTGTTTATGTTTGATCCCTCTGCAAGCACAACCAATTTGTAGGGCTGTTGCCAGGGGTGGTGTTGGAGAATCTTGCTCAGACATGGCTTAAAGAAAGAGGCCATGAAAATATACAGCTGATGGAAAAGTAAAAGGCAGCTGTAAAGCAGCAGTTCCCAAGCTTATTTCTGTAAATAACTAGGTTCTCAGGCACATTTTATAAACAGCAGGATTCTCAGACAGTCTTCTCATAACAGGTAAACATTCTGTCCTTGGGAACAGACATGGAGGTTGAGAACCCTTCATATCAGGGTGAGAACAAAAATCTTGGTTTCAATAAACAAACCACAGGTATTGAAAACAAAGGGAGGGGTTAGTGTTTGCTCGGTAGCCTATCGTGAGCTCAAGTTTTGCAATATGTATGATCTTAATTAACACGGTTATAAAAACGTGCCTTTTGGATCAATAAATCCAGAGCTCGATGCTGATCAACAAAGATGGGTCGTCTCCCTTTGCTTTCAACAGGGTGGCATCTGTTTTATCTCTTCATCATCTGAAGTGCAGTCGTAAGTTTTATTACATGCCCACCAACTTACTTTGTCTGCCCTCGTTCTGCTACTAGTGTCAGTGTTCATTATTGCTGGATCTGTTTCATTCTCGGGGCCTTCCCACTTAATACACCAAGGGGTGTTTGCCATATATTGGAATCTTTGAAGAATACTCACAGACCACGCACTGTCCCAAGGTTCTATCTGATCTTTCCTATCCTTGGCCTCACATTCCCATACCAGAGTGGTTTCTGTAAGTTGCCTCGATTCGGGTACCTGTTTACATGTAATTGTTTTGTTCTTTTGTATTTCAGGTAGTTTTGATGTTATGATTCCCCAATTTACAGGGTCTCCTGCTGCCTTTGGTATTGGCAGACAGGCAGTTATTCGACTGGTGTTTTGCATTTTGGCAAAATCTTTGACTAATCCAATCATTACATTCTCAGCCCGAACTGCATTAGAAACCTTTATCACCTGTGTTTCTGTTTGTACCTCTCTCCTCATTCTAGAATGAAGAGTGGTTAGTTGATCATTTTGCATTCCACATCCCAAAGATATTTATAACCATAACGTTAGCACAATTACTGATAGCATTCTGAAAACAATTTAACACGTCTTATCTGCAGCCTTTGTTCATTCTAGAGTTTATACAGTCTGTGATCCAGGATGGACTTTCTTCACTCGGGTATAGTGGATCCAGGGTTCCACGCCGGCTACTTTGACTGCTGTAAAGGTGGTCAGTAGTACCTGATGGGGTCCACTCCACTTTTCTTTCAGCGGTTCCTCGTTCCAGTTCTTGATGTACACCTCGTCTCCTGGATGTATGTTATGAACTGGGTTCTCGAGAGTCTATTCCACACGAGGATACTCCGGAGCCGAGCTAAAGTTTTCCCAAGAGACAGAACATAATTATATACTTCCTGCTTTCCTGTGACGTGTACATTAGGGTTAGGCTCAGGAGATTCATATGGTTTCCCATACAATATGTCATAAGGACTGACTGACATCCCACTCCTAGGCTTTATCCGAATCCTCAACAGTGCTATTGGCAAAGCCTGGGGCCACTGCAATTTGGCTTCTTGGCATATTTTACTGATTTACCTTTTTAGTGTCTGATTCATCCTCTCTACCTGTCCACTTGACTGGGGTCTCCACGGTGTGTGGAGGTCCCAAGTTATCCCCAGCAATCTACTTACCTCTCTTACTACTGTAGCTATGAAATGGGGTCCCCTATCTGATGATACCCCTAGGGGTACCCCGAATCTGGGAATAATCTCCTGTAGTAACCACTTAACTGTTTCCTTTGCTTGGTTCGTGCGACGGGGAAGGGCTTCTGGCCACCCAGAGAATGTGTCAACCCCCACTAACAGGTATTTGTATCCTCAAGTCCTTGGTAGCTCTACAAAATCTACCTGCCAATAGTCTCCTGGCTCTATTCCTATCCGAATTCTTCCTAGCTGTGCCTGTCGCCTGGCCACTGGGTTGTTTTTCAAGCAGATATCACATTTTGACATTACTGATTTTGCCATTGTTAACATCCGTACTGAAATTAAACTCTGCTTTAGCAATTTTACCAATGCCTCTGCTCCCCAGTGACATTCGTTATGTTTAATTTGTAGAACTTCTCTCATTATCAAGGGGGGTACCACTATTTGTCCTTGTGCAGTCACATACCATCCCTCTGAATTCTTTTGTGCATTTAGCAAACGTGCCAGTCTCTCATCTTCTACTGAATATTTTGGTTTTGGAGGCAAATTGAACTGGGATACATTAAGCTTCAAAGGTATCAATGCCATTGTTGTTTGTACCTCTCAAGTAACCTGTCGGGCTGCCCAGTCTGCCTTTCGATTTCCCTCACAGATTTTGGAGTTTCCTGATTGGTGTGCTTTGCAGTGTATGATTGCCACTTGTTCAGGTTTTTATACTGCCTTTATCAATTGCTGGACTGCATCCTGATGTTTAATGTGCGTACCCTGAGAAGATAACAGTCCTCTTTCCACAGTCCTCCGTGTACATGCACCACTCCAAAAGCATATTTTGAGTCAGTCCAGATATTTACCTTTTTCCCTTCACTTAATTCTAGTGCCCTGGTTAAAGCAACCAGTTCTGCCTTCTGGGCAGATGTATTTGGTGGTAATGCCTTTGCCTCCACTGCTGTATTGACTGTTGTTACCGCATATCCAGCGTATCTGGTTCCGTTTTCCACAAAGCTGCTCCCATCTGTAAACAGCTCCCACTCCGGCTGCTCTAGTGGGATGTCTTTGAGGTCTTCTCTTGCTGAATAGGTGTACTCTATTACTTCTACACAGTTGTGTTCTAATGGGCCTTCTTCAGTTGTGGTACCTAGGAACAAAGCTGGATTCAAAAGGTATTGAAGTGAAGGGAGACGACCATCCGATTGATGAGCATCGACTCCGATTTATTGATCAAATCAGTCACCTTTTATAACAGTGTTAATTAACTTCATGCATATTGCAAAATCCGAGCTCACGATAGGTAACAGAGAAAACTCTAACCCCTCCTTTTGTTTACAATACCCGTGGTTGTTTATTGAAACCAAAATTAGTGTTCTCACCGTGATATGAAAAGTTCTCAAAACCTTCATATCTGTTCCCAGAGCAGCCAAGGACTGTTATGAGAAGACTGTCTGAGAATCCTGCTGTTTATAAAAAAGGTGGCTGAGAACCTAATTATTTACAGAATCAAGCCTGGGAACTGCTCCTTACAGCTGCCTTTTACTTTTCCATCAGCTGTATACCTTCATGGCCTCTTTCTTTAAGCCATGTTTGAACCAGGCTCTCCACACTTCTCCCGTATCTTTCTTTTTGAGAAAGGCGGTTAGTTTGCCAAGTTTTCTCTATCATTCTACCAACCATATTTTGGATACAACTACAAAGACAAGGTAAAATAAGTAAAAGCACTAACAGTACACCTTATATCCCTATAGCATATATCACAAGGTTTCTTAACCATGGTCCCAATCCTAAACTTTTAAGCTACTCATCAATTCCCAATCCTTCTTCTTCTTTTAGATTGTGAAGCCCTTGCTGTAGCTCTTTTATCTTAGCATGAATATATACAGAATGATCAGATAAATTCATGCAGCACATCCCTTCAAACTCTTTACACCCATGGCCTTGTGCTAGAAGCAGAAAAACTATAGCAGCTCTATTTTGTAAAACAGCGTGATTAACACTTTGTACATCTGCAGTTAACATATCTAATATCTGTGACGTTTTATTTAATTCACCCTTAGCCCAACACCCTATTTGTTTTGCTAAGTTCATCGCTTTGTTCGCAGCGCCTCCTGGCAGGATAGTTGAAACCACCACTTGCTTCAGTTTACTCCAGAACCATGGATCTCCTATTTGACTACAGTCTAAGCTATGCAAGCTACGCCTCTGCCTGCTTGTATTATGACTTAGTTGCATTAATACAGATATATTGGGGTGGAATAATGATAACTTGCTTAAGTAACAAGGTCCACCCTGTGGCTGGGCTGGTATGCCATTCCAGGCTCTATCTCCGAGAATTAGAAATATCCCTGTTAGTAATTTCTTAGGTGTCATGATACTAGAGCCTTTACATTGGTTATAAAGTTGCTTGGACACCATGTCCAGACTTAGAGATGAATCCAGAGTAGCCCATGTCCATCTATGCTGATTCACCTGTTGAAGATTTAAGGAATCAAAGCTGAACCATCCGCCGTTGGAAGTGCTGGTCATACTAGCGTTTGCACTTCCGAAAAGATCTAACTCCTCAGGAGGGGAGTGCAAAGGAGTATTAAGTGATTGAATTAGTAAACATCGGTGGTAGCCGTCACTCTGACTGGCAGTATACCCTCTTTGTGAGGGCAATTTAATATTCATCATATTGCGCATGCATAAAGTGCGGTTATTAATAAGACTGCAAAATTCTTGAGGAGACAATACTGGAAAACACGTTTGAAATGGGTTAGTAACTCCTCCAAGGCTGAGACAAAGTGATGACTGGTTAATCTGTCTAGCAAGTGTTATCCATACATTATCTCTAGGCTGATTAAAGTGTGTTACCCTTAATTCTTCAGCCACCACTACACCAAGCAATATAACAAAAGCGAACCTCATTTTTCTGTTCTTACTTTTACCTTCTTTTTCTTATCAGTTTTTAACCTTACTGTTCCCGATACCTGAAGCCCGCACCTTTGTAATCTCCTAATGCAGTGATCTAATGCCTGATTAGGATCTCCTCTTATAGGCCCTACAACGGAATGTTGTGTTAAGGGTACCAGTTTTCTACACCTTGCAGAGGCTATATATGATGCACTTTGAGCTTTAACTCTTTTCAAAATACACTGTACCTCCCACCGATAGTAGGCCAAGATTTTCTGCTCGTGAGATTCATAAAGATCTAAAGCTGAGGCAGTGTTTAGCCCTGTCTGATTCCGTAGTGCCCACTCCCAATTATGTTCCCACATATGTCTATAGTTACAGGGGCTACAGCACAAATGCAAAAGCGACGACTGTTCCACCCAAAAGGTCCTATCACAACCCCCACAACACAGTGCAACCCAAGCAGCACAATTCGGGCTGTGGCATTCAAGGCAGTTCTCTTTTGCCCGTCCTCTTATGTGGAAAGATGATAATGATTCGACAATGTCAATCAGTTCCCTGGCCGTCCGGCAACGGCATGTTACGGCCCTGTCGATCGCTTTTGAGTGTCCCTTCAGTTGTAGCAGTAGTAGTCGCAGGATCAGGGGCAGCTTCTTCTCTAGACGGTCCTTGTCCTCTTCCGTGAGTTGGTCCACCAATCGCTGCATCAAGAACAGGTTTAGTCCACTTGGCAGGTACCCACAATGCTCCTGCAGGGGTGGAAATACAGAGATATCCCCTTCCCCAGAACAGGACCTTAGCAGGATCCTTCCATAACCCTGTCTTGGGATCTCGGTATTTTACCCATATTCCCTTTTTCTGCTCAACAATCTCTTGTGGCTTATAGTGCAGTTCTGCCGGGGGTTGCCCTACATCTCCAAATACACACAAGTGATTAATTACAAATAGACTTTTTAATAATCTTGCCTGGTGGTCAGTTACTTCCTCATGCTTGGCTAAATACTTCTTCAAGGTACCATGTGCCCTTTCAATGATAGCTTGCCCTGTTGGGGAATTTGGGATACCTGTAACATGTTCAATTCCCCAACTTCTTAAGAATCTCCCTATCCTTTGACTGATATAGGCAGAACCATTATCCGTTTTAATTCTTTTTGGTGTACCCATCACTGCAAAGCAACTGTACAAATGCCTTTCAACGTGTATAGCTCTTTCTCCTGCCTGAGCTGTTGCCCATATATATTTACTATAAGTATCGATAGACACATGTACGTATTTCAACCTGCCAAAACTAGGGACATGTGTAATGTCCATTTGCCATAATTCGTTTGTTTGCAGGCCTCATGGGTTTACTCCTAGGCCTAAACCACTTCCCCCATTATGGTGACTACAAGTCAGGCAAGCCCTCACAATGGCTTTTGCTTCTGTAAGTGTTATCTTAAATTCTCTACTTAAGCCTTTTGCATTTTGGTGAAACATTGAGTGGGCTTCTCGTGCCAATTGGTGACTTGACGGAGGTGTGCTTTGGGTAATGGTGACCAATCTATCTGCCCTATCATTCCCTTCTCCTAAACCAACATCCCATTTGTGACTTCTAATATGAATAACGGCATAAGCATGCTTCCTGGATCTTGTAGCTCTCTTCAACTGCATTAATAGTTCATACAGTCTTTGATTTTGCACCTCTTTTATGGAAGTGTCTTCAATTCTTGCTACAACTCCCGCAACATACAAAGAGTCTGTAACAACATTCAAAGGTTCCTTAAGCTCTGCCATTGCCCATACCACTGCTAACAGCTCCATGGTTTGTAAACTGTCCACTGCTTCCGCTTGCAGAATGTGATGTTTCCATACTCCCTTTTCCTGCCAGGTTATTGCAGCAGTTCTTGACTTCCTGCCAGCATCTGTAAATGCAGTAATGGCACCTGATATAGGGGAATTCTCTCGCTTCGGACGAGTTATCCAGTCCCAGTCCCCTATCCACTGAATCAAAGCTGGTCGAAGCTGATCTGTTTCAATGGGGCAACATGCACCTAAGAGAGCTTCCTGCAGTTCTTCTGAATTAGTCAAATACCAGTCCAAAGTATCCTTTTTCATTGGTATCTTGATGGCAGCTGGTTCTGCCCCAGCCACGTGCAACATCCTTTTTCTGCCCTTCTTTATTAGATCTGCTAACATTTCAATTTTTTGAAAAAGAGTCTTAGTTTGCTGTAGCGGAGGGGAGATCCATTCTAATATCCGTGTTTCCCCCGTTTCTTGTTTACATTGCCTAAGTGCTCCCAAAAGATATTGTGGGCCATTCCAAATGGTCAAATCTATGGGTAAGTCTGGATCCCTTCGATAAACATGCCCATGTGTAACACAGTCCACAATTTGCTGAATGACCCGCTGTTGTTTGTCAGTAATACACACTGGATCAGTAGGGTCAGTTCCTTTTAACAGTGGGCGCAACTCATCGAGAAGTTCATTGGGTATTCCCACCATTAGTTTTAACCACTGTAAATCACCCAAGAATTTTTGAGCATCATTTTAAGTGGTCATTTTTGTTTTTAATTGTAATTTCTGAGGTTTGACGGTTTGTTCTGTCATGGACCATCCCAGGTATTTCCAGGGAGCAGTTGTTTGAATCTTCTCAGGAGCTACTACTAGAGAGTATTGTACCAGTGTGGTTCTTATTTTGTGGACTTGTTGTTGTGAGAAAGGCATAGGCTGAGCAAATAATACATCATCCATATAATGATATATCACTGTATTAGGCCATTGTTTCCTAAGTGGCTGCAATGCTGCATTGACATAAAGCTGACACAAGGTGGGGCTGTTGCATATTCCCTGCGGAAGAACGGTCCGCTCGAATCTCTGATCAGGTGCTTCCTTGTTGATCGCAGGTAATGTGAAAGCAAACCGTCGCATATCCTGTGGATGGAGGGCGATAGTAAAAAAGCAATCCTTTAGGTCAATAATCAGCAGAGGCCAATCCATTGGAATCATGGCCGGGTTAGGTAATCCAGGTTGTAATGAGCCCACAGGTTCCATCTGATCATTAACAGCACGCAAATCGTGGAGCAACCTGTATTTCCCAGACTTCTTCTTTATTACAAAAATTGGAGTATTCCAGGGGCTGGTAGATAAGCGCGAGTGTCCCTGTTGAAATTGTTCTGAGACGAGCTGATGTGCGTGTTGAAGACTTTCCCCTTTCAAAGGCCATTTCTTAACCCATACCGGGGTGTCAACAATCCAGGTAATGGGAATTGGGAAAGTCCAAGCAATGGCTTTTACTCCAAAGGGTGTTCATTAGTCAAAACCACCCCTAGCTGGGCCATAATGTCCCGCCCTATAAGGCATTGAACAGTGGGGGGTAGCTGGACCACTGAAAAAATCGCTGTGAGCTGTTTTCCGTCTATGTGAACTCGGAGGGGAGGCGAACGGCTAGCCAGGGTAAATTCCCCGACCCCGGATACTGCAGTGGCTGCTGGCTGCAAAGGCCAGTGTTGAGGCCAGCAGCTAGGACTAATGATGCTGGAATCTGCTCCAGTATCCAGTAGGTCTGAGAATGACCTTTTTTGTCCTTTGAACTCTACTTCTACCCTTTTCTTGGGTCTTTCAGAAAGGTTTAGAGTCAACAAGGTAAGGCCTCCCGTAGAGCCAAGAGCACTTTCTCCCCTCTCCTGACCTTTTATGGGTTGTATTCCCTTAGTCATTTGTTCAAGTGGTACCAACTGAGCAATCCTTTGTCCCTTATTAATTTGAAGAGGAGGAAAAGGGGTGTATGCCATCACCATAATCTCTCCCGTGTAATCTGCGTCAATAACGCCAGGCAAAACAAACAGTCCCAACATAGATGCAGATGATCTTCCGAAGAGCAGAGCACCCACCGCTTTATCCTGTATGATAATAGGTCCTTGGATCCCTGTCGGGATTTTTTGCGGGTGCGGAGTCATCAATGTCACGTCTACTGCGGCTGCCATGTCCATGCCGAGGCTCCCTGCTGTGGCGGATTGGCGGCTCCCTGCTGTGGCGGATTGGAGGCTCCCTGCTGTGGAGGGTTAGAGGCAGGAGGGGGTGCTGTTGTTGCTGCAGTGGCGACTTGTGTCTGGGCGCGGCCACTGCTGGGAATCACGCTCCTGGGGAAGTTTCCGGACTTCCGTCTACAAGCGCCTGTATTATGAGTGTCTGAACGGCATTTCTGGCACCAGACTCCTACAGCCTGGCATTCTCGGCGCATGTGGCCCATGCCTCCGCATCGGTAGCATTTCATGTGGCCTCCTCTATTTGATGTTGCCAATGCAGCTGACGCTTGGAGAGGTGCAAGAGCGGCTAACACCTGACTCTGAGAGGACTTTGCCTGTTCTTGCAAGCCTATTCCTAACTGTTTGATTGCATCTACCACAAAAGCCTGCTGTCCGGTAGGTATGAGAGCCATCCTCTCTAATGCCTCCTCTATAGTCCAATTGGCACCTAGGGTATTAAGTACGCTCCTAGTAGCAGAATTACATTTTTGAAGAGCGCACTGCTTGAGTAGGGCCCCACGCATATATTCGGGTACCCCAGCTCTCTCAATTGCAGCAGCAGCTTTATCAATAAAAGAGCCAAATGATTCCTCTCTGCCTTGTTTGATTCCCATATATACAGGTACCCCTCCTGGTTCTTTCACCCTTTCTATAGCGAGTCTAACTAACCTCATAGCCTCCCAGCACTTCTCCTGGCCCAGTAGAGCTTGTGCCTCAGTACGAAGAAAAGGTCCCAGGTCTGTAAGCTCATTAAAAGTAATGCCATGGAGAGGGTCACCCGGCTGCCTCTGAACTGCCACACACTCGTTAACAAACGCTTGCCAATGAGCATTAAATAACAATTGCTGATGTTGGGAAAAAAACAATTTAGCTAATCCACGACAATCATTAATGAGAAGGATGCTAGTGTCAAAAATATAATCTAGCATTTGTTTGGCTGGTTCGCTTTTAACTCCAAACTGACTAACAGTAGCTCATAATTGAGACAACAATTTCCAATCAATAGCAGTGATTGTTGCCTGGAGGACCCCCCCCCGTCCTGCAGACTAAAGATAACCGGACAAGCCAGCTCACTAGCCACACTTATAAGCTCCTGATCTCCTTTTTCCATTGCATCTCTTGCCAGGGCAGCCCACGCGTCTCGTCTTTCCCTCGCAATAGTCACCGCTAGGTCGTTATCCGCCCCAGGGATCGACTGATTGCTTTTCGGGAACTGACTATGCGGTTTTGGCCTTGGCTGCTGCGATACAGCAGATACGGGAGACTCAGAAGTGCTCTGTGTAGCCTGCGGCGAAGCGGGTAATAAAGCACTCTGCGCAGCTTGGCTTGTTAAGGGGGGCGGCGAAGCGGGTAATAAAGCGGTCTGTGTAGCCTGGCTTGTAGCCTGGCTTGTAGCCTGGCTTGCAGCTTGGCTTATTGAGGGGGGCGGTGAGGCAGGTAATAAAACCGTCCTCGTTGCGGGGCCCAGAGGAGTTCCCGACTCCTTATCAAATTCCCTACCTTGGTCGTAATCTTTATTACGATCATGAGTGGCAGTAGCCTGGTGAGCAGCCTTTTTTTCAGCCTGAAACTGCAATAATTCATTGTAACTACACGCCATAATTTACCCAACTTCTTGGCAGCTTTATCATCTTCTAAAGTAGCCTGCCATAATATATCACCGAATTTACGTCATTCCGACAACTCGTGAACCGTGTGCGGGTTAAGGAAAATTCCCCGTTCGTAACCATAAGCCAAAAGTCCCGGTAATTCTTTCTGTAAATCTATCCCCTTAATCTGCCTTTTTTGCAAGAAAGCAATAAAAAGATAATATGCGGCTTGCCTTTCCATACCTATAAATCGAAAGCGCGCTTTTTGCAGCTCCTCAAGGTCGCGGCCCCACGTTTCGGCCAGGCTCGTCTTTACAATCACCCAGAGCATGGCGTGTCTCGGCGTCTTTTTATCCGCTTTTTTTTCTGCACGCTTCTGCTGTCCCGGCTGCTACTTCGGACTCGGAACCCGACCCGTTTCTTTACTTCCTGTGGTGTCGCAGTATCACGTCGGAGAGGTCACCATTTATTGAAGTGAAGGAAGACGACCATCTGATTGATGAGCATCGGCTCCGATTTATTGATCAAATCAGTCACCTTTTATAACAGTGTTAATTAACTTCATGCATATTGCAAAATCCGAGCTCACGATAGGTTACAGAGAAAACTCTAACCCCTCCTTTTGTTTACAATACCCGTGGTTGTTTATTGAAACCAAAATTAGTGTTCTCACCGTGATATGAAAAGTTCTCAAAACCTTCATATCTGTTCCCAGAGCAGCCAAGTACTGTTATGAGAAGACTGTCTGAGAATCCTGCTGTTTATAAAAAAGGTGGCTGAGAACCTAATTATTTACAGAATCAAGCCTGGGAACTGCTGCTTACAGCTGCCTTTTACTTTTCCATCAGCTGTATATCTTCATGGCCTCTTTCTTTAAGCCATGTTTGAACCAGGCTCTCCACAAAAAGGTTAGTTGTTTTTAATGTGACATCATCCTGCTCAGTCAGGACTACCTGGAATTTCATCATCCTGCTGGGAGATAGCCAATGGCCCCCCTTTTGTTCTAAGACAGTGGTTACCATGTCTGGTACATAGACATCTATGTGCCTTCCCATGCTAAGTTTCCTGGCTTCTTGTATCAGGATCACAGTAGCTGCCCGCAGACATGGGGGCCACCCAGCACTTATGTTGTCGTGTTGTTTGGAAAAATAGCCCACCGGCCTTTTCCAGCTTCCCAGACGTTGTGTCAGGACTCCTAGTGCTAGGCGCAGCCTTTCATGTACAAACAGCTGAAAATCTTTAGACAAATCAGGTAACCCTAATGCTGGAGCAGTTGTCAGTGCTTCCTTTAATTTTAGGAAGGCTTCTTTCTGTGGTTTGCCCCAGGTGAATGGCTGCATCTTCTGAGCTTCATACAGGGGTTTCGCAATCAGTCCATAGTCCATGATCCACAAGCGACACCATCCTGCCATCCTGAGGAAGACTCGCAGCTCATGTAAATTCTGGGGCTCTGGAATAGCACAAATAGCTTCGATACGGTTAGTACCTAGTTTTCGTTGCCCTTGTGAAATTTCACATCCCAGGTAAATCACAGTCTGTTGGGCAATTTGTGCCTTTCCTCTGGATACTTTATAGCCTCCCATTCCCAGTGAATTTAAAATCTCAATGGTTACCTTTATACAGGTTGCTCTTTCTTCTGTAGCTATTAGTATATCATCAGCATACTGCAACAATAAGTATTGGTCTCTTGGTACTTGCCCATTTTTGGTCCAAATCTCCAGTTCCTTTGCCAGTTGGTTTCCAAATAGGGTCGGCGAGTTCTTGTAGCCTTGTGGGAGTCGTGTCCAGGTGAGCTGGGTCTTTCTTCCGTTCCCTGGGTTTTCCCACTCAAAGGCAAACAGTTTCCTACTTTCTTTGTCAAGGGGGATGCAGAAAGAGGCATCTTTTAAATCAATTACAGTAAACCATTTATATATCTCCTTTACGGATGTTAGCAATGTATAAGGATTTGTTACCACTGGATAAATGTCCTTTGTTATTTTATTTATTGCTCTCAAATCCTGCACTAATCTATATTCACCATTTGGCTTCTTTACTGGAAATAATGGTGTATTAAATTCTGATTCACATTCTTCTAAAATTCGGTATTTCAAGAATTTCTCAATAATCTTTACTATTCCTTGCCGTGCTTCTGGTTTTATGGGATATTGTTTGACTTGTACAGCTCTTGCCCCTTCTTTTAACTCTACATGCACTGGTTGTGCCAATTTAGATTTCCTGGTATATCTGTCTCCCATACAGAGGGAATCACTGCATCTTCTACCTCCCTAGGGATAGAGGGAACAGGTTTTTCTTTGATCATTAATATCTGTCCCGTCTTTGATTCAGGTATTTTCATTATAAGCTCTCCATTTTCAAAGGTTATTACCGCATCAAGTTTCGCTAGCGAATCTCTCCCTAAAAGCGGAATTGGACACTCAGGTACATATAAAAATTCATGTGTTATAACCTTGTTTCCAAAACACAAATCTAGGGGTTGCAGGAAAGGCCGTTTTTCCTCTTTCCCTGTAGCGCTGACTATTGTCGTTTCCTTGTCCCCAATTTGTCCATGCAAATCATTCAATACAGAAAAAGTAGCTCCCGTATGTATTAGAAATCTGACCTCTTTATGCCCTAACTGTATATTTACAACAGGTTCCTTAACTTGTTCTACCGGTTCTACATCTAGTCAGCTGGTATACTCTCCCAGGACCATCTCCTTGGTAGCCTGCTGGAACTGATATCCCTGGTCAAACTGGTTATTCAAACTTGGACAATTTCACTTCCAATGCCCCTCCTGCTTACAATACACACATTAATTCAAGCTTAAACCTTTGGTAACTGGTCTCCTACCCCGACCATTCCTGTTACGCCCCCTGAAATTTGGGTTCCCTTTCTCCTGTATTACTGCCAAAAGATTCTGCTGCTGCCTTTTACTAGCTTCTTTTTCCCGATTGTTATACACCTTCCAAGCAACCTCAAGTAACTTATCCAAATTCCTTAATTCTTCCCCTTCTAATTTTTGCAATTTTCTACGAATGTCATCCTGTGATTGACCCAAGAATATGAGAGCGAGCTGAACCTTTGCTTGCTCTGTATCCATTTGGAGATCTGTATATTTCCTTGCTACCTCCTTAAGCCTCTTCAAAAACGCAGTGGGAGATTCCTTCTTTTCCTGTCGAACCTCATCTAGTTTGGACCAATTTATAGTTTTGGGCACAGCATTCTGAACTCCTATTTGGATCCACTCTTGATATTTCCGTAATCTCCTCATATCGCACAATAAATTAGGGTCTCAATTTGGATCCTCAATTGGGAAATTCACATCTAAATTCCCTGTTACTAGTCCATTTCTAATATCTTCTCTTGCCCTCTCTTTGGCTGCCTTAAGTACCATTTCTTTTTCAGTAGAATCCATCAGAGTATCTAATATTACTTGTATGTCATCCCAGTCAGGATTTTGAGTTTTCATAACCATTTTTACTACGCATGCCACTTTATCAGGATTTTGTCTATAAGTTCCGGCTGACTGTTTCCAAATAACTAAGTCTGCCGGGGAAAAAGGCACTTTTACAAATACTGGCCTTTCCACTCCGACGCCTTGTCGCAAGGGGGCAATCACAGTCCATTTTTGTTTGCTTATGCCTTTTCTATGCACAACTGGAGCAAGATTTGACCGACTCCGGTTCTGTGGGCTATTGGGGTCACTGATTCATTACCATTGCTATCTTTTTCACTCGCATACCTTTTTCTCTTTTCTATCACAGTTAGGTTTTGCTCATCTTCCGAGGAAGAGGGATCGGGTGATGATGGGAGAGGAGGATAAAGAGGGAAAGGTGTACTAGACGAGATGGGCTCAGGAGTAGGTGGATGAGGAGCAGGTAGTGGGATTGGGACAGATGAAACAGGTGGGATAGGGTTAGGTTCTCTTGTTCCTATTGGAGCTACTTGTAAATCAATATCTGTATAATTTTCCCTACTCAAGCTTTCTTTTAACACCAAGTGTTCTAAACAACGTTCCTCACAAACCCCACACTTTGCAGATGTTTTAACCACTAATAATCCACATTCATCCTGCCATTCTGGCTTTCCCCGTAAATAGAAAAACAGATCAACATATGGGACTTCATCCCATTTTCCTTCTTGTTTACAAAACGACATTAACTGCGAAATAGTGTTATATTGCAGAGTACCAAATTTTGGCCATTTTTCACTGTTCTCCAAGGCATATTCTGGCCACCATGAATTACAATAATCAATCAACTTAGTTTTATGTAATCCTTCCCCAAAGTTACCTTGTTTCCAATGTGCTAATAAGCACCCCAAAGGAGAATTTTGCAGGATAGGGGTGTTACTGCCCAAAATCCCTTTAAGTTTCTCCATTTCAAAAATACCACAAATGCCGAACCCGCAACGCTTTCGCGATTGTCTTACGGAACAGCGCCGAGGTTTACACCAACAGGAATTCCTTTAGCCCAACCAAGCGTAGCTTTCACTGAGTCTTATTGGCAGGCATCCAAACCAAAGTAAAAAGCACCTTACCTTTCTCCCGGGGACGTTTGTGAGTGGCGGAAGCGGTCGTGGCCAATGGGCTCCCCGAAAATCCCTCGGTGCCAGCTGGAGCGTGATCGAGTCGCGAACTCGCTCAGCAGCACTCACAAGGGTCCCTTCTGGGTTCGCCAAAATGTTAGCGTTCAAAAACACATAATCACGGGGGATTATATGTGGTGCTTTTTATTAAGAGCTCTGGGAATTGGGGTATATTCAACCCAAATCTGATTCCGACCATACATCCGAAATGATCATGTTTTATACTCTATCGTTACATAACTTTCATGTTAATTATTAAACTTATATTGTTCTATTGTATACATAAATTTAGCCCCTCTCTGAATTTCCAACATAGTTTCTTACTATTCTTCTTATGGTTATATAATAATTACATTTAATTACTAAACAATCATCACATCTAACAATTATATAATTTATCATACTGCTTAAGCAGGTGCAGTTGATCTGGGAAAGCACAAAGCCTAACATTTTAGATTCTATCTTTAACTTTTTCCAGGGTTCCACTATCAATGTGATTTTACATATAAATTTGGCTTCGATATCCTCAACTTCCATCTTTTTCCCAGGTAGCTGGACCATATGTCTATTATCCATTCAGGTGGCCACTCTTCATTGCCCCACTTTTAGTATCCCCAATTTCTCCAATTAGTTTTCTCTTATTCCTTTTTAAGGCATCATATACCAGTATTCCCAAATCATCTCCATCTTGGTTTGGTAACAGGAAAAATCCTGGTTGTATAATTCCCAGAGTGCAAGTTTCTTTCCATAGGGGAAGAAGTTTTGGATAAGCCCTTTTCCCACATATCCAGAATAAGCCATCAGGTGCTTTCTAGTATTCTTTTCTCTGGTTATTAATGTTTTCCCAAAATTTAGATATTTCAGGGATCCCATAACAGGGATTCTTCCCAGGGTCATTGCACCAGAAAAGTTTAATTTCCTTTTCATATTTACAATTCTTTTTCCTCTCCTGGGTCCAATAGTGCACGGGTTTTTCAGGGGTCTACCATGTGAAAGTTCCGTTATAAACGTCATACCTTTTACAGGAAGTTTGTCCTACATTATCTACAAATTCTTTTCCCAAATGCCAGAGGCACTCCTCTCCTATTATTTTTGAACCTAATATCCACCCCTCTGGTTGGTTTCCTCCTTTCAGGTTGGTTCTATCCTATTTAAGGAGTTCGACTGGGCCCCGGCTACTACCTTTCCACAGCCACTCTTCAGACATTAAGGCCCCTCCCCACACCCAGCAGTTAGTAACATTCAGTTCTTTGCTGATCCTTTCTCCCAGATCTACAAATAAATTCTTCCCTAACCTTGGGATTTCTATCTCAGCTTCTATTTGTTGTTTGAACTTTTCATAGGAATTTCTGTGAGGAGTTGGCTCTGGACTTTTTGTAAGCACTTTGCCAAATAAGGTGTCTCCTGTAGGTGTTTTCAGAATATTTGGCATCGGTTGCAGGGGGTTTGGGGATACTAATTGTTCTTTCACTAAGTCTCTTCGAATTCCACCCCCGAGAACTCTTTCAAAACAAACCCATTTCTCCCCTTTTGGGCATTCACTCCCTTGCCTTGTGCTGCTCTGTCCTAGGTTTTCTGCAACCCAGAATGTTTCCTCGGCATGTGTGCAGGTGTCTAGCTTGGATGAGTCATAACAGTGTGGGTCAACAAGGGTGTGAGTAGTAAAAAGAGAACCTATATAAAGTGACTGATAGCATTTGTGCCATGTATTTTCAAGGCCCCCAAGGGGAGAAGACTAACAAGGAATATTAGGAGCCCAGTATAACATGTACCCCCACCTTCCATGCCTGATGGGATTGCTGACCACAGCATGTAAATATGATCTTCTTGGTGGCAAGTACAGTGGTTAATCTGGTCTTGCCTCCTTATCTCCTTGTCATAGAATTACCCATGTCACCTGCTTTTCTTATATTGTGGTTCTGTGTAGTTCCTTAAATAGCCAGCCCTTATTGAATCACTCTCGAAATGGGGTCTTATTACCACCCATCATATGAAGTAGTTGTCTGCATTCAAAATATGGTCAGTTTTTGATTTACTACAGCCTCCCACTCAGCTTCTAATAGCTCATGAGTATCAGGGAGCATCCATTCAACTCCACAACAAAGTGTTAGAATTCGTACTTGCTCTCAATTAGTGTTGGAACTTTTCCCTTTCTCTCGAAAAATTTTGCATCACGTCTGCCACTTGGGGGAGCTACAAAGCCAGAGCTGGCCACAATTTTCACCCTGACGTTGCACCCAACTTGAGTGTCTTGTTCCAGGGTGCTTTAAGCAGGGTATGTGATCAGGAATAAATCTGGGAGATATCTCAGCAGAGAGGGCTAATGGTTGTTCTTTATGCATGTCACAGGCAAAAGCAAAAACTTTGGATTGTTAATGGACCCGGTGTTTGTTAATCTGTATATACCTGATCTCCCTAATTGGGGAGGTAGCAGACCACTGCCCTGGAGTTTGGAAAGCTCTGGCCTTTGGGAATACAAAAGAATCAATAAAGCCTGCGGGGAACTCCCTCCCAGTCTGGATTGATGTATGATTGCTTGTGGTTTACTTGCCACATTGAGCCTGCGTGTTCCATTTTAACGTAATTTTCAATCCTTCTGTGGAAGTGATGATTTTCCAGTCGCAGGGTTCTCTAACTGGTCCTTTTATCCTGCTAGCATGAGTCCATACTAATTCTGCAGATCATACAGCCAATTCAGTGACTAGCAGCACCTGAAAAGGACCTTCCCAGTCAGGGGTTAAAGGTTGGTCTTTCCATTATTTAACCATTACCCAGTCCCCAGGATTAACATTATGAATTTTGAAATCTAGGGTACCAGTCTGAGGGATTCTTCCTTTTTCCCGTAGTTCCTCTGAAGTTTGTGCTATGGACAGGACATATTTCTTGACACTGTCCTCCCCTTCTTCATAAGTGGCCATATTACTGGGCGAAATCAAAAAAGGTAAGCCAAATATCATTTCATAAGGAGAAACTTTTAAGTCTGATCTAGGCTGTGTTCTAATTCTTAACAAGGCTAGGGGTAGGCACTTGATCCATGGCATTTGGGTTTCAATCATAAGCTTACTTAGAGTTATCTTGAGAGCTTGATTCATCCTTTTAACCTGCCCCGAACTTTGTGGATGCCATGGTGTGTGTAATACCCACTTTTTTTTTTAGTATTTTTGAGGTGAAATGTGTCCCTCAGTCTGAATCTACGTGATTTACTATTCCATACCGGGGAATGATTAGTTCTAGAAGAGTTTTGCATAGCACACTGGCAGTAGCTTTAACTACTGGTATTGCCTCTACCCAATGGGTTAAATGATCTACTATTACCAACAAAAATTTCCACCATTGTACCTAGGGGAGTTCAGTGAAATCTACTTGGATGCTTTGAAAAGGTTGTAAGGCTAATTCTCGCCCTCCTTGGGGGGCTTTCCTTATGACTTTTCTGTTTATTTTCTGGCATATTGCACATTTTTCAGTCATTTGTTTGGCTATTCCATAAATTCCATTACAACTCCCTTTTCTCAGGAACTGATCACTCAGCACTTGGGTACCCCAATGAGTTTTACCATGAATGCTTTCGAATATTTTCCTGACCAATGGTTTATTTAATAGCTGCCTCACATCAGATAACACCGACTTCCCTTCATTGTTCTTTTTTGCTCCTATTCTAAGGAGATCCTCTTCTTTGGTTCTACTGAATACTGGTACATCCTGAATTTCTCCAGTAGGAGTCAGTATCATCATCACGTTCTCTTCCCCTGACTCGGCTGCATTTTTAGCTTCTAAGTCAGCTAAGTTATTCCCTCCTATTTCTAAGTGGTCCCTTTTTGATGCCCCCAAATATGCACAACGGCAATTTCCTCTGGCAATTGTAAGGCCTCTAAAACATTGGAGATGAGTCTTTCATGAATTTATCCTTCCCCTTTTGAATTTAACAGTCCTCTTTCTTCCCGGATTTTCCCAAATGTATGCACCACCGTATGCACCACCCTGAAGGCGTACTTAGAGTCAGTATATACAGTCCCCCTCTTGTGTCAATATCTTGAGGGCTCGTTTCAAAGTGCACAATTCACATGCTTGAGCTGACCAACTGGGAGGTAGCCTTCTCTTTTCTATGGTCACTAACCCTTCATCTACTATAGCATAACCTGACATCCACTGCCCCTGAATCACCCTTGAGGATCTGTCGATGTATAACTGCTTCCCCCGCTGCAGGGGTTGGTCTGTCAAATTGTCTCTCACTTTGGTCTGGTAGTTTATAACTTCTAAGCAATCATGCACTAGTTCTTCTGCTGGTTCCCCATACAAAAACTGGGCAGGATTGAGGTGCTTATCTGTAATTAGTTCTAGGTCATCTTAATCAAAATTGCTTCATATTTTAGCACTTGAGAATCAGTGAGCCACCTCTCAGCTTTCTGGTTCAGAATATTTCTAACTGTATGTGGGATGTGCACTTTTAATTTCCCCCCAAAAGTAAATTTTCTACTGTCTTCTACTAATAAGGCAGTGGAGGCTACTGCCTGGCTACAGGTTGGCCACCCTCTCCTAACAGAGTCTAAGAGTTCTGACAGATAAGCCACTGATTTCTTGGAACTCCCTCATTCTTGGCCTAGAACACCATGGGCTACCCCATTTTCCACATCTACAAATAGGTAAAAAGGCTTATCTAATGCAGGAAGACTTAAAGCCAGGGCCCTAATTAACTTCTGCTTTAAACTTTCTAATCTCTGCTCATCTTCTTTTTCCCATGTAATCTCTTGTTTTACCACTTTTTCATACAGGAATTGAACAGCTTGGGTGTATCCTTCAATCCATATTTTACAATATCCTAACAACCCAAATAGTTTTCTGATTTCCTTTTTAGCTTTTGGTCGAGGGAGTGAGGTTATTCATGTGATCCTTTCAGGATTTAATCGCCATGTCCCCTGACTTATTATATGCCCTTAGTACTTTACTTCATTCTCTACAAATTGGAGCTTTTCTTTTGATACCCAAAGCCCCTGGTTCCCCAAAAAATTTAGTAATGATATGATGGATTGTCAGACCTTTTCCTCATCCTCCCCTGAGAGAAGTAAGTCATCAACATATTGGATAAGTTTTACCTCTGGCATTATGGGGAAACAGTGCAGTACTTCTTTTAAGGATTGTCAAAATAAATTGGGAGATTCAGGAAATCCTTGGGGCAATTTAATCCATCTGAATTGTTGCTTTCTCCCTGTATCGGGATCTTCCCATTCTAAAGCAAATATATCTCTGGTCTCCTCTGCAAGGGGACAAGCCTAAAAGGCATCTTTAAGATCTATCACACTGAACCATTGGTGTGATGGAGGAATTTTGCTTAACAGTGTATAGGGATTTGGTACTGCTGGATATAGATCTACAGTTTGTTTGTTTACTTCTCTCAGGTCTTGGATGAGCCTGTATGTCCCATTTGATTTTTTACTGGTAGTATGGGGATATTTTGGGGAGACATGCTGTCACGACCCGTCCTAGTGAACGGGTAATGTGGTGGTTCATAGGAGTGATCTCTGGGTGCAAAAGAACTGACATGGTACAAGGAGGTTTGCAGTGATAATCAAAACAAATGCAGTTTTATTGATATAACCACAGCAAAAATGCGACAGAGGGATTAAAGGAGAGAAAAAGATAGAGAAAGAGAGAGAAAAGAGAGAGAGGGGGATATAGCTACCAAAGTAGAGACGAAGTCCTTTGGTCCAGTCCAGTCGAGGATCCGCCTGTTACACTGGGGAGATCTCAAAGGCACAGTTCATCTGCACCCCAATTATACTCTTTTTTGTTGGGGGAAGGGAGAATAAATTTCGCAACCGAAACAAAGGTCTTCAGGGGGGAAGAATAGAAAAGGGGGGTACACAGAGTCCAAGCTAGGCAGCAGGCAAGAACCATGGTTTTCTTGGTCCAGTGGTCACAACCTGCAGGCAAACATCTCGGTTTGGTCAGCTTGCCTCCCCCACACACCTCCCCCAGGTTGGGGGTTTCCATCCCAGTCCTTGGAAGGAGGAGAGGGGCCTTTTCACATGGGGGTTTCATGACTCAGTCCTTGATGGAGAGGCTTCTTACATCTCAGTCTGTCTGTCACAGTGGTTGTAAAGCAGGTAAGGGTCTTCTGTGGGAGACAACCCAAAACTCAGGAGAAGTCCAGCCAGGCCAAGAGGTGGGACAGCTTCCAAGGCTATTGTTGCAAACAGGGCACGGTGCCCCTTCTTCTCAGTGTAGCATACAGCAAACAACACCTGTGAAAACAATAACTTAACACTGTCCTTTCTAGTCTAGGGACCTTTGGCGTGTGACTTTCTCCTTCAGAGCCAGAGATTCTAGACAGGGGGGGGTCTTCTCTTCAGTGGTCCCCCAATGACAATCGTGAGGCAGATGAGGGAAAATTCGGACAGACTCTAGCACATGCAGGGCTGTAAAGTTCCATATTTGATTAATTCTTGAATTACAGTTTTCAACCCGTTTCTCCCTTCAAGTGACAGTGGATATTGCCATACTTGAATAGAGCAGTCTTTATTCATTATTCCAATTATTATAGGGGTTATGTTTAACTTACCCCTATTTCCAGGTTTGGCCCAAACTACTTCTTCATTTGCTTTTCAACCTCCTCTTTTAACCTGAGAAGTTTAACTACCATTTTATCCCACCCTAGAAGGACCCCTATGCCTAATTGTACTTTTAAGTCCCTTCCCAGAAGATTACATCCTGCCCCTGGTACAAATAAAATGTGCCCCATTCCTATCTTGTTGGTTCCTTCAAATACCAGATGTTTTATGACTGGTGCTCTAAATCCTTCCCCTTTTGCCTCTAAAATTTGAATTTTATCTTGGCTTTTCTTGCACCCTGTTGGAATTTTACACACACATGTGCTCTCTGCCCCTGTATCTACTAAAAACCCCAATACCTCCACCTGGGAATCTACTTTTAAAATTATCAAGGGCTCCTGCTGGTATTTTGCCCCCAGGAGATAAAGCTCCTGACCCCCTGTCCTAGGGTAACTTTATGATGCTTGTATCCCCAACTGTGTGTTCTGTTTATGCTGGATATTGTATTCTGTGCCTTCAAGACTGGTTCTGAGAGCGAAGGCATGGAGAAGAAGCACGGAGTTTGTTATCAGAGACTGCACTCACTCCTCCACATTCTGTCCTGGGGACTGTGTTGTCTGGGCACGGACAGAGCAGAACAGAGCTCTCCTTTGCTTTTTAGTTAGTTTAGCTAGCTGAGGCAGAGAAGTTTTCCCTGGACTGGTTTTCTTTTCCTTTTCTTGGAACTGTTCAAATCTGCTCCAGACTGGGACCTGGGGAAGCACAGAGAGCTTGATCTTTGTGGCCCACAGGGGCCTACTCTGGGCAGCAGCCTTTCCGAGTGCCAGAGCAACTGATAACAGAGCAACCACCCACAGGAGAGACTTTCTGAATTTATCATCTCTTCAGAGTGATGAATGAGTTTCGTCATCTGGTATTGTTCATTTTTTGTGCTGGGGAGTGCTTTGCCTGTTAATTAAACGAGTTTCTTTCCACTTCTCTCAGAGGAAAATTTTCCCAAACCAATTGGGGGGAGAGGCCATGTGGGTTTGCTTTCTGGGGGAGCCCCTTTTTGGAGATTTTCTCCCAAATTTGCCCTAAACCAGGAAAATCTATTGGCGCCCAAAGCGTGGCTCGAGAGAGTGGAAAAAAACCTGTTTGAACTGTATTTTGATTGCAATTACTCTGTATTGGGATAAAGCAGTTAGTAGCCATGTTGTTTGAATTCATAATGTCTCTTGGGGTGGAAGCCTGAATGTGTTTCTGGTCCCCAGGTTTTTTTGAGGTCTTAATACCTCTATGTTCCCTAGGTTTATTTTCTTATCCAGAAATAGTTCTGGTATTGTCCCTAATACGTAATTTTTGTAGTAGAGGGGTCCGGACTAGAATAGCTGTTGGGCTGGGCTTGGTGGGAATGACTTGTGGGAAGTTTATAAAGGTCCTGGGGTCTGTTCCAGGTATGTGTGGTTCATGGTTATGGCTATGCACTGTCCTGGGTTGACTATATGATGCTTTTATCCCCAATCGTCTTATTCTGTTTATGCTGAATAATAAGTTTTGCACCTTTAAGACTTGTTCCAGAGAGTGAAGGGGGAAAAGAGGAAGTGTGCAGTTTGATCTCAGACACTGTAGTCACTCTTCCACATTCCTGCTCCTGAACTGTTGTTGTCTGTGGATGGACAGACAGCAGGACAGAGGTCTCCTTTGTTTTAGTTAGTTTTAGTTAGCTGAGACAAAGAAGTTCCCTAGACTGTAAGGCGTCACGGAAATTTTTTCATAAAGATCCTTTCTTTTAGGAATTTTTCCTCTTCTGGGAAGCTGAGGCCCCAGAAAGAGAATGTAAACAATAATTACCTGCTGATGTGGAATGCAATAGGCGCACCTGTGATTGGCTCATGTTCCATGTTTACAATTAAGGGCCAATCACAGGACCAAGCTCGGGGACAGATTCACAGAGAGCTCTCTTGTTTTTAGATTCCTATTCTATTCTTAGCTTAGCAGCTTCTGAACTTTTCTCTCTATTCTATTCCTATTAGCATAGTGATAATGTATTATATATCATAAATCAATAAATCCAGCCTTCTGATCATGAAGCAAGATTCTCGTCTATCTCTCTCACCCTGAGGAACCCTCACAAGTCATGTAATATCTGGTGACCCGACTGAAGAGCAAAATTAATTTGATAAGACCAGAGGAGCAAATTGCTGTACTGGGTAAATCCTGTATGTGCAGCATTTGATGGTTGCTCTAGAAGTGACCACAGAAATGGATTCAAGCCAGGAGCTGAAGAACCGAAGATCCTGATTTGGACAGAGTTCACAGCCAAGGCTGACCACAAGTGAACCTGAAAACCCTTCGGGAAGATGTTTGAAAAGAGCAGCAGAACTGTGGAGCAGGTGTGGTAGCTAGGGAAGAGGCGCTGCGGAAGATGTCGCGATGTCACGGAAAGCCAGGACCCTCTGTTCCCCATAGATAAGACCCTCAGTTACTCATAGATAAGAAATTAACATAGGAATGTGGCCCCACTAACAGTAGGAATGTTGCCCCACTGAAGCCAGTAACTTTCCACTCCTTACCCAGTACTTTTCCATTCCCTACTAACCATAGGTAAGGACAAACCCCTTTTTGATGTAGAGACCCCCAAGACTATAAGACCCCAGGAGAAGAAGTAATAAACGCCTTTTGACCATCCACCACATTGGTGTCAGCGTGTGTCATTGGCCCGAACGGCCCTGGAGAGAGGGCTGTCGAGCTGTACCTCAGAACCAGGTCACCTGCCTTGGTATAGAAGGCAACAAGCAGGCCAGAGCAAGCTGGACTCTTTCAAAAGGTACTGTTGGCTTTTCCCTTCCTGACGATTCAGCCCTGAGAAGTTTGTGGCTGTTCATATGGGGGACGTCCCCTTTGGACGAGGAGGTTAATTTCTCTCCTTCAGAGGAGAAACTTATTTGCCCTCTGGCAAAAATGGAGTGAAGAGGATGGACTTGGCTAAGATCAAGTGTAGTGTAGTGTAGACTTTTCCTGTCAGAAGCCGATCTCTATGAGATTTTTCAATGGGCAAAGCTTTTTGGATTCTTTACTGATGTGCTGTATGCTCTCGATGTTTTCGTATGGGAGTGCATGGACTCCATTTTCCGATTCATTTGGGGCCAGGGGTGCGACCTCCCTCCCGTCTACCCAGCATTTAGAAAGCTCTTCCCAGTTTTGAAACGGAGGGCAGCTGTTTTTCCCTGGATTTCTAACTGCAATGGGCTGGCTCCATTTCCACTGTCCCCAGCGGGAGAAGACCCTTTGGAGGGGGATGAGATGCTGCTTCCCAGCCCCCCTGCTTCCCGGCGGCGGGGGGTGAAACTTCGCCGGGCGAAGAAGTTTTTTTTACTCTTTCTACGGAGCATGCTCAGATGGAGCAGTCCTTCTCCCCCCCGTCTCCCTCGCCGGGGGGATGGGAGTGGGCGGTCCCGCCCAAGCCAGCGCTGTGGGCACCGCCCCTGGAAGCCCGGCAGGCCCCTCCCCAGTCGGCGTCTCGGACCCTGCCCCGCTCAGAGATGGGGGTGGTATCAGCCCCCCAGGCCCCCCCGCTTGCCAGGCCCCCGTGGCCACCTCCAAGACCTGCGCTGCCTCCGCCTCTGCCAGCCTCTTGGGCCCCGCCCCGCTCAGAGATGGGGGTGGTACCGACCCCTAAGGTCCCGCCTGGCGGGCCGGCGCAGCCGCCTCTCCGGGCAATTCCGCCGCCGCCCCTCCCGGCTGTCCTGCTGCTTGCAGCTTCGCCGCCTGCTGAGCCACTGTTGCTAGGCAACGAAGACGCATCTGCAGCTTCCAGCTCAGCGGAGTAGGGATCCTCTCCAGCCCCCTTGGGCCCCCGCCGCTTCCACCGGTTTCCCCGCCGCCTCAAGCCGAGCCGGTCCCTGTTCCGGATGGTGCTGAAGACGGCGCTGAATCCGCGGGACCCTCGGAGCAGCCCGTGGCCGCTCCTACACCCAGCGTGATTTCCCCCCCGAGTGTTTCGGCTTGTCCCGGGACTGCCCCTGCAGCCCCTGGGGGGCAAGCTGGGACAGGGGAAGAGGGCGTCAGCCACTCCTTCCATGGAGCTGGCGCAGCCCGACAGCTGGGGGCGGGGACAGCCCGCCTGCCTGCTTTCAAGATCAGCATTCTCGACCGGTTGAGGGGTGTTTTTTCAGGGATTGCCCCGTGGAGGTTGTCATCTCTGCTGCCTCTCTTGCACTCTAGCGGCGGGGGGCAGGTGGGTCCTGAAAGCTCTGCCTTTGGTCCCCAGCCCGGAGGGGGTGGGCGTGGTGCTGTGAGGCAGATGGGAGACACACCTGATGCATTTGCATTGCAGAGGGAGAGGGCACAGCTGGAGGAGACCATAGGTGGTTTGCTGTGGGGAACAAACATCTCCAGACCCCAGATGGGATTTCTGGGGAAGGCTTCTATTCCCTCACTGCTGGCATGCCTCAGTGGTTTTGGGGAAAGGAAGCATCTCAACACCCGTGCTGCCATTGTACTGGCAGCAGGGTGCAGGCCTGTGGGAATGCAGAGCCTGATTCATGGGTTTGGCCTGGGCTGTTGGGCTCAGGAGGTCCCTGGGCCAGGCCCATCACCTGGCCTCCTGATGTCTCTGGGAGTTGTGGTTTCTGTTACTGGTCCTGGTCCCCCTTTTGTAGGCCAGTTTTGGGGTTCCTGATCTGTCATGGGCCAGGGCCCCCAGGGCCTTCCTTTCTCTGGCACTGCTCTGCTGCTGCTGCTCTTTTCGATCAAAAAAAAAAAAAAATTAAATTAAATAAAAAAAGATTGAAATAGCTGGCAGCAGCTCTGAAGCATTGAAGCATTGAAGGGCCAGAAAAGGACATTCCAAAAATTGTTCAAATTATTTGAAATTGTTGGAAATTTTTTTATGACTGTCAATGGTTTTTGATAACTATTGATGGACTTTTTGCAGAAAGCCTGTTTCAGGACCAAAAAGGACTTTCAGATATGTCCAAGAGGAACATTTTCAGCCCATGGACTGTTCCTGAAACTCAGCTGCTTGGACTTGAATTCTCTTTGCGTTGTTTTTTGCATTTTCTTATATTGTAAGATTGTTTTAGTGATATGTTAGTATTGTATATTTTACAGGGGAAGAAATTTCCTGTTCATTTCACATCAGCATTTTTCTTTTTAATTTATACAATTTGGAAAGGTGAGATGTCACGGACATTTTTTCATAAAGATCTTTTCTTTTAGGAATTTTTCCTCTTCTGGGAAGCTGAGGCCCCAGAAAGAGAATGTAAACAATAATTACCTGCTGGTGTGGAATGCAATAGGCGCACCTGTGATTGGCTCATGTTCCATGTTTACAATTAAGGGCCAATCACAGGACCAAGCTCGGGGACAGATTCACAGAGAGCTCTCTTGTTTTTAGATTCCTATTCTATTCTTAGCTTAGCAGCTTCTGAACTTTTCTCTCTATTCTATTCCTATTAGCATAGTGATAATGTATTATATATCATAAATCAATAAATCCAGCCTTCTGATCATGAAGCAAGATTCTCATCTATCTCTCTCACCCTGAGGAACCCTCACAAGTCATGTAATAGTAGGGTTTTGTTTTTTTCCTTTTTCTTTGGACCCGTTTAAACCTACTCTAGACTGAACACCCAGAAGAGCACCGGCAGCTCACACCTGAGGCCCACCAGGCTGGGCCTGGGCCGCGACATTTCCAGCACCAGAGAGACTGAGAAGAGACTGAGTGAGCCAAGCTACAACCTGGAGAGGGGACTTTTCTGAGTTTGTCATCTCTTTTAAAGCAGCAAGAAGTTTTATTGTTTAATATTGCTTAGGTTTTATTGTTTAATAAACAGTTTTTTCCGCTTTTCTCCAAAGAAGTACTTTCTCCCAAACTGGTTGGGGGGAGGGGCAAATTGAATCTGGTTTTCTAGAAGAACTCCTTTAGGGGTTCACTCCCAAGTTTGCCCTGAACCAGGACATGCACTCAGTTTGTTAGAGGAGGAGCAGGGGATTAGGCTTTTCAGCCTTTTCAGCCTTTGCTTTCCTTCTTCTCCTCCGAATCTGTTGAATCACTATTGGAAAATGTTCAGTTTCCCCTGAATGTTAAAGAGACCATCTTTCGGGTATTTAACCTGGTAAGGTTCCTCTATACAATCTGCAGCTTCTCTAGAATGAGAGCTGAGATTTCTAGAGGGGCTGATGAGACCCCTGACCCAGGAGTAGACCCAGGTGTGGAAAATCCTGAGTGGTGTAGGAAATAGGAGGATATGGGCCAAATCCTGAAGGAATTCTCTGACCCTATACTCTGAGACTTTCCACATGAACAAATTCAGAACACAGCTGAGGTGGGGAAATACCTGAAAGAGAAGTGCCATGACGACCCTAAGGAGAAAAAGATCATTGCAGTAAGCTGGGCCCTGGCATATGCTTATTTCACACTGCTAGATACTGTAGGGCAGCAGACAGAGGAAGGGGGGCAGGGAGATAAATCAACAGCTACCCCAGTCACCTAGGCTGCAGCCAACACCTCAGTTACGAAGCCAGCAGCTAAACCCGACAGTAAGCCTCAACCAATGTCTGTTGCTACAAGCAGGAGAAGCAGAAAGTGCACAGGCAAGACCGATCAACCAGTGGGTGATGATGATGATGATGATGATGATGATGACGATGATGTAGGAGGAGGACCCTCAATGCTTCCTGACATAAACAGGAGTCAAAGCAGCAGGTGCAAGATCAGATGCAAATATTGAGTCCTTTTCCCTGAAGGACCTTCATGGCCTAAGGAGGGATTATACTCGATGACCTGATGAATCTATAATTAGCTGGTTAGTCTGTCTTTGGGATGCTGCAGGCGAGGCTACAATTCTGGATGGCACTGAAACTAGGCATTTGGGATCCCTGTTACATGATCCCGTAATCGACCAAGGAATGATGAGAGGGGCTAACCCACACAGCCTCTGGGCACAGGTCCTGGAAAGTGTAGCACAACGATACCTGTGTGCAGACTATTTCTATATGCAGCAAACACAGTGGAAGACCATAGAACAAGGGATCCAACACCTGAGAGAAATGACAGTGGCGGAGATTATGTTCTCAGATAACATAGCAACTACGAATCCAGACTTGGTACCATGCATGTCTGTGATGTGGCAAAAACTTGTATGACTTGGGCCACATGAATATGCTTCTTCCTTAGCCATCATGAAGAGGGATGACAGGGATGAGACCGTGCTTGATATGGCAAGGAAGCTCCGAGCATATGCAGGTACTGTGCATGGCTCAACACACACCAAAATCACAGTGGTGGAAACACATCTGCAGAAATTAGAGGACAAGATAGAGGAGAATCATAAGAAACTCAGGGAGGAGATTAAAGAGGACTTTCACCAAATCTCAGCAGTACAGATCAGAGGTTCTGGTACCCAATGCAGACGTTCCCCAGATGGGGAGAGAAGGTACACCCCACAAGCTGAGCTGTGGTTCTTCCTGCGTGATTGCAGAGAAAACATGAGGAGATGGGATGGAAAATCTACTGCTGCTCTGGCACAACAGATGCATGAACTGAAGGAAGGCAAGACTCAGAGAGGAAGTTTCCCCAAAAGGAAAGCAGGTCCAGTTGCCCGTAGCCGAACTGCCAGGTATGATGATGATGATGACATGTCCGATCCCCTTGAAGGAACCTCTAAGACATATGCTCAAGGAAAGAAGGATAACCAGGCTTAGAGGGGCCCTGCCTCTAGCCAGGTAGAGGCTAGGGAAAATCATGTTTTCTGATCTGTGTGGATTCATTGGCCTGGCACATCAGAACCACAAAAATATGAGTCCTTGGTCAACATTGGTGTGCAGTGCACATTAATCCCATTGAGACATATGGGGACAGAATCTGTCTCTATTGCTGGCGTGACAGCCTGTCATAGTTTTAAAAGGCAGGTGTCTTCTAAGCAAGGCAGAAGCCTCCCCAGAAATGGGAAATGCAACGCCCCTCCCTCAGAAATATTATAATTTTGAAATTGAAAGGCTCTCAGGCAAAAATTTGTGAATAGGAATAACAGTTCTTTGCTAGGAAAACTAAAAATACAAATGAAGTAGTACAAATAACAACAACAAAAAAAAAAATCACTGACAGAGTCAGAATACAACTTGACACCCTGTTGGTCAGGGTTTTGGCTGCAGTCCTCCTGTAGTGACAGATGTGGTTCTGTTGAAGCAGTGATCCTGTAGAAGGGTGTAGTTTTCCTCTGAAGGTCTGGTGGTGGTGTAGATGGGCCTGGTCTTCCTCTGGGAATCCAGTGGGAAAAGGGGGCTCTGGTATCCCAAAATCTCAGATTATATCCAAGTAGGAATGCTTGTCTCCTTCCCCTGGGCTGAGCATCTCACAGTGGTATGATGTAATTTTATCAGTCATGCAGTGAGACTCAATGGTCCATTAACAGAAGATATTTCCCAGAGGGAGGATTGGTTTGTGGAAGAGATAAAGAAAACTGCCCAGTTAACAGAAGATAACTGCCCTACCTCTGACAGATGGCAAATAGAATACATGCATTATCTTTCAATCCAGGACACAGAGGGATCACAGGATTTCACTTTGGTGGAAGCTGATGTGAGCCTGACTGGAAATAAGTGGAAGAAACACCCTATTGTGACTGGCCCAGAGGCCCCATGCATTTTGGGCATAGACTTCCTCCAAAGTGGCTATTTCAAAGACACAAAAGGACTTAAGAGGGCGTTTAAGATAGCAGCTATAAAAACAAAGGGTGTCAAGCAATTGAAAACCTTGCCTGAACTATCAGAAAACCCATCTGTAGTTAGACTCCTAAACATGGAAGAGTAACGAGTACCAATTGCCACCTCAACAGTGCATCACTGGCAGTACAGAACAACTCAAGATGCAGTGATCCACATCCACAAAATGATCCATGAGCTGGAGAGCCAAGGGGTGGTCAGCAAGACCCACTCACCCTTCAACAGCCCCATTCGGCCTGTGCACAAATATGAAGGAGAATGGAGATTAACTGTAGACTGTCATGCCTTGAATGAAGTGACTCCACCGCTAAGCACTGCTGTTCCAGAGATGTTGGAGCTCCAGTATGAGCTGGAGTCCAAGGCAGGAAAGTGGTATGCCACTATTCACATTGCCAATACATTTTTCTCCATTCCTTTGGCAACAAAATGCAGGCCTCAGTTTGCCTTCATGAAGAGGAGAGTGCAGTACACCTGAAACCAATTGCCCCAGGGGTGAAAGCACAGTCCTACCAACTGCCATAGACTGATCCATGCTGCACTAGAAAAGGGTGAAGCTCCGGTGAAGCATGATTTTAAAAAGTTAAGATTTCAGCTGAGGGTTAGAGGAAATTCATAGTGATTTGGATGTAAGTTAGGTAAGTAGATGATAGGTTAATGATTATTAGATGCTTAAGCTAGAGCTGATTGTTATATTGTTTGCTATTATGAGCTTGTTTATAGAAGAAAGTGGAGTAAGTGAACTGTTATAAGAACATATTGAAACCAGCAGAACAATGGTTAGCACCTGGGCTTCATGTCAATCAATCACAAAGTAGCGGGACTTGGATCGTGCCAGAGGGTCGCAGAGCCCCGATGAAGATGTTCCTGACTTCATCCCTTAAGACCACTGACCCAATTTGAGACCACCAACTCAAGAGAAGAACTGTGCAAGCGTGAAGGACTAATAACCTCATTTTAATACAGAGTGAGGAGGGGAGGTGCTGGGGTTAAGCACATGTATTGTATGTAAGATCTTGGGAAATAAATAGAGGGTTTAAGAACCTTGTACAGCACAGTTACACTTTTTGGGGACAACCCCCCGTGCTGCCCGCCAGTGTTAATAAACATACCACTTTCTAACTTTGATTAGTTAGAACATCTTTGTCCAAGATCTTCAGTTTTAATGACTCAATTGGCGAGCCAGCCAGGAGGAGACTCTGCTCAGCTGTGAGACCAGCTTGGGACCCCCTCGGGGCGCCTCTGGGATATTCCTGGATGAGTGGGCTCTGCTGCCTATACTGTTCCTCCAGCAGCAGACAGGGACCCCTGACTACTAAACTCGGGACAAAACGGTATGTTTAAAAAAATTCAAACAGTTTTAAATAGTGACCTTTAAGGTGTACACCTGTTCAGGAAAGGCCATTTGATAAGTTGTAGGAGACATCCCACATGCAACTTGTGCCTCTGGAGTGTGCATGCAAGCTGAAATTGCAGCTGGTATCTGGTCAGTGGTATTTGGTTGCCAGCAGAAAGAGCTGTTGAATTGTTGTACTGGGTCAGGCAAACTCGGGTTTTGGTTGCTGGCAGAAGGGGATTTTGCCATTTGTTGTGCCATAGAGGGCTCAGTTTGCCAGCAATTTGGGGCTAGCAGTCATAAGGGAAAATCCTGGTCTAAGGTTGTTATAATTGTGTTGTGTGTGTATTTTAGTTACAGGGGACAGCATTTACTGTAACACCCGTTGTTCACGTTAAAAGGGTCCAGACTCCAAGAGATTATAGAGGCAGTGTTTTGCTGTTTGGATGTTTATGCCTGTGGAATTTGAAATATAGAAGTTGAGTGCCTTAGTATAGTGTGTTTCCCCCAGGAATAATAAGATTGTGTTGCTGCCAGTTTGCTCGTGTGTGGGCAGAGTTGTGTTTTGGAGCTGTGGTGCCTTTTTAAGGCAACACTGCCATCTTGGGTCAAAAAAAGTTCAGTGCATGTTGAGTGTGAAACAGTAAAATTGGTCTGCTTAAAAGAGTTGATGAGTCTCTGAGAGCTGAGACGTGAAAGTTTTGAAGTAGATTGGGGACAGATAAAGGACAGGACCAATTTGGTAATGAATAGAAGCCTTTGATAAGAGCTTAGTTGTGATTTTAGGCACAGAGGTTGTGTTCTTGGATGCTGATTGCTAGAATTATAATAGGGGTTAATTAGTCTGAGAATCCAATCTGGCCAGATGGATAAAGGGAACTCCTATGCCTCAGTGGTTTGAGCTCGATTCATGGGAGTTTGTGAACCCAGTAAACTGGTGGAGAGACAGGGGAAATGAGAGAATATATAGAGGTTTATATCGGGTATCTGCTGGGAGATTAGTGGCTTTGGATTGGGAGCAACAGGCTGTGGAGAATTTAGAAAGCTAAGGAGGAGTGAATTGAATAGCTTGTATTTGTAAGAATTGTCCTTAAGCTTTTGGTGCATCTAGAGGTTGGCATAGTGCATGGGCATGGGTGTTATTGCAGTGTAAGATTTGTGCAGGATGTTATCATTGTTCTTCTGCTAATCGGTACAGAGAGTGTGCCCAGTGTCGACAGCTCCCTGCTTGAGCTGATTTAGAACCAAAGATTTTAAAGCTGGTGTGTGGAAAGTCACATTTAATACCTGAGCTGCGGGCTGTGCGAGGAGACTGGGAAAGGACTGTACAAGTCTGTGAAGCCAGGTTTGAGTGGAAGTGAGACAGGAAGCAAACAAGAAGATGAAAAAATTTAAAGTGATGGTTATGTTAAGGACAAGAGGAGTGATGAGAACTAACCAGAGTAAAGAGATCCCTAAAAGTAGTCCTTTAGGGTATATCTTGGCACACTGGAGGGAACTAGTAGGGTATGGTGGGGTAGAGAATAAAAAGGCACTCTTGAAATTCTGTACACAGTGGTGGCCACTTTACAGGCTTGGAGAAGGGGCCAGGTGGCCCCCAGCTTGATCTTTACACTATGAGACTTTGTTACTGCTTATGTTTTTCTTGAGACGGGAGCAGAAATGGGAAAAAGTGACATATGTTGATGTTGCAGAAAGAGACATTTGTCTGGGATGAGCCATTTGTCGGGTGCAGGGAAAACTTGTGACTCCCAATGTGAGATCAGCAAGCTCTGTTTATTGAAGAGAGCATCAGACACTTATACAGCAAGTAATAAGCTCATGAATATTCTGTAATTTACACCGTCCATTGGCCACACCACAACATCAGCTCTTCCCCATTCCTTAGGGGTTACATCTGTCTTTTCTCATGTCTCTTTCTCTCAACCACAGCACTTTGTTATGGTAACAAAGCTATGCTCAAGGACACGCTATTTTGCAGGTGCAGGACTTGGTATTAGCCACAGCCTTGTACTTTTCCAATTCTTAGCTACTCTCCCAACATGCTGACACGTTTTTCTCCTTTCAGAATCATCCTGAGTGGCAAAGAGATTGTGGAATTAGGGCACCCTCTGACCCCTTTGTATTGGCTGTGGAAAAAGACAAGGCTAATGTGACCATGGTCACAAGGGTTTGCAGGATGAGAGAGAGACGAGAATGTTGATTCCATGATCAGAAGGCTTGATTTATTATTTTATGATATCTATACTACATTATGACTATACTAAAAAGAAATAGAAGGAAAAGTTCTCAGAAGGCTAGCTAAGAATAGAATAGAAAAGAATGATAACAAAGGAGCTCTCTCCGACTCTGTCCGAAAGAGCTCAGTCCTTGATTGGCCAATAATTGTAAACATCCAAGATGGGCCAATCACAGGTGCACCTGTTGCATTTCACAGCAGCAGATAACCATTGTTTACATTCTTTTTCTAGGGCCTCAGCTTCCCAGAAGGGAAAATCCTAAAGAAAGGATTTTTAGTGAAAAGGATGTCTGCGACAGGCTAGTAGAAGGAGGCTGAAATGATGTTGTAGTACATGTTCCATAAATCAATGCTGCACACTTCCGGACAAGGTGTACCCAGCTGAGTCACTGGAGCAAGAGTTGGGGAATCTGTTAGAACCACCCCCCTAGAAGGCAAGGGGGCCTGGGGAGGAAACAAATTTGAGACAACTATTAACCTCAATTCCAACTCCAGCTCTTATTCCACCTCCTGACATCTCTGTCCAAACTCCAGCTCACATTCCATCCCCCACTCCAATTAAAGATATTTCTATTTCAATTCCAGCTCCAGCTCTAAACAAAGCTATTACTATTTCAGCTCCAGCTCTAATTTTAAGCTCAGCTGAATCAACTCCAGTTTCTATTTCAAGTTCAGCTCCAACCTCTACTCTATCCCCCACTTCAACTACTCCACTTACTCCTAAATCTCTCCCACTATCCAACAGTGACAGCGAGGAAGAGGAACCTTCCCTAAAGGGTCCTACAGCATCCCAGACTCGGAAACAAACCAGGGAAATTATACAAGCACCTTTGAATTGTGGAAAAAGAAAACAAACTCCACAACTTTTGTGAAAGTTGTAAAGCCGGTATGTTTATTACAGAACTGGACACATGTGGGGATCGCTTCCCCTTCAAAGTCATGCATACCTCTGGGAATTCCAGATCCTTTTTTAACTCCCTTACTAATCCATATGCATGGAATTTCACAATAGGCTCATAGATATTCATTTTACTGATTTCGAGTTACACTTGCATCTATTTACCCTTGCAGCTAGTTTTTTATCAGAAAGTACAGAAAGAACTCCTAGGTCACCCTGCCCTGCCTCCTGCAGTCTCTTTGTCTTTTTGCCCTTCGGCTGAAGCAGTTTCTTCAAGCATAGGTTTTTTGTGATAACATGCAGTCAGACCAAACAGCTATGTTTGCAAGCTGCAGACTTCAAAGTTCAAGCCCCCCCTCCCCACCTTATCTCTTTATCTCTGATTCAAATATGTACATTTTACCTAAATCAAAATAGATTCTTAGTCTGGATAATTTCCACTCTGTATCACCTTTGAGGGGGGCAATAAGTTCTGGCAGGAAAACAATGTTAGTTAAAACTCCTTTTTCTACAATGGATTTAGAGGCTTGGGAAAAGATTGCTAAATGTTATCAAAGTGACCCAATAGATGTTGCAAAGAAATTAAAGTTTATGATTAAACAGCATCGACCTGATTGGTCAGATATCCAGCTGTTGTCGGATGCCCTAACAGAGACAAAAAACCAACTGGTTTTAAAGGTAGCTGGGGGTTTAGCAGAAGATGCTTGTAGAATAACAAGGAGTGACATGAGAGATGTCTTTCCTCTTCAAGATCCACACTGGGACCCTAATGATAATAATGATATGAGAAAACTAGGGGATTATCAAGACTTGACAGTGAGGGGGTTAGAAAGGGCAATTCCTAAAACAATAAACTGGTCGGCCCTATATACTATTAAGCAAGGTCCCTCCGAAACACCTTCTGAATTTCTAGAACATTTGCAGGATGCAATGCGTCATCATACAACCTTAGATCCTGAGTATGAGGAATAGATACAACATCTAGTGGATTTATTTCTGGGACAATCTACAGGGGACATTAGATGCAAACTTCAGAAGATACAGGGTCCAACAGCCCGGGATTTAGAGACTTTGCTAGAACAGACATGGAAAGTATTTAGTAACCAGGAAGAAAAGTGTAAAGAAAGGATAAGAAAATTAGTAGCAGTAGTAAGAGAAGAAGAAAAAGAGAGGTGTAGACAAGGACCACTAAGGCAGGGACCACTTCAGCTAGGGAAGAATCAGTGTGCATTCTGCAATAAAATTGGACACTGGAAGAAGCAGTGACCAGAAGGAAGAAAATGTAATTATCAAAGAAGAGGAGATTGAAAAGGGAAGGCAGTGGCTGCTCATGTTAAGGAAGACTGAGGTGGATCAGAGGATCTTACCCTAGGAGACCCTCTGGTTATAATGAAACTAGGGAACAAGGAAATGGAAATTGAATTTTTGATAGACACAGGGGCAACATACTTGGTGTTAAATAAAGCTTTAATACCAATGACAGATGATTATGTCATGGTAAAGGCCAATCTGAAAGAGCCTATTTTTGTAGGCCATTGAAATAAAAACTTGGGAAACAATGGGGAATTTACAAGTTTTTGTATACACCCAATGCTCCATCAGCATTTTTGGGTAGAGATTTATTGGAACAATTAAAGCAAAAATATTTTTAAATGGAGAGATTACTTTGGAGATTAAGGACCAACAATATGTGGAATTGTTAAGCCTGATGCTAATGACCAATGAGACTAAAATTGAAAGTGAAGATGAGATTCACAGGAAAATAATGGATCAGGTATCTCCAGAGATATGGGCTTCTAATACACCAGGGAGAGCAAAAAATGCACCCCCAATGCAAGTTAAGCTTAAAGAAGGAAAACAGCCAGTTAGAGTTAGACAATATCCCTTAAAGACGGAAGATAGAGAAGGGATCAGCTCAGAAACTGAAATATTTTTACAGATGGGGCTATTACAAGAGTGTCAGTCTGAGTTCAATAATTCTGTTTTTACCTGTTAAAAAGCCTGATGGATCATACTGAATACTACAAGATTTAAGAGCTGTTAATAGGATAACTGAGGATTTATACCCAGTGGTTGCCAACCCCTACACTTTGTTAACCTGTTGAACAACTGAACTAACATGGTTTACCATTTTAGATTTAAAAGAAGCTTTCTTTTGCCTTCCTCTCCATGAGGCCAGACAGAAAATTTTTGCATTTGAATAGGAAAACCCCAAAACTGGACACAAAACCCAGCTCACATGGTCAGTTCTACCTCAATGTTTTAAGAACTTGCCCATGATATTTGGAGAACAACTAGCAAAAGATCTGAAATCCTGGGAAGCTACATCAGGAGAAGGACAACTGTTACAGTATGTGGACGACTTCCTGATAGCTACCAAAACTCGAGGCATGTGTGGAGTGGACAGCAAACCTCTTGAATGTTTTGGGTCTACAGGGGTATTGAGTATCCCAGAAAAAAGCCCAGATGGTGAGGCAAACATTTATTTGGGCTATGAAGTTAGTGCTGGACAAAGAACATTAGGATGGGATCACAAGGAAGCAATATGCCAGACCCCAAAGCTCCAGACAGTAAAAGAACTGAGAACCTTCTTGGACATGACAGGGTGTGTCCCGTTCTCGGCTGTTTTTATGGACTGGAAAGGCTCGGGATGTCCTTGGGCAGCCCGCGCTCCAAAGGACGAAAAGAGTCTTCAGGTTTTTTCTTGGTCTTCAGTGTTTATTAGTTTTTTATCTACAAGATTTTCTCTCGGCCCAACAGAGGTCTGCACAGCAAGCCAGCCATGAGCACACTGAATCCCCCCAGGGCGGTCACTTATCTTTATACCCAAAACTACGTATAAGATATTTACCTATTTTCCCCAATACCTACCTTTCACCCTTATTGACAAGTGCACCTCTAGTAAGAACCAATCCCAAAGTGCCACCACCACCACAGAAGATGGAGGCCAAGAAGAAGAAGAAGAGGGACAGGACACGCCCCAATTCCTCCATCTTACTTCTCTAGACCCCCTTGTACCGAAATTCTAAAACCTGTGTTTCACACTCTAATTAACCTATCCCTTCACCATTTATCCCAGTGAGATCCTCCCATCCTCATACAGATGTCGTCTCCTGTGCAGGATCAAAGTCCAGCCACCAGACACTTCTGGCAGCATTCCAGGACCTCCGAGCCCCCCAAGGGTGGTCTCGGTGACTCAGCACATCAGTCCTGAGGTGCTGAGATCCCACAAGGGTGCTGTAGATTGTGGGTTTATAATTACGGACTGTTAGTCAAAACCCTATATGCCTTGATTACAGAAAGAAACAGAGACCTCCAATGGACAAAAGAAGCAACACAAGCCTTCAACCAGCTAAAGAAGGCCCTCATGTCATCTCCAGCCCTGGGACTTCCAGATGTGAGTAAACCATTCTTTTTGTTTTCTCACGAAAAGCAGGGGATTGCTTTGGGAATACTAGCACAAGACCTGGGCCCATATTGCAGAGCAGTCGCCTACCTGTCTAAGCAGTTGGATGCAGCAGCTAAGGGATGGCCAGGGTTCCTCAGAGCTGTTGCAGCAGTGGTGCTGTAATTCGGCCTCCTGCTGGGTGCAGATTTGCCCCCGAGCAGGCTGCACGAGCCGGATAACTCAGTATTTTAGGGAGACTGACTGCCTGAGAACCCAAGTGGCTCTCAGCTGCTGGCAACCTTAGCAAGCTTAAGGTATATCAGATCTTTTAGTGATTATCAGCTCTTTGTGATTCCAACTCTTAGCTTGCAAGGTGCCTAGGCAGGCCGGCAGATGCAAGGCAAGAGAAAAGAAGGCCGTTCTGGCGTTCCACAGCGATGTCTTTATTGGATGTTCTGTGAAGAGTTCCAGCGACGGCTCTTCTGCCGAACCAGGCTAAAACAGCCCATTATATAGGATATAGGGGGATCAGAAATTGTCCAATAGCAGAGGTTAAGGGGAAGTGACCTATGGGCTTACAGAGATAAGCAGGGGTCCGAAAGGCGGAAGACAGGGGCTTGCCATGACTTGACATTTCCTATCTTTAGGCCTCTGCTCTCCACGGGGCCTTTGCAATCCCTGTGCCTGCTACAGTGCTGAACATCCAAGAAGCATGCAAGTTCACCCTAGGCCAGAAGATGACTGTGCTAGTGTTCCACACAGTGTCTGCAGTGCTGGAGGTAACAGGCAGACACTGGCTTTCCCTGCAGAGATTCTTGAAGTACCAAGCCATAATGGTGGAACAAGATGATGTAGATATTGTGGTAACTAAGACTGTGAACACAGCTTCATTCCTCAGTAGCAGTATGGGAGAACTGGTGATCCACGATTGCCTGGAGACTATCGAAGGTACCTACTCCAGTCGCCCAGATTTGAAGGACACCCTTCTTGAGGACACTGAGACCTGGTTAACTGACGGAAGCAACTATGTGATCAGCGGAAAAAGACATGTTAGGTATGCGGTTACCACGAGCTGAGGTAATAGGGTCTGGATCATTACCAATCGACACCTCGGTGCAGAAGGCTCAAATAATGGCCTTAAACTGGACTTTAGAGATGGCAAATGGAAATAAAATTAATATTTACACAGACTCAAGGTATGCATTTGGGGTAGTCCATGCACATGGAGTCATCTGGAAAGAAAGAGGACTGTTGAACTCTAAAGGAAAAAGCATTAAACATGCACAAGATATAATCAAACTGTTGGAAGCAGTCCAGCTACCTTAAAAGTTAGCCATCATGCAAATCAAGGCACACCAAAAAGTGAGGTCTGAATTGGATGAAGGAAATGAGCTGGCAGACAGAAAGGCAAAAGAAGCAGCTAAAGGTGAGGTAATTGTTTAAGCAGTTGAGGCAGACTTAATTCCAGATGGGCAAATTTCTATTAAAGGTAAGCCAAGGTGCAGTAAAAAGGAAAAGAGGCTTACTGAAAAAGAAAACGGAAGTTATAATCAAGAGGGGTGGGCTATTACAGATGAAGGGAAAGGAAGGCTTGTGATCCCCTCTTATATGCTAATGGTCATTAGAGAAAGAGGAACATGAGAAAACACATTGGGGAATTGTGGTAGATAGGGACAGACAGTTGGAAGATTACGCGATGTAACGGAGAGGCAGGACCCCCTGTTCCCCTAAGATAAGAGATTACCCTAGGAATGTAGCCCCCTAACAGTAGTGCCAGTAACTTTCCATTCCACACCCAGTAACTTTCCACCCCTGGTAACTTTCCACTCCTTACTAACCATAGATAGTAAAGGCAGACCCCCTCTGACATAGAGACCCCCTTAGACTATAAAACCCCACGAGAAGAGATAATAAACGCCTTTTGACCGTCCACCACATTGGTGTCTGCATGCTCATTGGCCCGAGCGACCCTGGAGAGTTTGGGTCGCCGTGCTGTTCCTCAGAACCAGGTCCCCCTGCCTTATATCAGAAGGCAACAGGAATAGATGCCTTGTATAATTATTTGAAAGACAGAATCATAGCCAGAAACTTACAAAGTACAGTGATTCAGGTGACTTGCCAATGTAGCCTTTGCCTCCAAACTATTCCCAAAAATATTCCTAAACCAAAGCTTGGGCAAATTTGGAGAGGATATGGACCTGGGCAACAATAGCAAATTGATTTTTCCGACCTACCCAGGAGAGGGGGTGATCGATACCTATTGGTGTTAACAGATAGCTTTTCAGGGTGTCCAGAAGCTTTCCCTGCTAGAACTGCCAAAGTGCAGGAGGTAACCAAAGCATTGTTACAAGAAATAATACTGCATTTTGGAGTCCCAGCCACAATGACTTCAGATAGGGGGCCACATTTTATTTCAAAAATTGTGCAACAATTTAGCTGCCATTTAGGCATAGACTGGGAGCTTCATACTCCATATCATCCTTAGTCAAGCAGCCAAGTGGAGAAAATGAATCACTTGATTAAGCAGCAAATAGTAAGACTGGGACAAGAGGCAAAGTTACCTTGGCCTCAGGCTCTTCCATTAGCATTATTACGAATTCAGACCAAGCCAAGAGTAAAAGAAAAATTAACTCCCTTTGAAATACTGTATGGAAGGCCATATGGAATTCAAAAAGGGACAACACCTACTCAAGTAGGGGAAGAAACCCTATAAAAATATATATTGGCCCTAAACAAACAACTCAGAGTAATTGAGAAACGTGGCTGGGACTCGAAGCAGAGAATTAGATGCACCAGTGCATGATGTACAGCCTGGGGATTATGTATATGTTAAGCCTTTTGCAAAAAAGACTCTGGAACTGTAGTTTGAGGGACCATTCCAAGTGCTCCTCACCACCTTTAGTGCAATCAAGATTAAGGAACAAAGCACCTGGATCCATCACTCCTGGGTGAAGAAGGCTCCTGAGGGACTTTGGAAAGTTATACCGGGTGACAAAAAACTAAACTCAAAACTTTCTCGGGAAAATAAATAAAGTATGGGTGAAATTACAATCATAGTTTAACAATCCTCCAAAGAATAGAAAGGCTTGTAGTTTTAATGGATAATCAAGTAGGTGTAGCTTGGAGAGTTGGAGAGTTGTGGCATTTGTGACTATCGCTATAGCCACAGCTACTGCAGTACCACTTGCATATAATGTGACGGGTATATATAAGTGCCAAGGGAAAGCCTATGATTTTGACTCCTGTAGGTCTCTGGGTCAGATGCTAAAAGTTACAAATGCAGCTGTGTGGGAAGGAAGACATGTTTGGGGATGTGAATGTGTGTTTGTCCAGGATGGATTTCATAAATCTCATCAAGAACCCAAGAAACCTATTCGAATTGGTCCTGAATGCTGTGACAAATGCCTAACCAATTGTTCCGAGTTTAGGCTCACAATAGAAGGTTGCGCAATCAAGGATTTTAAGATTGATTATAGTATAACTCAAATTTGTACTGATTCCCGAAAAGATGAGGTTAAGATAACTTGACCAGTGTCAACACTAAGAGAAACCACAGCTACACGAATTACTTTAGAACCGACAGTTCCCATAATTACCAAAATTGGGCCATATGCTGTTAAGAAGACAACAATTCAAAAATTGCTAGTTAATCCAAAGTGGTCATTCAAATGGGTAGAGATGGCAATGCAAGTGAATGCGACTGCCATTTGGTGTGGAAGCCCTGGGGGGACATCTCCTAAGTTACACCCCATTGGCTCCTTCCCCTCTTCCTATATCTGAACATAGGTGTTCCTGAGACACTCCCTCCTATTTCCCTGATTTGCCCTCACCTTTATACTGCCCAGAGACCAAGGTCAGCCCCGAGGACCCCTGGAGAGATAGAGGTGGACCTTGGGTATGTGTGCGCCAGGGACCTGAACATCTCACCTCACAGCTGAATTAAACATCCATGGATATTATGCAAAGGCCTTTTTTGCTTCTTTACCCTGGACTTTACCAGCAGCGATTCAGGCTGCAACAATTCGGCCCAAGTGTGCTCCGTTTTTAAGGACCTCTTTAATGGATTGGACCACCTGGCTGCAGAAGCATATGCCCTATATGTCCAGACAGAAGACAGGCCCTACTGGGATATTGGGAATGGGACTAGGGGTTCTAAACACAATGGATTCAGAAGTATTAATGAACAAACTGACAATAATTGACAATGATATGGTTAAATTGCAACAACCTTTACAATCTTCCTTATTGGCATTAGGTACCAGTCAGTGGAAGTTGTCCAAGATATTACCAGAATGGGAAAATATAGAAGAGAGGGATCATCAACTGATAATTAATACCTTAGGCTAAACTAGCGAGAGCATTTCTTTAGCTCTCGGGTGTACACAAGAACAATTATGGATGCAATCAGTGGTGACCTCAGTCATTAGGGACGCGGGAGAAGACATATTCCCTGCCAAAATTCGTAAAGTTGTTTGGGATAATGCCTAGGATTTAGAAAAGGAACTTCAATCCCGATGGGTTTTTAAATAATTTTACTTATAATCCCATGACAAGTATGGTAACGGCTTTTCTTTTAACCATATATGATGCATCAGTAAGTTTAATATATCCAATTGTTCCTTTAGGGTTAAATCATGAGGGGGCCATATTATATCCTTTTGAACACAGAATGTGGGCACAAAAAGTTGAAGGAAGGTGGTGAACTATTAACTTAGAACCCTGCTCAATGAGGGAACAATTGGGGTTTATATGTGAAGGCAAAGTGGGTGATGATAAAGATATTTGGATACAGAGCAAAGCATTTGTCACTTTGTAATGCATCCCATTAACCAGACAACCTTGCTTGTGTATACAGGACAAGGTTGTATCTGTCTCACGACAGCATGCCCCACTATAATGGTGGATGAGATTACTGTCAATGAAACTCAATTTAACTTGTGCATTTGTAACTTTGTCAAAATTGAAGGATGTGTCTTCTCCTATCAGGCACTGTTGCAGTTAGTGTTTGTGTTACCCCAGTTTTCAGTTTCATAATCTGAGTTTGCTGATAATGGTTGCTTCCAAAGCCCCCCCTATGTTGTTCCAAGTTGGTTTCTCCCTAAGTTGCATCTACCTCTGATGTAAACCACTCCCCTTTCTCCTCCCCTTTGCTCTCATTGGAACTGGCTCTGTAAACCACTCCCCTCACTCCTCTCCTAAGGTTATCCCATTGGCTGGCTGTTTGTACCCACCTACTGGTTTTGGCGTGTATATAAACTGCTGCAGAGCTGTGCTCTTTCGTTTTTGCTTCTGAATCTCTGAATTAAAAGCTTTCTGGAATATCAGGCAGACAGCATCTGTCAACTCTAACTTTTCTCCCTGATACTGGTAAAGCTAATCCCACTGCAGAGCCTCAGCTCTGAAGTTCGGCTCCTGGTGAATTTGTCCTGCAGTTGTTCCATATACCTTGGCGTGGCTGCTGGTGTTGTTAGAGAGCTAACTAAAGACTCCAGTGGTTGCATCAGTAGATAATTCAACTATGAACAATAACCATTCTAATTTTCATATCTGCAATTTTGTCAAAATAGACGGGTGCGATTTTTCTTATCAGGCACCAGTTTTGTCATACCAGTATATAAAAATTACTTTTACTAGATATTACCTACACCCATCTGGATGAACCTTACTTTATTAAAACAATTATTAAGACATGAAGACCTAGAAAAGATTCTCAAAAAAGTGAAGAAGACTGGAAAGAAAACTTTAATCACAATCCACCATGATGCTGAGGACATAGAGACGGTTTTAAAATGAGTAAGAGATGACACAACTCACCATTGGTGGGATGTACTCTTTGGATGGTCCCCTACCTCCACTGGAATCTTAAATATGTCATGTCATCTTATAATAGTTATTTTGATTTTAGTTTTCATAAGTTTCATTTTATTATTGTTTATGCTTATTTGGATTTTTAAAATAATGAAATATATAAATGTAATGATCACCATGTTTGAAGCACATGAAAATACAATAAGAAGTAATCACAGTATCACCTAGAAGGCAAAAGAATTTGCCTATGGTATAGAAAAGGAGGGATTGATATAGGGAACTTATAACCAAGCTTATGCGACTAGTTTGCTGTGTAATCAAATGTGTTAAGAACAGATAATCCTCTGCTATGCAACAACAGGATTTTGTCTATTATTTAAGACTGATAAAGCAGGAACTAGTGCGCTAAAAAAACAGTAAAAACTGTATCTTTAGTTTGGACTGTGGCCAAAAGCCTTGAATGATTACCAGACACCAAGACACCCTGTGCAGGGACCAGGTTAATCCACAGGACATTGTGAGGATGACTACTTAGTTCATCAAGCAACCCCTACCCCAGACCAACAGAAGTGCAAGTGTGCAAGCACAGAACAATGAAAGGCTGATTAACATACAAAGCGAGAGCAGGCAGGATAGGTCATGAATATGTATAGGCGATGTTGAAACTTTCGTAAATATGTAAGATCTTAAGTGTATTTAAAGAGCGTCTGCTCTGTTTGGCAGCATGTTTGGGATAGAGGGATTCCCCATGTGCCCAGCGCTGAATAAACATACCTACTTCACAAACCCGCTGGTTGTGGAATCTCTATTCCGCGTGTCAAGAGGGGTCCATGAAGTGGTCCTGAGACAGAGTAGAAATTTTATAGAGTAGAAATTCACTTTGATTTAGGTGAAATGTACATCTTTGAGTTAAGTCTGTAGTTTGAAAACATGGCTGTTTAGTCTGCTTGTTCTTGTAAAAAGCTTAGGCTCAGAGAAACTGCTTCAGTGAAGAACAGAGATTAGGGGGGGGAGACAGAGAGACAGAGAAACTGCTATGAGAGCAGGTCAACCTGACCTAGGAATTCTTTCTGATAAAGAAGAACTAGCAGCAAATGTCACACAAAATTTGTAAAAACGAATATGCATGAACCTGTTGTGAAATTGCATGCATATGTATTTGAGAGGGGGATAAAAAAGGATCTGGAGTTCCCAGAGGTGCGCACGTCTTTTAAGGACAGTAATCTCCACATGCGTCCAGCACTGTAATAAACATACCGGCTTTACAACTTTCACAAAGGTGTGGAGTTTTGTTTATCTCTGCAAAACATTCTGGCAAGCCAGCCAGGAGAGACTGTCTCTGTCCTCGCAGGGGCAGAGGGAAAGACGGACCTCCGAGACACGCCCTGGGATTTTTTCTAGAGGAGCTCTGCTTGTCTTGGCTTGCCTCCTGCGGAGACAGACAAGGACCTGCTGACCTGCGGAGGATACGGTATGTATTGAGGGGAACCTGGGGAAAAAGACAGATAGGACAGCTGAATAAGTCACTCAGAGATGTCTGAGTGCTGAGCCTCATTCCTGTGCCTGCAGGCAGACCAGTCGATAGAGTGACTGGGAGAAAAGGGTTCACTTTCTGATAGAGCGGCCACTAGCAACCCTGGGGGTGGATTGAGTGGACTCGTGTGTGTGTGTGTGTATGTGTGGTGTCTGGACACTGTATCATTGTATAGCTAATGCATTGTGTGGTTAATGTGTCAGTAATCATGCGAGTGCGTGGTGTACAAAAGAGAGCGAGCGAGTGAGTATAACTACAGTGCAGGGGAGGTTTCTACCCACGACTGAAGAGCCTGAGTGAGGCCTGAGGCACTGGCCGGGGTGGGCTGTGGGGGCAGGGAGCGCCTGGCAGAGAAGTAGAGCAAGTAGTAGAGAAGCCTGGGTGAAGACGTTCACTGAGTAAAGGTGATGATTTGTAGTGTAGATTGTGCACGCTTTTACCGTGGCTAGATGAACTCAAGAAGTTCCTCTGCCCCAGTAGCTTAGACTCGACCCCTGGGAGTTTGTGAATCCTTTGAATTACTGGATAGATAGAGGAGATGAATGAGTTTATTTAGAGGGGCTCTACCGGACTTCAGCTGGTGCTATAGTAAGTCTGGACTGGGAACAGCCTGCCGTAGAGGATTTAGTGTTCCCTGTAATAAATGGAATAGCCTGCCTTTGCGGGCGGTTCCTGGGAGCCTTTGGTGCATCAAGAGGCTGGCACGCAGCATGGGTATTATTGCAGTGCGGTGTTTGTGAGAGACGCTGGTATTGCTGTTCTAATGAGCGTGAGGGCACATGCCCTGAGTGTAAATTAAAGTTTCCTGATCAAGCTGATTCAGAACCTAAGATCTTAAAGCTTGTGTGTGGGAGATCACATCTGATATCTGCCACCTGGAGTTGTGTGTGGGAGGAAAACTGGGAAATGACTGTGAAGCTCTGTGAAGAGAAGTTTGAGTAGAAGCGATATAGGGCAAGGAGAAGGAAATAATGGGAACTAACCAGAGCAAAGAAGTTCCTCGGGCTAGCCCCTTGAGGTACATCTTGGCCCACTAGAAGGGAGTCACCAGTAGGGGGCCTCTGAGAATAAAAAGGATCTAATCCAATAGTGCACATGCTGGTGGCCATTATACAGGTTAGAGGATGGAGCAAAGTGGCCACCCACTGGAACCTTCGATTATAATACCTTAGAGCAGTTAATGTTGTTTTTGAGATGGGAAGGTAAATGAGATGAAGTTTCGTATGCTGATATGTTTTCTGTTTTAAGAAATCACCAAGAATGGCAAAGGGACTGTGGGATCAGACCCCCCTCGGACCCACTGGTCTTAGCCCTTGAAAAGGAAAACAAGGCAAAGAGGGGGCAAATCAAACATTGTTGTTCAGCATGCAGTATAAGACAACCATGTATGAGATCAAACAAGATTTATCATTCCGAAGGGCAATAACAAGGTACATTTGAGTTGATAAAAGCTCCTCCTAGGAGAAGGGAGGTTGAAGACCAAGATGAAGAAGACTTCCCCAAAAGGGAGGAGGACTCAGGCTGGGAAGGCACATCCACCATCCACTAGAACCCACCCCCCCCCCCACTTACCCCCCCCGATAGTCCAGTTGCATCTAGAACTAAGAAGCAAGCAGTGTTACAGGCCCCTCTGCGAAAGGCAGTGGGACCAGAAGAAAAGGGATTAATGATTAAAGTGCCATTTACCACTCTTTATTTAGAAGCATAAGAAAAGTTTGCTAAGAATTATCCTATTGATCTGATACTTACTGCCAAACGTCTACGATATGTTATAAACAGCACAATTCAGACTGACCTGACATCCAGTTACTACTGGATGCTTTCACTGATACAGAAAAACAGCTGATCTTAAAGACAGCAAGGACTTTAGCAGAAGATCACTGCAAGAGCAAGCAGCTAGATGTAAAAGAATATTTCCCCCTCCAAGACCCAGAATGAGATCCTAATGTATCAGCAGGAGTAAAGAAATGAGCAGATTATCAAGAGTAGATAGCAACAGAAGTAGAAAGAGCTATTCCAAAAACCATAAATTAATCTGCCTTATATTCCCTTAAGCAGAGGCCTTCTGAGACTCCATCTGAGTTTCTAGAGCATTTAAGAGATGCTATGCATCGTCATTCATCATTAGATTCGGGGTCTGAGATAGGGATGAATCAACTAGTTAATTCATTTTTAGGGCAGGCTGCTAGAAAAATTAGACATAAAGTTCAGAAAATTTGGAGGCCAGAAGAAAGAAATCTCGAAGTCTTACTAGAGGAGGCATAAAAAGTATTTTGTAACTGAGAGGAAAGATATAAACAAGGAATGAAAAAGTTAGTAGCAGTGGTACAGGAGGAAAGGACAAGAAAACACAACCAGGGACCACCCAAACAAGGACCACCTTGGCTAGGCAAGAACCAGTGTGCAATCTGCAAAGGAACTGGTTACTAGAATGAGCAATGCCCAGACGCAGAGCCAACGTGACCAACAAGTAGGCACACACGTACAAAAAAAACTGAAGAAGACCAAGAGATTCTACCCCAGCAGATTCACTAGTTATAAAAATGAAGATGGGGGAAGAAGGGAAAAAGGTAGAATTTTTAGTTGACACAAGGGCCACATATTCAGTTTTAAATAAAGCTTTAGTACCTGTGGAAAATGATTATGTTGTAGTGCAGGGGGCAACTGGCCAGTCTGAAAGGGCATATTTTTGCAGACCTTTGAGGTATAAATTAGGAAAACAATGAGGTATTCATAAGTTTTTGTATATGCCCAATTCAACAAAGGCACTTTTAGGCAGAGATTTATTGGAGCAGTTACAAGCAACCATTACATTCAAAAATGGAGAAGTTAGTCTGGAGGTGAATGATCAAAAGTACATAGAAGTATTAAGTTCAACCTTAACAGCTATTGAAATGAAAGAAGAAATTTATGAAGAGATACTAAGTCAAGTATTTCCCAGGGTATGGGCCTCTGATGTCGCCCTGGTTTTCTAAGATTTTCTAAGCCTTCTGATGTTGACATTCTTGTAGTGAACTTTCCCACACACTTTCTGTAAATAACTCATTGTTTTTCATTCCTTTATGGAGGAGGAGAGAGTTGATGGACTGTTGGTTTGACCTGTGGCATTGCAGAGGTGTCACTGTCACCTTCCAATCCACTGTCACTCTTGTAAAACTATAAATAGTGGAGTCAGAGAATAAAACTTCCCTTTTTTCCTTTCACCTGAAAGCGGTGGTGTGCTTGTGTTCTTTCGTGTTGGTCGGCGACATCTGGTGACCGCCGAAGTGTATTGCAGCCTAGGCTGAGACACGGACAGCGCGTTGCGGTGAGATTTTCTCCCCCCCCTCCTTTTGGTGCTTTGCCTGCTGTTCTTGGGGCAATGGAAACCTCTGTGGTTTTCCAGGATGATTCCCTCATTTTGGATCTCTGGAGGGAGGTCCTGCAGTTGAAACAGGTGTCTGTTTCCTGGGATGGTTTGGAGAGATTGATTCTGCGGGCCCGAGAGCGAGGTTTTTTTTCGGACCCTGTGAAGGCGTTCGATAGGCAGGAGTGGTCTCTCCTGGGTATCCACCTCATGGAGGCCCTCTTTGATGATTGCACGGTAGATGTGGGACCGCTGCTGGTGCAGTAGAAGAAATGTGAGGAGCTTTGGCGGGGGTCTGGTTCTTGTACCCCTCGGAGTTTCCAGGGAAGCCCTTCTACCTCAGATGTGGATGAGGAGGAGATTGAGCTCCTGTGTGATGTGGAGTCCCCTTCCCCGCCCCACAACGGTGTGCTGGGGAGTGGCCATTGTCCGCCCGGGGTGGATTGGGCTCACAGCCAGCTGGTCCCGGGTCCGGGGGGCTCTCTGGATTCGGCGGGCCGTCCTCGCCCCGCCTCGCCCTGTGCGGTTGGCGGGGCGGGGGACGGGTTGCCCTCTCTGTGTGCCTTCCCGGCCTTTAAGGGTCAGCCTCCGCCCCGACTTGAGGCTGCTGCGGTGATGACCTTTTGTCCGAACTGCGGCGTGTCCACCACGTTCCCCCTGAGCGAGGTGGGGGTGGGCTCTCCCGCCCCCGAGTCGGGTTCCTCAGCGGGGGCAGCGATTTCGCCTTCCTCCGGGTCTGAGCAGCCTGCTGGGCATGCGCAGCCGGTGAAGGCAGCCGGGGGCGGGGTGTCGGTCGGTGCTCCACCCGGCCCCGCTCCGGTGGGCGGGCAGCCCGTCCCTCTCCGCTCGGTGGGGGCGGTGCCCGCTGCGGGACCTTGCGGCTTGGGGCAGGCTCTCATAGGGGGCTTGCCCGGCTCCTTTGTGCCGCCCCGCAGTGACGCGGCTCCGTGGGCCGCGCCTCCCTCAGCATTCCACCCAGCCCCCGTATCGGGGGATAGGGGCCCCGCGCCGGTCTCGTCCGTGGCCGTACCGGTTTCGTCCGTGGCCGCGCCGGTTTCGTCCGTGGCCGCGCCGGTCTCGTCCGGCGCCAGGCCAGATTTGCGGGCCGTGCCGGCAGCTGCGGCCGCCGAGGCGGCCCCTGCCGGAGCTGCAGCACAGCAGACTGGGGTGTTTACCTTTATTGCAGCTGCTGACACGGCCGGCGGGAGGCCGGTGGGTGCCCGGGGCCATGGCGCTCTCTCGTCAGGTCTTTGGACGCTTCCTGCGTGCCAGGTGACCGTGCGTCCGAGGTACCCTGAACGTTTCTGGCCAGAGGCAAAAACCAAGACTGACGAGATGAATGAACTTGTCTCATCCCGGCATCTGCAGGGTCGGGGGGCGGATTCCTTTGGCTCTGCCGGTGCTGTAGGGGGCGCAGGGAAGAGTGGTGTTGCCCCGGCTCCCAGTCAATCACTCTCTCTTGTCTCTGGGGGGCCCAAGGATCGGGACACAGCAGGTGCGGTGGCTTTGCCAGGGGGTCCCCAGGCTTTCCCTGTGCTCAGGGGCGTCACTCATAACACTTATGAGCCCCTTGCATATAAGCTGGAGAAGGAACTCCGTGAAGCAGTTGCTCAGCATGGTTTGGGGTCTGCTGAGGTTATGCACATTCTTCGGAGACTTGCTAAGGACACGCTGACACCTCACGATGTCCATTGTGTGGCACATTCTCTTTTTGACCCTGTGCAATTTGGTGTTTTTGAGACCAAGTGCGCTCGTCTGGCGGCCCAAGCGGTGAGGCGGAATGCTGCGCTGGCGCCGGAGGACCCCAGGCGTGGAGTTGTTGTTGACATGCTAATGGGGACAGAGCGTTATGAGAGTGTTCACGGGCAGGTTGGATACAATCCCCTTGTGCTTCAGCAATGCAAAACGCTGGGCATGGGAGCGATTGTGCAGACCCTGGAAATGGCTGCTGTGAAGCAGCCGTTTTCAACCGTTGTCCAGGGGGATGATGAGCCTTTTATGGTATTTGCGGCGAGGTTGATTGCGTCCGTGGAGAGGCAGTTGCCTGATCCTGTGGCGAGGGACGTCACGATTGCAAACCTTGTCAAGTGCAATTGTAATGAAGCTTGTAATAAGGTTATAATGGCGATGCCTGGTGATCCTAGTATCTGGGAGATGGCAGAAGCCTGTGCGAACATCATTCCCTCACAACGGAAGTTGGCCGCTGTGGCTGCCGCTGTGCAGCCGGTCTGGGCAGCACCGCAGGGTGGGCGGCTGCAGCAGGGGAATGCGCAGACTAGCAGGAAGCGGGGGAAGAAGGTGCAGAAGGTTAAATTCCCCATGTTCTTGTGCGGTCAGTGTGGTAGGCCGAATCACATGTCTAACATTTGTAAGGCGACTGTTCATGCTAATGGCCAGGCGTTACCGGGTTCGGGAAACGTGAGGCGGAGCGCGCAGCAGGAGGGGCACGCTCAGACACAAGCTTCTCTCCAGACCCAGGTGCCGTTGGAGGTCTCCTTTGCCGGCTTGCAGCCAGCACCCGCGGATCAGCAGGCGTGGATGTCTGCACCGCAGCAACAGTTGTCTTAGACTCGTCTGAGATACGCAAGGTTCCCCTGGATGCCTTTGGTCCCTTGGGTGGGGGCATGAGTACTCTCCTTATGGGGAGGTCCAGTGCCACCCTTCAGGGCATCATTGTGCACCCGGGGCTCATTGATGCAGATTTCACAGGGCAGATTTGTGCCATGGTTTCCACACCCACTCCCCCTGTCACAATTCCAAAAGGGACACGGCTTGCTCAACTTGTGCCTTTTAAGTCTTCTGTTCGCAGGACAGCTGACCGGTCACGTGGAGCTGGTGGTTTTGGATCCACTGGGCCGCCTCAGGTTCACTGGACTGCTGTCCTGACCAAGGACCGTCCCGAGATGCTGTGTACCCTGTCCGTTCCTGGTGCAACACCGTCGGAAATCCACCTCTGCGGGCTTCTCGACAGCGGTGCTGACATCACTGTTCTCTCCCTTGCCACCTGGCCCTCGGAGTGGCCCCTGGATCCAGTGGGGACGTCTGTTGCGGGCCTGGGAGGGACGGCGCAATGTTACGTGGCCCAGCAACCTGTGCTGGTCACGAACCCAGAGGGACAGATGGCCTGGGTTGGGCCTCATGTTACTTCTACTCCTGCCAGCCTCTGGGGGAGGGATGTTCTGTCTGCCTGGGGGGTGCGTATTGGGACGGATTTTTGATGGAGGCCACTGCAGTGAAGGGCGCAGAGTGTCCTACGCCTCCTATACGGTGGCTGGTGGACAAACCCGTTTGGGAGAAGCAGTGGCCCCTCCCTGATGATAAATTAGTCACCCTTCGGAATTTGGTGCAGGAGCAGTTGGACCAGGGTCATCTGGAGCCTTCTACCAGTCCTTGGAACACTCCTGTCTTCTGTATCAAAAAGAAATCTGGAAAATGGAGGTTGTTGCAAGACCTTCGAAAGGTCAATGCCGTGATGGAAAGCATGGGACCATTGCAGGCGGGCATGCCATTGCGTACCATGCTTCCTGCAGGCTGGCTGGTCCTCATTGTGGATCTGAAGGATTGTTTTTTTTTCGATTCCTTTGCATCCCGATGACAGACCGAAATTTGCCTTCTCAGTGCCAGCGATTAACGAGGCTGAGCCCGCACAGAGATATCAATGGAGGACATTGCCTCAGGGCATGCGTAATTCTCCTGCCATATGCCAGTGGTATGTGGCCCGTGCCTTGTCTGGAGTTCGCAAGCAGTTTCCTGATGCGCGTCTGTATCATTATATGGACGACATTTTGGTGGCCGCGTCCACCCAGGATGAGCTGCTGAGGATTCAGCCTCGGTTGCCCGATGCTTTGCATGCTCATGGACTGCAGGTGGCTCCAGAAAAGGTTCAACAAAAACCACCTTGGAAGTACTTGGGGGTCAAAATTCTGGAACGAACAATCTGTCACCAGGAGGTGCAATTTGTGCATTCTGTGAAGACACTGAATGATGCTCAGAAATTGATAGGTGTCATCACTTGGTTACCTCCGTATTTGGGATTAACCAACGCACAGCTGTCTCCTCTGTATGATTTGTTGAAAGGAGACTCTGATCTAAAGTCGCCTCGCACGCTGACCCCTGAGGCGCGTAAGGCGTTGGAGGTGGTTCAGCAAGCTGTTTCGGCTTGTCAGGTTTATCGCATTGATCCCTCCGTTGATGTCACTGTGTTCATCACCACTCCAGATTCGCATCCCACAGGTATCATTGGTCAATGGAGTGACAAATGGTCTGATTCCTTGCACGTTCTGGAATGGGTTTTCCTGCCCCATCAGCCGCATAAGACGACAACTACATTGTTTGAGCTAATTGCTCGCTTGATAATCAAATGCCGACAACGGTGTTTGGAATTGATGGGTGCGGATCCTGCAAAGATCATACTCCCGGTGCAACGGGAGGATTTTGACTGGAGCTTTGCAAACAGTGTGTCCCTGCAGAGTGCTCTGGAAAATTTTTCAGGGCAGATCACTTATCATCTGCCCAGCCATAGGCTGTTGCATATGGCGAAATCCACACAAATTTCTTTGCGGCCCAAGAATAGTCAGGAACCCGTGCAAGGACCCACCGTCTTCACTGACAGTTCAGGGAGAACAGGAAAGGCCATTGTTACCTGGAGGGATGGATCTGAGTGGCAGGTTCTGGAAGGCCATGAGAATGGGTCAGCCCAATTGGTTGAATTGCGGGCTGCTGTCATGGCATTTGAAAAATTTTCCCAGGAACCTTTCAACTCGGTCACGGATTCCGCCTTTGTGGCTGATATTGCACAGCGGTTGGGTCATTCGGTTTTGAAGGAGGTCAGTAATCCTGCCTTGTTTTATTTACTGAAGACCTTGTGGTGTGCCATTCAGGCCCGAGTTCATCCATTCTATATTCTGCATGTGAGGAGTCACACCGATTTGCCAGGTTTTATAGTGGAAGGTAACGCGAGGGCTGACAAGTTGGCTAACCCAGCGTGGGTAGCGCCTCAGCCTGATACACTCGCACAGGCCAAGGCATCGCATGGGTTTTTCCACCAAAATGCACATACCCTGCAGAAGCAGTTTCAGCTGACGCCAACTGAGGCTTGTGACATTGTCGAGTCATGTGATGACTGCCATGCACTTGCTCCGCCTCTGCCAGCAGGGGTAAATCCCAGAGGCCTTAGGGCCTTGGAGCTTTGCCAGACCGATGTCACCCAGGTTGCCAAGTTTGGCCGGCTCAAGTATGTGCATGTCACTGTGGACACATTCTCCTCTGCGATGTGGGCTTCTGCTCACACTGGGGAGAAGGCTCGTGATGTCCTTGCCCACTGGAGGCAGGCCTTTGCCGTTCTGGGCATACCTTCTGCTGTGAAAACTGACAATGGTCCTGCTTACGCATCGCAAAAGGTGCGGCAGTTCCTGCAGTTGTGGGGTGTCTCGCACAAGTTTGGTATCCCTCATTCTCCGACTGGTCCAGCTATTGTAGAACGCGCTCATGGTACTCTGAAGCAGGTTCTTCAAAAACAAAAACGGGGAATGCAGGGTGAAACCCCGCACAGTCGGTTGGCAAAAGCTTTGTGTACAATCAATCATCTCACTGTGCCACAGAACTCAAATAACCCTGTCATCTTGAATCACCATCTCTCATTGCAGGCGGCAGACGAGGCACATCAGCCTCGAGCGAAGGTTCGGGTGCGGAATTTAGTCACCAAACAGTGGGAAGGCCCCTATGACCTTATCGCTTCGGGGCGCGGGTATGCTTGCGTGTCCACAGATACTGGGGTACGCTGGATACCTTCCAAATGTGTTCGCCCTGATCTGCGACCGCAGAGACAGAATCCAGCTGATGAGCAAGATGGAAACCGTGACCAACCTGAAAGGCATCAAGCGGGGGAATCATTGAGTGATGATTCGGATGTAGACACTGAGAGTGATCACTTTGATGATTCCTCTGCAAGTGGACACTGAACGTTGTTCATATTTTTCCTTTTCACATTGTTCATTTTTTCCTTTTTCTTTTTTAAATGGAAAAGGGTGAGATGTCGCCCTGGTTTTCTAAGATTTTCTAAGCCTTCTGATGTTGACATTCTTGTAGTGAACTTTCCCACACACTTTCTGTAAATAACTCATTGTTTTTCATTCCTTTATGGAGGAGGAGAGAGTTGATGGACTGTTGGTTTGACCTGTGGCATTGCAGAGGTGTCACTGTCACCTTCCAATCCACTGTCACTCTTGTAAAACTATAAATAGTGGAGTCAGAGAATAAAACTTCCCTTTTTTCCTTTCACCTGAAAGCGGTGGTGTGCTTGTGTTCTTTCGTGTCGGTCAGCGACACTCTGATGTACCTAGGAAGGCGAAAAATGCCTCCCCCATAGTAATTAAGCTCAAGGAAGCGGGACAACCAGTGAGAATTAAGCAGTACCCCCTAAAGAAAGAAGACAGGGAGGGAATCAGTCCAATAATTGAAAGTTTTCTGCAGTTAGGGTTATTAAAAGAATGCCAATCTGATTTCAATACTCCCATTTTACCCATTCCGAAAACTGATGAGTCATACCGGATAATACAAGATTTGAGGGCTGTCAATAAAGTAACAAAATATTTGTATCCTGTAATAGCCAATCCATATACTTTATTAACTTGTCTGACACCTGAGCTGACATGGTTTACTGTTTTAGACCTAAAGATGCCTTCTTTTGCCTCCCTATCCACGAAGCCAGCCAGAAAATTTTTGAATTTGAATGAGAAAGCCCTAAAAGTAGGCATAAAACCCAACTCACATAGTCCGTGTTGCCTCAAAGCCTCAAAAATTCCCCCACTCTTTTTGGGGAGCAACTTGCAAAAGATCTGGGATCCCGAGAAGCTCCACAGGAAAAAAGAAGGCTGTTGCAGTATGTAGATAATCTTCTAGTAGCCATTCGGACAAAAGAAGCGTGTGTGGCCTGGACAGTAAGCCTTTTGAATTTCCTAGGACTCCAAGGATACAGAGTATCAAAGAAAAAAGCTCAAGTAGTGAAACAAAAAGTAATCTACCTGAATGTCCTAGGGTGATGTTATGATGCTTGTATCCCCATTCATGTGTTCTGATAATGTTGGATATTATGTTCTGTACCTTTAAGACTGGCTCTGAAGAGCAAAAGTTTTGTTTTGGTTTTCTTATCAGCCTGGCTGGGACACAGAGACTGCGGCTTTTGTTTTTTTCTTTCTGCTTTTGCTTTTCGCTTCACTCGTTCTTGCTTGCTTCTGCTTCGCTTCTGCTTGCTTCTGCTTTTGCTCATTAGCTACTTTAGCTAAACAGTCCAATTTCTTCCTGGACTGTTTCTCCTTTCCTTTTTTTTCTGACCATCCGGAACCTGCTCCGGACTGGGACCTGAGAACACCGAGAGTTTACACCTTGTAGATGCAGCAGCTGCCCCAGCGCCAGAGGGACTGATAACAGAGCGACCACTCCCACGAGAGATTTCTGAATTTGTCATCTTTTTCCAGAGTGGTGTCATCTGGTATTGTTCATTTTGTGTGCTGGGGGGTGCTGTGCCTGTGAAATAAACAGGTTCTTTCAACTTCTCTCTGAGGAATTCCCCCCGAACCCGTTGGGGGGAGGGGCCCTGTGGGTTTGCTTCCTGGAGGGGCCCTCCTTTGGAAACTCTCCACCAAATTTGCCCTAAACCAAGACACTGAGGTACGAGGTGAGTGCAAGGCAACAGACTTTATGGCAGGCTCGCAAAGAAGCCATATGCCAAACGCCAGACAATAAAAGAACTGTGAACCTTCTTAGGCATGGCAGAGTAGTGCCAGCTGTAAGTTTATAATTATGGACTGCTCGCCAGACCCCTCTATGCTCTTATTGCCAATAGAAACAGAGATCTCCAGTAGACAAAAGAAGCCACGCAAGCCTCTCACCAGTTAAAGAGTGCCCTCATGTCAGCTTCAGCTTTGAGACTTCCAAATGTAAGTAAACCATTCTTTCTGTTTTCCCATGAAAGACAGGGAATTGCTCTGAGAATAATGGCTCAAGACTTGGGTCCATACTGGAGGGCAGTTGCTTACTTCTCTAAGCAACTAAATGCAACAGCCAAAAGATGGCCAGGTTGCCTCAGAGCTGTAGCAGCAGTTGTGCTGAATATTCAAGAGGCATGCAAGTTTACCCTAAGACAGAAAATAACTGTACTAGTGTCCCACACAGTGTCTGCAGTACTGGAAGTAAAGAGTAGCCACTGGCTTTCACCACAGAGGTTCCTGAACTACCAGGCCATCATGGTAGAGCAAGATGATGTAGAGATAGTGGTGACTAATATTGTCAACGCAGCTTCTTTCTCAATGAAAATCAAAGAGAAGCAATACACCATGATTGCCTAGAAACCATTGAAGCTACCTGCTCCAGCCACCCAGACTTAAAAGACACTCCTTTGGATGATGCAGAGACCTGGTTCACTGAGAAGGGTAGCTACATTGCCAGTGGAAAGCAACATGCTAGATACGCAGTGACTACCTGCAAGGAAGTAGTAGAATCCAGACTCTTACCAACAAGTACCTCTGCGCAGAAGGTCGAGATAATTACCCTGACCTGTGTCTTGGAAATAGCAAAAAGAAAGAGAATAAACATCTATACGGACTCAAAGTATGCATTCGGAGTAGTGCATGCACATGGAGCCATCTGGAGAGAGAGGGGACTGCTAACCTCACAGAGAAAAAACATCAAACATGCACAAGAGATAATCCGGCTGCTGGAAGCAGTTCAGTTGCTTGAAAAAGTAGCAATTATGCATATTAAGGCACACCAAAGAGTGAGCTCAGAATTAGAAGAAAGAAATGAGCTAGGGGATGGAGATGCAAAGGAAGCAGCGAAAGGTGAAGTAACTATTGAAAGAGCGAGCCCTAATTCCAGATGGACAAATTTCTGTTGAAGGTAAGCCAGAATATAATTAGAAAGATAGAAAATTAATTGAAGATCAATAAAGCATGTATAACCAAGAAGGGTAAGCTACCATTGAAAAGAAGCCGGTAATCCCTTCCCATTTGTTGTGATCACTAATAAGGGAGAAGCACCAGAAAGTACACTGGGGAGTTGATGCCCTGAACACCTATCTGATTGAAAGAATCGTTACCAGGAATTTATATGCCACTATTACTCAAGTGACCCAACAGTGTGATCTTTGCCTCCAGACTAACCCCAAAAATACCCCCAGGCCGAAACTCGGTCAGATTGGGAAAGGCCATGGGCCTGGACAGCAGTGGCAAATTGACTTTTCAGAACTCCCAAGGAAAGGGGGGTATCAGTATTTATTGGTATTGACAGATACATTTTCAAGGTAGCCAGAATCATTTCCCACCAGAAGTGTCAAAGCTCAAGAGGTGACCAGGGTATTATAATAAGAAATAATACCACGCTTTGGAGTTCCAGCCACAATATCCTTGGATAGAGGATCACATTTCATTTCCAAAATAGTGCAACAGATTAGTAGCCACCTAGGCATAGATTGGGAACTTCACACTCCATACCGCCCCCAATCAAGCGGCCAGGTGGAAAAAATGAATAATTTGATTAAGCAGCCGATTGTAAGACTGGGGAAGGAAGTTAATCTACCCTGGACCCAAGCTCTTCCACTGGCACTGTGGCAAATTCAAACTAAACCTAGAGCTAAAGAAAAGCTGAGTCACTTTGAAATACTTTATGGAAGACCATATGGAATACAAATGGGAACGTCCACCCACATTGGGGAGGTAACACTGGCCAACTACATGGTGGCTTTAAGCAAACAGCTCCGAGAAATTGAGAAACACGTGGCTGGAACTCAGAGCAAAGAGTTATGTGAGCCAGTACATAACATACAGCCTGGGGATTATGTATATGTTAAGTCTCTTACAGAAAAGACTCTGGAACCACAGTAGGAGGGACCATTCCAGGTGCTTCTCACCACCTTCACTGCAATAAAGATCAAAGAACAGAATGCCTAGCTCCATCACTCTCAAGTGAAGAAGACCCCAGAAGCCCCTTGGAGAATGACACCAAGAGACAGTGAACGGAGACTAAAACTTAGTTGGGCAAAATGAGTATATTGCGGCCGGGGGTAAATCGTATTTTCACTTAGAGAATCGCTTTGTATAGAATTATAACGGGAGTCTTAAAATTAGAGAGTACCTCTATCCAAAGCAATGCTCAATGGCCTAGGTCCCAGGCTTTCAATCAGTATACTAGATCCATGGGAGAACTTTCTGAGATAAAAGATTTAAACCTCTCCGCTGTAGTAATCCACGAGAATCAGGTATATGAAGAGCAAGAGTGGCAAGAACAGGAACTGTAGACACTTCAAAGAATCAAAATAGAAGAAATCAAAGTAGAGTGCCACGCAGTCAATAAGACAGCTTATGAGAGACCGGATGAAATTAGTGTGTCAACCTCTTCTGTATATGAACACCAGGAAGTTTGTGATAGCCCAAGTGAATCAGACTGTTGGTGTCATTTCACCTTGATACAGCCTGTAGAAGTTCTGAGAAGCTCTCATTTAAATTTAAAACAGATACTGCACTTTTCACAACATCAGGATCATATACAACTCACGCTATTACTCCGATAGTTCAGACCCCACCCAAACTTGAGCCTGAAGTGTATGAAATAGGCCCCTACGTAGTGAGGAATGTGGATGAACCACAACTGTTGTTCAATCCAAAATAGTCTCTCAAAAGTGTTAAGCTGCTAATGCAAATTAACATCTCAAAAATCCAACCAGCCTGCTCCTCTTTCCTAAGAACATCCTTTGAGAGCTGGACAACATGGTTACAAAGACAAGCATACCTCAAGAGCAGAATACGAAAACATCTAACTGAGATATTAGAGACAAGATTGAGAGTTTTAAATAGAATTGATTAAAAAATACTGATGAATAAACTGGCCACTGCAGCAGGTGGCCTAGCAAAATTGAAACAGCCCTTACAATCATCTCTATTAGCATTAAGAACTAGCCAGTGGCAAATTTCAAAAGTACTGCCAAATTAAGAAAAGGCTGGGGACCGAGACCACAAGTTAATAGTAGAAGCACTTAGTACAGTTCAAGATAATGTGTCTTTAGCTTTCAGTTGTATACAAGCACAGTTATGGATGCAGGCAACAGCAGCTCTGATGATACGGGAAGCGGGTGAAGGTAATTTTCAAACTGAAATTTGGAAAGTTGTCTGAGATAATGCGATTGGTTTTGAAAAGAAGCTTCAGTCCTGGTAGACTATGGTAAATTTCACCCATGATCCTGCTTCTAATGTGGCCACTGCCTTTGTGCTTACCATACATAATGCCACTGTTTACGTTACCCAACCCATCATTGCACTAAGATTAAATCATAAAAAAACAGTACTCTACCTGTTGCAGACATCTTTTTATGAAAATCCTTTTCTTAGGATTTTTTCCTGCTGAGAAGCTGAGAGGCTTCAGGAACAAAATGTAAACAATGGTTATCTGCTGCTGTGGAATGCAACAGGTGCATCTGTGATTGACCCATCTTCGATGTTTACAATTAATGGCCAACCACAGCCCAGTTAGCTTGGACTCTCTGTCCGAGACACAGACCTTTGTTGTTTATTCCTTTCTATTCTTAGTTTAGCTAGCCTTCTGAGATGAAACTTTTCCTTCTATTCTTCTTAGTATAGTTATAATGTAATATATATCATAAAATAATAAATCAAGCCTTCTGAAATATGGAGTCCAATCCTCGTCTCTTCCCTCATCCTGAAAACCCCTGTGACCACTGTCACACTCTACCCTTCAGAACATAGAGTGTGGGCATGAAAAGTGAATGAAAAGTGGCAAACAGTAAACTTAGAATCCTGCATTACTAGAGAACAACTAAGAATCATTTGTGCAAGCAATACTATTAATGCTCAAGATGTGTGTTTAGACATTGAACAGAGTATTTGCCACTTTGAAATTCATCCAGTCACTGATCAGAAAACTGAACTGTGCTCATATATACTAGTAAAGGTTGTGTGTGCTTGAGAACTGCTTGTGCTACTGTCAAAATTGATAACAACGATGTTATTTTGTCTAGTAGAAATCATTCTAATTTTTTTATTTGTAATTTTGTTAAGATTATCGAAGGTGATTTTTCATACTTGGCCCCAGTGACATCCCACCAGCTGATTAAAACCAACTACACAATGTATCACAGACTATCACCTACTCCTATTGAGATAGACCTTAGATTGGTAAAACAATTAATTAAGCACCAAGACCTACTAGAGATCTTGAAAGAAATCCAAGAAAGCAGAAAGAAAACCTTAATTATTGCCCAGCATGATACAAAAGAAATAACCAGAATTCTGCAAAGGATAAAACAAAATGCAGATCATCACTGGTGGGATGGGATCTTTAGGTAGTCACCAACTGCAAATAGAATCTTTAATAAGTGGTGTCATCCCATTGTAGTTTTGTTAATATTAGTTAGAATAAGTTTAGGATTATCAATTATATTGCTAATTTAGAATTAGAAAATACTACAGCGAATAGCTGTGTTAACCTCCTTATCAAACGTACATAGTAAAGTATTAAGAGACACTTATTGTCTTAGAAGTTTGCATTAAGTAAAAGAATTTACTTATTTTCTAGAAAAGGGGAGAAATGAGAGTAGAAATTCTCCAGAGTAGAAATCCATTTTGATTTAGGTGAAATGTACATCTTTGAGTTAAGTCTGTAGTTTGAAAACATAGCTGTTTAGTCTGACTGCCTGTTCTCGTAAAAAGCCTAGGCTTAGCGAAACTGCTTCAGTGAAGGACTGAGATTAGGGGGGGGGAAGAGACAGAGAGAAAGAAAAACTGCTATGAGAGCAGGTCAACCTGACCTAGGAATTCTTTCTGATAAAGAAGAACTAGTGGCAAATGTCACACAAAATTTGTAAAAAATGAATATGCATGAACCTGTTGTGAAATTGCATGCATATGTATTCAAAAGAGAGATAAAAAGAGATCTAGAGTTCCCAGAGGTATGCATGTCTTTTAAGGAGAGTAATCTCCACATGTGTCCAGTGCTGTAATAAACACACCAGCTTTACAACTTTCACAAAGTTGTGGAGTTTTGTTTATCTCCTCAAAACAGTCCGCAGGGAGAGGTGAACGGGGGGGGGGGGGGGGGGGGAGAGGCAGTGAAGAGTCCATAGGAAAGGACCACTGGACATGCATCTGGACATGCATGCCCAGAGGGGGCAGTAAGGGAGAGTAAAGAAGGGTCTCATCAAATCTCACCTGTGATTACAACTTCTGGGAGGAAAACATGGCAGGACACCCAGGATACGCAACTAAGGAAAGTCAAGAAAAGAGTAAAAGGGTCTTAACTATGTGGATGATGATACCAAAATACCTCCAAAGGCTCCTTTAGGAGAATGCTGAGATGGTTTGCACATTCTCCTAGAGGTAGTTAAGGACATGCGTGCCCAGAGGGGGCAATAAGAGGCACCGAGAAAGGGTCTCACAAACCACGCCTAGAGAGGGCAACATGGTGTTGGTTTGGGAAAGGATTGGTCTGTGAGAAACAGAACTCTGTCTTTGAAATTTTAAAAGTTTAATTAGGGATAAAAGGGACACTATCCAGCGCTGGGGTGTTTTGCAATAGGCCAAAACCCACACCATTAGCTGAAAACAATGTTCTTATATACTATTCAATTACATGAGTTACATGCATATTGATGAGGGTCTATACATTATTCAAACATTCCCGTGAGTTTAGAAGTTACAGGAATTCTTTTGCTTGGTTTTAACCTCTGACTTGTTATCATGCCATCTGGTACATTAAATCAATATATTTTATTTCTTCCTGTGGTTCCATCCTGTTGTTTATACACTCCCTGATAACAAAGAGCGAATTCTTCTCTTGGTGTTTTGGCTTTTGTCACTATCTTTTCATTCAGATAAGATACTCCACAAATGTGAGGAACTACCTGTCACTGTCATATTTTCTGGAAAAATCCCTTCACCAGGATTTCTTCTCCTGGGAAGCTGAGAAGCCTCAGAGAGGAATAAAAACAATAATTATCTGAATGCTTCTCCTGTGTTTTGCTGCTTTGGAATGTGGATGGAGATTGTTTATCCAACAGGTGGTTGTTTGATTGGTTTCATGTGAATTGTTTTAACTTAATGACCAATTACCGTCCAGCTGTGTCAGGACTCTGGAAGCAGTCACAAGTTTTCATTATCATTCTTAGTAACCTTCTGTCTGTATCCTTTCTCTATTCTTTAGTATAGTTTTAGTATAGCATTCTTTAATATAGTACATAAAATAATAAATTAGCCTTCTAAGAACATGGAGTCAGATTTCTCAATTCCTCCTTCGTCCTGGGGACCCAGCAAATACCACAACTACCTAATTATCTTACACCAGTCTCTGAGTTAGTTACACGAATGAAAGCATTTTAACATCACAGTCTCTATTTTAATATTATGCTACTGCCTAAGATATTTTTATCACACTACTATTTATATAAGCTATATGGTCCATACATAAACTGACAGATTATACTATACCAAAAATCAGTTAAAAGAAAATATAAATTGTACAATATCAAAATCTTTTTGATTAATAATAATATGCAAAAGTCATTACATAAATGTGAAAGTAAATGCTATATTGTCATTTATAACAGGTCGAAGGAGAGTGTGGAGAAATATGGAAAAAGCAAAGAGAGGTGGGAGGCTATGTGATAAGGAAAGACTGGGAAGTTCTATGCCTTGTCTTCAAAATCTGCAGTCTAATACAGGGCCAGCTGCAAGTCTTTTGTATTCCCAGCTTCCAGGATACATCCCCATTCCTATCTGGATTATTATGGAGCCAGGGTGGAGAATTTCGGTTAGTCCTGTGAAAAACAAAGTTCGCTTCTGAATTTGTAAAAGTTTAATAAGGGGTAAAAAAAAGGACAAATCCAGCGCTGGGGTGGTTTTGGTGATGGGCCAGAAAACACACCATTAGTATAAAACAATGTTCCCTATATACTGTTACATTACAGGGGTACATACATATTCATGAGTTTCATGCATTATTCAAACATTCTTGTGATTTTAGATGTTTCAGTGATTTTCCTGCTTTGTTTTAACCTTTGACTTGTCTGCATGCCATCCTGTTGATTAGATCAATAAATTTTATTTCTTCTTGTGGTTCCATCCTGTTGTATTTTCACTCCCTGATAACGAGGGTCAATAAAATCTAATTTTCTTAGTGTTCTGGTTCTTGTCTCTGTTATCTTGTCTTTCAGAAATGATAGTCCCTAAATGAGGGAAATCACCTAATTATTTTACACCATTCTCTGAGTTAGTTACATGAAAAAGCATTTTAACATGTCTTAGGTTGCAAGATGTAGCTGAGGGTGTGTATTCTATTGCCATCTGTTAGAGGTGGGGCAGTTATTTTCTGTTAATTGGGCCACCTGTTAAAACCAGGTGGGGCAGTTTTCTTTATCTCTTCTGCAATCGATCCTCCCTCAGGGAGATATCTTCTGTTAATGGGCCATTGAGTATCACTGCATGACAAATAAAATTACATCATCCCATTGTGAGATGCTCTGCCCACAGGGAGGAGCCAAGTATTCCTACCTGGATATAATCAGAGATTTGGAACACCACAGCCAGCCTTTTCCCAATGGATTCCCAGAGGAGCAGCTTTCTTCTCCACTGGATTCACAAAGGAAGACCAGGCCCATCTACACCACCACCAAACCTTGAGAGGAAGACTAACCCCTTCTACAGGATCACAGCTTCAAAAGAACCACATTTGTCACTCCTGGCGGACTGCAGCCACCATTTAATCTAACCCATACCAACACCTTGGCCAACAGGGCGTCAGGTTGTATTCTGACTCTGTCAGTGTTGTTTTGCATTACTACATTTTTATTTTTATTTTTTAGTTTTCTAATAAAAGAACTGTTATTCCAACTCCCATATCTTTGTCTGAGAGCCCCTTTATTTCAAAATTATAATAATTCAGAGGGAGGGGGTTTACATTTTCCGTTTCAAGAGAGGGTCCTGCTTTCCTTAGCAGACACCTGTCTTTTCAAACTGAGACAACATCCCACCGTCTCTATTATGCTATGGTCTAAGATATAATATATATATTTTAATACTATTTATAGAAGCTATACGGTGCGTACATAAACTGACAGATTATACTATACCAAATGCAGTTAAAAGTAATTATATGTTGTACCATATCAAAATACTTGTGGTTAATAACAACATGCAAAAGCTAATACAGAAGGGCAAAAGCCAATATTATATTGTCATCTATAACAATTCCCTCCCTTTTCGCTTTCTTACTTTATTTGCCTTGAGCTGCAGCTTTTGAACCTCTGTGCTCTTGGCACACTGATACCTTTTGTAGATCATAAGTGCCTCCTTTTGATTTTTATCATCTTTTGTTTTCTTTAACACCATAGTTTTCTGCATTCATCTCGAGGTTCCTGACTTGGGATTGGTAGGCATTGTTATTAATTGCATATCTTGAACAGCATTAGTTAATCAGATAAGACATGTCATTAAACATGGAAGAAAAATTGAACCTGCTATTCCACATAGCATTATAAATCCCACCTTTTTCCATGAGAATATTCCAAAGGTCTTCCCACCATCCTTTATTCATTATAGATTCCCACTTTTGGACTGGAACATGGGCTATTTTCTGGATGTTTTTGGCTATATCAAAAACTGCATCCCCATTTTCATCAATTTGTAGGCAACAACCAGATGTGTTAAACTTTCCGCAAACACCTCCTTCTGCTAATAGCGCTAACCGATTTTGATACGCTGCAGCTCTAGTTTGCCTTTGCTGGCTAATGATTAATTTCATGGCTCCAGCTGTTTCATTAGTTATGATTTCTACAACTGCGTGGAGTCTTATGATGCAGTTAAACTTATATATGGGGGTGTCCTAGGGTGATGTTATGATGCTTGTATCCCAAATCGTGTGTTCTGTTCATGCTGAATATTATATTCTGTGCCCTCAAGACTGGCTGAGAACGAAGGTGGGGAGAAGAAGAAACACAGAGTTTTGTTATCAGGGACTGGACTCCTCCTCCACAGTCTGCTGGAACACTATTGATGTCTGGGCATGGAAGGGGCAGAAGAGAGCGCTCCTTTTGCTGATTAGTTAGTTTAGCTAGCTGAAGCAGTCTGAGCTTTCCCTGGACTGTTTTTCTTTCCCTTTTCTTGGAACCATTCGAACCTGCTCTGGACTGGGACATGGGGAAACACTGAGAACACTTTGCAGCCTGCCGGGGCCTACTCTGCAGCCTTTCACAGTGCTGGAGGGACTGATAACAGAGCAACCACCCAGGGGAGAAACTTTCTGAATTTGTCATCTCTTCAGACCAGCGAATGAGTTTTGTCATCCAGTATTGTACATTTTGTGTGCTGGGGAGTGCTTTGCCCGCTGAAGAAACAGGTTCTTTCCACTTCTCTGTGAGGAATCCTTCTTGAACTGGTTGGGGGGAGGGGCTGTGTGGGTTTGCTTTCTGGAGGGACCCCCCTTTGGAGGTTTTTTTCCCAAATTTACCCTAAACCAGGACAGGGGATACGATATCTCCAACTCCCATCCTGTGCCCAGATGGCTGGACCAAAAATTTGTATTATTCGTTCAGGAGGCCACACCTTAATACCCCACTTTTTATGTCCCCCAATTTCTCTGAATCATTGTCTTTTGTCCCTTTTTAAGGCATCGTAGATTGGTATTCCTAAATTATCTCCATCTTGATTTTGTAACAGGAAAACTCCTGGTTGTATAATTCCTAGAGTACAACTTCCTTTCCATAGGGGAAGGAGTTTTGGATAAGCCCTCTTTCCACATTTCCAGAATAAGCCATCTCGTGCTTTCCAGTACTCCTTTCTTTGGTTATTCATGTTTTCCCAAAATTTAGATATTTTGAGGATCCCATAATAGGGTTTTTTTTCCCAGGATCATTACACAGGAAAACTTGAATTTCTTTTTCATAGTTACAGTTCTTTTTCCTCTCTTCAGTCCAATAGTGTGTCAGTTTTTCAGGAATCCACCACATTGAAGTTCCATTATAGACTTAATATCTTTTACAGGAGGTTTGTCCTACGTTATCCAAGAATTTTCTTCCCATACATCAGAGGCACTCCTCTCCTATTATTTCTGAACTTAATATCCACTTCTCTGGTTGGTTTTCTCCTTTCAGGTTGGTTCTATTCCATTTGAGAAATTCAACTGATCCTAGGCTACTACCTTTCCTTAGCCACTCTTTGGACATTAAAGCCCACACCCATACCCAGCAGTTGGCAACATTTAGTTCTTTGCTGATTCTTTCTCCCAGATCTACAAATTCTTCCCTAACCTTGGGATTTCTATCTAATTTTCTATTTGTTGTTTGAGCTTTGTATAAAAAGCTCCACGTGAAGTTGGCTCCAAGTTGGATTGCTGTATATTCTTTCTTTGTCTGCCTATTATTGGTTCTTGTATCAAATCTCATATCAAATCTCATTTCTTTTTATTTTCTTGAGTCTGACCCATGGAGAAACAAACCCATTTGTCTCTCTGTGGGCATCCATGTTTTGACCCTAGAATATTCATAACCCCCATACATTAAGCCATTTTGTAGGCAGGTGTCTACTTCAGATGAATTATAATAGTGATGGCACAGGAAGGTATGAAAAGTAAAAGAGGAGCCCTGAGTTTTTCCATGGTACAGGTGGTCTGTAGCATCGGTGACATGGGTCATCCAGATTCCCAAGAGGGAGAAGACTAAGAAGGAGTAATAGGAGTCCAGTACAACGTGTACCCCCACCTTCCATGCCTGATGGGATTTCTGCCTACAGCATGTAAGTATGATTTCTTGGTAGCGAGTATAGTGGTTAATCTGGTCTTGCTCCTCATCTCCTTACTACAAAATTATCTATGTCACCTGCTTTACTTATATTGTGGTTTTTTACTGTTCCTTAGTCAGCCAGCACTTATTAATTTTATTTGCAGATCTAGGTCTTAATACCTCACCACCATATGGAGTTGTTGTCTGCACTCAAAATATTGTCCCAGTTTTTGATACACTACAGCCTCCCACTCAGCTTCTAATAGCTTGTCAGCATTAGGGAGCATCTATTCAACTCCACAACAAAGCACTAAAAAATTGGTACTTGACCCTAATTTGTGTTTGAACTTTTCCCTTTCTCTCAACAAATTTGGCAACGTGCTTGCCACCTGGGGGAGCTACAACGCCAGAGCTGGCCACAATTTTCACACTGACATTGTACTTAGATTGTGTCTCATCCTAGGGTGCTTTAAGCAGGGTATGTGACAAGGAAAAAATCTGGGAGATGTCTCAGCAGGAAGAGCTGGTGGTTTTTCACAGGGAACGGCAAAAACTCTAGGATTGCCAAAGGACCCAGTATTTATTAATTTATAAAACCCTGATGCCCCCGATTGAGAAGGTTGTAAATTTCTTTACCTGTGCTGGTTTTGCATCACGAAAGATGTTTTGGTAGAGGCAGCTTAAATGAGCCTTGATTGGTCTTATTCTAGGGCAAGCTATTACAGCTCCAGAGCTCAGCCCCCAAGGGGACTGAGTGCCAGAAGCCAGCTCGCTCAGACCAAGGCCACGGGTCAGCCCCTAGCAAGCAGGGAGTATTCAGCTCTTATAGTGATTAGGCAGCTCTTATGATTTCAGCTTTGCTTGCTAGGTAGCTTTTCCCTTGGCTTAAGGCTCCAGCAGACAGTAGAGAGAGGAGAAGGAGAAGATGCCGGATGTTCCACGAGTAAGGCTTTATTGGAGGGGTTCGTGAAGGGTCTCGGCACTTCTTCTTCTGAGTTAGTAGGGGTACAGTATGCTACTTTTATACCCTTGGCCCGGTTCCAATCCTGACCAATGGCAAGGTGTTAGAGTGACCATAAGTGACCAATAGTAGGGTTAACAAGATATTGCCTTACATGGCTATAGGGATAGATTATAGGGTGGATGTCCCTGGAGTCAGGAAGCTTCTTTGTTGCTGTGTCAGCATTCTATTATTCAGATTCTCCATGGGGCTGTGGCAAAACCTGATTGTTTCACTACAGCAGCTGGCAGTTTCCTTCATGTCTGATAGGAAACCAATCAGTGGTTGGTTTTGGGAATTGACAATCTGTTGAACCACTGGAAAGGTGTACACGCCTCTGTGAAAAATGCACGTGTCCTAGGGTGATGTTATGATGCTTGTATTCTCGATTGTGTGTTCTGTTTATGCTGGATATTATATTCTGTGCCTTCAAGACTAGTTCTGGAAAGGAGGGGAGAAGAAGCACGAAGTTTGTTATCAGACTACACTCACTCCTCCACATTCTGCCCTGGGGACTGTGTTGCCTGGGCACGGAGCAGAACAGAGCACTCCTTTACTTTTTAGTTAGTTTAGCTAGCTGAGGCAGAGAAGTTTTCCTCCCTGGACTGTTTTTTTTTTTTTTTCTTTCCCTTTTCTTGGAACCATTCGAACCTGCTCTGGACTGGGACCCAGGGGGAGCACAGAGAGCTTGTGCTTTGTGGCCTACCGGGACCTACTCTGGGCAGCAGCCTTTTCCAGGGCCGGAGGGACTTGATAAAAGAGCGACCACCCACAGGAGAGACTTTCTGAATTTGTCCTCTCTTCAGAGTGGGGAATGAGTTTCGTCATCTGGTATTGTTAATTTTTTGTGCTGAGGAGTGCTTTGCCTGTTAAATAAACAGGTTTTTTCCACTTCTCTCTTGTCACAGAATGCGGCCTTTGTAGGGGATGAGCCATTTGTCGGGTGCAGGGAAATCTTGGGGCTCAATATGAGTCAACAGCAAGTTCCGTTTATTGAAGAGAGCATCAGACACTTATACAGCAAGTAATAAGCTTATGAATATTCTGTAAGCCAAGCGATCTATTGGTTAAACTATACCATCAACTCTTCCTCATTCCTTTGGGCCTACATTCCCTATTTCCCACGTCTCTCTGTCCACTTGTTATCATACCCAGCTAGGCCAAAGGACACACTATCTTGCAGGTGCAGGACTTGGAATTAGCCATGGCCTTGTACTTTTCCAGTCTCTAGTCAGCTAAATTCCCAACATTTCCCCTGTTTTCTTTTGGAAGAAGCAAAGTTCTATGGGCTAACTGTGTCACACTCTTTGCAACACAAGAATAGGCAATTCTAACAACTATTACATTACAAGCAGTATTCTCAACTAGCAAGGTTTCTCTCTTATAAGGGATCTAAGCCAGGGAGACAAACCGAAAAGGCTATCACTATTTATAGGATATGCCATACGACAGATGCAAAAAGGATTCTATGTGCTACAAGGCTCAAACAAAACTCAGGTGTGCTAATACAACCTACAAAAATTAGCTAAAGGAGCAACATGTGCGCAGGTTTCATCTGCGTCGATTGTCTGGTAAGTTTGCTTTCCATCTTCAAACAGCAGATATACTTCAAACAAAAATGGCTCTACTCACAAATGCTTCTGATTGTCTCTTTTAACTAAAGTTTCTCTGATGTTCACGACAACACCTTGCACACAAGTCATAAAATAAATGCTTATCATAAAAGCATAAATCTATCTAGCATCACTTAAACTTAATAGCACTTAAACTTAACAGAAATTAAACTGAACAGCACTTAAACCTAACAGGAGATAAACTTAACAAAACTTAACCTTAACAGTATTTAACATTTAATGGCACTTAATAGACAATTTAACTTAAACTACTTAGCAACGGATAGAACTTACTATAGAAATAGAATAGCATATGGAATTTACTATAACTTACTTACAGGCCTAACTCTAAAATACTAAGCTAAAACAACTTTCTTCATGTGTTTGCTACAGCATTTTTACACCTGAATGCACTTAAACATAAGGAGTTTGTTCAAGGTATAGCTGTGGAAAAATTCTTTTGATTTCAGTGCTTGCTTTTACCTCTACCACGTCCAATCAAAGAATACAAAAAGCACACTCATTACATCTTACTTATACAATCACTTTAACACATCTTTAACATTTTTAAATTTTTCAAAATACAATTTCAGAGTTTGATGTTCCACCGACTGAGTTATCTGTGCTTCTGATGTTTAAAGTCTATGTTAATACAGGTGATTTTGACAGCATAACGGATGCTAAGCCAAATCGGCCAAAATTTGACCCACGCATTCACTACGCTGATTTCTCTTTCAGTCTCTGCCAGGAAGAACAAAAAGTCTTTTTAACTTAGGTGAGGAACGTCTTGATAGTAATGCTCCTTGGTGTCGCTTGCGGCTGCGGGGCGGAGGGAGAAGCGCTCGTGCTGGAAAAGCGCTCTGGTCCCGCGCCGCTTGCGTCGGAGCGGGGCGACCCCCCCCGCGCTGGGCTTCTTGTTTCGTGAGACTCGCCGGCAGCGTGCGCCGCACCCAGCGCTGCACCCGTGGCGGCGCGGGTCGCTCCCCCCGCGGCGGCTCCGCTCCCCCCGCGGCTGCCGCCGCTACTGCCGCTGCAGGGCAGCATCTCAGGCAAACTGCTCGTCGCGGCTGCTCCCCATGGCGCAGTGCCCATGCCGAGTTAGGAGTGGCACAGCCCCTCAGGCGCCCAAGCCGCGGCTGCTGCTGCCATCACAGCAGGGTCGCTGATTTATTGTGCATATACTTGCAGCGCCAGCACCACAACGCACGTTTTTGCAAGTCTATATGCAGCAATCTCGGGAATTCTCTTCCCACGTCAACAGTCTATAGTCCCCGCTTTTCTAAAAAGCATTTAAAAGGATTATATGCCGCTTGTTCCTGTATTACCTTTTAACCAGTCATTCATTCAGCGCGCTGCAGCCTTTCCAGGATTTCGACGGCATTCAGTCAGCTGGACTCTCCTGTGAGGTCGCCAGGGCACCGAAGCCCGCCCTTTCGCCTTTCTCCAGGTCCCCCATATGGGGTCGCCTGAGGCAGGGGTCGCCTGAGGCAGGGCCCGCTTTTTGTGCCTCCTGGGCTGCGTCGGGACTGACACCAAAATACTGCACCAACTGTGGCTCACAGGGGTCCATAGGGTCACTGTTCGGGCGCCATTTGTGGCAGAATGCGGCCTTTGTCGGGGATGAGCCATTTGTCGGGTGCAGGGAAATCTCGGGGCTCAATATGAGTCAACAGCAAGTTCCGTTTATTGAAGAGAGCATCAGACACTTATACAGCAAGTAATAAGCTTATGAATATTCTGTAAGCCAAGCGATCTATTGGTTAAACTATACCATCAACTCTTCCTCATTCTTTTGGGCCTACATTCCCTATTTCCCACGTCTCTCTGTCCACTTGTTATCATACCCAGCTAGGCCCAAGGACACGCTATCTTGCAGGTGCAGGACTTGGAATTAGCCACAGCCTTGTACTTTTCCAGTCTCTAGTCAGCTAAATTCCCAACACTCTCTGAACAAATTTTTCCTGAACTAGTTGAGGGAAGGGGCTGTGTGGGTTTGCTTTCTGGAGGGGCCCCATTTTGGAGGTTTTCTCCCAAATTTGCCCTAAACCAGGACAACATGTTATAGACAAAAGAAACCTGGGAACTTTCTCTTTTCCCTTCCGTCCGGCAAAGAGGTAACATGGCTGGCCTGGCCCCTGTCTTGGCCAGGCCATGCCAGGCAGCCTCTGCCGCGGGGTGCCTGTCAGGCCCTGCCATCCACTGCCGGGCAGGGGGAGAGGAGAAGCCATCAGCCCTGGTGTGCTGGCTGCTGAGATCCTAGCTGCTTCCCCCCCCCTCTACTCAGGTCCTGCTGCAAGCTACTGAGCCAGGCCAGGGTCATGTGTCCATCTGCAGCCCCTGGGAAAGATATTAACTCTTTCAGTGCTTCAATCCTTCCTTGAGTGAGAGAAAGGAACAAAATGCAGGCATGCAGAGGGGCAACATGAGAACACCAAGGTCACTGAAGAAGAAATCAAGTCCCAGATGGCAGAGATGAGGAGATGCCTTTAGTTTTAGGCTGAAATACTCTAGTAAAGATATGGAGAAGGACTTTTTTCCCTGTACCGCATGAAAGTATGGGTAGATGAAAGTGTTCAAATTGTAGATATCGAGTAAAGGCCTCCATACTAAAGTAAGCAGATGTTAAAGTAGCTGTGATCCTATGAGAAGTTTGAACAGAGAAGGAGAGCGATGATGATCCTGTGCCCCAGGAAGAGATCTCTGTTTCTAGAGATGAAGATGATTTCAGAGACAATGACAACCTTTGCTTTTGAACAGCTCATCTTTAAAACAGTACCCCATAAGTTGACATGGCCTGTTGGAATGCAAGCCTCTCTGAGTTCCTCAGAGAGTGAGATGAATGCAGGGGTTGAATTAAAGCCTTTACAGAAATTAAGATATATTAAGCCACATAGATATGAAGTAGAAGTGTAGGTTTAAGTTTTAAGTAAATAGAAGTGTAAGTTATAGTTTTAAGTAAGTTTAAGTTTTAGGTTTTAAGCAAGTAGAAATATATTTTAAGTACCCTACGAAACTGCATTAGCTAGCTAGTAAGGCCCTAAGACCTAGTTTAAAGTTCAGTAACTTAGTCCTAGATATAAAAAACCCATAGCAGAACATTGCCACTAGAACAGATAGACTTATTAATGGAAAACAGGCAAAACTACATGTGTAAATAGATAGAACTATTCATGTAAATAGATAAATTTATTCACGTAAATTTAAAGTAAGAAAACAGATGGTACATTTGCGTAAATAGATTATATTATATGCGTAGTTTTTTAGGTAAGAACTGACTCTACTTTCATGCTAGTTTCGCACAATAGAATCAAGTTCAGATTGGTTCAGAAAGAATGTTTTAGAATAATGGTTTTAACTGATTGGATGTTTTATAAATAAAAAGTCCCATAGCGGGGTACAAGAATCATCATCATCATCATCATTGGCAACATCATCTTCAGCATCATCGACCACCATAGCATCAACACATCAGCAACCACAAAAAGAAGAAGAAGAAGAAGAAAACAGAAGAAGACAAAAAGAGGAAAGAAGAAAGAAAAGCTGTGGTCTCTGCTGGTGCTGCTTCTTGGAACATCGGACTCTTACTGCTGCTGCTGCCCTGGATATCGGGCTCTACGCCAGGGAACAACTGTTGCTGCTGCTGCCACTGTTCCTGCATGGAACCTGGGACTCTATACCAGAAAGCAGCCTTGCAGCTGCTGCTCCTGCTTGGGACTTTATGCAAGAAAGCTTTGACATGGACTCTAACACCTTGAATTCTTTGCCTTTGAGACTGATGTATTCATGTAATAAACAACCTTATAGCAACCAACAACTGTTTGTGTCTCTTTGAAGACCCTAGACCCAGTAAAAGCTGGACAATGGCCCATTAACACAGCTGTGGGAAAAGCTTGTGAGACACAGTAAAAATCCATTTTGAGTTAGGTGAAGTGTCTAAGAGAGGTGAAAAGTCTGTGAGGCCAAAGCTGAAGGGAAAAAACTGCAGGGCAGAGATCGTGAAGAGATAGAAAAAAAACCAGAAACGACCACAAGGTCGATCTGCCCCCGACCTAAGAATTCTTTTGATAAAGAGGAACTGGCGATAAATGTCATGCAGAATGAATATATATGAACCTATTGTGAAACTGTATGCATATGTATTTAGAAGGGAAGATAAAAGGAGACATGAAGTTCTCAGAGGTACGCATGCCTTTTGAAGAGTTTTCTCCGCATGTGTCCGACGCCGTAATAAAACATACCGAGCTTTAAAACTTTTATAAAGTTGTGAGGTTTCTTCTTTTCTCCGCAAAACATTATGGCAAGCCAGGCAGGAAGTTCTCTGTCCCCGCAGGGGCAGGGGGGATAGACGGACCTCCAAGGCGCACCCTAAGATTTTTTTTCCTGGTAGAGCTCCGCCCATCTCGACTTGCCTCCTGCGAGAACAGACAAAGACCTGCTGGCCTGCAGAGGAGAATACGGTATGTACTGAGGGGCCCCTGGGGGGGAAAGAAAGCAAGGGAGTAAATCACTCAGAGACGTCTGGGTACAGCTGATGGAGCAGCTACAGTAGAGACGGGGTTCATTGTACTGATAAGGCAGACCACTAGAACTCTAGAGGTGAGTTGAGTGAACCCATGTATGTGTGTATTGAGGATTCATTGTTCTGATAGAGCAGAACTGCTGAACCCGTATGTGTTTTGTTTGTGTGTGTGTGTGTAGCGTCTGGACACTGTGTCGCTGTATAGGTAAATGCATTGTGTGGTCAGTGCACTGTGTTTGTAATCGTGCAAGTGTATAAGTGTATGGTGTATAAAAGAGAGTAGATCTACAGTGCTCTAGAGTGCGGGGTGGGGGGGTGAGTACTAGCCATGTTTGAAGCAGCAAAGTGAGGCCTGAGGTGCCGGCTGCAACAGGCTGTGGGGGCAGGGAGAGAAGTGCCCCGCGGAGAAGCGAGTGGAGGAACATCAGTGAGGTATTTATTGTGTTTAAATGTAGTGATTTGTGTAAATTTGGTACATTTTAACCGTGAGTACGAACTCAGAGAGTTCCTTTGCCCTGGATGTTTAGACTTGATCTCTAGACTGTGTGCTGTTATTTTGATTGTGTCCAGGAAAAACTGATGTGAGTGAATGCTGAATTATGGTATGCTGTGTTGTGTTGAGAAGAGTGGGCACTTTGAGAAATATGCCCTTTCCCAGTGATTTTGTGTGGTGATTTTCTTCCACTGCATTGTAGTAATTTGATTCTCAGATTGTATAGTGGTGTTTGTAGAGATTTAAAGATTTTGTTTGAACAAGAGTAGCATTTTACACAGAAAGACTATGGTGTGGTGATTTATGCTTAACTACGATAAAGCGAATTAAAGGAATTCCAAGAATTCTCCCCCTCACAGAAATTGAAGCCTTGGCTCCAGTGAATTTGAGATAAAGAGGGGGGTGCATGTGTGTCTGTGTCTGTGGGCATATCAGAGTTTCAGCTGTGACAAGCACAGCCTTTTTTCAAGGCAGTAAAACAAGTGTAAGTAGACACAGTGCTTAATTTATTGTGCAAGAAGAGAACTAGAAAAGACTGATATTTTGTAAAACAGAGTTTAGGTAGAAGACATGAATTAGTTAATGAGACTTCAGCTTGTACCATAGCAAGTCTGGACTGGGAACAGTCTGCTGTAGGGATTTAGAGTTCTCTGTAATAAACAGAATAGCCTGCCTTTGCGGGCAATTCCTCAGAGCCTTTAGTGCATCAAGAGGCTGGCACGCTGCGTGAGGTGACAGTGGCTGTTCCCTGAGCACAGGGACAGCTCTGGCTGCCCCGTCTCCCCAGGGAACACGAGAATGACCTGTGGGCAAAAGCTAGATGTGCAGGTATTATTGCAGTGCAGTGTTTGTGAGAAACACTGGTATTGCTTTTCTAATAAGCATCAAAGCACATGCCCCGAGTGTAAATTAAAGGTTTCTGATCAATCTGATTCAGAACCTAAGATCTCAAGGCTCGTGTGTGTGGGAATCACATCTGATACCTGCCACCTGGAGCTGTGTGTGTGTAAGAGGAAGACTGAGAAACTACTGTGAAGCTTTGTAAAGAGAAGTTTGAGTAGAAGCGAGATAGGGCAAGGAGAAAGAGATAATGAGAACTGACCAGAGCAGAGAAGTTCCTAAATTAGCCCCTTTTAGGAGGGGCTCACTGAGAGAAAGCTGCCAGTAAGAGCAGCTCAGAAAATAAAAAGATTTATAATACTTCATTGCAGTTAGTACTGTTTTAAAATAAGAAGATAAATGGGATGGAGTTTTTGTATGCTGAAATGTCTCTTTGTTTTAAGAAATCACCCAGAATGGCAAAGAGGCTGTGAGATCAGACCGCTCTCTAGTCTTATCCCCTGAAAAGGAAAACAAAGTGTCACGGACATTCTTTCATAAAAATCCTTTCTTTTAGGATTTTTCTCCTTCTGGAAAGCTGGGGCCCCAGAAGAAGAATGTAAACAATTATTATCTGCTGCTGTGGAATGCAATAGGTGCACCTGTGATTGGCCTTATGTGAGTGTTTGGATTTACTGACCATTCACGGGAGAGTTTGTCCTTGCTTTCTACCTGGATACAGAACTTTGTTTTAGATTCCTATTCTATTCTTAGCTTAGCAGCTTCTGCAACTTCTCTCTCTATTCCTTTTAGTATAGTCATAATGTATTATATATCATAAATTAATAAATCCAGCCTTCTGATCATGAAGCAGGATTCTTGTCTATCTCTCTCACCCTGAGGAACCCTCACAAGTCATGTAACAACAAAGCAAAGAGGAAGAAAATCAAACGTGTTGTTCAGCATACAGCATAAGATAGCAACGTATGAAGTGAAGCAAAGATTATCATGCTGAAACGCAAAGCAATCACAGTTCGCAAAATGAGTACATATGATTTGTTAAAGGCTCCTCCCAAGGTAAGGGAGGAAAGATAAAGATGACCTCCCCAAAAGAGAAGAATTTTAGTCGACACAAGGGCCATATATTCAATTCTAAAAACAGCTTTAGTACCTGTGAAGAATGTTTATGTTGTAGTGTGGAGAACAACTGAACAACTGGCCAGTCTGAGAAGGCATACTTTTGCAAATCTTTAAAGTAACATGTGTACTATGTGTACTTAGAAGCTTTTGTACAATTCGCTCAATTTGCTAAACATTGTCAAATGAGAAAGGTTACTCTAGAAGCAAATGAAAATGTTAAGCTTAACATTAAAAGACATTGAAATTAAGAAAGACATTATTTAAGAGATATTAGAATAAGTAAATAAGTGATTTCAAGGGTATAGGCCTCTGCTGTACCAGAGAGAGTGAAAAATGCCCCCCCCTCCCATAGTAATCAAGCTTAGAGAAAGAACACAACCAGGGAGAGTTGAGTAGTACCCTCAAAAGGAAGATAAGGAAGAAATCAGCCCAATAATTGATAGTACTAGATTAAGGGCTGTCAATAAGATAACACAGAATTTATACCCTCTGGTAGCAAATCCACATACTTTACTAACTTGTTTAACAACTGATCTAACCTAGTTCACTGTTTTAAGCCTAAGAGATGCCTTCTTTTGCCTCCCTATCCACGAAGCCAGCCTGAAAATTTTTTCATTCAAACACAAGTTCACATAGTCCATGTGCCTGAAAGCTTCAAAATTCCCCACTCCGATTAGAGAACAGCTTGCAAAGACCCAGAGTCCCGAGAAGCTCCTCAAGAAGGAAGGAAGCTGTTGCAGTACTTAGATGATCTTCTAGTAGCCACTCAGAAGAGAGAAGCCTAGACAGTAAGCCTTTGAATTTCCTAAGACTCCAAAGATACAGAGTCTCAAAGAAAAGAGCACAAGTAGTGAAACAGAAAGTAATCTAAGAAGGTAATCTACCTAGAGTAAGAAGTGAGTGCTGAGAAGTAGACTTTAAAGCAGAGAAGCCATATGCCAAACCCCAAAACCCCAGACAATGAAAGAACTCAGAACCTTCTTAGGCATGGCAGGGTAATGCCAGCTGAGGGTTTATAATTATGGACTGCTCGTCAGACCCCTCTATGCTCTTATTGCCGATGGAAACAGAGATCTCCAGTGGACAAAAGACGCCACACGGGCATTTCACCAGCTAGAGAGTGCCCTCATGTCGGCTCCAGCGTTGAAACTTCCAGATGTAAGTAAACCATCCTCTCTATTTTTCCACACAAGGAATTGCCTTGAGAATATTGGCTCAAGACTTGAGTCCCTACTGAAAGGCAGTTGCTTACTTCTCTAAGCAACTAAATGCAACAGCCAAAAGATGACCAAGTTGCCTCAGAAGTGTAGCAGCAGTCGTGCTGAATATTCAAGAGGCACTCAAGTCTACCCTGAGACAAAAATGACTGCTAGTGTCCCACACAGTGTCCGCAGTACTG